>NC_053022.1:569405753-570018781 GCF_003073215.2 Triticum urartu | reverse complement strand
ACACATCTGGGTGGATTGAGGCACCTGATGTCTATCAGGACTTGCCTGTTTTTTTTTGGACCGCCACCCAGGCTCAAAGGGATCATAAGATCTTTCATGCTAGAAACTTCCGTGTGCAGCCACATGCTACTATGGGCTCTGGCATAGTTGACTAAGTTGTGCGAACTCTTACGGGGTGGACTAGCAGATGTAGGGGATGTAGGTGTACCGGTCTACCCCACATGTAAGGTGCTAGTGCTTCTGAAAGACTATGTCTCGGTCATCCGTTTCTCAAACACCATGTAGTGCGAGAAAACAAACGGAGGCGATCGAGTCATGTGGGGAAAAGTGCGCAAACCTCTGCAGAGTGTACAAACGAATCATGATTAGCCGTGTCCCCGGTTATGGACAACTTGAGTATCTAGTACTTGAATGTCATTGTGAATCTCAACATGTTACTTCTAATTAATGCTGTTGGGTTTTAATGGTACTTTTAATTGGGATTGAGAATGCTGTCAACCATTCTCAATGTTTAACAACCACCATGGTAGTTAAATAAATTTATTCCTTTGTAGTAGGGAAAAACTGGCTTTACGCAAAACTGTAACCATAGAGCTTTCCACCAGCCATATATGCATATAGTATAGTTGTTTCGTTCCATTACTCTCTATGTGTTACTTTGCCAGCATATTCCATGTGCTGACCCATTTTCGGGCTGCAACTTCTCATGTTGCAGACTTTTCAGACGACGATTGAGGTGTTTTAGGTCGTGGTTCTATACTCAGTGATGCCGCTGGAGTTGATGGACCCATTTATCTTCCGAGTCTTCCGCTGTTATCGATATTAGATGGCCTTCAGCCATATTTATTGTAATAAGTTCTTTTTGAGCCATTGATGTAATAAGTGTGTGATTGCAACTCTGCTATAAAACCTCGATGTACTGTGTGGTGTCAGCATTACTGATCCAGGGATGACACCGTAGCACAGTAGACATGATCCATTCGGGTCAGGTCGCTACAGAGATGGTATCAGAGCACACGCTGACTGTAGGACACGACCACTAAGTTAAAGCCATAGATCACCCTTCTTTTCTCATTTTCTAACTCCTCATCTTTTCTACTCTATTAGGATGATGCACGCGAAGATTAACGCTCAACCGGATGAAGGCACACCTTTTGGATTTCACCTGAAGGAAGTCACCAAGTACCTGAACATTGGATTACCAAGCTTCACGGGAACCTTCAACGCCACTCTGCCTGAAGAGGAGCGCTGGAAGATTCAAGCTCACGTTCCGGGAAGAACTTTCACGCCAATCATGAAGCCCATAGATAGTGTTTTCAATGCACCAACCTGGAGTCTAGGAAGGAGCATGGCAGCTCATATCACCATAGGACGCATTGGAGAAGTTTATCAAGAAGACCTCAAGGACACTATCTACCAGATATGCAGACACCGTGATGAACAATGGGAGTTAGTCAGCACAAAGAAGGATAGATCCATTGCATCTTTCATCCAGGAGTTAAACCAGCACATTCGACGCCACGAGAACCAGATGTGCAATGATATGGTAGAGTTGAAGAATGCGAAGGCAAGGATCATCGAGCTAGAAGGAGAACTGAAGTCTACACGCAAGGACTACATGGACGAGATCGTAGCTCTAGCAAGGCACAATGGAGATCTGAAGCAGGAGATTGAAGAACTCAAGAGGAAGTTAGCAACCAAGGAAGAAGACGAGTACGTCACATGTCCGGACAACTACATCATCATCGACGACACCGATTCGGATCCAAGTGAACCCGACTTCGAAGACGAAGCTGGAGCAGATATCATGGAGTCTTCCACCGGTTCAAATTTCTAGATGACCACCAGATAGTAGTAGTATTCCCCCATGTAAACACAATATAGTCAAGCACTTTTGCGATAGTTTTAGACCGTTTGTAAGCCCTTGTTTGATTGATTGAAGTGATTTTGTGTGCATTTGCTCATGTGCATATGGGTAGTGTTTTCCCTTTAAACCACATTCTATTCTCAATTCTCGTCTTTTCTAAACCCTCAGATGCCTCCGAGATGTGACAACGGATTTCCACCGGAGCTCACTCAGTTGATCCAACAGCAGAATCAGTTGATGCAGATGTTAGTTCAGAACCAGCAGAACAACAACAACAACCCACCACCACCACCTGTTGACCACTTAGCCCGTTTCCTTAGGCTATATCCGCCGGTGTTTTCCAGTAGCACCGAGCCGATAGTAGCAGACGACTGGCTCCGTAAGATAGGAAGGGAGTTGACCACTGCAGGATGCACGGATGGTGAGAAAGTGAAGTTTGCCGCACACCAGCTTGACGGACCCGCAGCAGCATGGTGGGAGAATTTCACAGCCACTTACCCAGTTGACACTGTCACATGGGATCAGTTTCAGCAAGCTTTACGCACTGCCCATGTTTCAGTAGGAGCTATGGCCATAAAGAAGCGTGAGTTTCGCAACTTACACCAAGGAGGAAGGACTGTTGGCCAGTATGTGGAGGAGTTTAGTAAGCTAGCCCGTTATGCCCCAGATGACGTTGCTACGGATGCAGCTAAGCAGGAGAAGTTTCTGGAAGGACTGAATGATGAGCTAAGCATGCAGTTGATGGTAGCGAGTTTCAACAACTACCAGGAGTTGGTAGATCGTGCCATCATGATTGAAGGGAAGCAACAGCAGATTGAGAACCGTAAGAGGAAGTATGGACAGGGGAAGTATAACTCTACAGCCCAGCAGAAGCCCCGTTTTACCCCTAAACCGGGATTTCAGTTTCAGCATACCCATGGAGGAGGTAGCTCGCACAACCATAATGGCCACAAGAATGGTAATGGGAATGGAGGAAGCAACGGCCAGAACCGGACCACCCCATCGACCCCAACCAAGAGAGACCTGAGCCAAGTCACCTGTTTCAAGTGTTCGAAGACCGGACATTATGCCAATGAATGTCCCGAAGGCCAGAATGGAAATGGCAGTGGATGCTCTGGGAAGAAGCCGAACCCTTTCAATAGGGGATAGGTGAACCACGTTAATGTGGAGGAGATTGAAGATCAGCCCGATGCAGTAATCGGTAAGTTTTTGGTTAAGTCATTTACTGCACTCGTTCTTTTTGATATCGGTGCATCGCATTCATACATATCAAGGGGATTTGTAGAGAAGTATAGCCTGCCCACTAGGATTCTTAAAACACCTATGCTAGTAAGCTCGCCAGGAGCAGAATACATGGCCAGACAAGGATGTTTCCAAGTACCATTGAGTATAGGAAGGCATGTATTCCCAACGGATTTAATTATTCTGGAATCCCAAGGTCTCAATGTGATTCTTGGTATGGATTGGCTGTCGATGTATGGAGGAAACATCGATTGCGCCAGTAAGACAATTTTGCTTACCACACCAGAAGGAAGAAGGATCAAGTATGTATCCCAGCATGTGCCAAACAGGACACAAGTGAATTGCCTAACAGGAGTTGTGCAGGAGGAAGTACCAGTGGTAAAGGATTTTCCTAATGTATTTCCTGAGGAATTACCAGGCATGCCACCGGATAGAGACATTGAGTTTTTGATTGAGTTATTGCCAGGTACAGGCCCAATATCGAAGCGACCGTACCGGATGCCAGCAAAGGATTTGGTGGAAATTAAGAATCAGATTAAGGAGTTATTGGATAAAGGTTACATTCGCCCAAGTTCTTCACCTTGGGGATCACCCGTACTTCTAGTGGAAAAGAAGGATGGATCATTAAGGATGGTTGTAGATTATCGGGGATTGAATGAAGTAACCATCAAGAATAAGTACCCACTGCCAATGATCAACGATCTGTTTGATCGATTGCAAGGAGCTAAAGTGTTTTCCAAGATCGATTTGCGATCAGGGTACCATCAGTTGAAGATTCGAGAGCAGGACATACCTAAGACAGCATTCACCACAAGATATGGACTGTATGAGTATACCGTTATGTCATTTGGATTGACTAACGCACCTGCCTATTTTATGAACCTGATGAACAAAGTGTTTAGGGAGTTTTTGGATAAGTTCTTCGTAGTGTTCATCGAGGACATTTTGGTTTATTCAAAGAATGAAGAGGAGCATAAGGAACATTTGCGTTTGGTTTTGGAGAAACTAAGAGAACATCAGTTATACGCCAAATTCAGCAAATGTGAGTTTTGGTTGAAGGAAGTTGGATTCCTCGGACACGTTATATCCGGAGAAGGTATAGCAGTTGACCCCACAAAGGTTGAGACCATAACCGAATGGGAAGCACCAACAACAGTTGGAGAGATCCGGAGTTTTCTTGGACTCGCAGGATACTACCGGAGATTCATTGAGAACTTTTCAAAGATTGCAAAGCCTATGACTGAATTGTTGAAGAAGGATACTAAGTTCAAATGGACTGAGGAGTGTGAGGCTAGTTTCCAGGAGTTGAAGAAACGATTGGTTACCTCACCGATATTGATTTTGCCAGATCAGACCAAGGATTATGAGGTGTATTGCGACGCTTCACGTTGAGGACTTGGAGCAGTGCTTATGCAGGAAGGGAGAGTTGTTTCGTATGCTTCACGACAACTGAAGCCTCATGAGTTGAATTATGCCACGCATGATTTGGAGTTAGCAGCCGTAGTGCATGCATTGAAGACGTGGAGACATTTCCTCATTGGAAATCATTGTGAGGTGTACACGGATCACAAGAGTTTGAAGTACATTTTCACGCAGAAGGAGTTGAACCTCAGACAAAGGAGATGGTTGGAGCTCATCAAGGATTATGACATGAGATTGCATTACCATCCCGGAAAGGCTAATGTAGTAGCTGACGCATTGAGCCGTAAGAGCCATGTCAATACGATAATGACGGGAAGTATACCCAAGGAGTTAGCAGAAAACCTTCGTGAACTAAGTTTAGAGATAGTTCCGAAAGGCTATGTAGCAGCATTGGAGATTCAGTCAACATTGATGGATAAGATCAGAGAAGCTCAGAAATCTGACAAAGAGATTGCTGCTATAAAGGAGAAACTTAGCAAAGGAAAAGCTAAGGGATTTCGTGAGGATGAGCACGATACCCTATGGTTTGAAGACCGCATTTATGTGCCCAATGACCTGGAGATCAGGAAGTTGATTTTGCAAGAGGCACATGATTCACCATATTTGATTCACCCAGGGAATACCAAAATGTATTTGGATTTAAAGGAAACATTTTGGTGGACCGGAATGAAGAAGGATATTGCAGCATATGTAGCAGTTTGTGACGTATGTCAGAGAGTGAAGGCAGAGCATCAGAAGCCAGCCGGATTGTTACAACCATTTCCGATACCCGAATGGAAGTGGGATAAGATAGGCATGGATTTTATCACAGGACTACCCAGGACGAAAGCAGGGTATGACTCGATATGGGTAGTAGTTGATCGTTTGACGAAGGTAGCACATTTCATTCTAGTTAAGACCACTTACACCAGTGCTAAGTTGGCAAAGATATACATGACTAGGATCATTTGTTTGCATGGAGTCCCGAGGAGTATCGTATCAGATACCAGTTTCGTTCCATGACAACATTTACGAAGTTGGAGAGCGTCAGTTCTTTGGACCAGATTTGATTAAGGAGTCTGAACGGAAAGTTAAGTTGATTCGCGATAGGCTCAAGGTAGCCCAGTCCAGGCAGAAGAGCTACGCAGATTCAAAACGCAAGGAGATAGTTTACGAAACCGGAGATAGAGTTTATCTCCGAGTATCCCCACTTCGAGGAGTTAAGTGCTTTGGAGTTAAGGGAAAGATAGCACCGTGTTTCGTTGGACCATTTAAGATCTTGAAACGTATGGGAGAAGTCGCTTATAAGTTGGAATTACCGGAAGGACTATCAGGAGTTCATGATGTATTCCATGTTTCTCAGCTGAAGAGATGTCACGCCGAGATGGCGGAGGTACCGCTAAGAGATACAGTGCCATTAGAAGCAATTCAGTTGAAGGACGATTTAACATATGAGGAGAAGCCAGTCAAGATTCTCGAGTTTGCCAGTAGAGTTACTCCCAGCAAGGTTATCAAGTTTTGCAAAGTTCAGTGGAACCACCATTCAGAGGATGAAGCCACCTGGGAAAGAGAAGAAGATTTGCTCAAGGACCACCCTCACCTATTTTCTAGCCAACCCGAATCTTGAGGGCGAGATTCATCTTAAGGGGGGTAGGTTTGTAACATCCCAAATTTTCAATTTGGAATGTTATACACTAGATCATATGCATATCATATTTTCTTGCATTTTGGTTGATCCTAGAAATTTCACGCAACTCAAGGACCCTCGGAGAGAGTTGGAGATTTCGTTATTTTCATATTTGAGAGTTTTCTCGAATTTTGAAAATAGGATCATTTGATTTATTTATTTTATCTTCAATAATTTTTCCGGTGTCAAAATATATGAGAGAGGGAATAATATGACTTTCCCAAATTTAGGAAAAATGAAGATATAATAAATAGATCATTTTTTGTTTTCCGGTGTTTATTTGCAGTTTATTTGGATAGGGAAAAATGCGCGTTTTCAAAAATTGCATTTTAGGTCCGGAGAAAAGTTCATTTTGTTCGACTCATTTTTAGGAGTCGGGGAAAATTTACTTTAGATTTTTCGGAGTTCGTTTAGATCTCTTTTTGTTTTTTTTCCTGCGCGAGAACCAGTTAAAAAAAATCAAAGTCCAGTGCCTTGGGCCAAAGGCCCAGCCGGCCAAGGCTACGGCCAAGGCCACCGCCCCAGGGAGCCGCGCGCGCCTAGCGCTGGCACAGGAGGCCACCGCCTCGCCTCTTGCTCTAAACCGAATCCTAGTAGGACTTTGGTCCTACTTCCGTATATTCCTTTTTTATTTCTAGATCTTTTCCTTCCCTCTTTTCTATTCCTATTCCTAGTCTAATTCTTGTCCCCTACCCCAAGTAAACCCCCTCCTCTCCCCAATATAAATACCCAAGCACCCCCCCTCTAAATCATCAAACCCAAAGCCTAGAGCTACACCCCACCCCGCGCCCCACTCCGCGCCGCGCCGCCACCCCACACCCGCGCCGCCGCCGCACCTTGCCCACGCTGCCGCCCCACGCCCACGCCGCCGGAGCCCCTCGCCGGAGACCTCGCCGGAGGTTGCCCCGCGTCTCTTTTTCTCGGAGCGTTTTCTTCTAATCGTTCCGATTCTTTTCTTCTATAAACCGTTCCGGTTTTCTAGATCGGTTTTTCGTTCGGTTTTCTTCTCCGAAACCGTAGATCGGATTCGTTTTCTTCTCCGATTTAGTTGCCTTTGGACCGTTCGCCGGACAATTCGTCCTAACGAACGTGATCACCAGATTCTTCTAGGTTAACGACGTCCGTTCGTTTAACCGTTCTTCTTTTTTCTTTTCGTTGGATTTATTCCGCGATCGCGATCTCAGATCCGATCTTCTTTCTAGTCTTTCTTTTCGCTCGTTTATCGGAATCAGGTGATTCAAGCGCCTGGAGTTTCGTCTCGAAACCGCCATTCCGTCTAATCAACTTGAACAAGTTTTTGCTACAGTAAAATTTGACCTAGTTTCAACTTGCTAGAACCGAGTTGTTTTCTTCCGCCGTTTGTTTTTCGTTCTTTCTTTGCAACCGGAGTTCTTAAGTTGAACTATTTGGTTCGTTCTCTTGTGCGAGTTTTACCTGTGCATTAGATGAGTACTTATTGTATGCTTGTTGTTTGTCTGCGATAGATTACCCGGATTGCGCCGCTTGTTACTTCGAAACCCTAGGACTCGCGGATCATCAGCAAGGCAAGTAACACTTTGATCATACCTTTTCTACAACCCATGTTTTATTGCATTAGATCAATCCTCACACATTGCATGATTAGGATCTAATTAAATTGTGGGATGGGAAGTAGATGAGGTAGTACCTATTACCTGTATTATTATGAAACCTTTGGGAGTTACTCTACGTTTGCTTACTATGCCATGCTATGCTAGTAGACGTGGATTGGGTGAGTGATATCCATGACAGATGTGAGATTGATAATTTTAATGGTTTATCTAAGGTGGCAACTTAAACACACATCTGGGTGGATTGAGGCACCTGATGTCTATCAGGACTTGCCTGTTTTTTTTTGGACCGCCACCCAGGCTCAAAGGGATCATAAGATCTTTCATGCTAGAAACTTCCGTGTGCAGCCACATGCTACTATGGGCTCTGGCATAGTTGACTAAGTTGTGCGAACTCTTACGGGGTGGACTAGCAGATGTAGGGGATGTAGGTGTACCGGTCTACCCCACATGTAAGGTGCTAGTGCTTCTGAAAGACTATGTCTCGGTCATCCGTTTCTCAAACACCATGTAGTGCGAGAAAACAAATGGAGGCGATCGAGTCATGTGGGGAAAAGTGCGCAAACCTCTGCAGAGTGTACAAACTAATCATGATTAGCCGTGTCCCCGGTTACGGACAACTTGAGTATCTAGTACTTGAATGTCATTGTGAATCTCAACATGTTACTTCTAATTAATGTTGTTGGGTTTTAATGGTACTTTTAATTGGGATTGAGAATGCTGTCAACCATTCTCAATGTTTAACAACCACCATGATAGTTAAATAAATTTATTCCTTTGCAGTAGGGAAAAACTGGCTTTACGCAAAACTGTAACCATAGAGCTTTCCACCAGCCATATATGCATATAGTATAGCTGTTTCATTCCATTACTCTCTATGTGTTACTTTGCCAGCATATTCCATGTGCTGACCCGTTTTCGGGCTGGAACTTCTCATGTTGCAGACTTTTCAGACGACGATTGAGGTGTTTTAGGTCGTGGTTCTATACTCAGTGATGCCGCTGGAGTTGATGGACCCATTATTTTCCGAGTCTTCCGCTGTTATCGATATTAGATGGCCTTCAGCCATATTTTTTGTAATAAGTTCTTTTTGAGCCATTGATGTAATAAGTGTGTGATTGCAACTCTGCTATAAAACCTCGATGTACTGTGTGGTGTCAGCATTACTGATCCACGGATGACACCGTAGCACAGTAGACGTGATCCATTCGGGTCAGGTCGCTACAAGGATCCCGTCGAGCAAGAGGGTTTTCAACGCAGGCTTATGGCCATGGCAAGAAGCCTCAAGAAAAAACATTAACAGCTTAGAGCTGATCAAGATTTGCTAGTCGACAGATGGACTGAAGTCCTTGCGGCCGAAGAGCATAAACTCGAACGCCCATCCAAGAGCTACCCAAAGCGCAGGTTGCTACCCCAATTAGAGGAGGAAGCACTTGATGCGGCCGACCGGCCACCTCATGGCCGCGACAGAGAGGCCTCTCGGGCCTCCACTCAAGCCGCACCCCGTACCAAGGCACGTGAATATGCGCTGGACTTACGAGATATGTTGGAGGACAAGGCAAGGCAAACAAGATCGATCTACGGATCGCGTGGGTGCCCCACGGCTCGAGACGGTAACCGTCACGCCGGCCACAAATTCGGCAGGGCCGAACACAGTAGACAAAGCTCATTGGAGCTACGTCGTGATATAGCCCAATACAGAGGCACCGCACACCCACTATGCTTCACAGATGAAATAATGGATCATCAAATCCCCGAGGGTTTCAAACCCGTAAATATCGAATCATATGATGGCACAACAGATCCTGCGGTATGGATCGAGGATTATCTCCTTCATATCCACATGGCCCGCGACGATGATTTCCACGCCATCAAATACCTCCCACTCAAGCTTAAAGGACCAGCTCGGCATTGGCTTAACAGCTTGCCAACAGGATCAATCAATTGTTGGGAGGACCTGGAAGCCGCATTCCTCGACAATTTCCAGGGCACTTATGTGCGACCCCCAGACGCCGATGACCTAAGTCACGTAATTCAGCAGCCAGAGGAATCGGCCAGGCAATTCTGGACACGGTTCCTAACAAAGAAAAATCAAATAGTCGACTGTCCGGATGCTGAGGCCCTAGCAGCCTTCAAGCACAATATCCGTGATGAGTGGCTTGCCCAGCACCTTGGACAGGAAAAGCCGAAGTCTATGGCAGCACTCACAACACTCATGACCCGCTTTTTCACGGGAGAAGATAGCTGGCTTGCTCGTAGCAACAATATGACCAAGAACCCTGGTAATTCGGATACCAGGGACAGTAGTGGCAGGTCGCGTCGCAACAAGCAGAAGCGCCGCATTAACGGCGACAATTCTGAGGATACGGCAGTTAATGCCGGATTCAGAGGCTCTAAATCCGGTCAGCAGAAAAAGCCATTCAAAAGGAATCCTAGGGGCCCGTCCAGTTTGGACCGAATACTCGACCGCTTGTGCCAGATACATGGCACCCCCAAAAAGCTGGCCAATCACACCAACAGGGATTGTTGGGTGTTCAAGCACGCAGGCAAGTTAAACGCCGAAAATGAAGACAAGGGGCTGCATAGCGATGACGACGAGGAGCCCCGGCCGCCGAACAACAGTGGACAGAAGGGTTTTACCCGACAAGTGCAGACGGTGAACATGATATACGCAACCCACGTCCCCAAAAGGGAGCGGAAGCGCGCGTTAAGGGACGTATACGCGGTAGAGCCAGTCGCCCCAAAGTTCAACCCATGGTCCTCCTGCCCGATCACCTTTGATCGAAGGGACCATCCCACTAGCATCCGTCATGGCGGATTTGCTACATTGGTTCTAGACCCAATTATTGACGGATTTCATCTCACTAGAGTCCTTATGGACGGCGGCAGCAGCCTGAACCTGCTTTACCAGGATATAGTGCGGAAAATGGGCATAGATCCCTCGAGGATTAAGCCCACAAAAACGACCTTTAAAGGCGTAATACCAGGTGTAGAGGCCAACTATACAGGCTCAGTCACACTTGAAGTGGTCTTCGGAGCTCCGGATAATTTCCAAAGCGAGGAGTTAATCTTCGACATAGTCCCATTCCGTAGTGGCTATCACGCACTGCTCGGGCGAACCGCATTCGCCAAGTTCAATGCGGTACCGCACTACGCATACCTTAAGCTCAAAATGCCAGGCCCTCGAGGAGTAATTACGGTCAATGGAAACATCGAACGCTCCCTCCGAACGGAGGAGCACACGGCGGCCCTTGCAGCAGAAGTACAAAGCAGCCTCTCCAGGCAGTTCTCCAGTCCAGCCATTAAACGACCGGACACCGTCAAGCGCGCCCGGAGTAACCTACAACAGGACCGCCTGGCATGACCCAAGCAGGCGTAGCAATGCGGCCCCAACCCCAGCCCTCGCAAAAATGTGATACCAGTAATTTGTGTACATAACTACGCTCTAGAAATACCATGGGTACAGGGGGAGGGGCACCATCACGGCACGCCCGAAACACGGCTTAAACCGTACCAGGGACTGCCTATTTTTTAATTTTCTCTTACTTTCAGGACTTCACTCTTCGGAAGGCCCGTTCAGCGGTTCAATTGCCGAACAAACGATGCAAGAACCAGGGAAGCAGACAAGCCACGCCGCATTACGGAACTCCCAGGTGGTCTCTATCACGAGCAGTATACCTGTTTCGCATACTATTCCGCAGCTTGCCCCTGGAACGGACACGTTAAATAGTCCAACCTTTTGCTTATCCATTATTTGTATCGTTCTGCTTTGATCGCAGCCCTCTTTAATAAACAATGCATAGCTTTTGTCTATTTTTGCATTACTCTTTTTTAATATATGTTCCTTAACGACATGTTGCATCCGTACACTTTGGTACGACCAAAATACGCCAGGGGCTTTAGTGCCCCTCAATATGGTGTGAGAAGTCCGAACACATTAACAAGTGCGGCACCCCGAACTTATAGCATTATATGCATCGGCTCCGAATCATGTCTTGGGTCAATAGTTGGGTTTGCCCGGCTCCTATGTTTTGGTGCCTTACGTTCTGCTATATCGGCTAAGGTAGCACTAGGAGAACCACTGCGATTGTGCCCCAGTTGAGCTGGGTCGAGTACCTCAGTGGAGAAAGCTAAAACTGACTGTCATGATGAAGCGAGAGCTGGTCGCTGTTCGAGAGGTTTTTCGAGTCCCTAAAGACTTATGCCGCTTAGAGCGAGGAGCCGGCTCTATCCGTCCAAGGCGTGGATAGCGCTCCGAACTCGATCTTCCGAATACCAGGGGCTTCGCCGAAATTTAAAACTATAGAATTCTATGGCTAAGTGATAGTGTTCATGCATTATAGTCCGATTGCCTTGTTCGTTGGGCTGAGCGCCTCCCTCGAAGGACCCAAACATGGGAAAAAGAGCGCTCAGGTTTATCCCCGAACACCCCAGCACTAGCGGCACGAGGGCAGAAGTCGACGACTTGCCATCTCTCAGAATTGATAAACAGCCGCACAAGAGGTAATATTTTAAATTCCGACAGCATTGCTTAGCGCATATGAACAAGTTTTCAGCGCACAGGACAAAACGAGCAAGTTTCACTCAAAAATTACATCCCTCGAACATTCATCCGCAACAAGGCAGGAACCCTTCAGAACATCCTTATAATAATTCTCGGGCTTGCGATGCTCTTTCCCCGGCCGTGGCCCGTCCTTCACAAGCTTCTCAGCATCCAGCTTGCCCCAGTGCACCTTAGCACGGGCAAGGGCCCTACGGGCACCTTCAGTGCAGCCGGAGCGCTTGATGACTTCGAGCCTTGGACATGCCTCCACCAGCCACCGCACCAGCCCGAAACAGCTCCCAGGCAGAGCCCCTCCAGGCCACAGCCAAACTATGAGTCCCTTCATGGCCTGTTCGGCTGCCTTGTGGAGCTCGACCAGTTGCTTCAGCTGGTCGCTCAGGGGCACGGGGTGTCCGGCCTCAGCATACTGAGACCAGAACACCTTCTCTGTCGAGCTGCCCTCCTCGGCTCGATAGAATGCAACGGCATCGGACACACTCCGGGGAAGATCTGTGAACGCTCCTGGAGAGCTCCGGATTCGGGTAAGTAACAAGTAACTCACGTTTATGTGTTTGCTTTGCATAAAGAATTCCTTACCCACCGCTATCTTCTTCACCTCATCCAACTCTTGGAGGGTCTTCTGGGATTCGGCCTTGGCAGACTTGGCATTTGCAATAGCCACCGCGAGCTCGGACGGTCGCGTCTTTGAGTCAAGCTCCAAGATCCATGTTTTTCCATGAGAGCCTGGAGCTCTTGCCGTACCTTGACAACCTCGGCATCATACTTCTCCCGATCGGTGCGCTCCATGGCCGCGCTCTTCTCGGCCTCGACCAGCGCTTGCTTAAGGATCGCCACCTCAGACGTGGCCCCTACAATAGCCACGATAATCCTGTCATTTTTTGCAATTGCACCTCTTTATATATATTTAAACAAGGTATTTCTTACCTTCACTGTCCTTGAGCTGCTTCTTGGCATGCCCGAGCTCTTGCTCGGACCGCTCGAGGTTCTGCTTTAGCGTGTCCACTTCCGCAGTCAGTGCGGTGGATGCAAGCAGAGAAGCCTGCATACGCATATTGACTCCTTTTTGTTAGACTCCTGCAAATTTTGTTTGATCCTCTATTTGGCTTTTCTTCCCGAACGCCAAACAGAGCATCAGGGGCTACTGTCTATGTGGTAATATTATTTACACATTATTTACTTACCTCAAAGCCTGTTAAAAGGCTAGTACAAGCTTCAGTCAGTCCGCTCTTGGCGGACTGATCCTTCTGGACCACCGCACTCATAATGGTGCGGTGCTCCTCGTCGATGGAGGCGCCTTGGAGCGCCTCCAACAGATTGTCCGGCGCCTCCGGTTGGACGGGGGTCACCGGCACGGTGGGCTTGCTCCTCTTGGAAGGAGGTCCCCCGCCGGACTCTGGAACCTTTGAAGGTTCCAGAGCGGTGTCCGGCCTAGAGCCGGACTTGGAGCCCTGGGGGGTTTCATCCCCTTTACTCCTAGAGTCTAGGTGGTCGCCTTGCGGCGCCTCCAGGACCACCTCCTCCTGGCTTGGAACCTGTTGGGACAACACTTCGGTGTCGTCCGTAGGGCGGGGGGAGGAAGCCGTCGGAAGCAAGTTCGCATCCGACGAGTCCAGTGAGTCGCTTGACGACGCGTCGAGCCGGTCTTTGGGTGGGCTGCATAAACATATTCGACATAAGGGGAAGCTGTGCAATAAACGAATACTATGAATTACTCTAGTATCCGGATACTTACGATTTTGCCAGGGGCTTGGCCCTGGGCGGACACTCCTCTCCCCCGTCATCAGCGTCGGTGGAGTAGTCCGGAGGAAGGGTTTTCCCCTTCTTGGACCCTCCGGCCTCCCTAGAGAGGGCGGCCTTCCTTTTCTTCTCTCCTTCGGCTGGAGGGGGAGAGGTCTCTTCTTCTTCCTCCTCGTCTTCACGGGAGGAATGCGCCTTGGAACCGTCGGATCATGGATCCGACACCTCCTGGCGCCGGGCACTCTTTCAAGTCCCCGTGGCATTTTTCGCGGCCTTCTTCTCCGGCACCACATAGGGTGCCAGAACCAGCAGCTTCGCCAAGCGAGCATCCGCTGGACCTTCGGGCAAAGGAGCCGCACAGTTGATCTGTCCGGACGTCACCTGCCAATCCTGTCAAAGGTAAGGGAGCTTACATCCCGCATGGAGTCAAACTATGAAAAACCGATACCCTCTAAAAGGAAAAAACAGCTTACCGCATGAGCATGACGCTGCGTACTGAATCCACGATCCACGGTAGCGGATGCGGGGGCCTCGGTGCCCTAGAAAAGCACCTTCCAGGCATCTTCGTACATCGTCTCGAAGAGCCTGCTTAGAGTTTGGTGCCGTGCCGGGTCGAACTCCCACAGGTTGAAAGCCCGTTGTTGACACGGGAGGATCAGGCGGATGAGCATAACCTGGACTACGTTGACAAGTTTGAGCTTCTTGTCCACCAGGGTTTGGACGCATGTTTGGAGTCCGGTCAGCTCTCCTTTTTTACCCCACGACAGGCCCGTCTCCTTCCAGGAGGTGAGCCGCGTAGGGGGTCCGGATTGAATCTTGGGGGCTGCGACCCATTCGGGGTCGCACGGCTCAGTGATGTAAAACCACCCCGATTGCCACCCCTTCAGGGTCTCCACAAAGGAGCCCTCGAGCCATAAGACGTTGGCCATCTTGCCCACCATGGCGCCTCCGCACTCCGCCTGGTTGCCGCGCACCACCTTCGGCTTGACATTGAAAGTCTTGAGCCATAGGCCGAAATGGGGGCAGATGCGGAGGAAAGCCTCGCACACGACGATAAACGCCGAGATGTTGAGGACAAAGTTCGGGGCCAGATCGTGGAAATCCAGGCCATAGTAGAACATGAGCCCCCGAAAAAATGGGTGAAGAGGGAAGCCTAGTCCGCGGAGGAAATGGGGGAGGAACACCACCCTCTCATGGGGCCTAGGGGTTGGGATGAGCTGCCCCTTTTCGGGAAGCCGATATGCAATGTCGTTAGACAAGTATCCGGCCTTCCTCAGTTTTTTGATGTGTCCCTCCGTGACGGAGGAGACCATCCACTTGCCTCCTGCTCCGGACATGGCTGGAGAAGGTTGAGGTGGGGAGTGCGGACTTGGGCGCTGGAGCTCGAGTGCGCGAGAATGGATAAGCAAGGGAGGAAGAAGGCGTAGGTGAAAAGGTGGATCCTTATCCCCTTATATGGGTGGACGCAACTACGTGTCCCCACCAGCCTGGTAAAACTCGCTTATCTCCAAGCGCTGTAATCAATGGCGCGGTTGGGTTACCCACGCCCGTATCGATGAGAATCCCGGAATAAGGGGACACGATCTCTTCTTTAACAAGACGTGCCAAGGAAACCGCCTCACATGACGCGCTGAGGTGGGATAATAAAACGACTCAGATAAAGGCTTGGCCGTGGTGTGTCACACTACGGAATACGTCAGCAGATTAGATTTGTGTAAATATTATTCTCTCTATGGCAATATGTGGAAACTTATTTTGCAGAGCCGGACACTATCTTTGTGTTCAAAATCTTCTATGAAGTACTTGGAGGAGGAACCCGCCTTGCAATGCCGAAGACAATCTGCGTGACGGACTCGTCATCATTGAAGCCTGGTTTAGGGGCTACTGAGGGAGTCCTGGAATAGGGGGTGTCCGGATGGCTGGACTATACCTTTAGCCGGACTCCTGGACTATGAAGATACAAGATTGAAGACTTCGTCCCGTGTCCGGAAGGGACTTTCCTTGGCGTGGAAGGCAAGCTTGGCGATACGGATATGCAGATCTCCTACCATTGTAACCGACTTTGTGTAACCCTAACCCTCTCCGGTGTCTATATAAGCCGGAGGGTTTTAGTCCGTAGGACAACATACATAACAACAATCATACCACAGGCTAGCTTCTAGGGTTTAGCCTCTCCGATCTCGTGGTAGATCTACTCTTGTACTACCCATATCATCAATATTAATCAAGCAGGACGTAGGGTTTTACCTCCATCGAGAGGGCCCGAACCTGGGTAAAACTTCGTGTCCCTTGCCTCCTATTACCATCCGGCCTAGACGCACGGTTCGGGACCCCCTACCCGAGATCCGCCGGTTTTGACACCGACAATGGTGGTTCATTAAAGATTTTTGTTCCTTCATTATCATATAAATTCATTCGTTGTTTCAATCCTATCATTGGTTCGTTGAAGACCTTCTCAAGTTTACGCTATATCTCTCCTGAATCCTTTCCAATGAGAATAAGTAGTATGCCAAGTCCGTTGCTTGTCATCAATTTAAATTGGTGAAGGATAAGCATAATATAATTCTTATTCTTGTTTCATCGAGTAAATTCAATTCCTTATTCCGGAGGTTCATCAAAATTCTCGGTTTCAATTGTTCATCTTTCTTTTCCTGAGTTCCAAGCTCCCACCATCACGGTGATCTATCTAAATCATTACAAGGCTTCACCTTGTGTTTTCAACTTCTCTTTGTTTCTATCTTCCTTTTATTACTGGAGTTCTTCATGGAGGCTCTACATGGTGGTTCCTCAAGGATTTCTTCATTCTTCAATTGTCCTCAAGATTTTCTCTCGAAGCTAAGTTCCGCCAAGCTTACTCAAATTTAAACATGGTGCTCAACACATGTCTTGTTTTGAGGAGTTCAAACATTCTTCATCTTGCATTCCGAAGTGCATTTCTTCCTACCATATCTCTTGAGACGGTGTTATGTCATTCTTGTTAATTTCCCATCGTGTTTCATGATTCATAGGTTGTCAAGAATGAGGTACTTTAAACCCATCAATCTCTTCAGTGGAGTTATCTTGGGTTATATTTCACCTTAAGCTTTCCCTAAGGATTGTTGTTATTTATGGTGCTTATAAATGACCCAAATTCTTCATTTATCCTCCAGGTGAAATAAGTTTCTCGTCTCCTTGTTCATATCAATCCAATCTTTTCTTTCCGTTAGTGGCAGAATTTCAACTCATAATTTTGAGATGTTTTCCATAAGCCCACTACAAACTTACACCTTTTGTTGTTGGTTTTTCCAACAAATCACTACAAAAAAAAGACACATCCATGACATTTTTGGCCGAACGAAAAAAAATTCTGTCATACATATGACACTTCTATGATGATAATTGTGACAAAACCCGGTATCATCATAGATGTGGTGGGATCCTACTTCTATGACCAAAAATCATGACAGAAAATGGGCTTCTCGTCCTGGGCGGGCCGAAGATGCAGCTGCATGACATTCTTTGGTCCGTCCATGACGAAAAAAACCGTGGTAGAAGCGAGGGGGAGGAAAATTTCGGGGAGCTCCCGGTTACGGTGGGAGGTCGGGGGCCGAGCGATGCGCGTTTCTCTCGTACACGTACGCGCATGTGTGCGTGGCGTTGGCTCTAACTGAACCAGAGCTTGGCGTTGGGCTCTAATTGAACCCGAGCGATTGCACTGCAGGCTACGCGTTAATGAACCCGAGCGATCGATCGATGGCTGTTAACTGAACCCGATCGAGCGATTCCTTCGCTACTGCTGCTAACTGAAGCCGATCGATGGGATGAACAGTGAGCGTTGCGGGGGGTTTGGATGAACAGTGAGCGGTGGCGTTGCCTCTGGATGAACAGGACCCTTTGTTGTGGTGGAGGGCTGGATAAATAGTAGACGATGGAGGGGTGCCCGTGGAGGGGTGGATGAACAGGACCCAGTGGTGTGGATGGCTGGATGAACAGTAGACGGTGGAGGGGTGCCCGTGGAGGGGTGGTTGAACAGGACCCCGTGGTGTGGAGGGATGGATGAACAGTAGACTGTGGAGGGGTGCCCGTGGAGGGGTGGTTGAACAGGACCCCGTGGTGTGGAGGGCTGGATGAACAGTAGACGATGGAGGGGTGCCCGTGGAGGGGTGGTTGAATAGGACCCCGTGGTGTGGAGGGCTGGATGAATAGTAGACGGTGGAGGGGTGGTTGAACAGTAGCCGGTGGAGTAGCGCACGGTGGAGGCTAGATGAACAGGAGCCTGTGGAGGCTGGAGGAGGTCGATGGTGGAGATGAATAGTATCCCATGGAGTCCCGTTTTGCGGTACGCCACACCCCTCCCGATGAACAGGACCCCCGTTTCGACCGTAGCGCTCCAACACAAGTCCGTTTCCTCCGTTTTGCGGTACGCCACACCCCTCCCGATCAACAGGGCCCCCGTTTCAACCGTAGGAGGTCCGTTTCCTCCGTTTTGTGGTACGCCACACACCTCCCGATCAATAGGACCCCCGTTTCGACCGTAGGAGGTCCATTTCCTCCATTTTGCGATACGCCACACCCCTCCCGATGAATAGGATCCCGTTTCGAACGTGGCTGGTCGAACACAAGGCTGTTTCCTCCGTTCTGTGGTACGCCAGGCCTCGTTTCCATCGCCTGTTCCATCCAAGCCCTCCCAATGAACACAACGCATTCCGTTGCCTCCCCATGAACACGACACATTCGTTGTCTCCCCATGAACACGACGACGATGTTGTTTCTCCGTTCCGACCCAGCCATGTACACGAGCCCTCGCCATACGTATGCACGAGTAGGCGTTCGAGACCCCGCCCGTATGTACGCATACGTGGCCATATTTTCTTTCTTGCACCCTGACCGTTGTACGTATGTGTACATGCTATGTGCACGCCTCTACTACGACACGTGCGCGCCTCTACATCGACCAGTATATATGTATGTACACGTTCGCGACCAGAATGACAACGCTACGTACGCTTCGACCAGGTGGGTCCCAACTGTCAGGCACTTCCTTGCGTGCGAAGATGTAGCTGGTGGGTCCCGGCAGTCAGGGGGGCGACTCGTTTTGTTTTTTTTGCTCGGACGCACTTCCTTGCGTGCGAATGTGTAGCTGGTGGGTCCCAACAGTCAGGGGGTAACGTTTTTTTTGCGAAATACGGTGGCCCGTCCGGTGGGTCCCCGCTGTTAGGTGGAGGAATAATTATTTTGCACATAATAAGGAGGCACTTCCTTGCTGCGGCCGTGGACCCAGCTGTCAACCTCTCCACATACAGTCCATGTCCGATGGAAGTCATTCCTTGACCACGTTGACCACGCCGCGCCAAGAGCACCAGGGCAGTGGACGATGGCGAGGCCTAGGAAGGGGACGACAGGGAGCCGGGGAAGACGCGGCAGTGGAAGCCCGCGCGGAGAGGAGTACGAGGGTTCACTGGTTCGGCCGCGGTGTGAGGCTGCCGTCGCCGCAGGGCCTGGCCAGCGGTGGGAATAGTAGGGGGCGGTGAGGCCTCCGCGGTAGCAAAGCCGGCCACAGGAGGCAGGAGCATGCGGCACGACCGGCGCTGCTTTGGGCGGCTGGAGCAAGAAGACCAGAGGTTGAAGAAGCACTACGGCCATTGGATGGACATCGTACGGTCACTAGAGCTAGAATCGTTCATATTGACTAAAGTTGACAAAGGCCCCCGTCCCAGTCAACTTAGTAGGCCCACAAGTCAGCCTCCCACCATGGTGGGTCCCAGCTAGTAGGGGGAGTATTCTTTTTTCTACGTAATAAGGAGGCACTTCCGGTGGGTCTGAGCTGACAGCGGGGGGAACATTTTTTTCACGAAATACGCTGGCCCGTCCGGTGGGTCTGAGCTATCAGGGGGGGAAACGTTTTTTTCACGAAATAAGGTGGCCCGTCCGGTGGGTCCTTGTTGTGAGGTGGAGGAATAATTATTTTGCGCGTAATAAGGAGGCACTTCCTTGCAGCCGCCTGGACCCAGCTGTCAGCCTCTCCATGTACAGTACTCTTTCGATGGAAGTCGGTCGTTGACCATGTTGACCACGCCGCGCCGAGAGCACCAGGGCGGGACTCTGGACGACGGCGAGGCCTAGGAAGGGGACGACGCGGAGCCGGGGAAGACGCGGCAGTGGAAGCCCGCGCAGAGAGGAGTACGAGGGTTCACTGGTTCGGCTACGGTGTGAGGTTGCCGTCGCCGCAGAATAATAGGGGGTGTGGGTGAGTGGAGGGATGTCCTGGCCAGCAGTGGGAGTAGTATGGGGGCGGTGAGGCCTCCGCGGCAGCACAGTCGGCCACGGGACGCAGGAGCAGGCGGCATGACCAGCGGTGCTTTGCGTGGCTGGACCAAGAAGACCAGAGGTTGAAGAAGCACTACGGCCGTTGGATGGACATCGTACGGTCACTGAAGCTAGAAACGTTTATTATTGACTAAGTTGACAAAGCCCTTGGTACGCTCCAACTTAGTAGGCCCACAGGTCAGCCTCCGAAACAGTGCGCCCCAAATGTCAGGGGGAGGAAACATTTTTTGGGCGGCCGAAGCTAAGAATATCTGAAAGGATCGAGAAGAGGTGTCTAAAGGGGGGTGATTAGACACTAAGTGCCAAAAGTTGCAGTTTTTAATTTCTTTAAGTTGAAGTGGAGTTTAGGCACTAGTTTAACAAACACAATACATATCAAGCAAGCATGCAAAGAGTATATGAGCAGTGGAAAGTAAAGCATGCAACTTGCAAGAATGTAAAGGGAAGGGTTTGGAGAATTCAAACGCAATTGGAGACACGGATGTTTTTGTCATGGTTCCGATAGATGGTGCTATCGTACATCCACGTTGATGGACACTTCAACCCACGGAGGGGAATGGTTGCGCGAGTCTACGGAGGTCTCCACCCACGAAGGGTCCACGAAGAAGCAACCTTGTCTATCCCATCATGGCCATCGCCCACGAAGGACTTGCCTCACTAGCGGTAGATCTTCACGAAGTAGGCGATCTCCTTGCCCTTACAAACTCCTTGGTTCAACTCCACAATCTTTGTCGGAGGCTCCCAAGTGACACCTAGCCAATCTAGGAGACACCACTCTCCAGGAAGTAACAAATGGTGTGTTGATGATGAACTCCTTTCTATTGTGCTTCAAATGATAGTCTCCCCAACACTCAATTCTCTCTCACAGGATATGGATTTGGTGGAAAGAAGATTTGAGTGGAAAGCAACTTGGGGAAGGCTAGAGATCAAGACTCATATGGTAGGAATGGAATATCTTGGCCTCAACACATGAGTAGGTGGTTCTCTCTCAGACAATGTGTATTGGAAGTGTAGGTATGTTCTGATGGCTCTCTCTTCAAATGAAGAGTGGGTGCAGGGGTATATATAGCCTCCACACAAAAACTAAAACCGTTACACACAATTTACCAATCTCGGTGAGACCAAAGTGAAAAACTCGGTCGAACCGATTTAGCAAACCTAGTGACCGTTAGGGTTTTCGGTGGGACCGACTAGATCAACTCGGTGGAACCGATGTGCTAGGGTTAGGGTAAAACCAAAACTCAGTTTGACCAATTACTCAGACTCGGTGGGACCGATTTGGGTAATAAGCGAAACAGAGAGTTAGCCAAGCAAACTCGGTGGGGCCGATTGCATATCTCGGTGGGACCAAAAATATTGCAACAGGTAACAGAGAGTTTGCAAGCCCATCTCGGTGAGACCGAACTGATTAGGGTTTCTAGCAGTGGCTATTTCAACTGAACTCGGTGGCTCCGGATAGAAAGAATCGGTGGGGCCGAGTTTGAATTTTGGTTTAGGACATATTTGGTAGTGAGAAAGTGGTTGAGGGCTTTGGAGCATATCACTAAGCACTTTGAGCAAGCAAGCCATTAAGCAACACCTCATCCCTTCTTAATAGTATTGGCTTTCCTATAGACTCAATGTGATCTTGGATCACTAAGATATAAAATGTAGAGTCTTGAGCTTGGAGCTTGGGCCAATCCTTTGTCCTTAGCATTTTGAAGGGGTTCCACATCCTCTAGTCCATGCCACTTCATTGTTGAACTCATCTGAAACATACTAGGTAAAAGTGTTAGTCCAACAAGAGATATGTTGTCATTAATTACCAAAATCACCTACGGAGCACTTGTGCTTTCAATCGCCCCCTTTTTGGTAATTGATGGCAACATACATCAAAGCTTTAGATAAAGATATAGAGAATAGCAAGTAAAGCTTTGGAAAGACATGTAACAAGCATAGGCTCCCCCTACTTGTATGCAATCATGTGAATATGGTATATAGAATCATGTGAGAGTATAAACATGACAGAGCAGCAATGTGTTACATGTATCTTGGCTATATGCATCAGAGCATGTGATGAAAACATCAGAAATGTACCTTCATGCCCATGAGTCCTTCTTGCAAACAGTATGTACATCAGCAAGAATTTCTCATACACATGACCATGATGCATATACTTACCTTGTGGTCTTGAGTTGGCTAGGATGTGATGAACCTGCGTAAACAAGGTTAGATAACACAGATGCACCTACTAGCTAGAGCAAACAAAAGAAACCACAAGAGTACCAAGACTGGGATGACATGTAGAGTGAGTACAGAGTACCACGATAGGTATTGACATGTCCCCAAAGAGAAGGATATGCAATGAATTTAAGAATTTTCTTTCCCTTGGATGTCTTGCTCCCCCTAAATCTAGCATGGGATACTGGGACAAGATAGGGAACAGAAAAATAGAGCTCAAAGAAACAAATGAACAAAGCTAATGCAAATAAGCACATATGAACATGTCTTTCCCCCAAGAAGACATGTGGCATCTCTCCTCTTGAACATCAAGCATCTGGGATCCTTGAAGATTACTCTTTCCTGGAGTATTCCCTCCCCTAGAGATCTCTCCCCCTAGAGATATGATTAAGCTTCGATGTGATCTCTCTCTCCCCCTTTGACATCAATTTCCAAGAAGGGTCTTCTGGAATTTGTTGTGAATGGGTTCGGTCCTTGAATCACAGTACAAAGCATTAAGGTAAATGTGATGCTTGCAGAGGACAAGATTCATTGAGTGGAGCTGGATCAAGAATAAAGCAGGAATAAATGGCAAAAAAATTCTTGTAGTGAAATCGGTGTCACCGAGTTGTATGCTTCGGTTGCTCCGAAAATCTTCGGTTAGACCGGAAACATGAAACAGGTGGAACCGAGTTCATCACAGAAAAACACTTGTCACCTCAGCTCACTAGACAAATAAGATCTCACAAAGATTTGCAATGAATTGGATGCAGAAAAATGCAGAACAAAGAACAAAGAAAAGAAACTAAAAGGTCTAGATGAAGTTTGAAAGGGGAAACAAATATGCATGAGACAAGTGCAAGAACATAGAAAAGAACACAAGAGAACTTCATCTAGAGTTGGGTGGTGACAAAGTCACCTATGTTAGAGTACATTGACTTAGGAGTTAAGTGAGATCCCTTGATCATAGGTCGTACTCATCGTTTAAGCTCAAAATGGGGTTACCATTTTTCGTTTAAGTATCTTGATGTATTCACATCTTGTCGAGTTGCTTTGACTCATGACTTGGAGTAAAGCTACTCTAAGATGGAATAACATACCTTGGGTGGCGGTCTTGATCATGTAGTTGAACTTGTGTGGGTTGCTCAAGGTTGATGTAGCCCATCAAGAGTTGGGAGCACCCTTTGGATTTTGAGTTAATCTACCTACATGGGTTAGTTTTCTCAAGGAAGAGCACTTGTGTATCCAACATGACAATCATGAAACTCAACATAGAATTTGTCAAAGATATGTCTGAAAGGTTTCGTGCTTCCTTATCATCAATCACCATTGTGTAGAGACTTGATGATGTAGAGATTGCTCAAGATGTGAGTGAATTGCAATCTCATAGAATTAGATTCATCCAAGTAACTAGAAGGGTTAGATAACATGCAAAATGCAAATTTTCAAGACATAAGATAATCATCAAAATATTAAGTGATTAGTCATGAGCTCGGGTCTTGCATGTATCCAATGGAGTTCCTACTCCAAGTTTGAAGCGTCAATGATGTTCAATTCACCTCTTAACCTGCAAAACACTTTCTCATCAAGTGGTTTGGTGAATATATCCGCTAATTGCTTATCGGTGCGAACATGCTTAAGGTTTATGTCACCCTTAGCAACATGATCTCGAATAAAATGATGACGAACTTCGATATGCTTAGTTCGAGAGTGTTGCACGGGATTGTGAGCAATCTTGATAGCACTTTCATTGTCACAAAGCAATGGAACATGCACCCGCAGCAATGTATTCTGCTTCAGCGGTGGATAAGGATACCGAGTTTTGTTTCTTGGAAGACCAAGACACAAGAGATCTACCAAGGAATTGACAAGTACCCGAAGTGGACTTCCTATCAACCTTGTCACCGGCATAGTCCGAGTCGGAGTAGCCAACAAGATCAAAGGAAGCTCTCTTTGGATACCAAATGCCAAAATTTGGTGTATGTATTAAGTATCTCACTATCCTTTTCACGGCCTTAAGATGACATTCCTTAGGAGCAGCTTGATATCGTGCACACATGCACACACTTAACATGATATCAGGACGTGAAGCACATAGATATAATAATGAACCAATCATAGAGCGATAAAGCTTTTGATCAACCGGTTCACCATCTTTGGTCAAATCAAGATGTCCACTAGTAGGCATGGGTGTAGTCATACCTTTGCATTGTTGCATATTGAACTTCTTGAATAAGTCCTTGGTGTACTTCGTTTGAGATACAAAGGTGCCTTCCTTAGTTTGCTTGATTTGCAAACCAAGAAAGAATTTGAGTTCACTCATCATAGACATCTCAAACTTCTCTGACATTAGCTTCCCAAACTTTTCACTAAAATGAGGGTTAGTTGATCCAAATATAATATCATGAACATAAATTTGGCATGCAAATAGTTCTCCATTAACCCTTTTAGTAAAAAGAGTAGAATCTATTTTTCCAATTTCAAAGCCTTTTTCAATAAGGAACTTGGTCAAGCATTTATACCATGCTCTAGGAGCTTGTTTAAGACCATAAAGGGCTTTTTGAAGTTTGTAAACATGATTAGGTTTCTTAGGGTTGACAAAGCTGGGAGGTTACTTAACATAAACTTCCTCTTCAATTTCACCATTTAGAAAAGCACTTTTAATGTCCATTTGGTACAAGGTGATATTATGGTGATTAGCATAGGCAAGTAAGATGCGAATGGACTCAAGTCTAGCAACGGGAGCATATGTCTCACCATAGTCCATACCTTCGACTTGTGTGTAGCCTTGGGCGACGAGACGCGCTTTGTTGCGAACCACTTGTCCATCTTCATCTTGCTTGTTGCGAAACACCCATTTGGTACCGATGATGTTGTGGTTGTTGTCGGGCTTTTCAACCAATGGCCACACTTGATTTATCTCAAAGTTATGTAGCTCTTCATGCATAGCGTTTATCCAATCCGGATCTTCCAATGCTTCTTCAACCTTCATAGGTTCAATGCGAGAGATGAATGAATAGTGTTCACAAAAGTTAGCTAAACGAGTTTTTGAGTGAGTGATTCTCCCAGTTTGGATATCATTGTAGACTTGCTCCATGGGATGATCTTTAGCAATTCTTGCTCGAACTTGTGAAAGCTTTTGCTTGGGTCTTTGTTGAACATCTTCTTCATCTTGTTCTTCTTCTTGGCCTTCTTCATTGTTGGCGTTGTCGTTCTCTTGTCATGGTGGAGAAGGAGGTTGTTGACATTCGTCTTGGTGCACTTCCTCGTTTTCTTCTTCTTGGTGTGTCCCACTCGTGGATGCTTCCGTATCAACTCTTGGTTCACCTTGTCGTGAGGTAGAAGCTTCCACTTGGACGGATGAGGTACTCTCCTTCACCTCCATTGGATGAATCTTGCCGATAGACAAGTCTTGGATTGCTTCCGAGGGATCTCTGTCTCCTACATCAATTGGCAATTGCTCTACTTGCGAGCCGTTAGATTCATCAAACTTCACATCTACCGTTTCTTCAACCTTTCGGGTGAAATTGTTGTAGACACGGTATGTGTGAGAGTTTGAGCCATAACCAAGTAGGAAACCTTCATGAGACTGAGGAGCAAATTTAGAACGATGATGCTTGTCAAGAATGTAGCACTTTGAGCCGAATACTCGAAAGTATCCAACTTGGGGTTTGTTACCGGTGAGGAGCTCGTATGCCGTCTTGCCGAGTAGCTTGTGAAGATACAAGTGATTTGTTGCATGACAAGCTGTCTCTACCGCTTCCGCCCAAAAGTGTTTTGGCGTCTTGTACTCATCAAGCATCATTCTTGCCATCTCGATAAGAGTCCGGTTCTTCCTCTCAACAACTCCATTTTGTTGAGGTGTGTACGTAGCCGAGAACTCATGTGCGATCCCTTCTTCGTCAAGAAAGGTGTCCACATTTGCGTTCTTGAACTCCATTCCGTTGTCGCTTCGAACCTTCTTGATCTTCACGTAAAATTGATTTTGGGCCTTCCTAGCAAAGTTTTTGAGGATCTTTTGGACCTGCGATTTGTCATCAAGAAAGAACACCCACGTAAATCTTGAAAAATCATCAACTATGACCAGACCAAATCAGTTACCACCGAGACTCGTGTAGGCATTTGGACCAAAGAGATCCATGTGAAGTAGCTGGAGTGGTCTTCTTGTGGTCATGATGTTCTTAGCGCGATGACTTCCTCCAACTTGTTTCCCTGCTTGACAAGCACTATAAAGTCTATCGTTGTCAAATATGACATCGTTAACGCCAAGGATATGATTTCCTTTAATGAGTTTGTCAAGGTTTCGCATGCCCACATGGCCTAGCCTTCTATGCCACAACCAGCCTTTAGAAGATTTAGCAATTAAGCAAGTTTTAGGTTGAGCCTTTTTAGTGAAATCAATAATGTAAAGATCTCCTCTACGTATACCACTAAAGACCATTTTATGATTATCTCTACGAAACACTTGGTAGTCTACTTCAGTAAATAGGACATTCAAACCGAAATCAGCAAGTCTAGATACTGAAAGTAAGTTGTAGCCAAGATATTCAATGAGCATGGCATTTTGTATGGAGCTATCATGTGAGATGGCCACCTTACCAAGGCCAACCACCTTACCCTTTGAATTATCACAAACAGTGACATACTTTCGAGGGCCGTCATTTTCAGCAAGCTCACGGAACATGTCTTTATCTCCGGTCATATGATCAGTACATCCACTATCAAGGACCCATTCCTTTCCTCCAGCCATGTAGCCGTGAAGATTTGCCATAAGACCAAAGGGTCTCATCGCATCATCGAGATCATAGTCACTATCATCATCATCCTCATCCGAGTATTCATGTTCAACATCATCTTGTGATTGATCAATTCCTAGAGAGGGAAATTCATTAAATAAATGATCATTTCTATAGTTATCCTTATGAATTCTAATAGCTCTAGAAATGATATTGCTAATGATTCCAACATCTCCTTTGGCACTCGTAAGATTAGTAAGCTCAATTAAGCAATCGCCAAATTTGGGATCATTGGAACTCATCTTAATCAAGGCAATGGACTTATGGAGGATTTCATCTAGATCTTTCAAGGAATAATTAGGAAAGAGTTCCTCAAGAAATTTCCATATGGTGTAGGCACACTTAAGAGTCGGCAAACATCCAATCAAGTTTCTAGGCAAGCCTTTAGTGATAAGATTAACAGTTCTAAGATTGTGAATCATGTCAATTGATTCATCAAGGGTAGGATGCATGGGATCAACATGAGGTGCACAAGGGATAGAAATATACTTGTTCAAGTGATATTCATTGAAAATCTCAAGCATTTCATTTTTCCACTCATGAAAATATTCTCCATCAAGAATAGGAACTCTACGCCTAAGACTCCCCAAAGTAGACTCATCCATCTTCCTCCAATGGTGTTTAAACTAAGGTAATGGATACCAAAGCTCTGATACCAATTGAAAGTTTTGAGAAGAGGTGTCTAGAGGGGGGTGATTAGACACTAAGTGCCAAAAGTTGCAGTTTTTAATTTCTTTAAGTTGAAGTGGAGTTTAGGCACTAGTTTAACAAACACAATACATATCAAGCAAGCATGCAAAGAGTATATGAGCAGCGGAAAGTAAAGCATGCAACTTGCAAGAATGTAAAGGGAAGGATTTGGAGAATTCAAACGCAATTGGAGACACGGATGTTTTTGTCGTGGTTCCGATAGGTGGTGCTATCGTACATCCACGTTGATGGAGACTTCAACCCACGGAGGGTAACGGTTGCGCGAGTCCACGGAGGGCTCCACCCACGAAGGGTCCACAAAGAAGCAACCTTGTCTATCCCATCATGGCCATCGCCCACGAAGGACTTGCCTCACTAGCGGTAGATCTTCACGAAGTAGGCGATCTCCTTGCCCTTACAAACTCCTTGGTTCAACTCCACAATCTTTGTCGGAGGCTCTCAAGTGACACCTAGCCAATCTAGGAGACACCACTCTCCAATAAGTAACAAATGGTGTGTTGATGATGAACTCCTTGCTCTTGTGATTCAAATGATAGTCTCCCCAACACTCAATTCTCTCTCACAGGATATGGATTTGGTGGAAAGAAGATTTGAGTGGAAAGCTACTTGGGGAAGGCTAGAGATCAAGATTCATATGGTAGGAATGGAATATCTTGGCCTCAACACATGAGTAGGTGGTTCTCTCTCAGAAAATGTGTATTGGAAGTGTAGGTATGTTCTGATGGCTCTCTCTTCAAATGAAGAGTGGGTGGAGGGGTATATATAGTCTCCACACAAAAACTAACCATTACACACAATTTACCAATCTCGGTGAGACCGAAGTGAAAAACTCGGTCGGACCGATTTAGCAAACCTAGTGACCGTTAGGGTTTTCGTGGGACCGACTAGATCAACTCGGTGGAACCGATGTGCTAGGGTTAGGGTAAAACCAATACTCGGTTTGACCGATTACTCAGACTCGGTGGGACCGATTTGGGTAATAAGCGAAACAGAGAGTTGGCCAAGCAAACTCGATGGGGCCGATTGTATATCACGATGGGACCGAAAATATTGCAACTGGTAACAGAGAGTTTGCAAGCCCATCTCGGTGAGACCGAGATCCCATCGGTGAGACCGAACTGATTAGGGTTTCTAGCAGTGGCTATTTCAACTGAACTCAGTGGCTCCGGATAGAAAGAATCGGTGGGGACGAGTTTGACTTTTGGTTTAGGACATATTTGGAAGTGAGAAAGTGGTTGAGGGCTTTGGAACATATCACTAAGCACTTTGAGCAAGCAAGCCATTAAGCAACACCTCATCCCTTCTTAATAGTATTGGCTTTCCTATAGACTGAATGGGATCTTGGATCACTAAGATATAAAATGTAGAGTCTTGAGCTTGGAGCTTGGGCCAATCCTTTGTCCTTAGCATTTTGAAGGGGTTCCACATCCTCTAGTCCATGCCACTTCATTGTTGAACTCATCTGAAACATACTAGGTAAAAGTGTTAGTCCAACAAGAGATATGTTGTCATTAATTACCAAAATGACCTAGGGAGCACTTGTGCTTTCAATATCCGAGATTGAAGAAGAAGCAAGACATCCGTTGGATAGACATCCAATGGCCACTGCTGCTAGAACCGTGTGTTGACTATAATAAGTTGGCAAAGCCTTGCATACGTGTCAACTTATTTTTTTGGGGGACGCGTCACTTAGTAGGCCCACAAGTGTTTGGGAGAGAACTTATAGCCCATTTGCATTTTGTAAGAATGGATAGCCCATTTTGGAATTATAATGGAATTTACAACAGCCCATTTACAGTTTGTTAAAAGTACAGCCCATTTTCTAGCTAGGACAATGATTAATAATTTGAACCAACCGCTGAAGATAGAATTCAATAAAAATTTCCCACATTTTGATGGGCTCCGAAATATTTTTATCCCGAAATTTCTAGTCAGATTAAATATAAATTTGTATTACGTAAAAATCAAACGAAACATTGCGCGTGCAACAATGAAAATTTAAGATTTTCAAAATCCATAAATAATATTTTATAAACTAATTTCGTGTTTGGTGCATTTTTTATAGTTACTGCCCAATTTTTATAATTACATCCCATTTATTATTTTTAAAGCCCATTTTCCTGTTAAGCCTAATGCATCCCTCCTAGGAAAGATTTGCAGCCCAGCGGGGTGGAGAATAACAAGTTGACCTTGCCTGGGTATTCCTCAAAAAGACGTATAGCTGGGCTAGCCATTTTCATCTTGAAAAAATTAGTATCTGGGCTGGATATCTGGCCTGGGCCAGACGGGCCACAGCCCACCTAGTTAATACCCTGCTCTCCTCTAAACAACAACGAAATCATCGCCAAGAAGAACTCTGCAGTGCTCACGCCTCAAAAACACAAATACTGCTCGAGCTGCTTGGTCCCAGCTGTCGGCCGCACCTTGTGAAATTCTCTCGTTTATATTGACTACATAGGTTGACAATTGTGTGGGACCGTGATGTCAGGAAACCAGGAGAAAGCAAAAAAATAGTTGTACATAATAAGGAGGCACTTGCGTACGTACGGCTATGGCCCTAGTGGGTCCCTAGTGTCATCCAGTCAAAATAAAGTCATCTCCTGAATCCTCATGTTCGTTGACGATGTTGACAATGCTCAGCGCCACGGCGAGCGCAACAACTCGAAGGATAATGGAGGGCCTCGCGGGCCCTACAGATGGTCTGATACAGCGCCCGCTACTCATTCAAGAAGCCAGGATCATCGGACACCTATGAGCACCTTCGAGAAACTGAGACGGCATGAAATGGTAAGGCCGCGCTTGGGAGCTCTGGTTTATTTCAAACATGTATTAACATACAAGTGTAGTTTACTCATCATCGAAAACAACGCGTAAAATACAGGCGTAATGAAACCGAGGGCCCGAGGTTTGTAAGTAAAACCGGTGGGTTATGCGTGTAATTTGAGAGACCGGTGTATATTTTACGAGCACTGCTATATGGATGACATTACCAGACGATAGATGCACGACGTGCGTATCATGCCATCCATGGGCAAGGCTGAAACAGCAGCTAACGGCTGGATTAGCAATCGTCCGAATGTCGTTCAGCGTTTTTATCGTGTGTCAAGTACTTCCGATATTTTACTAGTCAAAATCGACCAACCAAGCACCTTCGCCCGAGACCATCTGCTTTAATTTACAAGCGTCAGTTTTACAAGCGGTTTTGGTTGGAAAACGACGATCCAATCATGGCCTAATATCATGAGTTGGTCGGAAGATCATATGGTTTCACGTCTAACCTACCCGACTTGTCATATAGGCTATGAATGAAACATCAGACGATAAACTTCTTAAGCACGGAAACAACAGAAGAGGATGATCTTCTTAACAAGCAAATCACTGGCATTAGATCGACATGCAAAACAATACGAAGCATTATTCTCAGGAGGCACGGTGAACAGCTCGTGATGCCGCATGCCACAACATTCCAAGCTCAACTTTGCAATCAAACACAAGGCCTGGCATTACATAGACAATATTTACAACAAACTCTTAACACAGGAATATCTCAGCAGAGTAACTATTTACTTCTAAACTAAACACAGGAATAGGAAAAACACTCGATGCTGCTCACAGCAAGGGCGTCCCACTAAAAAATATCAAATGCATGTCTTCTGGCTAACATCAATGAGCAAATTTTGACAAGGTTTTCCAATTCCAAAATATTAAACTAACGTCTTCTTTCTAACATCAATGATTAAACTTTGACAAGCTTTTCCCATTCAAAATATGTAATTCCTATGATCGTGGAGTCCTGTCGCTTCTTGCTAACATCAATGATTACACTTTGACAAGCTTTTCCCATTCAAAATATGTAATGCCTATGATCGTGGAGTCCTGTCACTTCTTGTACTTGTTTGGGCACTTCTTGCCCAGGGCACTCCACGTGTTGTGAAATTGCCAATGGTCTCTACAGACTAGTCATGTCACTGGTGTCTACTATTTATGGCACCGGCTATAGCAATGGAGGGATTCGGTGCCAAACTAAGAAAAGGTGAAATTGGCACCTCTTTTGGCCTACATAGTGGAAGGCCTAATACTTTGTAAAGCTTCTCGGTCATTCCTTCTGTAATGTAGCGCAAACAATGACTGCTTCTTTCTGCAAAGTGGAACGACCAACTGGACCCAGTAATGCAGCAGTTTGCCTTGGACACATTGGCTCCTTTTGTGCAATTGAACTAAAATTGAAGTCGGAATAAAACCAAGCTTTAATTTTGATATCTCTGTAAGCAACAAAAGGTATAAGGGAAACAAATACTGAGAAATAACGGTTGATGACTTGTACTCCCAGAAGAAAAACATCTACGGATCAACGTTATATTAATGGGAAACAAAGCAGGAGAGTAGCAATTCTCAATCAGTGTGATTCATTCATATTAACTGAGATGTTATCTTAACAATGCCTTGTTTCAAGATGTATCGAGAATGAAAAAGCAGAAAAGTATCATTCCTAAAACAATGCGACTGATTCATTTTAACAAAGACATTATCTTAACAATACCTTGGTTAAACATGTAGAAAGAACTACAAAGAAGGATAGTACCATTTGTGAAACACTGTAAGTCTGTAACTGATATATAATAACAGAGACATTATCTGAACAATACATTTCTTAAACATGTACTCCGGCCGATCCCTAACAGAAATGGTACTCCTACCGATCCCTAACAAGTGTTTGCAGTTTTGAACTAAGATTCAGTTCCAGGGTAGAGTGGGTGCAACAACAGTATGTGGTTCCAACTACTTATAAAGGGGGTGATGCAGAGTTTGTTGTAACAAAGCAACAAGCATCATGTCTGGGTTGGTTCCATTTTTGTTCACTACTTAATGGGAAAAGACAGCAATACAATAGCTTCAATTCAACATTTATTTAAAACAGTACCAATACAAGTAGCACAACATCTCAAAGCACACTGCACAATCATGTGGATGAAGGCCTGTACTCACCTTTCATGCGACCGACAATGATAAAATACGAATCTGCCAACACGAATAGGAAATCCAATCTCGTTCTGTGCAGTTGCACTGAAATCAAGCAAAGTGTTTCGCATAGCGAAGCAAAATGTCGCAATAGCAACAAGTTGAATAGATATCCCTATATAAACAGAGGCAAAAAAGGAATCAATTACTGGCTAATAAAGGAGGATGAAACATGCGGCCACAAAAATGGTAATCCCGCCAATCCCTAACAAGTGTTGCAGTTTTGAAATAAGATTCGGTAGTTAATTTTGAGAGTGGCGTCAATTACTGGCTTATAAAGGGGGTGATGCTGAATTTGTTGTAACAAAGCAACAAGCATCATGTCTGGGTTGGTCCCATTTTTGTTCACTACTTAATGGGAAAAGACAGCAATGTAATAGCTTCAATTCATCATTTATTTAAAACAGTACCAATACAAGTAGCACAGCATCTCAAAACACACTGCACGATCATGTGGATGAAGGCAAGTACCAACCTATCATGACGCACACAAGATCACGTACGAATCTGCCAACATGAATAGGAAATCCAATATCGTTTTGTGCAGTTGCACTGAAATCAAGCAAAGTGTTTCATGTAGCGAAGCAAAATGTCACAATAGCAACAAGTTGAATAGATATCCCTGTATAAACAGTGGCCAAAAAGGAATCAATTACTGGCTAATAAAGGAGGATGAAACATGCGGCCACAAAAATGGTAATCCCGCCAATCCCTAACAAGTGTTGCAGTTTTGAAATAAGATTCAATAGTTAATTCTGAGAGTGGCATCAATTACTTGCTTATAAAGGGGTGATGCTGAATTTGTTGTAACGAAGCAACAAGCATCATGTCTGGGTTGGTCCCATTTTTGTTCACTACATAATGGGAAAAGACAGCAATACAATAGCTTCAATTCATCATTTATTTAAAACAGTACCAATACAAGTAGCACATCATCTCAGTGCACACTGCACAATCATGTGGATGAAGGCCTGTACTGACCTTTCATGAGACAACCAACATAAAATACGAATCTACCAACCCGAATAGGAAATCCAATCAAGTTTTATGTAGTTGCACTGAAATCAAGCAAAGTTGCCGGTGTGACATTTAAGTTTTCTATAGCAACAAGTTGAATCGATATCCCTGTTTTAAGAGGCAAAAAAGAAAACAATTACTGGCCAATAAAGGAGGATGAAACATGCGGCCACAAAAAGAAGCATGTGTCTTATCTTGATGGAAAACAAAGTATAGGATAGTAGCATTTCTAAAACGGTTGCATTGATTCATATTAAAAGAGAAATTCTTTTAAAATGGATCAGTAGTTAATTCTGAGATTAACAATAGAAAAATAGCTACATGGGACATGCCAGCACCATGTGCGTCCACACGTATAAATGGGTGATGCAGAGTATGTAGCCAAGCAGCATGTATGCGCTGGTCCCATAATTGTTCTCTTTGAACCTTTTTCCTATGTGAGGGCAGCAAATCTAGTCATGCACAAACTACCCGACCCCCCAGTTTCTTTCCCTTTTCAACAAAGAGATCGGTTCCTTACAGATGTGTGTACTGGGTTACCCCCATTTTCCCTTTTCGACCTACAGAGCGGCTGGATAGCCAGTCTATACTACTTTCCTCCCCTCCTTTCCTCATTGAACCACGTCCAAGATTCTTGCTCCAGCCCACCACACCCTTCTTTCCTCTTTGAACCAAGACCTAGATTCGACTAGAGATCGAAAAAGATCCACATGCAGCTATAGCAATGACGGTTTCAAAGAAACTTATACCTTAGGGTCGTCGGGATGTGGCAAGGCGTGCGCGGGAGGCCGGATCTGCCCACACTACGTACGACAGTGAGGAAGAAGGGGTCGATGGCCCTCCTGCACAGGCGCTGGGTGAAAGAGAACAGCGCAGCCGGCAATGGATTGCCTCCCTTGCCGAAGGCGATAGAGTGAACGCTGCACCTCCTCCCCTTCCCGGTGCGACGGGATACGGACGCCTCCTTCACCAACTGTGAGGGGGGAGAGAGAGACAAGAGGCCAATGCAGTCTTGTTTAGATCTGGTGAAGAGAGGGTGAGAGACTGTGAATATAGCAAACCCTAGCAAATGAACGCTGAGCCTCCAGTGTGTAACATATATGTAGTGTGGCGAGCGTGTGGAGAGTGCAAACCCTAGCGAACAAGAGTTGAGGCTCCCGCTTATATACATACTACTGTAGTATGGACTGAGCTCCGGTGCCTTCACTGCACCTGCTTTTGGCTGTATGACAGGTGAGCCAGCCACATTTTGGGCCCACCTGTCGTAAAACCCTAGCGAAAATTGCACCAATGTGAAAGACGACTGCGTCTCCAACGCAACCAAGGTGAACTAACGAAGGAAATCATCTTTGTGCGTAACAAGCAAAGAGCACTGATGGAAGACAGCTTGTTTTTCGTTGAAAATCGATCAGCTTCACCAGCCGACACAACCATGAGGCTCAACCATGAGCATCAATAGGTCATCGTGGTGATGGATCATCCATTTGGCATCAAGTTTGGGTGAGGCACCTAAGAAGTTCGACAAATGCTCACTGTGGTATGTTTCTTCTCAGTAATCAAGCTCGAGGAAGGAAGAACCACGTGGCAGAGGACAGTGAGGCGGAACAACAATGGCCATCCAATTTTGTGCAGTTCCACTAAAATTGAGGAAGACATGCCCGGGTATGGAGACACGCATCGCTATTTCCAAAAATATAAAAAAGGGTTAGCAACAACATCTCAATTGTCAATAAGAATTAATAAAAGTACACCAACAAACAGAAGCATCATAATTATCTTGATGGGAACTAAACCAGGATACCTGAGAAAAAAAGCATTTCTTCATTTAACCAGTGATAGTACTACCACCATATGGACAATGACCACACAACTACCATGTACTTTTTGTCGAAACAACATGTATACCTCCACCGAGGCATAAATCAGGACAACTTTTTGAGTGTCATTTCCTCTATAATAGTACTAGTAGGTGATGTTGGACCAGCTGACGAACCCTAGCTACTATGCATGGGGAGATGGGGAGTAGTCGCATAGAAGAAAACCCGCACGCAGCGACCTGCGGAGCTGGTCCAGTACAAGAAGTTATACCTCAGGTGGGCGAGATGTCATTTAGGCGGGCGGGCGGTATCTTCCTACACGACGGCAGCGAACAAGGGCGCAGAGGATCTTCGTCCGCGCCAGCGCCGGCTCCGAGAGGACGGTGCACATCGGCTTCGGCGATGACGTCAACGCTGCACCTCCTCACCTCCCGCAGCGGACGGGATTCGGCCGGATCTGTGACCACCGGTGAGGAGAGAGATAGAGTGGACACTGTCATCTTGTTTTGATATGGAGAGGGTGAGAGAGCGAGACACGAGAAACTCTATCAGACAAGAGGCTATAATGGAGTAAAAAAATCTCTCCATAGCAGTGGTTTTAAATACAATACGCGCATTCCCGGAAAAAAGAAACGAAAACTGGCGGACAATTTTTTAAGGGTCTGTTTAGGACACATCTAGATGTGACATAGTTATGTCACATATAAGTTGATGTCCACTCTGTTTGTGTTCTTTTCCTAGTTTTTTTTGTTTCTTGTTGCTACATTATATATTTGTGGGAGCTTAGATGTGATATCCTTAAATAACATCTAGATATGAATTAGACAAACTGATTTTCTAACGTACCAAGAAAGAATACTTGATCAAAAACACGCCCCCGCTTCCAGCTCGTGAGAGTCGTAGCGCGCACACACATAGACATAGACATGCATATCCGTGTTTACGTAAAATTCCATTTCCATCTCCATCTCCAATCATATTTGTCCAACTGGCACAATATTTATGTTGTTAATTATATACTCAACAATATTAATGTACAGCATCTCTTGTTTGCGCACATCCGGACCGCTGCCACGGCCGGTCCTGCCCAACCCGAACCCTCTTCATCACCCTGATACGTCTCCAATGTATCTACAATTTTTGATTGATCCATGCTATATTATCTACTGTTTTGGGCAATATTGGGCTTTATTATCCACTTTTATATTATTTTTGGGACTAACCTATTAACCGGAGGCCCGGCCCAGATTTGCTGTTTAATGCCTATTTCAGTGTTTCGAAGAAAAGGAATATCAGACGGAGTCGAAACAGAACGAAATCAGCTGGAGAAGTTACTTTTGGAAGGAAACACACCCGATGGACTTGGACCCCACGTCAAGGAAGGAACGAGGTGCTCATGAGGGTGGGGGCGCCCCCCTAGGGTGCGCCCCCTGTCTCGTGGGGCCCTCGTGGCTCCCCTGACGTACCTCCTGCACCCATATATACCTATGTGACCTAAAACTTCCAGAAGGCAACATAGATCGGGAGTTCCGCCGCCAGAAGCCTCCGTAGCCACCGAAAACCAATCTAGACCCGTTCCGGCACCCTGTCGGAGGGGGCAATCCTTCTCCGGTGGCCATCTTCATCATCCCGGTGCTCTCCATGACGAGGAGGGAGTAGTTCTCCCTCGGGGCTGAGGGTATGTACCAGTAGCTATGTGTTTGATCTCACTCTCTCGTGTTCTTGAGGTGATACAATCTTGATGTATCGCGAGCTTTGCTATTATAGTTGGATCTTATGTTGCTCCTCCCCCTCTTCTCTCTTGTAATGAATTGAGTTTTCCCTTTGAAGTAATCTTATCGGATTGAGTCTTTAAAGATTTGAGAACACGTGATGTATGTCTTGCCGTGGATATCTGTGGTGACAATGGGATATCATGTGATTCACTTGATGTATGTTTTGGTGATCAACTTGCGGGTTCCGCCCATGAACCTATGCATAGGGGTTGGCACACGTTTTCGTCATGATTCTCCGGTAGAAACTTTGGGGCACTCTTTGAGGTCCTTTGTGTTGGTTGAATAGATGAATCTGAGATTCTGTGATGCATATCGTATAATCATACGCACGGATACTTGAGGTGACATTGGAGTATCTAGGTGACATTAGGGTTTTGGTTGATTTGTCTCTTAAGGTGTTATTCTAGTACGAACTCCAGGGCTGTTTGTGACACTTATAGGAATAGCCCAACGGATTGATTGGAAATAATAACTTTGAGGTGGTTTCGTACCCTACCATAATCTCTTCGTTCGTTCTCCGCTATTAGTGACTTTGGAGTGACTCTCTGTTGCATGTTGAGGGATAGTTATGTGATCCAATTATGATATTATTGTTGAGGGAACTTACACTAGTGAAAGTATGAACCCTGGGCCTTGTTTACCATCATTGCAATACCGTTTACGCTCACTTTTATCACTTGCTATCTTGCTATTTTTATATTTTCAGATTACAAAAACTATTATCTACCATCCATATACCATTTGTATCACCATCTCTTCGACGAACTAGTGCACCTATACAATTTACCATTGTATTGGGTGTGTTGGGGACACAAGAGACTCTTTGTTATTTGGTTGCAGGGTTGCTTGAGAGAGACCATCTTCATCCTACGCCTCCTATGGATTGATAAACCTTAGGTCATCCACTTGAGGGAAATTTGCTACTATCCTACAAACCTCTGCACTTGGAGGCCCAACAACGTCTATAAGAAGAAGGTTGTGTAGTAGACATCAAGCTCTTTTCTGGCGCCATTGCCGGGGAGGTTAGCGCTTGAAGGTATATCTTTAGATCTTGCAATCGAGTCTTTTAGTTTCTTGTTTTATCACTAGTTTAGTTTATAAAAGAAAACTACAAAAAAATGGAATTGAGTTTGTCTCATACGCTTCACCTTTTTCATATCTTTCGTGAGTATGATGGAAAGGAAAATTGTGCTCAAGTGCTAGAAGAAGAAATATATAAAATGTTTGGCACTAAATATTTGAACGATGAGCATGGTTGCAATGTTGTTAGTACGAATTCTTTGAATATCCATGATGCTAATGATGATTGCACTAGTTATGATGAAAATGCCTCCTATAAACATGTCAATTTTTGTGGAGTAGACTGGGTTTGCAAGTACACACCAAATAGGGAAGATAGATATTGTAAGAGGCATAAGTACTTATAAACCAAATTATTGCAAGAAGGGCTAGAAGTTAGTGCTGAAAAATTAAGATATCTTAGCCGTACTTGTGAAATTTGCAACGAACATGGTCATTTAAACATCAAATGCAAATTGTTTCATGATTGAATCGTGTCCAAAAATTGTGATGACTTGATTTCCCTTGCACATTATAATGAACTTAGTTTACTTTTGGGTTATGAAGAAATGAAACGTCAAACTAGGCATATTCCAGAATATAACCTTGAGAAATCCCTCGATATTGATCTAGAGAAAAATTATATGTATTGTGCGGTGAATTGCATTGATAATCCTTATATTGCCAATTACATAAAGAAAATAAAACAAATAGAAGATGCAGAGAATACTAATGAAAGGGAAGAGACTTCCCAATATCCTCCTATTATTTCTTATGATGAATCAGGTAAGGTGGAGGAGCCTTCTACTCAACCAATCTCATTAATAAGGAGCTCCAAAAAGAGGATTGAACCCCCACATGATGTGGTGAAGAGGAATAAAAGAAAAATGAAGAGAGGTAAAAAGGTATCTCTCCCAAATAAAGTTGCTTCTATTATTGCTGTGCCTCATGAAAATGAAGATGATACACTTTATGATGATCTAGTTATGCCTATTGCTTGTTGTGATGATTATGATTGGGAAGATAATGATACTTCTTATGATCTTGCAAATCTTTTTGGTACTTGCTTGGAAGAATATAATAATTGCTATACTATTGGTGCTATCCATGCTATTAATGATGAGAGTGATTATGCTTATGATACGAAAAGGTCCAAGCTTGGGATGACATATTTGAGAATGTATTTGCTGAAATTAATGTTTGTCCCAAGCTTGGGGATGCTATGTTTAATAATGATGATATTTTTAGCCTTCCATGTTTTGATATGCAAAGTGATTATGATGAGAACAAAGTTACTACTTATGATGATTATTGTGATGAAACTTATGCTATAAAAAGTAGTAATGATTATATTTATAAAACTTGTCATGATTATGATTACCCCTTCTCTGAACATTACCCTTTTAATATGGAAACAATTTATAGTATTCGAGTTTCCTATCATACTCCCACTATTCCAAATGAGAAGAATTTTGCATGTGTGGAGAGTAGTAAATTTTCTATGCTTGTAGACCATGAAAAGAATGCTTTAGGTGCTGGTTATATTGTTGAATTCATTCATGATTCTACTGAAAATTATTATGAGGGAGGAATATATGCTTGTAGGAATTGCAATAATATCAAGTTTCCTCTCTATGTGCTTAAAATTTTGAAGTTATGCTTGTTTTACCTTCCTATGCAAGTTGATTCTTGTTCCCATAAGTTGTTTGCTCACAAAATCCCTATGCATAGGAAGCATGTTAGACTTAAATGTGCTAGTCATATTCTTCATGATGCTCTCTTTATGTTTCAATTCTTACCCTTTATGTGAGCATCATTGAAATCATCATGCCTAGCTAGGGGCATTAAACGATAGCGCTTGTTGGGAGGCAACCCAATTTATTTTTATTCCTTGATTTTTGTTCCTGTTCAATAATAAATAATTCATCTAGCCTCTGTTTATATGTGATTGTATGCTTTTAATTAGTGTTTGTGCCAAGTAGAACCTTTGGGAAGACATGGGGGAAGTCTTGTTGATCATGCTGTAAAAAACAGAAACTTTAGCGCTCACGAGAATTGCTGCCATTTTTATTTGGAGAATGATATTTAGTTAATTATTTTTGCAGATGATTAATAGATAAATTCCTCAGGTCCATCAATTTTTTTGAGAATTTTATGAGTTCTAGAAGTATACATTTGATTCAGATTACTACAGACTGTTCTGTTTTTGACAGATTCTGTTTCCGATGTGTTGTTTACTTATTTTGATGAATCTATGGCTAGTAAAATAGTTTATAAACCATAGAGAAGTTGGAATACAGTAGGTTTAACACCAATATAAATAAATAATGAGTTCATTACAGGACCTTGAAGTGGTGTTTTATTTTCTTATACTAACGGAGCTCACGAGTTTTCTACTTTAAGTTTTGTGTTGTGAAGTTTTCAAGTTTTGGGTAAGGATTCGATGGACTATGTAATAAGGAGTGGAAAGAGCCTAAGATTGGGGATGCCCAAGGCACCCCAAGGTAATATTCAAGGACAACCAAGAGCCTAAGCTTGGGGATGCCCCGGAAGGCATCCCCTCTTTCATCTTCGTTCATCGGTAACTTTACTTGGAGCTATATTTTTATTCGCCACATGATATGTGTTTTGCTTGGAGCTTCAATTTATTTTGTTAGTATTTTCTTTCTGTTATTTATAACAATGTTTTGCATATTTTATTTCCATAAAAGTGGCATTGATAGCCTTTACTATGCCTATGTTACAAGTATACATATTGCTGTTTGAAAACAGAAAGTTTACCGCTGTTGCAATAATTCCCTAGAAAAGTCAGAATGTGATAAAATGGTGAAACCTTTTGCATATTAAGCTATGATCAATTTACAACAGTGGGAATTTTCTTTCATAATTTTTCGTGCTAGGGAAGTATGGATGTTGCTGCATTCTTTACAGACTATCCTGTTTAGGCAGATTGCTGTTATGTTTGCATTGTTTGCATATGTTTGCGTCTTTAATGATTATATTTGAGGATAGGACTATTAAATATGCAGAGTCATTTAGTATGCAATGTTTAATAATAATTTTAGTGATTTGCTACAGTAGAGTATTATAAGGTTTTGGCAATGGTTTATACTAACTTATCTCACGAGTCCTTGTTGAGTTTTGTGTGGATGAAGCTTTTGAGATTTAGGGAGACCATGATATGAGAGGAATTAAGGAGACACAAAAGCTCAAGCTTGGGTATGCCCAAGGCACCCCAAGATAATATTTCAAGAAGTCTCAAGCGTATAAGCTTGGGGATGCCCCTGTTGGCATCCCACCTTTCTTCTTCAACAACTATCGGTTAGTATCGGTTGATCCTAAGTTTTTGCTTCTTCACATGATGTTTGCTATTCTTAGATGTCATTTTATTTTGCTTTTCTTGCTGTTTGAATGAAATACCAAGATCTGAAATTATTAAATGTTAGAGAGTCTTCACATAGTTAAATAATTATTTAACTACTCATTGATCTTCACTTAAATCTTTCGGAGTAGTTTGTCATTTGCTCTAGTGCTTCACTTATATCTTTTAGAGCATGGTGGAAGTTTTATTTTGAATAAACTATTGATCTCTCATGCTTCACTTATATTATTTTGAGAGTCTTAAATAGCATGGTAATTTGCTTAAAATCCTAATATGCTAGGTATTCAAGAATAATAAAATTCTCTTATGAGTGTGTTGAATACTAAGAGAAGTTTGGTGCTTGATGATTGTTTTGAGATATGGAAATGGTGATATTAGAGTCATGCTAGTTGAGTGGTTATGAATTTGAGAGATACTTGTGTTGAAGTTTGTGATTCTCCTAGCATGCACGTATGGTGAACCGTTATGTAACGAAGTCGGAGCATGATTTATTTATTGATTGTCTTCCTTATGAGTGGCGGTCGGGGACGAGTGATGGTCTTTTCCTACTAATCTACCCCCCTAGGAGCATGCGCGTAGTACTTTGTTTCTATAACTAATAGATTTTTGCAATAAGTATGTGAGTTCTTTATGACTAATGTTGAGTCCATGGATTATACGCACTCTCACCCTTCCACCATTGCTAGCCTCTCTCGTACCGCGCAACTTTCACCGGTACCATAAACCCACCATATACCTTCCTCAAAACAGCCACCATACCTACCTATTATGGCATTTCCATAGCCATATATTGCCATGCAAATTTCCACCATTCTGTTCATCATGACACATTCATCATTGTCATATTGCTTAGCATGATCATGTATTTGACATAGTATTTGTGGCAAAGCCACTGTTCATAATTCTTTCATACTTGTCACTCTTGATTCATTGCATATCTCGGTACACTGCCGGAGGCATTCATATAGTCATACTTTGTTCTAGTATCGAGTTGTATCATTGAGTTGTAAATAAATAGAAGTGTGATGATCATCATTCAATAGAGCATTGTCCCCAAAAAAAGAGAAAGGCCATAAAAATAAATAAAGGCCAAATAAAAAAAGAAAAAGAAAGGCCAAATAAAAAAGGGCAATGCTACTATCCTTTTACCACACTTGTGCTTCAAAGTAGCACCATGATCTTCATGATAGAGAGTCTCTCATGTTGTCACTTTCATATACTAGTGGGAATCTTTCATTATAGAACTTGGCTTGTATATTCCAATGATGGGCTTCCTTAAAATGCCCTAGGTCTTCGTGAGCAAGCGAGTTGGATGCACACCCACTAGTTTCTTTTGTTGAGCTTTCGTAAATTTATAGCTCTAGTGCATCCGTTGCATGGCAATCCCTACTCACTCACATTGATATCTATTGATGGGCATCTCCATAGCCCGTTGATATGCCTAGTTGATGTGAGACTATCTTCTCCCTTTTCTCTTCTCCATAACCACCATTCTATTCCACCTATAGTGCTATGTCCATGGCTCACGCTCATGTACTACGTGAAGATTGAAAAAGTTTGAGAACATCAAAAGTATGAAACAATTGCTTGGCTTGTCATCGGGGTTGTGCATGATTTAAATATGTTGTGTGGTGAAGATGGAGCATAGCCAGACTATATGATTTTGTAGGGATAACTTTCTTTGGCCATGTTATTTTGAAGAGACATAATTGCTTAAGTTAGTATGCTTGAAGTAGCCAACTAGCATTCCACATCAAAAATTATCTTTTTATCATTTACCTACTCGAGGACGAGCAGGAATTAAGCTTGGGGATGCTTGATACGTCTCCAATGTATCTATAATTTTTGATTGCTCCATGCTATATTATCTACTGTTTTGGGCAATATTGGGCTTTATTATCCACTTTTATATTATTTTTGGGACTAACCTATTAACCGGAGGCCCAGCCCAGATTTGCTGTTTTATGCCTATTTCGGTGTTTTGAAGAAAAGGAATATCAGACGGAGTCGAAACGGAACGAAATCAACTGGAGAAGTTATTTTTGGAAGGAAACACACCCGATGGACTTGGACCCCACGTCAAGGAATGAACGAGGTGCTCTCGAGGGTGGGGGGCGCCCCCCTGTCTCATGGGGCCCTCGTGGCTCCCCTGACGTACCTCCTGCACCCATATATACCTATGTGACCTAAAACTTCCAGAAGGCAACATAGATCGGGAGTTCCGCCACCAGAAGCCTCCGTAGCCACCGAAAACCAATCTAGACCCATTCCAGCACCCTGCCGGAGGGGGCAATCCTTCTCCGGTGGCCATCTTCATCATCCCGGTGCTCTCCATGACGAGGAGGGAGTAGTTCTCCCTCGGGGCTGAGGGTATGTACCAGTAGCTATGTGTTTGATCTCTCTCTCGTGTTCTTGAGGTGATACAATCTTGATGTATCGCGAGCTTTGGTATTATAGTTGGATCTTATGTTTCTCCTCCCCCTCTTCTCTCTTGTAATGAATTGAGTTTCCCCTTTGAAGTAATCTTATCAGATTGAGTCTTTAAAGATTTGAGAACACTTGATGTATGTCTTGCCGTGGATATTTGTGGTGACAATGGGATATCACATGATTCACTAAATGTATGTTTTGGTGATCAACTTGCGGGTTCCGCCCATGAACCTATGCATAGGGGTTGGCACACGTTTTCGTCGTGATTCTCCGGTAGAAACTTTGGGGCACTCTTTGAGGTCCTTTGTGTTGGTTGAATAGATGAATCTAAGATTGTGTGATGCATATCGTATAATCATACGCACGGATACTTGAGGTGACATTGGAGTATCTAGGTGACATTAGGGTTTTGGTTGATTTGTATCTTAAGGTGTTATTCTAGTATGAACTCCAGGGATGTTTGTGACACTTATAGGAATAGCCCAATGGATTGATTGGAAAGAATAACTTTGAGGTGGTTTCGTACCCTACCATAATCTCTTCGTTCGTTCTCTGCTATTAGTGACTTTGGAGTGACTCTTTGTTGCATGTTGAGGGATAGTTGTGTGATCCAATTATGATATTATTATTGAGGGAACTTAGACTAGCGAAAGTATGAACCCTAGGCCTTGTTTACCATCATTGCAATACCGTTTATGCTCACTTTTATCACTTGCTATCTTGCTGTTTTTCTATTTTCAGATTACAAAAACTATTATGTACCATCCATATACCACTTGTATCACCATCTCTTCACCGAACTAGTGCACCTATACAATTTACCATTGTATTGGGTGTGTTGGGGACACAAGAGACTCTTTGTTATTTGGTTGCAGGGTTGGTTGAGAGAGACCATCTTCATCCTACGCCTCCTACGGATTGATAAACCTTAGGTCATCCACTTGAGGGAAATTTGCTTTTACTGTATCCGTCGTGACGTTTATCGTCTCGCAGAGTTGTGCACCCTCGTTATCCGTAGATCGACCTTGCATGCTTTGCTTTGTCTTCCAATATGTCTCGCAGGTCTGGCGTATCTCCCCATGCCTTTTTATTTGAATGGCGTCGGGGTAGAGGCTGAGTTTTTGGCTGGAATACCTCTCTATCGCGGCCACGAGGTGGCCGATCAGCCGTATCATACGCTTCTTCCTCCAGTCGGGGTAGTAACCTGCACTTTCAGTAATTCTTGGAGGGGCACTCCAGTTTATATTCCTCGGCCGTGAGAACTTCAGTCCATCTGTCAGCTAGCAGATCTTGATCAGCTTGAAGCTGCTGCTGCTTTTTCTTCAGGCTATTTGTCGTGGCCATCAGCCAGCGCTTGAAGCGCTCTTGTTCGACGGGATCCTCTGGTATGGCGAATTCATCGTCGCCGAGGCTTGCCTCGTCTTCGAAGGGGGGCATGTAATTGTCATCCTCCTCCTCTCCGTCTGCCGCTCTCTCAAGAGGGCTGGCTCCTCCATCCTCCTGCTCTGAATCTTGCTGGAGGGGAATGTTGTTGTCTTCGGCACTATCCGGAGTGTTATTATCTCCTATGCTGGTATCACCACTTTTTCTTTGGCGGGACCTGGAGCTGCGCCGCTGACGTCGGCGCTTGGGTTGCTTCTTGGAGGGGTCATCCTCCGCTATCTCGTCGCCATTGCCTTCATTGGGTGTATCCACCATGTATATGTCATATGACGAGGTGGCTTTCCAGTGCCCTATAGGCGCTGGTTCATGTTCGTCTCCTACATCATCGTCCATACCGTCGATATCTTCGGAGTCGAAGTCGAGCATGTCGGTTAAATCATCGACAGTGGCTACGAAGTGGGTGGTGGGTGGGTGTCAAATTTCTTCGTCGTCCACATCCCAATCCTGTTGGCCATAGTCCGGCCAGGGCTCTCCTGACAAAGAGAGAGCCCTTAGTGAATTCAGAATGTCGCCGAAGGGCGAGTGCTGAAAGATATCCGCGGCAGTGAATTCCATGATCGACGCCCAATCGGATTCGATTGGCAGGGGCCCAGGCGGTTCGGAGTCCGGCACCTTGGAGTCACGGGCTTCGCGGAGGATTAGGCTGGTGTTCGGCTCGATCGCCGTTGAGACTGTAGCCCCTGAGGCGGTGTCTAGCCACCTGTCCTCGATTGGCGCAGTTGGCTCGGACCTAAGGGTCGGAGCTGATGCGGGCACGACCTTTGGGGTACTGTTCGTCAGCAGAGCTAGGTCATACCCATCGTGACAGTGTGGCTTGACCGGCTGTGGCTTGAATCCGTCGAAGATCAAGTCTCCGTGGATGTCGGCCGTGTAGTTCAAACTTCCAAATCTGACCTGATGGCCAGGGGCGTAGCTTTCGATCTGCTCCAGATGGCCAAGCGAATTAGCCCGCAGTGCAAAGCCGCCAAATACGAAGATCTGTCTAGGGAGAAAAGTCTCGGCCTGGTCCTTGATTGATATTGATGATATGGGTAGTACAAGAGTAGATCTACCATGAATCAGAGAGGCTAAACCCTAGAAGCTAGCCTATGGTATGATTGTATGTTATGGTTGTTGTCGTACGGACTAAAACCCTCCGGTTTATATAGACAACGGAGAGGGTTAGGGTTACACAAGGTCGGTTACAAAGGAGGAAATATCCATATCCGTATCGCCTAGCTTGCCTTCCACGCCAAGTAGAGTCCCATACAGACACGAGACGAAGTCTTCAATTTTGTATCTTCATAGTCTAACGGTCCAGCCAATGGAGATAGTCCGGCTGTCCAGAGACCCCCTAATCCAGGACTCCCTCAGTGTGCCTACCATCCTGCATTATAGGTCGTCTGATTTATATCTGGCGGATAGCAAGGAAACTATGATGGTTGAAGTTGGCAACAATCATGATTGTAGATTCTTATTGAAATAGAGAAACGAATTCAAATTTAGTTCGAATTGCAGTGGTAGTATAGACATTTGGAATGCACTAAAATGTTGGTATGAGTAGGTTACATGCATTATACAGCAAGCGAAAAAATTTAATCAGACATAACATGGATTCATACTCCCTCCTTCCATCTATATAGGGCGTAATGAGATTTTTAAGACCGCCTTTGACTATTGACAAGATTAATAGTACATGACATGCACAATGTGAAAATTATATCATTGAAAGAACCTTTCACAGACGAATTTAATGGTGTGCTTTGCGTAAGTTGCATGTAATATATCATTGCTCTAATATTTGGTCAAAGTTAGCATCGAAAAATGCATTCGGCCCTATATAGATGGAAGGAGGGAGTATCTTTGAATAGCATTTGTATAGTAAAACGGGGCAAGACTCTCTCTTTGTGTGGTGTGAATAGTTTTATTTTTTTCGTTTTCCTTTTGGTTGAGGGAAGTGTGAATTGATTTGGTACGTACAAGTACAATATTACTACACGTTAGGCTTGTCCCTAAAATTCAACCCGCGTCTTGTTATATCCCAAAAATTCAGATATTGTGCCCCCAAAACTGGCGCCTTCACAACCCATGCCTTGCTATCCCCAAATTACAACGCGCGCGAAAACTCCCTCCAGCTGCCAAATCCCGACACGCGAAATCCCCCTTCTAACCCTGAGCCAAAAGGGCCGCTAGTTCAAATCGGTGGGGGTTACTTTTGTAACACACCCTACATTTTGGACAAGCTCGTTCCTAAGTCATGCTTCACCCCCTCCCATCACCCCCTTTTCGCCATTCAAAATCCCAGGCCGCTGTAACCTCTCCGCTCCAGCCGCGAAACCCCACCCTCCTCCGTCCACCACGTCACCGCTGCCCAGTCGGAGCCTCTTCCCCGACGACGTCGTCCACCGCAATAGCTCGACGTCCCTCGTCCACCTCCCCGGACGAGGATCCGTCGTCCCGCCCATTCAGCCGCCCCGTCCTCCACCTCCAAGGAGCTTCTCCAACGATCGCCTCGTCTATCGCGGCTTCTCCATCCCCACAGCGCCGCCTTAACCTGCTCCACCGGAACCACAACATCCTCACCGACTCCTCGGATGAAGCCGGGGCCTACTCGGCGCCACCAAAGAGGTTGTACACTCATCGCATCGCACCTTCTCCTTAACTCGACCTCCCAGCCCCGATGGTGCTCCATACCGCACCCCCATGGAGCGGCTACCTTGAAGCCGGCGCCGCGGGCAACATCTCCACGGCGGCTCTCCCCTAGTGCGAGGCCCCTTCGGCGGCGGCGTCCATACCAGCCGGATCTGCTGCTGCTGCTCCGAATCTCGCTCGATCGCTCGCTCGCCCAGCTGCTGCTGCTGCTCTCCCCCTCGCTCGTGCTGCTGCTCTGCTTCGATTAAGCCATACTTCAGTCGACTGAATCGACTTTTGGGTCAGTCAATTTTTAGGGGTTGGGGGGCTCGCCGGAGTTAAGGAAGAACCACCCGCAGCGGGGACGGGGGCTCGCCGGAGAGGTACCCCACTATCTATCTTAGGGTTCAGGGTGCGGGCGGGGAGCCTAGAGGGCTGGCCGGGGTGGCGGTGGCGAGTTGTTTCGGGGCGGCGATGCGGCTCTGGGGCCGGCGGTTCGGCCGGTGGTGGCTGGCGGCTCAGGGGGGTGCAGGTTGAAGATGAACTGCAGGCCCTCCCTAAACTACATGTCAAGTGCCCCCTCTGCTACCATTGTGTTCAGTTTCGACAGTAGCATTCAGATTCCACAGTAAATTTCAGTTTCGACAGTTAAGTTCGGAGTCAACAGTTTTTACCTCATCTGTTGTAGTCGGGTGGTTTTTGGTGATGTTAATTTTACATCCATTTTACATCATCTATTGGAGATGCTATTAGAATCCCACTTGAGATTGACGATGTCTGTCTTGTGCTGCTTCAGCCTTGATGTCTTACGGCTCACCGGAGCTGCTCCAATGAAAAATGATCCATCACAACGGAGCAGTGCCCTAGACGCCGTCTACAGATTCCTCAGATCTTCCTCCACACCTCCGACAGACACCTCTGCCTCAACTGCTTCAGTGACCAACCCAATGATGCTAAGGTCGACACGGCTACAGCAAAGAGGTTGTACACTTGTTGCATCACTTATTACTGTACATTCACATCGATCCATTAGGGCTATTTTGGTTCAACGGAAAAACATCGATCCACTGGTTGTTACCATCACTCTAAATTTCTGCATGCTCTCCTTACATAATCTCACCATATTTTTTTCGTATGCATGTCAGATATTGTACACAGTCATGCTGAACATGTAGAGAAAAAGAGAAGAGTTTTGCACGACAATACAATGTCATGCGGACATCGCTCCATGGTGGGTTCAATGGAAAACCCTCCCCACCCCTCTCCAGATTGTAATCCAGAGGAAAATATCTGTTCTGAGGTGGACTCTGATGCCGCTGACCACTCCTATTTACCCCCCAAGGTGTTTGCTCTACCTTGGCATGATGATGTTAGTCATATCATGCATATGTTTCCTTGCAGTGCCTACTTTTGACATCATATATGTCATCTGCTTAGTTTAGACATGTTTTGTAATGCCACCTGTTTAGTTTCCATATCATATATGGGAATTATGCAGTCTCATGTCTTTTAGCCAGCCATAATATATGTGAAATGTGCAATGCCATCCTGTTTAACCAGGCATCATATATTTGAATGATATCTTGCCCATCCTTTTCTTCATTACATTTCCATTTGTGGTCAATGTTTGTACATTAAACTACTCTTCCTGTGAATCAGCCATTTGGGTGGGAGATGAAAAATCTGGAGTGAAAACAAGGCCTTCAGAGCAGACAGTGCTACCTGTCGAAGCAGATCTCTTGTTGGGTCCCGATAGCTCCTCGGAGATGGATTCAGAGACAAATGACCAGTCCTATTCCCCCACTGAGGTGTATGCTCTAACTTGGCACGGTTATACTGCTCATATCATGCATACGGTGTCTTGCATTGCATAGTTTAGACATCATATACACAATATTCAACACCATGTTCTTAGTTTAGACATCATATCGGATGCCCTCTGTTTAGCATATAAATCACATATGTGAATTAAATGATGAGATCCTGATTACTTAGATAACATGTAGGTGAATTATGTCATGCGATCCTGTTTAGTTATTCATCATATCTTTGAATTATGTTATGCTATGATATCCAGTTTAGATAGACATCATATATGTGAAATTATGTCATGTTATCCGTTTTAGTTAAACAATATACATGTCAACTATTGCATGCCCTCTTTTTTCCACACTATCTATTGCATCTGTCTCTCATACAATGTCTGTACATTCAACTATGTTTCCTGTTTATCAGCCATTTGAATTGGAGCGGGTGATAACAGTATCTAGTGGACTAAAAATACGGTCTTCCAATAAAATAGTGCTAACTCTTGGTGGAGATAGCACCCCGGTTGTACATGCACAAGAACCAGCCCTACCACACATAACCCAAACTCTCGCAGATTGTACCCTGACTACGATGGACAGAGAACCAGCTTCACCCAATCTAACCCCAACCCTAGCCGATAGTAACCCAGTTCCTGTTGACACAGCACCATCTCCACCATAGAGCTCCCAAACAAGAGCAATTAGTAAGGCAGCTCTAGTGCCCAAAGGGCCAGTACTATCACGACGAACCCCAACTCCACCAGTTAGTACGCCTATTCCTGTGGAGGAAGCACAACCAGTTAGTCGTAGTTTAGCATCTATCGCATTTGATGTTGTTAAATCGTATGTGCGTATCTTCCCATCTTGCAAATGTTATACTGAAGATGAAGGAAAATGCCAGTTGCAGGTGTTTGTCCAGGAGTTATGTGTAAGTAATGTTATTCATGGCAATTACTTTGCTCCGTCCCATACATCCTACCTCCATGATGGTTATAATACAACAAATTTTCCCATTTTTCTCTATAGAGAAGGACCGATTTGGAAACTCAGGATGAGGTAACTTGTGCTAATACCTATGCTATCTTCAAGAATGCTTGGTGGCAGTATCGGAATTACCTGAAGAAAATGTACTTCACCGGCAAAGAAACTCATCAAATTCCCTTACGTTCTCCTGAGACACATTTACTGGACAATGACTGCGAACGCCTTGTTCTGTACTGGTCCCAAACCAAGAATGTGGTAAGGTCTATGAGCTCATTTTCTATTTTTAAGTATTATATTCTTGCGTCTAACTGTACTCTGTTCATGTAGAACAAGTGCCTAAACCTGAAGAACAACTATTCTAATTTAAGATTCCATTGCTACCATAGGACATAGATATATGTTTGTTTGATGCTTTTATTATGTACTAGTACTTGGCAATAGAAGACTTGGTAGTTTAATCCTGTCCACCTTACTAATGAACTGGTTCACCGAAATGAGTTTCATATACTAGTACATGCTAAACTTGTTATGTGTCTGCTTGTTTCTTCTTTTAGAATGCTGACAGAATATTGGGGAAGAGTGACTTATTAAGCAACGATAAAGGAAGTAATGCAGATAAGGTTCGGGATAGTGACACATCCTGTCTTGGTTTAGTGTTGGAGTTACTGGCCACTACCGCTTGCACATGATATTCAAACTCACTGTCTGAATCAGTTCGGTTTCTTGAGTCTCAACTACAAGCTGAAAGACATCGAGCAGCTATGCTGCGACAAGAAGCGGAAGGACTGCGGAAGTCCCTGGAGCATTCAGATGCATACTTTCTGGTGCAACAGCAAGCGTTGGAGGATTTTAGCGCCAAACAGAACAAAGCTAATCAGCTTGCTAAGCTTATTGCCAACATGGTGGATACCTAGGATAAGGTTTCTTGAGCTCTTCTGAAGTTGTTTCACTATGCTCTTGTTTTGCTATCGTGTTTATTTGCACTGGTGGCCAATTTTGACAGCGAGTGTATATGATATGCTGCTTTGTTCCCTATATTTTCACTGGTGGCGAACTTTGATGCCCAGTGGATGTAATATGTGTAATAGCCGTGATAGCCTAGCGTTAGTTGCTTGCTTATTTATTTCCTTGTTGTCTTGTTTATTTGTTTGCTTGTAGTCATTGCAGTTCTTTTTCCACGGTTAACTAGTGGCTGCAATAACCTATTTTTTAAAACTAGGCCACAATAACCATGGGTTAATATTTACTGTAGTGAAACTGGGCCTCCTACGGGCCGTAGAAACAGTGGGCCTTCTACGGGCCGTAGAAATAGTAGGCCTTCTACGGGCCGTAGAAACAATGGGCCTTCTACAGGTCGTATCATAAATGGGCCTTATACAGGCCATATGATCGATTGGCCAAACATGTGCCAATAATAGGCCGAATTATGGCCGTAAACGAGCTAGAGCTGGAATCATCTGTTCATGGGCCGACCGTAACGGGCCATCATTAATAGGCCGTATTTGATGACGCTATGAAAACGGCCCAACGTATTAACGGACCACAAACGGGCCGACTATAACCACGGGCTGAATTTGGCCCACAAGCAGAAAATGACAATAACGGGCCGTAAGTAAACGAATGCTGGAAATGAGCCCAAGAATAAATGGGCTCTGAGAAGGCCGAAAGATAACATGGGCTGGAAACGGCCCAACGGAATAACGGGCCATTAATGGGTATAAAGTGATACACTGTTCATTAAGGGCCAGTTTCACCACGGGTCATTAATGGGTGTAAAGTGATACACTGTTCATTACGGGCCAGTTTCACCACGGGCCGTTAATAGGCCAAGAGTTACATAGGGCCTCATATGGGCCGAAAGACGTCATGGGCCATACATGGGCCAGAAGTGAAAATGGGCTGGAATCATATTGGATGGCCCAGATGACGCTATTGGCCCTAATTCGGATAGGGCGTAACGGGCCTTGGGTTAGCGGGCTGTAAATGGGCTATATGTGAACACGTCGTTAACAGGCATTCCATGGGCCGGCCCGCCACCTTTTGACCAAGTCAAACGGGCCGGCCTTTTCACAGGAATGGGCCTCTGTTGGGCCGTGCCACGTGTTGACGTATCATAGGCGTCTATCTGACCCACTGACGAGCTGACACGTGTTTCGTCCGGCCAATAAGAATTTTACACGTGGAAATTTCCCATTGGTCGCGGCTGTTAACGGGTTATCGGATCCAAAACCCGGCCCGATAGCTTAACGGCGTTCCATTACGGTGGATGCCACGTGTCGGTCACCCTTGACGAAAGCACTTCTGTGACGTGCGATTTATCGTCATGGAAGTGGACACTTCCGTGATGATAATTTTGGTAATGTCATGGAACACTTCTACGACAGCACAGGTATGACTATCTTGATTCTGTCATAAATTTGTCATGGATGTACATGCATGACAAAAAAGCGACCTACTGTGACAAACACGTATCATCACGGAAGTGTATTTTTTTGTAGTGACTCCATTGAACCCTTCTCCTAAAGATGCTTTTGCAAGCTCTTTTGAGGTAGAAGATGCTGTTCTCTTCTCCATTCTTTCATTCCAATGATCTATCTTCTATTCTTCTTCCGGAGGCATTGTTATGTTGCTCTTTTCTCTCATCATCTAGAATGGTGAGGATCGTGTTCTTGTCATGCTTATCCATTTAACCGGAGTGTCGTGTCCTCTGTGCAAGTTCTTTTCGCCTTAATAAGTCTTGCATCTCTTTTCAACCGGAGTGTTGTCTGAATTTGTTCTTCTTCGTTCCTATTTCCTAATGGAGTGTTTTTCAACTTTGTTCATCTTCGTTATATTCTTTCTTTTAGTTTGATCAACCTTTCAAGGTGCTTTGGATTTACGCGTTTGTCAAAGAAGCAACTTAGTTTTACCTCTTATATTTCTCTTCCGTTTTCTCTCCGGTGCCATTCTAGATCTCGGGATGAGATCCTCTCGTAGTGGTGGAGTGTTGTAACGCCCCAAGACCGTTGCGCCAGGTGTCTTCCAGTTATTCACTGTTGTCGCCTTGTCATTTGTTTGCGTGTCATGCATTTCATATCATGTCATCATGTGCATCACATTTGCATACGTGTTTGTCTCATGCATCCGAGCATTTTCCCCGTTGTCCGTTTTGCAATCCGGCACTCCTATGTCCTCCGGCGCCCCCTTTTGCCTCTTTTCATGTGCAGGTGTTAAACGTTCTCGGACTGGACTGATATTTGCCGAGCATTCTATGTATACCACCGGTAGACCGCCTGTCAAGTTTCATGCCATTTGGAGTTCGTTTGATACTCCAACGGTTAACCGGCGAACCGTAAAGGCCTTGTGTGTGTTGCAGCCCAACACCCCTCCTAAGTGGCCCAAAAACCCATCCAAACCCCCTCCATCCTCTCGGTCGTTCGATCACGACCGCGTGGACGAAAACCGCACCTCATTTGGACTCCCTAGCTCCCTCTACCTATGAATATGTGGCTCCCTCCGAATTTCATGGATGAAACCCTAGTCTTCTTCCCCTCGCACCGTCGGACACTTCCCCACCACCGACGGACATGTCCGCCGCCACCGTCCGGCCTCTCCCACGCCGCCATGTCGCCCTCTCTCTCCTCCCCGCCGCCAGGGCCCGTGAGGCCCAGATCAGGCCCGCCCCGGGCCTCGTCGGGCTCGAGGGAGCCCGCGCCTCGCCGCCGTTCGCCGCCTCCTAGCGCGTCCGCGCGCCTCGCCAGAGTGCTCCGGCCATCGGAGCCTCGTCGAAACCCCACCGCGCATCCCTCCGCCGCGTGCCACCGCTCGGTCGCCGCATCGCCCGTGACCCTGCCCCACGCGCCGCGCTCCACCCCTGCACCGCCACCGCCGCCCCGAGGTCCGCACACCACCGCCTGCCTCCATGTGCCGCCAGCGGACTTTGTCACCTCGCCGGAGAGCTCGCCGCCGCCCTGCCATGGCCTCCCGCCTCGCCTCCGACGCCGGATCCGGGATCCCCGTCCCCAGATTTCCCCGTTCTGGCCGACCCTGGTGCTCCTCGCACTCCTCCCTCGTCGGAGCAAGCCCCACCTCGCCAGAGTTGACCTCGTTTTGCATGAAGAACCCTAGATCTGAGATCTGGGGAGGGGTAAAATTCCACTAAGTCTTTCTCTTTAACTTTCTCTAGCCCTGATCATCATGTCATATCTTCTCATCCGATGCTCCGTTTTGAGCGTGCCTTATATCGAAATGTTCATCTGGTTGAGCTCTTCATCTTGTTCCATTGCATCATGCTTGTTTGAGTCCATCTTGATGCCTAAAATGCTATTGCAAGAGTGCTATAAAATGTTAGTTTCTGTTTCTTATCAGATTATGAGCATTTGTCATTTTTTTTTCCATGATTATTCTGTGCTGCATATGAACTTGAGCCCTACATGTGTTTTGGGCTATGCCATGCCATCTTTACAGGGGTGTATGCCATGTATTTTTGTGATCAATTTGGTGACTAGCACAAGCATGCAAAGTAGCTCTCGTGATATTGTTGTTTTCAGGGACTTAGAATTTCACTAAGTCTTTGTCTGTTGTTATCTGTATGCCATGTATTCATGTTTCTACAAAGAGATCCATGCTTCTTTTGAGTATGTTCAGTAAGGATGATTTTGAGATATTGTTATGATCTATCCATCCATGCCCTTGTTTGCATTTATGGAGTAACCTAGCATGACGCAATCTTTCTCTAGTTTTGCTATAAAATGTTCCTGGCAGATTGTTTACGTGTTAATCAATTTTGCCAAGGTTATTGTAGTTGATCCATGCATGCTATGAGATTGTTCTTGCTGGGTGTATGCTTAGTTTGTCATGCAATCCCTTGTGTTGAGTGCATCGAGCTCGCAAACATGCCTACGTAACTCTGTTTATGCCATGTCCAGTTTTCTGCTAAGTCTGAATCTGTTAACGAAACATGCTATGTTTACATGGTGCCATCATATCTTCTAATCCCTTTTGGCTTATGGTCAGTAAGGGACTTTTGTTATATGCTTTGAGTAGATTCATGCCATGCCTTCTATTGCTATGATCTGATCCTGTAGCATGTTGTTATCTTGCTCTAAACATTGCTTCCTAATGTTAGATTCTTGGCATGTTAGTATTTTCACGAAGTCTGTGATGCTATTATCTTTTGCACTTTTGCCATTCTTGTTTGAACCTGCTCTTGTGTGATTTAGCCGTAGCTCAGTGTTCATCTTTTGTCAAGCATCTTGAGTAGACCACTGCCATGTGCTTTGTTGCTATTTTGGAGTGCAGTAGTGTCATGGAATTGTCACAACAGATGTCCTAGAGCAAGGACTTAGTCGTAGGGCCATCGCACTAGGAAGCTTAAAGGGGTTAATCGGGACAAAGGACACGAGAGAGTTTTTATACTAGTTCGGCCCCTTATGATGAAGGTAAAATCCTACGTCTAGTTGGGATTGGTATTGCTGGGGTTTCGATTTCCAAGAGGCTCAACTCGCCGGCTTGGGTATCGATTTGTTGTCTCTTCCCCTAAGCCGCCGCCGGGTCATCCCCTTATATTCATGGGTTGATGCCTGGTGGCCTACAGAGTCCCGGCCGGCTCATAATTGTGTCCGGCTCGGTGACTTTCTTTACATGCCTTCCTTTACAAGTCTTTCCTTACATATGGCGATTCATAATATCAGGCCTTAAACCGCCTTCAGGCCCTTGGGCCTTCTATAATAATTAATAAACTACAATCCATGATGTTTAATGTGCTTCTTGTGTGACCCGCCATTGGGGCTGACCCGGCCCCTCCTGGGCGGGTCTCAGCTGATAGTAATATCCCCAACATTAGGCCCTAGGTTGACTTTGAACTTTGTTCTTTGTCAATCTTCCATACTTAGCCAAAAAATCCACCTTCTTGACCCGTCGTGACGTCATCTCTTGAAAACGCAAAAGATTTTCATGGCGTCATCTTCCAACGGATCTTTTATCTTTAATGCTTCTCGAGAATCGAGGCGCCTATATAGCTGGATAACCATTATTTGGTTCTCCCTTGATTTTCACGCCCGTCTGTTCGCATTTTTCCTTATTAATAGGCTCGCCCCGGCCTTCCTCATTCTTCTCTCTCTCTACCTTCTTCCTCTCGCGACCCTGCCGCTGCTCGAGCTTCGCCGCCGCCGCGCCTCACCTCCGTCGTCGACTCTGGCCGCTACATCGACCTGAACCGATCCAGAGAAAAACGTGGCGACCTCCGCAGTAGACCTGCAACCGTAAGTTTTCTTTCCTTCATGCCTCGGATCTTCATTAGGGTTTCGAAGCTCCTGCGTGTTCTTCGTAGTTCTTCATAGTTGTTCTACTGCCTCCTCTTTCTGATCCAAAAGAGATGTACGTTCATGCAGTAACTGTTTGGTGCCTCCTTTTGATATTAGCAGACTCCTTTTTCTGGTACAAGAGCTATGCTTAGATCTGATGAACTCATCTGGACTGTATTTTTAGGTCTAGAAATTTTTCCATTTTGAACATCCATTTGATCTAAAATAATATGAACTATTTTGGGAAACTTGTTTGTCCCAATACTTAGCTAAATCCACTTTCTGAAAGAATCTATAGTCATGGCGGCTTACCGCACCAGCTTTCTTTTCCTTATATGTCATTAGCCCTTAGTTAAGCCACCATTACTTGTTTTTGCATCTTCATCTCTTAACTGTTAATCTTATCGTTAAACTGAACCGGCATGTCGCTTTTTTCAGTTCATTGCACATCATGCCGTCCAAAACGCCAACCGTCTGTAATTGGGTTCCCTCAACCACATCTGAGGAATGTTTAAAACAGTTCTTCATGATAGGATTTCTGCCATCAAAAGCCGTCATGTCTTACCGTGCCCCTGGCCCAGAAGAAGAACGGCCCAATCCAAAAGACAGTGAAGTAATTGTTTTTACTGACCACATGAACCGTGGCTTCTCACCGCCCGGCTCAAAGTTCTTCAGAGAGGTCCTTCACTTTTTCAAACTCCATCCTCAGGACATCGGTCCCAATTCCATATCTAATATTTGCAACTTCCAAGTGCTCTGTGAGGTGTATCTTCGGCAAGAGCCGACCGTAGAGTTGTTTAGAGAATACTTTTATCTGAACCAGCAGAACGAGTGCACCAACGGCCTTAGCTTAGAGCTTGGAGGCATCTCAATCCAGCGCCGGCAGGGTGCTGTCTTCCCTCTCATAGTCTTACCAAGTCACCCAAAGGACTGGAATCAAACTTGGTTCTACTGTCAGGACATCTCACCAGCAAACGAGAAGCCACTGCCGGGTTACCGGCCCGATCGTCTTGACTCCAAGTTCGTGCTTCCGGATAAACTCAATGTTGCTGAACGCAAGAGATTGATGCCATCCATCAAAAAGATCAATGCTCTGTTAGGGAACGGGTTGACTGGAGTTGATCTAACCCATTGCTGGATCTCATGGTGGGTTATTCCTTTAAGCCGTCGATCAAAGTTGATGTATGAATATGGTGGAGGCCCGGACGACTCTCTTCGTCATAGCCCAGTTCAACTAACCGAAGAAGACATTGTCTCAATGTCAAACCTTTTGGCGAATGGGAAATATGAAGACTGCAGTATTGTTGGGTTAACTCCCTTCTGTAAGCTTAACCCGGTGCCAGAAGTAAGGATATTCTGATCTCTTTTCCTTTGTATTTTTCCCAGCCGTATTGTTTAGCACTGATGTTTCATCTTGTCTTTGCCTATCTACAGGCCAACTCTGACTTTTGGAAAGTGAAATATGACCACGAGTCTGCCAACAAAGCAAAAGCCGCTGCCATGAATGCCAAGAAAACGACCCGGAAGTCGAAGAAGAAAAAGAAGACCACTGCTGAAGATTTGATGAAGCTAGATGACACGTCTGATTTGGAGGTAGCCTTTGATTGCCTTGGCCAATTGTTTAACAATCTTATTGACACTGATCATTACCAGGATGACATTGGGGCCAGTCAGGCTGGGGAAGCAGAGGTAACTATCATTTCCTCCGACTCAGAGCCCTTACCAAGACACAAAGTTTGACGAGTGATCCGTAAAGTAAGGGTTTCTAAACCTTTAGCTCACTTGGATCCCAACTTTCGTTTGAAAAAGCAGCAACATGAATGCCGCCGTCAAGCTGGGATTGAAGATGAACCGGCTATCATTCTTCAACAGACCCCTCAGAAACGTCCGAATGAGGTTTACTTATTTCTGTTTTTAACTCTGTTGAATGGATTCTTCTCCCTGTATTTCTTTTAACTCTATTTTATCCTTTCAGGAGGTGTCTCACTCTTCTGGCGACTCATTGCAGACGCAATTCTCGGCTTTCAAGACTGCTCCCAGGTAGTCAGAAATCCTCCTTTTCTTTCGGGTTGTTCAATTGTACCTTTATACTAATAACCTTGCAACATATTTTCTTAGTGGCCAAGCTAAATCCAAGAAAGCGAAGGCAGCTAAGGCGGCGGAAGACCCGCCGGTGCTGGCATCTGATCCGGCTAGGCCATCTTCTCCATTAACTGATGCTCCAGAAGATCCGCCTGTTGACACTAAAGTAAATCCTCCTGAGCCGTGATTTGACGAGACCACTGTGAATCCTTCCACAGCCGGACCGTCAAGATCAGCCAACCCGCTGTCTTCGTCTGCAACAGATGTTCAGATTACTGGGAGCCGCTTCATTGAACCGGGGAACCCAACCATGCTGGCTCGGTGTACAGCAAAACAAGAGGCTTTGGAGAGGCAAAAAGTTCGCTTTGACATTGCCAACTATGACCATCTCAATGACAATGACATTTTGTTCGGCTATCTCAACCATGTACACTCCAGCCGCGACTCTGAGATTGAAATGGTCAAATAGCTTCAATTGAAATACGAGGTATGCTTTTCCGGCTTATCTGTATTCCTTCAGCCCCCAAGTCTTCAGATTATGAGGGAACTGTAATGACCTGTAGACTTTAAAATATAGGCAGAGACTTTTACCTTTGAAGTTTTTCTTGACTTTAATAGAACACAACTTCACTTGTAGTCCCCAAGGGCCGGTTCATTTTGATCATAAATAACCGGTACTTTAAATTGTTTTGAGACCGTATTCAAAGCACTTAATACTCCGGCTTAACCTTGATAAACTTGCTGAAATGCACACATTAGCCCCCAAGTTCCAAGTATTGTTACTTTGTAAGGTACTTGGGACTTAAATATGTCTGTAGAATCATAGAAATTTGATTTGGCATACATTAGCCCCCAAGTGTCAAGTGGTTTTTGTAAAGTACTTAAGACTTGAATCTTGATTTTTGAACTTTGAAACCAAATCTTGACTCATCTGAATGTTTTGCAGAATGCCTTATCTAAATTGAACTCTCAATTGACTGATGCGAAGTCCTGGCTAGCTAGTCAAGAGACAGAAATTAAATCCGCTAACTCCAAACTGAAGATAAGTCTCTCTGCCACGGAAAATTTAAAAACCAGCTTTGCTGCCAAGGAGAAAACTTGGGCAGAGGAAAAAGCGCTTTTGACCCAACGTGCTGAGATGGCCGAAACAACTCTGAAAGAGATTTCAACAGAGTTGAACGGGTTAAATGGCCGGGTGTCTCAGATGGTAGCCGCAATATTTGGTAAGCCATCTGACTTCGACTTTTGTGTGCTTTTTGCCGATCCGGAGTATAATCCACCAACTTACTTTGAGTTTAAAATTTATGCAGGCCCTCGAAGCAAAAATCTGAGCCATGACTCATTGATTAAACTAAAGGCAGTATATACTTTGGTTGAACAATTGTATATTGGCGCACAACGGGCTCTGGCTGCCATCTCTCCTGCTAATCAAGGACCTAACCGGCTCAGCGACGTTCTGAAGAAACTGTCCATCCTTCCTGCCAGGTTTCAAGAAGTAAAACACTCCTGCGCACGAGCCGGAGCTTTGACTGCCCTGAGCCGCTCCAAGGCTTGGGTGCCAGACCTAGACCCAGCGGATGTGGCAAGAGGTTATCCCACCGTGAAGAAAGACGGGTCTCCTTTTGATCAGGATGACTTCATGGCTTCCGTGCGCGGAGTCCGGCCTCAGGCAACTACCCTTGGCGACGACACCAATGTTGATAAATATCAGCCGGGTTTTGATAGTGAGAATAAGAAGATGGCCACTCCCTCGTACAAGGTAACAGACTTGATCCCACCAGTGAGAGAAGACACCTTTGCCCCGGAAGTTGACCCGGTCGGCCTGATCGACGACGAAGCCGAATTTGTCGCCGTGAATGGTTTTGATTGGTCAAAACCCAACTTCCAGCCAACAGAAGATGGTGAACCGGCGAGGGAGGAACAATGATCATCTTCATGGGCTTATAAAGCCTTGTAATAACTTAGTTGTGAAAACACCATATTTTCTGCTTATGCCATCGCGCATAAAATACTTTTATGTGACTTCTGTGTTTCCTAATGCCAATGTATGCATCACCTTTAATGTTTGTCTCTGCAATGTTTGAACTCTGTTGCTTATAAACACAAAGAAAATACTGGCTTGGCGGCTTAGAACCGAACGGTTTAAAACACCCAATTTATAGCCAATATGTTTTCCAGAATAGGAAATAGAGACAGATATAAATAAAGGACAAGGGCTGATACTAACTCTGTAGTTAACGCAGCAGGTAAGTGCGTATAAGTAATAACCATACCTTGTCCCTTTGGATCCTTAGACTGCCGGTTTAAATAACCCGGGTGATGAATTTTGATAATTCAATCTTTATGAGAAACCAATGACTGCTATACCTTGGTAGGTTACACCTTTTGATCCGTAAGCCGTCGGTGTGAACGACCCGGGCGGCTGTGTTGTCAAATAGTCGAGCCGGTGGGGAAGCCCAGGCTAATTGTTTGTAATATTGAAACAACAAAAAACTAAAAGACAAGCAACAGATAATAAGCATAATTTAATCATGTATTCAAAAGGCGGGGGTTTCTGATTTGAATACGATCTGCAAACCGGACCAATGGGGTTAAGCTAAGGTTCAAATACGACCATATAGCCCCCAGTGGCTTTGGCGTTGCGCTGATCAAGAGGGTACCGACAGCTGTGTTCTCTTTGGTTCGAATACAACCTATGTTTGAATAGGAAGCCCCCAAATGACCTTGAGAGGTTTTTAACAACCCTGATTCGTATACGATCCAAATCGGACTCAAGAGTGGTTAAGCTATGATTCGGATACGATCAAGAAGCCCCCAAGTGAGTTTGGCCTTGAGCCGATCAAAAGGGTTACGACAGTTATGTTCTCTTTGGTTCGAATATGACCTATGTTTGAACAGGAAGCCCCCAAGTGACCATGAGATTACAGCTAGATTCGGATACGATCATAAGCCGGACCAAAAAGGGTAAACTTGATTCAAATATGATCAGCTCCTTAATAGTCATTTGAAAAATAAGAACTAACAAAGATGCATAATCTTTGAAAAGAAAAGAGACCGATGGTCTTACTTTATTGCTTAAGATGGTATATACAATGTTAAAGTATGTACATGATGAGAGCCGGTAGCTTAGGTGTAGTATGGCCGAAGTTGAGCAATGTTCCACGGTCGGCGGGTCTCCTCCTCCGACTTATGTGAGTCTGCATGCTCTCAAACGTCAATGAGGTGATATGACCCGTTGTTTAAGTTCTTACTGACCACAAAGGGTCCTTCCCAAGGTGGAGATAACTTGTGTGCATCTGAGAGATCCTGGATGAGCCGGAGCACCAAGTCGCCTTCCTGAAAAGTCCTGGACTTAACCCGGCGGCTATGGTATCGGCGCGGGTCCTGTTGATAAATTGCTGACTGGGCCGCTGCTAAGTCTCTTTCTTCATCCAACAAGTCAAGTGCATCCTATCTTGCTTGTTCACTATTAGCTTCAACATAAGCCGCCACACGGGGCGAGTCATGACGGATGTCACTAGGCAACACTGCTTCTGCTCCATAAACCATGAAAAAAGGTGTGTAAACTGTCGACCTGTTAGGTGTGGTCTTGATACTCCATAACACCGAGGGTAATTCCTCTATCCAACAACCCGGCGTTCACTGTAACGGGACCATCAGCCGGGGTTTGAGCCCTTTCAAAATTTCCTGATTGGCTCTCTCAGCTTGACCATTGGATTGAGGATTAGCTACAGACGAAACATCAAGACGGATGTGCTCGCATTGACAGAACTCCTCCATAGCCCCTTGGGACAGATTGGTGCCATTGTCAGTGATAATACTGTGTGGAAAACCAAAACGGAAGATCACCTTTTTCATGAACTGAACCGACATGGTCGCGTCACACTTACTCACAGGCTCCGCCTCAACCAACTTGGTGAATTTATCAACTGTCACCAAGAGATGTGTCTTTTTATCCTTAGACCTTTTGAAAGGTCCCACCATGTGAAGCCCCCAGACCACAAACGGCCAAGTAATTGGAATCATCCAGAGCTCTTGAGCCGGCACATGCGCTCGTCGTGCAAACTTTTGACATCCAGCGCATCTGTTGACCAGATCTTCTGCATCAGCGTGAGCCCTCAACCGGTAAAAACTGTGATGAAACGCCTTGGCCACCAAAGTCTTTGACCCGGCGTGATGACCACAATCGCCTTCATGGATCTCACGAAGGATTTCTTGACCTTCTTGGGGGAAACACACCGCTGAAACGCTCCGGAAACACTGCGATGATATAACTCTCCATCCGAAATCGTCATTGACTTAGACCGCTGGGTTATCTGTCGAGCCAGGGTCTCATCCGCTGGCAATTCTCCCCGGGTCATGTAAGCCAAGAACGGTACTGTCCAATCTTGGATGACATGAAGAGCCGCCACCAACTGCGCCTCCGGGTCAGGAACTGCTAAATCTTCTTCTGTGGGCAACTTGACAGAGGGGTTATGCAAAACATCCAAAAAGGTGTTGGGTGGTACCAGCTTACGATGAGACCCCAACCGGCTTAAGGCATCAGCCGCTTCGTTCTTTCGACGATCAATGTGCTCCACCTGATAACCTTTCAAATGCCCTACAACAGCATCAACCTCCCGACGATAAGCCGCCATGAGAGGGTCCTTGGAATCCCACTTGCTAGATACTTGTTGAGCCACTAGATCTGAGTCGCCAAGACATCTGACCCGGCTCAAACTCATCTCTTTCGCCACTCGAAGACCATGGAGCAAGGCTTCATACTCTGCTGCGTTGTTAGTGCAAGGAAACATCAACCGTAACACATAACAAAATTTGTCACCTCATGGGGAAGTTAACACAACTCCAGTCCCCGAGCCTTCCAACTGTCTGGATCCATCAAAATGAATAGTCCAATACGTGTTGTCTGGTTTCTCTTCTGGCATCTGCATCTCTGTCCAGTGATTGATGAAGTCAACCAGTGCTTGAGATTTGATCGCAGTACGCAGCACATACCTCAACCCATGAGACCCAAGCTCAATTGCCCACTTGGCTACTCGTCCAGTGGCTTCTCTGTTTTGAATGATGTCTCCCAAAGGAGCAGAACTGACCATAGTGATCGGGTGACCCTAGAAATAATGTTTAAGCTTCCGGCTTGCCATGAATACCCCATATACGAGTTTCTGCCAATGCGGATATCGTTGCTTGGATTCAATCAACACCTCACTAACATAGTAAACCGGCCATTGAACCGGATGTTCCTTGCCAGCCTCCTTGCGCTCCACCACAATAGCCACACTAACAGCCCGTGAGTTGGCGGCCACATATAATAACAGCGGCTCTTTTTCAACTGGGGCAGCAAGAACCTGCGGCTCAGCAAGTTGTGCCTTCAGATCCTCAAAAGCAGTATTTGCAGCATCACTCCAAATAAAAGCATTTGTTTTCTTCATCATCTGATACAAAGGCATTGCCTTCTCCCCTAACCGACTTATGAACCGGCTCAAGGCCGCGACACGACCTGCCAGCCGCTGAACGTCATTGATGCACGTTGGTTTGGCTAAAGACGTAATTGCTTTGATTTTCTCCGGGTTAGCTTCAATGCCTCGGTTGGACACCAAAAAACCAAAGAGCTTGCCAGCTGGTACTCCAAAAACACACTTGGCCGGGTTAAGCATCATTTTGTAGATCCGGAGATTATCGAAAGTCTCTTTCAGATCTGTGACCAAGGTTTCCTCCTTCCTGGATTTTACCACTATATCATCCACGTAAGCATGAACATTACACCCAATCTGATCGTGAAGACAATTCTGCACACACCACTAGTAAGTCTCCTGGGCGCTCTTAAGCCCAAAAGGCATAGACACATAGCAAAAAGCTCCAAAGGGAGTAATAAAAGTTGTCTTCTCCTGATCCTTGACCGCCATCTTAATCTGATGATAACCGGAATAAGCATCCAAGAAACTCAAACGTGCGCAACCCGCCATAGCATCAATGATCTGATCAATACGGGGGAGAGCAAAAGGATCAGCTGGACAAGCTTTGTTCAGATCGGTGTAATCCACTCATATCCGCCAGGTGCCATTCTTTTTTAGTACAAGCACCGGGTTAGCTAACCATTCGAGGTGAAAGACCTCCACAATGAACCCGGCTGCCAAGAGCTGGGCCACCTCTTCTCCAATGGCCTTGCGCCTTTCTTCATTGAACCGCCGAAGAAACTGTCTGACAGGCTTGAACTTTGGATCAATATTAAGAGTGTACTCAGCAAGTTCCCTCGGGACACCCGGCATGTCTGAAGGTTTCCATGCGAAGATGTCCTGGTTCTCATGGATGAACTTGATGAGCGCGCTTTCCTATTTCGGATCCAAGTTTGCGCTGATGATGAACTGTTTGGATGAGTCACCAGGCACAAAGTCAACCATCTTAGTGTCATCAGCTGATTTGAATTTCAACTCTGGCTCATGCTCTATTGTTGGTTTCTTTAATGATGTCATGTCTGCCGGGTCAACATGATCCTTGTAAAAATTTAACTCCTTTGTTGCACAAACAGATTCAGCATAGGCAGCATCACCTTCTTCACACTCCAAAGCTATCTCCCGGCTCCAATGTACTGTAATGGTGCCTTTATGACCCGGCATCTTGAGCTGCAAATACACATAACATGGCCGAGCCATGAACTTGGCATAAGCCGGCCGCCCAAACAGAGCATGATATGGGCTCTTGATCTTAACCACATCAAAGGTTAATTTTTCCGCTCTGGAGTCATACTCATCCCCAAAGGCTACTTCCAGCTCAATCTTACCAACTGGGTATGCCGACTTACCAGGTACCACACCGTGAAAAATAGTGTTGGGTTGTTTAAGATTTTTATCAATCAATCCCATCCGGTGGAATGTCTCATAATAGAGGATGTTGATGTTGCTGACTCCATCCATAAGTACCTTAGTAAACTTGTATCCACCAACCTGAGGCGCCACTACCAAGGCCAAGTGACCCGGATTATCACCCCGGGGTGGGTGATCCTCTCTGCTCCACACAATAGGCTGTTCGGACCAACGTAGATAACATGGAATCGCCGGCTCAATGGCATTGACGGCCCTCTTGTGAAGTTTCTGGTCCCTCTTACATAAACTAGTGGTAAATACATGGTATTGCCCACTACTCAGCTGCTTCGGGTTGCTCTGATAACCAGATTGTTGTTGTTGATTACCTTGACCGGGTTGTTGATTATATCCTCCTTGGTGACCAGGATAACCTTGACCGTGAAAACCTCCTCCGCCTGAACCGGCGCCCGGGCCGTGGAAACCGCCTCCTCCTGAACCGCCACCTGGGCCGTGACCTCCAACAAACGTGTTTGAATTTTTAAATGCCTTCATGATTGTACAATCTTTCCACAGGTGGGTGGCTGGCTTCTCCCGGGTGCCGTGCTTTGGAGAAGGTTCATTTAGCAACTGCTCAAGGGTAGGACCTGACCCACCCGACCAAGGGGGCTGTCTGCCCTTGCGTTGTTGATTACCACCCTGTGCATTAGTGTTAGCAACAAACTCATCAGCCTTACGTTTATTACCTCCCTGATTCGCCGGGTTATGATGGTGACCCTTGCCATTGCCGTTCTTCTTTCCCTTCGTTGCCTTTTCTTCGTCAGACACCAGGTCCTTGGTAGTATCAGAATCAGCATACTTGACGAGTGCTGCCATCAACGTTCCCATGTCATTACAGTCATGCTTGAGCCGCCCCAGCTTCTGCTTCAGAGGTTCAAAACGGCAATTTTTCTCCAACATAAAAACTGCTGAGCCGGCATCCATCTTATTAGATGAATGTATTATCTCCTTGACCCGGCGCACCCAATGGGTTGTGGATTCACCATCCTCTTGCTTGCAATTGGTCAGGTCCACAATTAAGGATGGCAATTTTATCCATGGACATGGATATCCATGGATATCCAACCCGAATGGATTGGGTTTGGATATGCTTTTGTGTCCATGGGTGGCGCCCAAACCCGACCCAATTGTTCGTGGATAGGGCATGGATATAATCTTGTACCCATGGATATACCCAAACCCGACCCGATAGTATGACTTAATGGGGGAAAATCTGCTATCCCTGCCCCATTGTCGTATGTCCCACAGCAATTTTACAATTTTTTTTATCTAAAACATGCATAAGAAATTACACAATCCCCATCATAACTTTTTTTAGTTGACATTCAATGCCCTCTGTAACATACTCCAACACCCCTTCCCTTATTTTTACCTCCTTCTTAAATGACTCATCATTCTCATGTGTTAGAAAAATACTAAATGATCTTAGGTTGTTAGTGGATGTTGATTTACCATAAGTGAAGCCTAGCCTACCACGAGGTGAAGAATGGAAGAGTTTATGTTAATATTGTGTTATGTCTTATTTATATGTCTCGAGAGGACCCAATGGATATCCAATGGGTATGGATATCCATCGGATTTGGACATGGACACAATTTTTCACCCATGGATTTTTCATGGGCGGGCAAAGACTGTCTTCATGGACATGGATATGGATTTGAGATTGTTCAACCCGATCCAAACCCGACCCATTGCCATCCTTATCCACAATCGACATAGGTTGTTTACACGTGTCCTTAAAGTTCTGGATGAACCGGGCTTTCAACTCCGCCCATGAGCGATAGAATTGGGTGGCAATCCCTTTAACCAAGTACGAGCTGTTCCATCTAACATCATGGTGAAATACTTGGCCATTGCAGCATCACTGACCTCCAACAATTCCATAGCCATCTCGTAACTCTCAATCCAAGCCCCCGGCTATAGGTCAGCCGTGTAATTAGGCACTTTACGAGGCCCCTTGAAGTCCTTCGGCAAATGCTCATTGCGTATGGCCGACACCAAGCAAGGCATGCCTTCGGTTCTTGTGGCCACTCCTGCCTCAACCGAGGTTGCTGGATAAGCTGGAAAGGTTTGATGAGCCGCCTGATCTGCTGCCATTTGAGCTGCTCATTCCGCCTCTTGATTAATCATCTCCTGATCCGCCAAGTTAAGGGCTCCAGCCCGCACCTGCTCATGCCTGTATGGCCGGTTGTGGCGTTGAGCATTGCTTGACATATCTGCGGACTCCATATGCCTATTGTAACTCAGGCTCCGGCTTGGGCGAGGAGTTGAGTGGATCCTGTCTCGACTGTAGGAGTACGCATCTTGCTGCGCCAGAGCCGTTTGAAGAAGTTCTTTGACCCTTCATGTTTCAATTGCTGCTGGTGAGTCGCCTTCCATTGGGAGAGCCGCCAAACGAGCCGACGCTACAATGAGGTTTTCTAAAGGGTTGGAGAAGTGACCTGGTGGTGTTGGCACGTAATGAGGTGGAGTGGTAATTATACGAGGTGGCTCTGTGGCACGTGGCTGAACCGGTGCACCGGGTGTCGTGATCCGATTTGTCTCTGGCGGGTTGCTGCCCCCGGCCCCGGGTGTATGGAACTAGTTCCTCGGATAAAGCGTCAGAGGCAGACGTGATTGAGTTTTCTGATGCCTCCTCCTCATGACTTCGTTTGATGCATTAAGGTCCACCAAGAGCCAGAAAGTCTCCGCTTGAAGTTCTTGAGCACGAGCATCCAAAGCCGCTCGCTCTACCGCCATCCGGGTTTCCTCTGGGGCTAGATCTTCCTTAGCTCGCACCATCTCTTCATGTACGGTGCCACCTCTGCATCATGCTGGGCCTTATCCGCCGGCTCTACCACGACGGTTAACAGAGTTGTTAGTTTATCCATGAGGTCCATTAGAATCTGAGTCGGGGGCGCGCGGGGTCTCCTGACCTGGGTACAGCCGACCCGGTAGCTGCCGCTGCCGCTGCGGTAGAGTTCTTCCCGGGCTGTGTCCCTGCCATGAAGACTCCGGCCCAATTCGGCGGCTCAAGGGGGTCCAAAATACTGCTGCCATCGGAATAGCCCCCGAGCATGCCGTCTTACAGCTGGTACAAAGAGTCCGTCTTGCCTATTGATGATGCAGTGTCAGAGCAGACAGCCGTCTCCCCGCCCTCCACCGATCCTTCGGAGTATTCACCATCATGGATGCAGCCTACGAAGGCATGCTTCACGACAGATTGAACACGGGTGGTCCTGGCACGCTGAACCGTTTCGATGAGGTTGGTGTGGATGTCCGGCTCAGGGCCCGACTCGCCGATCCAGCCGATGAAGACGTGAATTCTACCGAAGGGCACCCGGTACCCATACTCGATTGAGCCGGCCTCGGGGCCCCGGCCTTCGTCGTCGATGTAGAGCTTGCCGCGACGACTCTTGGTCATCCGGCCCACAACGTATCCCTTGAGCCCTTCGAAGTTGCCCTTCAAGAACTCAAATCCACCGTGCGCTGGCCCCACGGTGGGCGCCAACTGTCGTGGAATTGTCACGGCAGATGTCCTAGAGCAAGGACTTAGTCGTAGGGCCATCGCACTAGGAAGCTTAAAGGGGTTAATCGGGACAAAGGACACAAGAGAGTTTTTATACTAGTTCGGCCCCTTACGATGAAGGTAAAAGCCTACGTCTAGTTGGCATTGGTATTGTTGGGGTTTCGATCTCCAAGGGGCTCAACTCGCCGGCTTGGGTATCGATTTGTTGTCTCTTCCCCTAAGCCGCCGCCAGGTCGTCCCCTTATATACATGGGTTGACGCCTGGTGGCCTACAGAGTCCCGGCCGGCTCATAATTGTGTCCGGCTCGGTGACTTTCTTTACATGCCTTCCTTTACAAGTCTTTCCGTACATATGGCGGTTCATAATATCATACCTTAAACCACCTTCAGGCCCTTGGGCCTTCTATAATACTTAATAAACTACAATCCATGATGTTTAATGGGCTTCTTGCGTGACCCGCCATTGGGGCTGACCCGGCCCCTCCTGGGCGGGTCTCAGCTGATAGTAATATCCCCAACAAGTAGCTTAGTTTCTTGTTGCATTCTAGATGGCATCGTGCTGTTAATCGCAGAATAGTGCCATTCTTGTTTTGCTTGCCATTTGCAAACCGTGCATCCGATTCCGGTGATCTTTATATCGATTTCGACCGAAATCATCTCATCTTTCCAGCGGCACTCTTTGTTTCACAAGTTGAGGCCTGGTTCAATCTTTTCCTTCCGGAGCACGCATATGCTTTGCATATCACATCCTGCATGTCATGCCATGTTTTGCATCATGCTGCTTGCGCATTGCACGTGGTTGATTGTTGTTTTCCTTTGGTTGTGTTCTTGCCTTGGGTAGAGCCGGGAGACGAGTTTGTGTTTGAGGTACCCATTGAGTACGCTTACGAGGATCAAGCTTTCGTCTTCTCGGAGAACTTTGCAGGCAAGATGACCATACCCTCGAAATCACTTCTATCTTTTCTTGCTAGTTGCTCGCTCTATTGCTATGCCGTGATACATACCACTTGCTTTATCATGCCTTCCATATTGCCATCTCAAGCCTCTAAACCACCTTTTCCTAGCAAACCGTTGTTTGGCTATGTTACCGCTTAGCTCAGCCCCCCTTATAGCGTTGCTAGTTGCAGGTGAAGATGGAGTTTGTTCCATGTTGGAACATGGGTATGTTGGGATATCACAATATCTCTTATTTAATTAATGCATCTATATACTTGGTAAAGGGTGCAAGGCTCGGCCTTATGCCTGGTGTTTTGTTCCACTCTTGCCGCCCTAGTTTCCGTCATACCGGTGTTATGTTCCTTGATTTTGCGTTCCTTACAGGGTTGGGTGTTATGGGAACCCCTTGACAGTTCGCTTTGAATAAAACTCCTCCAGCAAGGCCTAACCTTGGTTTTACATTTGCCTAATAACCTATTACCCTTCCCTTGGGTCGGCCAACCCAAGGGTCATCTTTATTTTAAGCCCCCTGCCCCAGGCTAGTGCTTGTCTAAGTGTTGGTCCGAACCGAGTAGACTGCGGGGCCACCTAGGGGAAACTTGAGGTTTGGTTTTACTCGTAGGATCTCCCATCTAGTGTTGCCCTGAGAACGAGATATGTGCAGCTCCTATCGGGATGTCGGCGCATCGGGCGGTCTTGCTGGTCTTGTTTTACCATTGTCGAAATGTCTTGTAACCGGGATTCCGAGTCTGATTGGGTCTTCCTGGGAGAAGGAATATCCTTCGTTGACTGTGAGAGCTTGTGATGGGCTAAGTTGGGACACCCCTGCAGGGTTATGATCTTTTGAAAGCCGTGCCCGCGGTTATGGGCAGATGGGAATTTGGTAATGTCCGGTTGTAGAAAACTTGACACTTAACTTAATTAAAATGCATCAACCGCGTGTGTAGCCGTGATGGTATCTTTCCAGCGGAGTCCAGGAAGTGAACACGGTTATTGTGTTATGCTTGAACATAAGTAGTTTTAGGATCACTTCTTGATCACTTCTAGTTCACGATCGTGCATTGCTTCTCTTCTCGCTCTCTTTTGCGTAAGTTAGCCACCATATATGCTAGTGTTTGCTGCAGCTCCACCTCACTACCTTTTCCTACCCATAATCTTAAATAATCTTGATCGTGAGGGTGTGAGATTACTGAGTCCCCATGACTCATAGTTTACTTCCAAAACCAGTTGTAGGTGCCGATGATAACCGTGCAGGTGACGCAACTGAGCTCAAGGAGGAGCATCGATTAAGATCATGTTCGTTGTGTTGTTTCGTTTCTAGTTGATCAGTAGTGGAGCCCAGTCGGGGCGATCGGGGATCTTACGCATTTGGGGTTGTCTTTATTTTTGTTCCATAGTCGGACCTTGATTGTATCTGGATGATGTAATGCTATATTCATGTATTGTGTGAAGTGGCGATTGTAAGGCAACTTTTACCCCTTTCTTATTCAGTACATGGGATGTGTAAATATTACCCCTCTTGCGACATGCCTACAATGCGGTTATGCCTCTAAGTCGTGCTCCGACATGTGGGAGATATAGCCGCATCGTGGGTGTTACAGTATTTCTCACTGACATTACATTCATGTTCACACACTCATTGCTAGTTGTCGGTGCTCATACTTTTTCATTGTATCATCCATACTAGTTTATTTCCTTTTTATGCTTTCTTCTTGTGTGTTTAATAAACCTTAAGAAAAACAAAAAAATTAGTTGTAGCTTTTAGCTAGTTTTAATTTCTATGCTTGTAGTAGTAATTAAAAAGAAAACCCAAAAAGATTTCCGGTTCTTCTTTTGCTTGTTGGGAGCTTTCCCGTGTAAATAGTTTTATTTATTTTCTTTTCTTTGGGGGTCGATAGGAGAAGACCTTGATTAAATTGTTGAAGTGACTCCTATATGCATTATTGTTGATTTAACCAATAGTCCATATTGCCCTGTCTTCTCCTGTTTATTGAATTCTTGCAGATTCAGCTTAGTCCAATGCACGTGCACTATTATTATTATTATTCACATCATTCGGTCATGCAAGTGAAATGAAATTATGACGATATATGATGGACTGATTGAGATGGGAGAAGCTAGTATGAACTCGACCTCTCTTGTTTTTGTAAATATGATTAGTTCATCGTTCCTGATTCAGCCTATTATGAATAAACATGTTTGCAATGACAATTAGAGATTATAGTTGCTTATGCCATGCTTAATTAGCTAGGAGCTTATAATGGTTCACCTTGCGTGCCAACATGCTATTAAAATGGTTGTGATGTGGTATGATAGGGTGATATCCTCTTTTGAATGATTTGAGTGGCTTGACTTGTCACATGTTCACGCATGTAGTTGAAACAAAATCAACATAGCCTCTATGATATTTATGTTCATGGTGCATTATATCCTACTCATGCTTGCCTTCGGTGTTGATTAATTTTAATGCAATTTCATGACTGTTGTCGCTCTCTAGTTGGTCGCTTCTCATTCTTTTTCTAGCCTTCACCTGTACTAAGCGGGAATACTGATTGTGCATCCAATCCCATAAACCCCAAAGTTATTCCATATGAGTCCACCATACCTACCTATATACGGTATCTACCTGCCGTTCCAAGTAAATTTGTATGTGCCAAACTCTAAACCTTCAAATAAACATTCTATTTTGTATGCTCGAATAGCTCATGTATCAACTAGGGTTGTCAGTATCTTCCATGTTAGGCGGGTTATTCTCAAGAGGGGTGGACTCCGCTCCTCACTCACGAGAAAATGGCTGGTCACCGGGATGCCCAGTCCCATGCTTTATGCAAATCAAATCAAAATAATTGCAAACAAAACTCCCCCTAGGACTGTTGTTAGTTGGAGGCACTCATTGTTTCGAGCAAGCCATGGATTGATGCTTGTTGGTGGTGGGGGAGTATAAACTTTACCATTCTGTTTGGGAACCGCCTATAATGTGTGTAGCATGGAAGATATCGCCATCTCTTGGTTGTTATGTTGACAATGAAAGTATACTGCTCAAAATATTATTCATCTCTATTTCTAAACTGAGCACTGGCACCTCTACAAATCCCTGCTTCCCTCTACGAAGGGCCTATCTATTTACTTTTATGCTGAGTCATCATCCTCTTATTAAAAAACATCAGTTAGAGAGCACCGCTATCATTCGCATTCATTACTGTTAGTTTACATTGAGTATGACTTGACTGGATCTCTTTTACCATGAATTACAATGTCTAGTCAGTCCTTGATCTTTAAAGGTGCTCTGCATTTTTGTTTTGCGGTCTCAGAAAGGGCTAGCGAGATACCATCCTGTTATATCATATTATGATTGTTTTGAGAAAGTATTGTCATCCGAGATTTATTATTATGCCTCGCTAGTTGATTATGCCATTGATATGAGTACCTATGCACTATTGCGAATGTGGTTAGTTATAATCTTTGTTGAAAACTTGAATGCTGGCTTTACATATTTACAACAACAAGAGCAAACAGAGTTTTTAAAATTTTTTCTTTATCACTTTCAGTTTGTCAACTGAATTGCTTGAGGACAAGCAAAGGTTTAAGCTTGGGGAGTTGATACGTCTCCAATGTATCTACTTTTCCAAACACTTTTGCCCTTGTTTTGGACTCTAACTTGCATGATTTGAATGGAACTAACCTGGACTGACGCTGTTTTCAGCAGAATTGCCATGGTGTTATTTATGTGCAGAAACAAAAGTTCTCAGAATGACCTGAAACTTCACGGAGATTATTTTTGGAAATAATAAAAAATACTGGCAAAAGACCAAGACTAGGGGGCGCACACCCTAGACACGAGGGTGGGGGGCGCGCCTGCCCCCCTGGGCGTGCCCCCCTACCTTGTGGGCCCCCTGGAGCTCCTCCGACCTCAACTCCAACTCTATATATTCGTGTTCGGAGGGAAAAAATCAGGGAGAAAGATTCATCACGTTTTACGATACGGAGCTGCCACCAAACCCTAAACTCTCCCGGGAGGGCTGATCTGGAGTCTGTTCGGGGCTCCGGAGAGGGGAATCCATCGCCATCGTCATCATCAACCATCCTCCATCACCAATTTCATGATGGTCACTGTCGTGCGTGAGTAATTCCATCGTAGGCTTGCTGTACGGTGATGGGTTGGATGAGATTTATCATGTAATCGAGTTAGTTTTGTTAGGGTTTGATCCCTAGTATCCACTACGTTCTGAGATTGATGTTGCTATGACTTTGCTATGCTTAATGCTTGTCACTAGGGCCCGAGTGCCATGATTTCAGATCTGAACCTATTATGTTTTCATGAATATATGTGAGTTCTTGATCCTATCTTGCAAGTCTATAGTCACCTACTATGTGTTATGATCCGGCAACCCCGAAGTGACAATAATAGGGACCACTCCCGGTGATGACCGTAGTTTGAGGAGTCCATGTATTCACTATGTGTTATTGCTTTGGTCCGGTACTCTATTAAAACGAGGCCTTAATATCCCTTAGTTTCCGCTAGGACCCCGTTGCCACGGGAGGGTAGGACAAAAGATGTCATGCAAGTTCTTTTCCATAAGCACGTATGACTATATTCGGAATACATGCCTACATTACATTAATGAATTGGAGCTAGTTCTGTGTCACCCTAGGTTATGACTATTACATGATGAACCACATCCGGCATAATTCTCTATCACCGATCCATTGCCTACGAGCTTTCCAGATATTGTTCTTTGCTTATTTACTATTCCGTTGCTATTGTTATGATCACTACAAAATACCAAAAACATTACTTCTGCTATCGTTACCTTTTGCTACCATTACCACTACTATCATATTACTTTGCTACTAAACACTTGCTACAGATATTAAGTTTCCAGGTGTGGTTGAATTGACAACTCAGCTGCTAATACTTGAGAATATTCTTTGGCTCTCCTTGTGTCGAATCAATAAATTTGGGTTGAATACTCTACCCTCGAAAACTATTGCGATCCCCTATACTTGTGGGTTATCACCGGTCAAGGAGGACCGCCAAGTTCGTCTTCCGCCATCTTCAAAATTGCCAAGTACCACGACGTCAAGTACCTCTACACACGGATACGCCAAGGTCGACTACGCTCGATGATGTGACAAGTACCTCTACTGTTGACTCGGACATCTATGAACTATGTACAACTACCCTCGCCGAAGGCCGTCAAGTGAACAACTACCGTCGCTGTGATTTCAACAAGAAAACAATTACCACGACTACAGCCGATGCCCCGAGGACACCGAGTACGACTACACACGGTGATGTGTCAAGTTCCACTGCCGACGACCCCAAACACCTACGGACGTGTACAACTACCATTACCCGAAGAACCGTGGGTCACAAGACTCGTGGTCGACTATCGTGAGGACGCCTAACATCGTCGAGTGCCACTACTTGCGTCTACATCTCATTGAACCCGAACCGTCCCGAATGCACGCTTCGAAGGTATAACCGCCGAGACGACCTTCCGAGAATGAATGCATGTTGTATGAGATGCACCCTTGTTTGCCTCGAGTCCGAACTGTCGGCGCACGTTGCCCCTCTTTTGCCTTGCCACCGACATGTGGGAACCCGGTAACCAGGAGCACCCCACCGTTCATTGCATGACATGCTCACGTCACACTTTCTTTTACACCGGTATCGCAATCGAGTTACCAAAACCGGAATGTTGCCGTGGCACCCTTTTCATTGTCGTTGCGGTGGCACCCTTTCTTTCCGCCACGATGACAAATGCTTCATATCTTATAACATGCCAACATCTTCATAAAATTGCATATAGCTTGCATATGTCATTCGCATCATGATAACAACAGTAAAATGTTTAAAAATTGTTGTTGCTTTAAATTGTTATATGCACATGAGGATTTACCGGAAATTGTTGTTTGTTGTTTCCGGCCTCATTTAAACTTTCCAAGATAGGTAGTTTTCTGATGCTTCACCCCTTGCCATGTTTAATAACATTTAATATTGTTGAGTACATAACCAAGAGAGAACTAAATAAGTCATGTGGTGTTTTGTCAACATGCATCTTGTTACATGTTGAGCTCCACATAACTTGTAGTTTTGTTTGTGCACTTTGCCATGCCATGCATATTTAAACCGGACATGCATCATCCTTAGTTGTGCATCATGCCATGTTTATACTATTGTGTTTACCATGTTGCTTGCTTCTTTCCGGTTTGCTTCTCTCGTTAGCTTCGGTTTCGTTCCGGAGTTGTGAGGATTCGTTCGGCTACGTCCATTTGTCTTCTTCACGGACTCGCTCTTCTTCCTTGCGGGATCTCAGCCAAGATGACCATACCCTCGATATCACTTCTATCTTTGCTTGCTAATTGTTCGCTCTATCTCTATGTCGCGCTACCTACCACTTGTTATATCATGCCTCCCATTTTGCCATGTAAAGCCTCTAAACCACCTTCCTAGCAAACCATTGTTTGGCTATGAGGGAGTCCTGGATCAGGGGGTCTCCGGACAGCCGGACTATCTCCATTGGCCGGACTGTTAGACTATGAAGATACAAGATTGAAGACTTCGTCTCGTGTTCGGATGGGACTCTACTTGGCGTGGAAGGCAAGCTAGGCGATACGGATATGGATATATCCTCCTTTGTAACCGACCTTGTGTAACCCTAACCCTCTCCGGTGTCTATATAAACCGAAGGGTTTTAGTCCGTAGGACAACAACCATAACATACAATCATACCATAGGCTAGCTTCTAGGGTTTAGCCTCTTTGATCTCGTGGTAGATCTACTCTTCTACTACCCATATCATCAATATTAATCAAGCATGACGTACGGTTTTACCTCCATCAAGAGGGCCCGAACTTGGGTAAAACATTGTGTCCCCTGCGTCCTGTTACCATCCGGCCTAGACGCACAGTTCGGGATCCCCTACCCGAGATCCGCCGGTTTTGACACCGACATTGGTGCTTTCATTGAGAGTTGCTCTGAGTCGTCGCCATTAGGCTTGATGGCTCCTACTATCATCGATAGCGATGCGGTCCAGGGCGAGACTTTTCTCCCCGAACAGATCTTCGTATTCGGCGCTTTGCACTGCGGGCTAATTCGCTTGGCCATCTGGAGCAGATTGAAAGCTACGCCCCTGGCCATCAGGTCAGATTTGGAAGTTTGAACTACACGGTCGACATCCGCGGAGACTTGATCTTCGACGGATTCAAGCCACAGCCGGGCGTGCCGCACTATCACGATGGGTATGACCTAGCTCTGCCACCGAACAGTACCCCAGAGGTCGCGCCCGCATCAGCTCCGACCCTTAGCTCGGAGCCAACTGCGCCAATCGAGGACAGGTGGCTAGACACCGCCTCAGGGGCTGCAGTCTCAATGGCGATCGAGCCGAACACCAGCCTAATCCTCCGCGAAGCCCATGACTCCAAGGTGCCGGACTCTTTTCTGGACACCGAACCGCGCGCGCCCCTGCCAATCGAATCCGATTGGGCGCCGATCATGGAATTCACCACCACGGATATCTTTCAGCACTCGCCCTTCGGCGACATTCTGAATTCACTAAGGTCTCTCTCTTTGTCAGGAGAACCCTAGCCGGACTATGGCCAACAGGATTGGGATGCAGACGACAAAGAAATTCGACGCCCACCCACCACCCACTTCGTAGCCACTGTCGATGATTTAACCGACATGCTCAACTTCGACTCCGAAGACATCGACGGTATGGACGATGATGTAGGAGACGAACATGAACTAGCGCCTATAGGGCACTGGAAAGCCACCTCGTCATATGACATATACATGGTGGATACACCCAAAGAAGGCAATGGCGACGAGATAGCGGAGGATGACCCCTCCAAGAAGCAACCCAAGCGCCGACGTCAGCGGCGCCGCTCTAAGTCCCGCCAAACCAAAAATGGTGATAACGGCACAGGAGATAATAACACTCCGGATAGTGCCGAAGACAACAACAATCCCCTCCAGCAAGATTTAGAGCAGGAGGATGGAGGAGCCAGCCCTCCTAAGAGAGCGGCAGACGGAGAGGAGGAGGATGACAATTACATGCCCCCCTCCGAAGACAAGGCAAGCCTCGGCGACGATGAATTTGCCGTACCAGAGGATCCCGTCGAACAAGAGCGCTTCAAGCGCCGGCTTATGGCCACGGCAAATAGCCTGGAGAAAAAGTAGCAGCAGCTTCAAACTGATCAAGATCTGCTAGCTGACAGATGGACTGAAGTCCTCGTAGCCGAGGAATATAAACTCGAGCGCCCCTCCAAGAATTACCCAAAGTGTAGGTTACTACCCCGACTGGAGGAAGAAGCATATGATACGGCTGATCGACCACCTCATGGCCGCGATAGAGAGGCATTCCAGCCAAAAGCTCAGCCTCCACCCCGATGCCATTCACATAAAAAGGCATGGGGAGATATGCCAGACCTGCGAGACATATTGGAGGACAAAGCAAAGCATGCAAGATCGATCTACGGATCACGAGGGCGCACTACTCTGCGAGACAATAAACGTCACGCCGGTTATAGTAAAAGCAAATCCGGTCGGGCCGAACACAGCGGGCAAGACCCTTTCGAGCTGTGTCGCGATAGAGCCCAATACAGAGGCGCCGCACACCCCTTATGCTTCATAGACGAAGTAATGGAACATCAATTCCCAAAAGGTTTCAAACCTGTAATATTGAATCATACAACGGCACAACAGATCCCGCATTATGGATCGAGGATTTCCTCCTCCACATCCACATGGCCCGCGGTGATGACTTACACGCCATCAGATACCTCCCACTAAAGCTCAAAGGACCAGCGCGGCATTGGCTTAACAGCTTGCCAGCGGACTCCATTAGCTGTTGGGAAGATCTGGAAGCCGCATTCCTCGACAACTTTCAGGGCACTTATGTGCGACCACCAGACGCCGATGACTTGAGCCACATAATTCAGCAACCAGAAGAGTCGGCCAGGCAATTCTGGACTCAGTTCCTTACAAAGAAAAATCAGATCATCGATTTTCCGGATGCAGAGGCCTTAGCGGCTTTCAAACACAACATCCGAGACGAGTGGCTAGCCCGGCACCTTGGTCAAGAAAAGCCAAAATCTATGGAAGCTCTCACGACACTCATGACCCGCTTTTGTGCGGGAGAAGACAGCTGGCTGGCTCGCAGTAATAACATATCAAAGAACCATGGTACCTCGGATACCAAGGACGGCAATAGCAGGTCACATCGCAACAAATATAAGCGCCGCATTAACAGTGAAAATACCGAGGATACGGCAGTCAATGCCGGATTCAAAGGCTCTAAACCCGGTCAGCGGAAAAAGCCATTCAAACAAAGTATGCCGGGTCCGTCCAGCTTCGACCGTATACTCAATAGCTCGTGTCAAATACACGGAACCCCAGACAAGCCAACCAATCACACCAACAAGGATTGGTGGGTGTTCAAGCAGGCCGGCAAGTTAATTGCCGAAAACAAGGATAAGGGGCCGCATAGCGATGACGAGGAGGAGCCCCGGCAGCCGCACACCGAAGGACAGAAGAGGTTCCCCCCACAAGTGCGGACGGTGAACATGATATAAGCAACCCACATCCCCAAGAGGGAGCGGAAGCGTGCGCTCAGGGACGTATATGCATTGGAGCCAGTCGCCCCAAAGTTCAACCCTTGGTCCTCCTGTCCGATCACCTTCGATCGCAGGGACCATCCCACTAGTATCCGTCATGGCGGATTTGCCGCACTGGTCCTAGACCCAATCATTGACGGATTCCACCTCACTCGAGTCCTTATGGATGGCGGCAGTAGCCTGAACCTGCTTTATCAAGACACGGTGCGCAAAATGGGTATAGACCCCTCAAGGATCAAACCCACAAAAATGACCTTTAAAGGCGTCATTCCAGGTGTGGAGGCCCATTGCACAGGCTCAATTACACTGGAAGTGGTCTTCGGATCCCCGGATAATTTCTGAAGCAAAGAGTTAATCTTCGATATAGTCCTGTTCCGCAGTGGTTATCACACGCTTCTCGGGCGAACCACATTTGCTAGATTCAATGCGGTACCGCATTATGCATACCTCAAGCTCAAGATGCCAGGACCTCGCGGAGTTATTACAGTCAATGGGAACACAGAGCGCTCTCTCCGAACAGAGGAGCACATCGCGGCCCTCGCAGCAGAAGCGCAAAGCAGCCTCCCAAGGCAATCAACCAGTTCGGCGCTTCAAAGCCCGGACACCTTCAAGCGTGCTCGAAGCAATCGGCAAATAGACCACCTGGCGCGATCTGAGCTCGCGTAGCAATACGGCGGCCACCCCAATCCTAGCCCAACGGCGAAACTCGTGCCGCGCGTACATAATTACGCATTAAAAATACCATGGGCACAGGTGGGGAGGGGGGCACAACTGCGGCACGCCCCAAGACGCGGCTTAAACCGCACTAGGGGCTTCCCGTTTGGTTATTTTTCTCTTTTTTCAGGACCTTAATTTCTGGAAACACTGCCCGGCAGCACTATTGCCGAACACATGATGCAGCAACCAAGGAGGCAGATGGCTACGTCATACCACGGAATTCCCGGGTGGATTACAGTAACGAGCGAAATATTCGATTTAATATCATTCCTCAGCTTGCCCTTGGAAGGGACATAGTCCTACTCTTTGCTTATCGCACTATCTGTATCACTCTGCTTTAAACACAATTTTTTTAATAAACAATGCATGACATTATGACTATTATTGCATTCTTGTTATATATATATATATATCTATGTGTTCATTAATGACGCCTTGCAACCATACACCTTGGTATGGCTAATACACCGGGGGCTTACGTACCTCACAATATGGTGTGAAAAGTCCGAACACTTTCACAAGTGCGGCACCCCGAACTTATAGCATTATATGCATCAGCTCTGAATCATGTCTTTGGTCAAATGTTGGGTTTGCCGGCTCCTATGTTTTGGCACCTTACATTCTGTTCTATCGGCTAAGGTAGCACTAGGAGACCTACTGTGATTGTGCCTCGGTTCTGGTGGGTTCAGCACCTCAGTAGAGAAAGCTAAAACTGACTGTCATGATAAGGCGAGAGACCGGTCGCTGTTCGGCGAGGTTTTCGAGTCCCTAAAGACTTATGCCGCTTAGAGCGAGGGGCCAGCCCTGTCCGGCTTAAAGGCGTGTATCGCGCCCCAAATTCGGCCTTCCGAATACCAGGGGCTTCGCTAAAATTTAAAATTATAGAATTCTATGGCTAAGTGAGAGTGATAAAGCATTATTAGTCCGGTTGCCTTGTTCGCTGTGCTGAGCACCTCCCTCAAAGGACCCAAACATGGGAACAAGAGTGCTCAGGTTTATCCCGAACACCCCAGCACTCGTGGCATGGGGGCAGAAGCCGAGGACTAGCCATCTCTCAGATTGGATAAACAGCCAAATAGAAGGTAATATTTTAAATTCAAACAAGCGTTGCATAGCGCATATGAAACAAGTTTTCATAAATACAGGATAAAACGAGCAAGTCTCATTCAAATATTACATCTTTTGAACACTCGTCCTCTATGAGACGGGCACCCGGCAGAACACCCTCGTAGTACATCACGGGGTGGCGGTGCTCCTTGCCCTCCGGAGGCCCCTCGTTGATCAGCTTCACGGCGTCTAGCTTGACCCACTGCAATTTCACACGGGCGAAAGCCCGGCGTGCACCTTCAACGAAGATAGATCGCTTGATGACCTCCAGCCGCGGGCAAGCATCCACAAGCCGCCTCACCAGGCCGAAGAAGCTGTTCGGAAGGGCGTCGCCAAACCACAGCCGGACTATAAAGCTCTTCATGGCCCGATCGGCCGCCTTATGTAGCTCGACCATCTGCTTCAGTTGGTCGCTCATTGGTACCGGGTGTTCGGCCTCAGCATACTGAGGCCAGAACAGCTTCTCCATTGAGCTTCCATCCTCGGCCTGGTAAAATTGTGCGGCATCGGACACGCTGTGGGGCAAATCTGCGAATGCTCCTAGAGAGCTCCGGATTCGGGTAAGTAATCGGTAATTTACTTTTACATGCTTGCTTTGCATATAGAAAGCCTTACCCGCCGCTATCTTCTTCATTGCATCGATCTCCTGGAGGGCCTTTTGGGCTTCGTCCTTGGCACTTCTTGCGCTCTCGAGGGCCGCGGCAAGCTCAGACTCCCGCGTCTTTGAGTCAAGCTCCAACGCCTCGTGCTTCGCCACGAGAGCCTGGAGCTCTTCCTGCACCTCGCCCACCTGAGCCTCGTGCTTCTCTCACTCGGTGCGCTCCTTGGCCGCGTTATGTTCGGCCTTGGTTAGCGCTTGCTTCAGGGTCGCCACCTCGCTCATGGCCCCTGGCAAATATACGTTGATCCTGTCATTTTGCAATCACGTCTTATTTTATATATACATATCTAAAGACAGGGTATTACTTACCCTTGTTCTCCTTGAGCTGCCTCTTGGCAAGGCCGAGCTCTTTCCTGGACCCCTCGAGGTCCTACTTCAGTTCGGCGACCTTCGCAGTCAGTGCGGCGGACGCTAGTAGCAAAGCCTGCATATGCATATTGAAATACTTATATTAGACTCCTGCGGTATTATTTGATCCTCTGTTCGGCTTTTCTTTGTGAACACCGAATAAAGCATCAGGGGCTACTGTCTATGCGGTAATATTTCTACTACATTTTAAAACACTTACCTCGAAGCCTGTTAGAAGGCTGGCACAGGCTTCAGTCAACCCGCTCTTGGCGGACTGAACCTTCTGGACCACCACACTCATAACAGTACGGTGCTCCTCGTTGATGGAAGCGCTGCGAAGCGCTTCCAACAGATTGTCTGGCGTCTCTGGATGGACAGAAGTCACCGGCACAGGCGTCTTGCCCCTCTTAGAAGGAGGCCGCCTGCCCGAGCGTGGAACCGCTTGTGTTCGGCTGAGGGCCGAACTCGGAGCTCTCAAGGGCCCCGTCCCCTCGGCTACCGGAGTCCGGAAGGTCGCCTTGAGGCGCCTCCGGGACTGTCTCCCCTCGATTCGGTGCCTCTTGAGACAACACCTCGGCGTCGTCCGCGGGAGGAGGGGAGGTGGCGGTTGGGACTGGATCGCTATCCATGTCTGACGAGCCCAGGGAGCCGTCCGATGATACATCGATGCTGGTTCATGGCGGCCTGCATAATCAGGTTCGACGTTAGGGAAAGCAATGCGACAAAGGAATGCTACGAGTTACTCTGGTATCCGAATACTTACGATCTCCCCAGGGGCTTGGCCCTGGGCAACCACTCGTCTTCGTCTTCGTCGGCGGTGGTGGAGCTGTCCGAAAGGAGAGTCCTTCCATTCTTGGACCCTTCTGCCCCCCAGTTAGGGCGGCCTTCCTTTTCTTATCTCCCCCTGCAGGAGGGGGAGCATCTTTTTCTGCTTCCTCATCTTCGGGGGAGGAGTGCGCCGCAGAGTCATCGGACGGTGAGTCCGACGACGCCTGGCATCGGGAACTCTTTCGGGCTCCCTTGGCCTTCTTGGTCTTCTCCGGCACCGTATAAGGAGCCAGAGTCAGCATCTTCACCAGAAGAGCATCTGCTGGACCTTCGGGCAAAGGAGCCGGACAGTCGATCTGCCCGGCCGTCTCCTGCCAGTCCTGTCAAAGGTACGGGAGTTTAGATCCTGCATGGAGTCAACCTATAAAAAATAAGTATCCTGTGAGAGGTAAAGCAGCTTACCACTTTGGCTTGGCGCTTCGCGCTGAATCCACGATCCTCAGTAATGGGAGGGGGGACCTTGGTTCTTTTGAATAGCACCCTCCAGGCATCTTCATGAGTTGTGTCGAAAAGCCTGTTCAGAGTTCGGTACTGCGCTGGATCGAACTCCCACAAGTTGAACTCCCATTGTTGGCACGGGAGAATCCGGCGGTGGAGCATGACCTGGACCACATTGACAAGTTTGAGCTTCTTGTTCACCATGTTTTGAATACATGTTTGGAGTCCGGTCAGCTCTTCTGAAGTACCCCAGGACAGGCCCTTCCCTTTCCAGGAGGTGAGCCGCGTGGGGATGCCAGATTGGAACTCGGGGGCCGCTGCCCATACAGGGTCGCGCAGCTCGGTGATGTAGAACCACCCCGATTGCCACCCCTTTATGGTTTCCACAAAGGAGCCCTTGAGCCATGTTATGTTGGGCATCTTGCCCACCATGGCGCCTCCGCACTCTGCTTGGCGGCCGCCCACCACCTTCGGTTTAACATTGAAGGTCTTCAACCATAAGCCGAAGTGGGGCTTGATGCGGAGGAAGGCCTCGCACATGACGATAAACGCCGAGATGTTGAGGATGAAGTTCGGGGCCAGATCGTGGAAATCCAGGCCGTAATAGAACATGAGCCCCCGGACGAATGGATGGAGAGGTAATCCCAGTCCGTGGAGGAAATGGGTGAGGAATACTACCCTCTCATGGGGCCTAGGGGTGGGGATGAGCTGCCCCTCATCTGGGAGCCGGTGCGCGATGTCATCGGGCAGGTATCTGGCTCTCCTCAGTTTCTTGATGTCTCCATCCGTGATGAAGGAGACCATCCATCTGCCTCCCGCTCCAGACATGGTTGGAGAAGGTTGAGGTGGGAAGTGCGGACATGGGCGCTAGATCTTGAGTGTGCGGAAATGGATGAGCAAGGGAGGAAGAAGGCGTGGATAGGAAGGTGAATCCTTATCCCTTTATATGGGCGGACGAAACTAAGTGTCCCCACTTGCCTAGTAAAACTCGCTCATCCCCCAAGCGCCGTAATCAATGGCGCGGTTAGGTTACCCGCACCCGTATTGATGAGAATCCCGTAATAAGGGGACACGATCTCTGCTTTGACAAGACGTGTCGAAAAACTGCCTCGCGTTATGTGCGGGGCTGCTTAAAAGAAACGTTTCGAATAATCACTAGGCCATGACATAACGTCATGCTGCCAAAACAAGTCAGCAAATTAGAATTGCGAAAATATTATTCTCTCTACGGTGGTATGTGGAACTTATTTTGCAGGGTCAGACACTATCCTCGTTTTCAATTTCTTCTGTGATGTATTCGGAGAAGGAACCCGCCTTGCAATGTCGAAGACAATACTACGCGCCGGACTCATCGTCATTGAAGCCTGGTTCAGGGGCTACTGAGGGAGTCCTGGATTAGGGGGTCTCCGGACAGCCGGACTATCTCCATTGGCCGGACTGTTAGACTATGAAGATACAAGATTGAAGACTTCGTCTCGTGTCCGGATGGGACTCTACTTGGCGTGGAAGGCAAGCTAGGCGATACAGATATGGATATCTCCTCCTTTGTAACCGACCTTGTGTAACCCTCACCCTCTCCGGTGTCTATATAAACCGAAGGGTTTTAGTCCATAGGACTACAACCATAACATACAATCATACCATAGGCTAGCTTCTAGGGTTTAGCCTCTCTGATCTCGTGGTAGATCTACTCTTGTACTACCCATATCATCAATATTAATCAAGCGGGACATAGGGTTTTACCTCCATCAAGAGGGCCCGAACCTGGGTAAAACATTGTGTCCCCTGCCTCCTGTTACCATCCGGCCAAGACGCACAGTTCGGGACCCCCTACCCGAGATTCGCCGGTTTTGACACCGACATGCTATGTTACCGCTTTTGCTCAGCCCCTCTTATAGCATTGCTAGTTGCTGGTGAAGTTGAAGTTTGTTCCATGTTGGAACATGGATATGTTGGGATATCACAATAACTCTTATTCTAATTAATCCATCTATATACTTGGTAAAGGGTGGAAGGCTTGGCCTTATGCTTGGTGTTTTGTTCCACTCTTGCCACCTTAGTTTCCATCATACCGGTGTTATGTTCCTTGATTTTGCATTCCTTACGCGGTTGGGGTTATGGGACCCCCTTGATAGTTTGCTCTGAATAGAACTCCTCCGGCAAGGCCCAACCTTGGTTTTACATTTGCCTAACAACCTAAGCATTTTTCCCTTGGGTGCAGCTAACCCAAGGGTCATCTTTGTTTTAACCCCCCCCCCAGGCCAGTGCTCCTCTGAGTGTTGGTCCAACCTGGGCGATGTCCAGCGCCCCCTGGGCAACCAGGGTCTATGCCAACCCGACGTATTGCCCATCCGGTGTGCCCTGAGAACGAGATATGTGCAGCTCCTATCGGGATTTGTCGGCACATTCGGGCGGTCTTGCTGGTCTTGTTTTACCATTATCGAAATGTCTTGTTACCGGGATTTCGAGACTGATCGGGTCTTTCCGGGAGAAGGAATATCCTTCATTGATCGTGAGAGCTTGTGATGGGCTAAGTTGGGACACCCCTGCAGGGTATAAACTTTTGAGAGCCGTGCCCGTGGTTATGTGGCAGATGGGAATTTGTTAATATCTGGTTGTAGAGAACTTGACACTTGACTTAATTAAAATGAACCAACCGCGTGTGTAGCCGTGATGGTCTCTTTTCGGCGGAGTCCGGGAAGTGAACATGGTCTTGTGTTATGTTTGAACGTAAGTAGTTTCAGGATCACTTCTTGATCACTTATAGCTTTTCGACTATTGCGTAGCTTCTCATCTTACTCTTATTTGCGTATGTTAGCCACCATATTTGCTTAGCGCTTGCTGCAGCTCCACCTCACTACCTTATCCTACCCCTAATCTTAAATAGTCTTGATCTCGCGGGTGTGAGATTCCTGAGGCCTCGTGACTCACGGATATTTCCAACAGTTGCAGGTGTCGATGATACAAGTGCGGGCGACGCTACCGAACTCAAGTGGGAGTTCGACGAGGACCTTGGTCGTTACTATGTTTCGTTGCCTGATGATCAGTAGTGGAGCCCAGTTGGGACGATCGGGGATCTAGCATTTGGGGTTGTCTTCTTTTATTTTAGTTCCGTAGTCGGACCTTGATTGTACTCTGGATGATGTATGTTTAACTTGTTATTTGTGCGAAGTGGTGATTGTAAGCCAACTCTTTATACCTTTCTTATTCAGTACATGGGATTGTGTGAAGATTACCCCTCTTGCGACAAAACCACCATGCGGTTATGCCTCTAAGTCATGCCTCGACACGTGGGACATATAGCCGCATCGTGGGTGTTACATCCGTTTTGCGGTACACCAGACCCCTCCTGATGAACAGGATCCCGTTTTGACCGTGGCTGGTCGAACACAAGGTCATTTCCTCCATTCTACGGTAGGCCAAGCCTCGTTTCCATCAGTTGTTCCATCGAAGCCGGTTTGCTCCCGATGGACACGACAACGCATTCCGTTCCGACCTAGCCGGTTGCCTCCCCATGAACACGACGACGGCGCAGCTTCTCCATTCCAACCCAGCCATGTACATGAGCCCTAGCCGTACGTATGCGCGAGTAGGCATTCAATACCCCGCCCATATGTACGTATGTGGCCGTATTTTCTTTCTTGCACCCTGGCTGCTGCATGTACGTGTACATGCTACGTGCGCGCCTCTACTACGACACGTGCGCGCCTCTACATCGACCAGTATGTACGTACACGTTCACGACCAGAATGACAACGCTACGTACGCTTCGACCAGGTGGGTCCCGACTGTCAGGCACTTCCTTTCGTGCGAAGATGTAGCTGGTGGGTCCCAGCCGTCAGGGGGTGAATATTTTTTGTGCCCGTAATATGGACGCACTTCCTTGCATGCGAAGATATAGCTGGTGGGTCCCAGCTGTCAGGGGGGAAACGTTTTTCATGAAATACGGTGGCCCGTCCGGTGGGTCACTGCTGTCAGGTAGAGGAATAATTATTTTGTGTGTAATAAGGAGGCACTTCCTTGCTGCGGCCGTGGACCCAGCTGTTAGCCTCACCACATATAGTACTCTTCCGATGGAAGTCGGTCGTTGACCACATTGACCACGCTGCGCCTAGAGCACCAGGGTGGTGGACAACGGCGAGGCCTGGGAAGGGGACGACGCGGAGCCGGGGAAGACACGACAGTGGATGTCCATGCAGAGAGGAGTAGGATAGTTCACTGGTTTGGCTATGGTGTGAGGATGCCGTCGCCGCAGGGCCTGGCCAGCGGTGGGAGTGGTAGGGCGGTGAGGCCTCCACGGAACCACAGCTGGCCACGGGAGGCAGGAGCAGGCGGCACGACCGGCGCTTCTTTGGGCGGCTGGAGCAAGAAGAGCAGAGGTTGAAGAATCACGACGGCCATTGGATGGACATCGTACGGTCACTGCAGCTAGAATCGTTTATATTGACTAAGTTGACAAAGCCCTTGGTACGCGTCAACTTAGTAGGCCCACAGGTCAGCCTCCGAAACAGTGCGCCCCAGATGTCAGGGGGAAGATTCATTTTTTGGGTGGCAGAAGCTAGAATATTTGAGATTGAAGAAGAAGCACGACATCCGTTGGATGGACATCCAACGGACACTGCTGCTAGAACCGTGTGTTGACTATAAGTTGACAAAGCCTTGCATACACGTCAACTTAGTAGGCCCACAAGTGTGTGGCAGAGAACTTATAGTCCATTTGCGATTTGTAAGAATGTACAGCCCATTTTTGAATTCTAATGGAATTTACTACATCCCATTTACAGTTTGTTAAAAGTACAACCCATTTTCTAGCTAGGGCAACAACTAATAATTTCAACCAACCGTTCAAAAGAGAATTAAATAAAATTTCCCACCTTTTGATGGGATCCGAAGTATTTTTGTCCCAAAATTTCTAGTCAGATTAAATACAATTTCAATATAAATTTGTATTACGTAAAAATCCAAGAAACATTGCGCGTGCAATAATTAACGAAATTTACATTTTCAAAATCCAAAAGTAATATTTTATAAACTAATTATGTGTTTGGTGCATTTTTTATAGTTACTGCCTAGTTTTTATAATTACATCCCATTTATTATTTCTTAAAGCCCATTTTCTTGTTAGGCCCAATGCATCCCTCTTAGGAAAGATTTGCAACCCAGCGGGGCGGAGAACAACAAGGTGACCCGGATTGTGTGCAACTGTCGGCCCAGATGCATTGATGATGTTGAAAAAAAGGCCTGTGTAGTACAGTACAACCTTACATGGTACTCAGCACACATTCAGCGATGCCGGAAAGGCCCAAACAAGGCTTCTATACAACTTTTTTAAGTCACTGATCTCAATTAATAACTTAAGAAAAAAGTGAGTGTACAGCAGAACCTAATTAAAAGCTGTCACGAGCGAAGAAAATAATTCAATGGGTCCAACTTGTGTGTGTGTGTGAGAGAGAGAGACCCATCGGTCGATGATCGTAAATACATCTTTCAGCCATATGCATTGATGATGCTCAGTAAAAACTTATATTGTTGACACAATCATGTAGAACATCATAGCACACTGAACTTGCATACAAAAATTTCACGCAGGCGGCACAATCAGGGTGGAAGCAGTGGATCGCTACGGGTAGGGCTATGTTGAAACCTACAATCTCGTACATAACGGTTCATTGTCTTTATCAATGATGGGGAAATATCTTGAATGATGTGCAAAGAAAATAGATAGACAACACAATATATAAGTTCTGCTGGAACATTAAGTTGACGTACAACCCTTTCTAAAAAAAGTTTAGGTGAAAAAATAGAACATGTCACAATCACATGTACTGGCACATCAATGCTTCACACCCATACCTTGGATTTAACCAGTATCTGACAAGATTCAGTTGTTACCTCAAATTAGAGCACATCTAGGCAGCCAGCCCTGCATCTTCTCCCAAAGAAGCAGTGGCCTCCGGCGTGCAATGGAGTACGCCCTATGCCATCCATCGTTCTAAGCAACACGGGGAAAGTCTGATGTTGACTTTTTAATGGACGTCGCCGGACCCGGGCACCAGAGGCGGCGGCAGGACTTCGATTGATGGATTGACCACTTCTTCAACATGCACGAACACTCGATACAGGTACATCCCTAACGTGGTCTGCGGTGGCCTTGGTGGCGAAAAATAGTACAACCCCAGTTCCTGCACCGGTATCTCAACAACAATCACCTTCAGTATGGTGTACGGCTTCTCCAACCATGCCATAACCATCAGAGCCCAGCTGTCTGGAGGAACAAACATACTTACGAGCTCACCTCCAAGGTCGTTGATAAGCTCATTCATGGACTCGTTGTTCCAAGCAAGTCGAGGCATGCCATGGAAGGTAAGCTTTGTTAAAAACTCAAGCTCAGAGGGCACCGAGCCCCATCCTGGGTGCCACCGATCAAAGCTCACCAGCGCACCATTGCAGAACAAACGCCAGGAAGATTTGAACACACGACTGCAGTCGAAAGTTGTCTGCAACCTGACGAAGAAATCAGCGAGTGGTGGACAGACTTCGATGAGCAAATCACTTATTTGGATGCCGTGTTCAATGCCAAGAGCTTTGACAAGGCCGTCCGGTGAGACGGGAGGCCGGTCACCGTTGATGGTTACCATCAGCACTTTGCCGGGCAACTAGTTGTCAAGCGCCGCCATGCCAATGTTGAGCGACAGCATGCAGCACCCGAAGGCAGGACAGACCTCAGGATCTCCGGCTCGGAGATTCCATTGACCGGCGACATGATAGTGCGCTTGAGTACAGGGAGTACAGGAGGGGGATTTGGGGGAACTGGAGTAGCAATTGAGATTCCAGAGGGGGGGAGGGGCGGGAGATTGGGGATGAAAAGGTAGCATGAATTTCGAGCACATGCCAATATGCTCTCGGCGCGCAAGCGCATGAAAACACTGGTGGCGCCCACATGTTGGCCTAAGAGTCCCTATTCTTTTTTAGAGCTCGACCTGTTTTTGAGGATCTTTTGAGAGCCCGGCCTGACAGGCATAATTGACCTATTCGGCATTGCGTTACTACTGGGCCCATATTCAACGACACCTCACTGGCCCAAACATGTGTACATCATCGAAAAGACACTGAGCTCATATTATAACTTGAAAAAAGGAGATATACTCTGAACACTGGAGAATGGTGATGCCATCATTTAGCCCACCAGCAGTTCGAGACAATAAACAGTTCGAAACAAAGATATATACAACATTCAAACAGTGACTAGTGACTACTACTGACATAAACAGCAAGACATGATAGTTCATAAGAAGTCTTGCTACACCACCAAAATGCACCCATCTGTAGCGCTCAGACTCTCGTGATCCAAACGAGAATGACATTCTAAATTGTGGCACCCAGGCTCAGAGAAATCGGAACGCCCCGTATTCCAGCCAAGAGATCGAGGAGAAGTCTTCTGGAATACGGCACTCCTTAGCATAGAACAAACCAGCTTTCTATTATTACACGAATATGAATACAAGCTCTCCGATATTACAATGAATAACATCGGCACGACAACCTACGCCATCCTCATTTGCCCTATGCAAGCAGTAGAACAAGTCAAGGCAGCGGAACAACTACAGGCAGCGAAACAACGACGACGGTGGTGAACTCTACTCCGTAGGGACTCTGGCTGGAACACTTATCCTAGCTCGCAACAAAGAATCCACGGCAAACAAGCATTCAAATCTGGCATGACCTGCAAACTGGCATGACATGCCAGGTCAGTACATTGAATGTACTTGCAAGCTCACAATAACCAGAAGCATTCAAGACAAACAACAACATGGCAATTACAGGTTACGCAGGAATTATCGTGAGATCATCAGGATAACATGGCATGAACAACATGAACATGCTGCAACTAGAACAATATGAGCATGGCTTGAACATATAAATCTGACGATACTAGCATGCAATATGATGACACTATATGCACCACTTATTCTGCTCGGGTTAACTCATAACCATCACATGCATGACTTACCAACCTCGGACAGCACATGATCATCTCAGGATCAAATCAAGCTTGGTATAAACAATACCGTAGTAATCATTAAATGACCACAAGGAGCTTGATCTTTACCCATGATTCTCACACAACATCACGAATAACCAACAACTCGGTATCCTCGATACCACGGTGATCATTCACGGATCACAAACGGAACCACTCTGGGCTCAACGGGTTACCCCATAACCAAACGGTGATCATTTCACGATCACCACCAATCTCTTTCTCATCATCGAACCAGGGTTGTTATTAAGCAAGTTATTATTATTACTGTTGACCCATAGTGTGACATACACGAACTGGGCCCTTATCCGCGGGCACAACTATCCATAGATTTAATATACACTCTGAGAGGTTAGCACACTGTACCCACACCATGGAACCCATGCCCTCTGATAACCCACAAGTATAGGGGATCGCAACAGTTTTCGATAAGTAAGAGTGTCGAACCCAACGAGGAGCTAAAGGTAGAACAAATATTCCCTCAAGTTCTATCGACCACCGATACAACTCTACGCACGCTTGACGTTCGCTTTACCTAGAACAAGTATGAAACTAGAAGTACTTTGTAGTTGTTGTTGGATAGGTTTGCAAGATAATAAAGAGTACGTAAATAAAAAGTAGGGGCTGTTTAGATAAATAAACAATAAAGTAAATATAGCGAGTGTGGAAAAGTGGTGGTAGGAGTTGCGAAATTTCCCCTAAGTAATTGACTACTTTACTAGACCGATAACAAGTATTATGTGGGAGAGGCCACTGCTAGCATGTCATCCCTGACTTGGAATTCTATGCACTTATGATTGGAACTATTAGCAAGCATCCGCAACTACTAATGTTCATTAAGGTAAACCCAACCGTAGCATTAAGATATATTGGTCCCCCTTCAATCCCGTATGCATGAATTTCTATGCTAGGTTGAAGCTTCTGACACTCTTGCCCTCCAATACATAGTCCTATCAACATACAACTAACCCTAGGGTGTGATCCACGCGCGCAATCATATGATGGGCACCAAAGGACAGCAACATAACCACAAGCAAATTAAATCAATCATAGCAATTCATCAACCACCGATAGGACAACAAAAATCTACTCAGACATCATAGGATGGCAACACATCATTGGATAATAATATGAAGCACAAAGCACCATGTTCAAGTAGAGGGTACAGCGGGTTGCGGGAGAGTGGACCGCTGTAGATAGAGGGGGGAAGCTGATGGACATGTTGGTGAAGATGGTGGAGGTGTTGGTGTAGATCGCGGTGATGATGATGGCCCCCGGTGGCACTCCGGTCCCACCGGAAGCAAGGGGGAGAGAGCCCCCCTCCTTCTTCTTCTTCCTTGACATCCTCCCTAGATGGGAGAAGGGTTTCCCCTTTGGTCCATGGCCTCCATGGCGTGGGAGGGGCGAGAGCCCCTCCGAGATTGGATCTGTCTCTCTGTCTCTCTCTGGTTCTGCGCTCTCTTCTAGCTCTGTTTCACCGTTTCATATATATATATATATATATATATATATATATATATATGGAGATCCGTAACTCCGATTGGCCTGAAACCTTCGCCGTGATTTTTTTTTCGAATATTACCTTTCTTGTGGCAAAAGAAGAGCGTCAACCGCCTTACGGTGGGCTCACGAGGGTAGGGGCGCGCCCCCTGCCTCGTGACCACCTCGGGCACTGGTTCGCGTTGATTTTCCTTTCGAATTTTCCATATTTTCCAAAAATAAGCTCCATCCGTTTTTATCCCGTTTGGACTCTGTTTGATATGGATATTCTGTGAAACCAAAAACATGCAACAGACAGGAACTGGCAATGGATCAATATGTTAGTCCCAAAAATAATATAAAAAGTTGCCAAAAAGTATATGAAAGTTGAATAATATTGGCATGGAACAATCAAAAATTATAGATACGACAGAGACGTATCAGCATCCCCAAGCTTAATTCCTGCTCGTTCTCGAGTAGGTAAATGATAAAAAAGATAATTTTTGATGTGGAATGCTACCTAGCATAATCTTGATCACATATCTAATCATGGCATGAATGTTAAGATACGAGTTATTCAAAGCAATAGTCTATCATTTGACAAAAAAACAATAATACTTCAAGCCTACTAATAAAGCAATCATGTCTTTTCAAAATAACATGGCCAAAGAAAGTTATCCCTACAAAATCATATAGTCTGGCTATGCTCCATCTTCACCACACAAAATATTCACATCATGCACAACCCCGATGACAAGCCAAGCAATTGTTTCATACTTTTGACGTTCTCAAACCTTTTCAACTTTCACGCAATACATGAGCGTGAGCCACGGACATAGCACTATAGGTGGAATAGAATATGATGGTGGAGAAGACAAAAAGGAGAAGATAGTCTCACATCAACTAGGCGTATCAACGGGTTATGGAGATGCCCATCAATAGATATCAATGTGAGTGAGTAGGGATTGCCATGCAACGGATGCACTAGAGCTATAAGTGTATGAAAGCTCTAACTGAAACTAAGTGGGTGTGCATCCAACTTGCTTGCTCATGAAGACCTCGGGCATTTGAGGAAGCCCATCATCGGAATATACAAGCCAAGTTCTATAATGAAAATTCCCACTAGTATATGAAAGTGATAACTCAAGAGACTCTCTATATGAAGAACATGGTGCTACTCTGAAGCACAAGTGTGGTAAAAGGATAGTAACATTTCCCCTTCTCTCTTTTTCTCTCTTTTTTGATTTTTTTGGTGGGCTTCTTTGGCCTATTTTTTTTATTTGGGCTTCTTTGGCCTCTTTTATTTTTTTGTAAAGTCCGGAGTCTCATCCCGACTCTATGGGGGAATCATAGTCTCCATCATCGTTTCCTCACTGGGGCAATGCTCTAATAATGATGATCATCACACTTTTATTTACTTACAACTCGATATCTAGAACAAAGATATGACTCTATATGAATGCCTCCGGCGGTGTACCGGGATGTGCAATGATCTAGCGTAGCAATGACATCAAAAAACGGACAAGCCATGAAAACATCATGCTAGCTATCTTACGATCATGCAAAGCAATATGAAAATGAATGTTCAAGTCATGTATATGATGATGATGGAAGTTGCATGGCAATATATCTCGGAATGGCTATGGAAATGCCATGATAGGTAGGTATGGTGGCTGTTTTGAGGAAGGTATATGGTGGGTTTATGGTACCGGCGAAAGTTGCGCGGTACTAGAGAGGCTAGCAACGGTGGAAGGGTGAGAGTGCGTATAATCCATGGACTCAACATTAGTCATAAAGAACTCACATACTTATTGAAAAAATCTATTATTCATCGAAACAAAGTACTACGCGCATGCTCCTAGGGGGATAGATTGGTAGGAAAAGACCATCGCTCATCCCCGACCGCCACTCATAAGGAAGACAATCAATAAATAAATCATGCTCCGACTTCGTCACATAACGGTTCACCATACGTGCATGCTACGGGAATCACAAACCTCAACACAAGTATGTCTACAATCCACAACTACCCACTAGCATGAATCTAATATCACCATCTTTATATCGCAAAACTATTGCAAGGAATCAAACATATCATATTCAGTGATCTACAATTTTTATGTAGGATTTTATGACTAACCATGTGAATGACCAGTTCCTGTCATCTCTCTAAATAGATATAAGTGAAGCAAGAGAGTTTAATTCTTTCTACAAAAGATATGCCCGTGCCCTAACAAATATAAGTGAAGAAAAAGAGCATTCTATAAATGGCGGTTGTCTAAGTGAAGAGAAACAGGCAATCCAAACTTCAAATGATATAAGTGAAGCACATGAAGCATTCTATAAAGCCATACTCAAAAGATATAAGTGAAGTGCAAAGAGCATTCTATAAATCAACCAAGGACTATCTCATACCAGCATGGTGCATAAAAAGAAAAATAAAAACCTAAATGCAAAAAACGCTCCAAGACTTGCACATACCGCATGAACGAAACGAATCCGAAAACATACCGATATTTGTTGAAGAAAGAGGGGATTCCTCCCCAGCATCCCCAAGCTTAGACGCTTGAGTCTCCTTGAATATTTACTTGGGGTGCCTTGGGCATCCCCAAGCTTGAGCTCTTGCCTCTCTTCCTTCTTCTCACATCGAGACCTTCTCAATCATCGAACACTTCATCCACACAAAACTTCAACAGAAAACTCGGTAAGATCCGTTAGTATAATAAAGCAAATCACTACTCTAAGTACTGTTGCAAACCAATTCATATTTTCTTTTTGCATTGTGTCTACTGTAATATAAATTTTTCATGGCTTAATCCACTGATATAAATTGATAGCTTCATCAAAACAAGCAAACTATGCATCAAAAACATAATCTGTCTAAAACAGAACAGTCTGTAGCAATCTGAACATTCACCGTACTTATGATACTTGAAAAATTCTGCAAAAATTAGGGAAAATAAAAAAATTGTACAGAAAGACAGTGCAAAAAGAATCAGAACCATTTGATGTTCCAGCTAAAAATGTAAAATCGCGCACTACAGCCAAAGTTTCTGTCCTGCACCGTACAAACCACCAAGCAAATGTAAACATCCTAAAGGCAAACCTTGGCACATTATTTTTATAATACAATGGAATTGTACAAGGGGATAATTATTTTTGTTGAAAAGTTTCTGTAATCAAGATTCACAAAGTTGCTGTGAGCATGAACAAAGTTCAAGGAGCTCTCCCACTTCAACAGTGCTTGTCTTTCTCACTTTCACTTTCCTTTTTGAAAAGTTTTGGGTTCCCCTCTTTATTCTTCTTGTGTTTAAACTATATGAAAGCACTCAACAGAAATAAATGACTCTCTAAAACTTCTGGGTTGTCTCCCTGGCAGCGCTTTCTTTAAATCCATTAAGCTAGGCATATAGTGCTCAAGTAATGGATCCACCCGGATCCCAAGGTATATCAAAGCCAATTTTAATTAACAATGATTTGTAATTTAGTAGTGAGCACAAAGCAACATATATCAAGCAATGACGAAGTCTAACTCTCTTCCTATGCATCGTCATGTCATAAAAGAACAATTCATGCACACATAGTAAAGGCCATGCATAGTATAAACAGTTTCTTGCAATTCGATCATATTGGAAACATAGAGAGGTGGAGATATAGTTCCTCTCTCATAATAATTGTAAGTAGGAGCAGCAAGCACATGCATATTATATTTATCGAAATCATCATGTGCAATGGTAAAAGGCAACCCATCAATATAATCCTTAATAAGTGCAAACTTCTCCGATATAGTATAATCGGGAGAATTAAAAAAGATAATAGGACTATCATGCATGGGTGCAATAGCAACAATTTCATGTTTAACATAAGGAACTATAGCAAGTTCATCTCCATGAGCATAATTCATATTGGCATCTTGGCCATAAGCATAGCAAGCATCATCAAAAAGGGATATTTCAAAAGAACTAATGGAATCATAACAGTCATCATAGCAATCATCCTTCGGTAAGCATGAAGGGGAATTAAACAATGTATGAGTTGAAGAGTTACTCTCATTAGAAGGTGGGCACGGGTGATCAATCCGCTCTTCCTCCTTTTGTTCTTCGCTCTCCTCATCATCTTTTTCATCCAATGAGCTCACAGTTTCATCAATTTCTTCTTCCATAGACTCCTGCAAAATATTAATCTCTTCTTGGACAGCGGAGACTTTCTTAATAAGTGCATTAATTTCATAATTGTATTCATAATTATCGTAGCAATATTTGAGGATAGCTACATTTTCAGATCTATAACAAGCATCATCAATATCATCAAACTCTTTAAACATAGATTCAATTTCATAAGCACCCATAAAAGCAACAAATTCTTCTATTTGTTCCACATCATAGTAATCATATATACCTCTAGCATAAGAAGCCAAGGTTTCATTATCATTAAATTTGCATGAAAAGGGGAGGTGTGGAGAATTCATCCTAGAGCAACAAGTATAATCATATTCCGAGCATAGTTGTCTAGCATACCACTTCAATATATAAATTTGATCCCATAATAGTTTCCCATTTTGTGTCCAGCGATAATCCCTAAAGTATTCACGTTGATCCATCGTTACTTACATTACATAATTGAATGGGGTTTTCTTAGGATTATTAAAGTAGTACATAATATCTTTCACATAACCAGCATCGAGGGTTTTAGGAGGTTCCCCATCTCCATGAGCACAAAGCACACCTAATTTTTTTGGTATTTCGTGTTCCATATCCATAACTAAAGATAAAGAACAGCTAAGAACAGCAAATAAAAATTACTTAGTGATAAAGCAAACAAGCACACATGAGAATATTCACCCCACGCTATTGCTCCCCGGCAACGGCGCCAGAAAAAGGTCTTGATAACCCACAAGTATAGGGGATCGCAACATTTTTCGATAAGTAAGAGTGTCGAACCCAACGAGGAGCTAAAGGTAGAACAAATATTCCCTCAAGTTCTATCGACCACCGATACAACATTACGCACGCTTGACGTTCGCTTTACCTAGAACCAGTATGAAACTAGAAGTACTTTGTAGGTGTTGTTGGATAGGTTTTCAAGATAATAAAGAGTGCGTAAATAAAAAGTAGGGGCTGTTTAGATAAATAAACAATAAAGTAAATATAGCGTGTGGAAAAGTGGTGGTAGGAGTTGCGAAATTGCCCCTAAGCAATTGACTACTTTACTAGACCGATAGCAAGTATTATGTGGGAGAGGCCACTGCTAGCATGTCATCCCTGACTTGGAATTCTATGCACTTATGATTGGAACTATTAGCAAGCATCCGCAACTACTAATGTTCATTAAGGTAAACCCAACCATAGCATTAAGATATATTGGTCCCCCTTTAATCCCGTATGCATCAATTTCTATGCTAGGTTGAAGCTTCTGTCACTCTTGCCCTCCAATACATAGTCCTATCAACATACAACTAACCCTAGGATGTGATCCACGCACGCAATCATATGATGGGCATCAAAGGACAGCAACATAACCCCAAGCAAATTAAATCAATCATAGCAATTCATCAACCACCGATAGGACAACAAAAATCTACTCAGACATCATAGGATGGCAACACATCATTGGATAATAATATGAAGCATAAAGCACCATGTTCAAGTAGAGGGTACAGCGGGTTGCGGGAGAGTGGACCGCTGTAGATAGAGGGGGAAGGTGATGGAGATATTGGTGAAGATGGTGGAGGTGTTGGTGTAGATCGCGGTGATGATGATGGCCCCCGGTGGCACTCTGGTGCCACCGGAAGCGAGGGGGAGAGAGCCCCCCTCCTTCTTCTTCTTCCTTGACCTCCTCCCTAGATGGGAGAAGGGTTTCCCCTCTGGTCCATGGCCTCCATGGCGTGGGAGGGGCGAGAGCCCCTCCGAGATTGGATCTGTCTCTCTGTCTCTCTCTGGTTCTGCGCTCTCTTCTGGCTCTGTTTCACCGTTTCGTATATATATATATATGTATATATATATATATGGAGATCCGTAACTCCGATTGGCCTGAAACCTTCACCGTGATTTTTTTTCTGAATATTAGCTTTCTTGCGGCAAAAGAAGAGCGTCAACCGCCTAACGGTGGGCTCACGAGGGTGGGGGCACGCCCTAAGGGGGGTGGCGCCCCCCCCTGCCTCGTGACCACCTCGGGCACTGGTTCGCGTTGATTTTCCTTCCGAATTTTCCATATTTTCCAAAAATAAGCTTCGTCTGTTTTTCTCTCGTTTGGACTCTGTTTGATATGGATATTCTGCGAAACCAAAAACATGCAACAAACAGGAACTGGCACTGGGCACTGGATCAATATGTTAGTCCCAAAAATAATATAAAAAGTTGCCAAAAAGTATATGAAAGTTGAATAATACTGGCATGGAACAATCAAAAATTATAGATACGACGGAGATGTGTCACCCTCGCACTCCCATTCGGGTGGACCAACGGCGTTCCGACAAAACTGATCTACTACCATGACACTCTCCCAGCCACTCCGTCCAAGTCCCCTTTGGGCTAAGTCATGGGTGGCCCCGTGCCTACCAAAGGCACCAACGGCCACCGTCGTGGCAAAACATAAACAGTGCCAAACGGGGACAAAAGCGCGCAAAACAACTCGGGCACACAAGGCTTATGTCGTCCTACCCGGCCAAGGTAGTGCCCGCGCATAAACTTCACTCGTTGGAGGCTCTGGTGAAAGGCATGACAATAGACCCAGTTAGGACTTTCCCATTAGGTAAGCATGGTTGCACTGGTTAGCTCGATATGGTGGCACCATGACTCAACCAACACCTGTTCAAGTTCAATTTAATCTGGTTAAACTTGAATGCAATATGCTAAGCCATGATAAAATAACATGATGCAATTACAATGCATGAACATGATATCAACATAAGCACGGGGTGCAACATAACTAACCACCATATCAGCAATGGATCATATCCAACTGAGCATAGCATAATGACGAGCATGAATATCACAAGTACAACACTACTCATAGCATAACATGACCACTAGCATCAACCATAAATACCATGCAAGAACTCATCAATAGCATTACCGAGTAAACACTTAACCAACTAACAGCAAAGGAACAATGCATATAACAGGTACTCGGTAATCTACGGCAGTCATGCCTCAAAGAACATGACCAACCCAACATGTACTACTATCAAGCATGACCAATATGAAAGTAATACTAGCAGGTAGAACATGATAACAGAGTGCAAGAAACATAGCATGATGGTAATCACCGATCCATAAACATAACCGAAATAACGACAACAGTAGCAAAACAACCATACAATTATTAAAGATTCAAGTTGAAGACCAATGCTACTTCACGGCTATCATGCAAATGGTGGTTGTGGCTTGCCTGGGAATGAAGAATGCACCTGGGAGATGTGTGGAACGATCGCGGAACAAATCGCCAGGAAAGTTCTATCTTAGAGGAGGCTGATTAGGGGCAAGGGAAAAAGGTCATTTTCACAGTGTCAAACCATAGTGAAAATGAAACCAACAGAACGGGCTCGACGAAACAAAGACGTGGGCTTGGGATTCACCTTAAACAAAGTTAGGATCAAAAAGATATAGCACGACGAAGTTCAGGGACCAATCTATAAAAATAACCCTGCAAACAGGCCCCTGAGCTGAAAAACAGAAAGCACATTTTAGGAAATACGCTTTCGGGATAGTGAAGACGTATTCCAGGCCGAAGCCACAGAACATTACGCTTTCACTGAAACGAAAGTGTAAACCAGAGAGTACACTTCCACTTATCCACGTGGACAGTGGCGGGGCCGGGCTTGGGTCGCTCATGTGCGGGTCCCACGGGGTGGGGCCCGTTATCCACGTCGGCCGACCAGGTCAACGCGCGCAAAGGCGGGGCCGGCTCCTGAGTGGCTGACTGGTGGGGTCGAGGAAAGATGCCGGGCCTGCCTGGCTGGCTCCTGTCTTCTTCCTCCTCTCGCTGGCCCGACCGAAGCAGAGAACGGGGCAGGCAAGGAGCGACGCCGGCGATGGCCCGGCCAGCTCCGGCTACCCCCGGTCGAACAGGAGGCACCGATGGACTCGGGTGGCTGCGTCGTGCTCATCCAAAGGGAGGAACGGCGTCAGGGAAGGGTGGGGAGGCGGCGACGAATGGAGAAAGGAGGAGGCAAAAGCGGCGGTGCTCTTCGGGGAACGGCCCTAAAGGGGCTCTGGCGAGAGGGGAAGGGTACGGGGAGAGTCGCCGGAGGGTGGGGAAGGCGATGGTGGGGGCTAGAGGTGTCGGAGGGCTCGACTTCGGTCGAATCTAGGCCATAGGGGGCGGCGGCCATGGTGGCCAACAGAGGAGAGGAGAGCCCCTCGAGCTCATGGGAGAGGTCGGGGAGGCTTGCTGGAGTGGTGCGAGGCTGGTGGTGAGCTTGGACGAGGACGGGGATGGCTGTATCTAGCCGGGTGTCGGTGTCAAAACCGGCGGATCTCGGGTAGGGGGTCCCGAACTGTGCATCTAAGGTGGATGGTAACAGGAGGCAGGGGACACAATGTTTACCCAGGTTCGGGCCCTCTCGATGGAGGTAATACCCTACGTCCTGCTTGATTGATCATGATGATATGAGTATTACAAGAGTTGATCTACCACGAGATCATAGAGGCTAAACCCTAGAAGCTAGCCTATGATTATGATTGTTGTCGTCCTACGGACTAAACCCTCCGGTTTATATAGACACCGGAGGGGGCTAGGGTTACACAGAGTTGGTTACAAGGGAGGAGATCTATACATCCGAATTGCCAAGCTTGCCTTCCATGCAAAGGAGAGTCCCACCCGGACACGGGACGAAGTCTTCAATCTTGAATCTTCATAGTCCAACAGTCCGGCCAAAGTATATAGTCCGGCTGTCCAAGGACCCCCTAATCCAGGACTCCCTCAGTAGCACCTGAACCAGGCTTCAATGATGATGAGTCCGGCGCACAGATTGTCTTCGGCATTGCAAGGCGGGTTCCTTCTCTGAATACCCCATAGAAGATTTTGAACACAAGGATTGTGTCCGTCTCTGCGAAACAAATTCCACATACCACCATATAGAGTATAATATTTCCACAAACCTAATCTGCTGACAACTTTTCATAATTCACGCCATGGCTCGGTCATTATTCGAACCGTTTTTCTCAATCAGCTACTACACGTGTTGCGAGGCGGTTTTCTTGGCACATCTTGTCGAAGCAGAGATCGTGTCCCCTTATCATGGGATTCTCATCAATACGGGTGTGGGTAACCCAACCGCGCCATCAATTACGGCACTTGGGGAATAAGCGAGTTTACTAGACAGGTGGGGAGGCGCATAGCTTCTTCCGCCCTTATAAAGGGACAAGGAATCCTCCTTTTTACCCACGCCTTCTTCGTCCCTGCCCATCCATTCTTGCGCACTCGAGCTCCACCGCCCAAGTTCGCATTTTTTCCATAAAACCACTCCAAACATGTCTGGAGCGCGAGGAAAGTGGATGGTCTCCTCCGTTACGGAGGAGAACATTATGAAGCTCTGGGAAGCCGGATACCTGGCCGCAGACATCGCGCACCGGCTCCCAGACAAGGGGCAGATCATCCCTACCCCCGAATCCCATGAAAGGGTTGTATTCCTTACCCATTTCGTCCGCGGGCTGGGATTTTCCCTCCACCCATTTGTTCGCGGGCTCATGTTCTACTACGGGCTGGACTTCCATGATCTGGCCCCCAATTTCATCCTCAACATCTCGGCGTTTATCGTCGTGTGTGAGGCCTTCCTCCGCATCAAGCCCCACTTTGGTCTGTGGCTGAAGACCTTCAACGTTAAACCAAAGTTGGTGGTCGGCCAACAAGCGGAGTGCAGAGGCGCCATGGTAGCAAAAATGTCCAACGTCACCTGGCTCGAAGGCTCCTATGTGGAGACAGTGAAGGGGTGGCAATCGGGGTGGTTCTACATTACCGAGCCGCGCGACACCAATTGGGTGGCGGCCCCGGAATTTCAATCCGGCATCCCCACGCGGCTCACCTCCTGGAAAGAGAAGGGCCTATCCTGGGGTTCATCGGTGGAGCTGACCGGACTCCAGAACTGTGTTAAAAACATGATAAGCAAGAAAATCAAGCTTGTCAACGTGGTCTAGGTCATGCTCTTCCGCTGGATCCTCCCGTGTCAAAGACGGGCATTCAATATGTGGGAGTTCGACCCGGCTAAGCACCAGACGCTGCGAGATCTCTTCGACGCGACACACCAGGACATTTGGAAGGTGTTGTTCAAGTCCGCCGAGGTACCTCCTTCCCTTACCGAGGATTGCGGACTCAGCGCAAAGCGCCCTGCCAATCCGGTAAGCTCCTTATATCTCATAAGGTGTTTCTTTCCTCAGTATAATCATGTGGTGGATCTAAGCCTCCACGCCATTTAATAGGAATGGGTCGCGACAGTGGAGCGGATTGATTATCCGGCCCCACTGCCCGAGGATCCAGCAAGTGCTCTCTTAACGGAGATGCTGGTTCTGGCGCCCTATGAGGCGCCGGAGAAGAAGGCCAAGAACAAGGCCACGGGGACCAGGAAAGGTCTCCGACGCAAGGTCGTATCGGAATCATCGTCCGATAACACCAAGGTGCCCTCCTCCCATGAAAACAAGGAGGAGGAAGAGGAAAGTTCCCCCCCCCCCAGCCGGGGAAGGCAAGAAAATGAAGGCCGCCCCGTCAGGGAAAGCCGAAGGGTCCAAGAAGGGAAGTACTCTCCTTCCAGACTGCTCCACGACGGCCGCTTTTAGCGACGAGGAGTGGTTACCCAGGGACAAGCTCCTGGCGAAGTCGTAAGTATCCGGATACCGTAATAATTCTTGGTATGTTTTATTCTATTACTTCTTATCATGTCGAACATGATCATGCAGCCCCTCCAAAGCCCGTATCGACGTATCCTCTTCGGATGAGTCTTTGGGCTCGTCGGAGATGAACAGCGATTCACACCCGACCGCCTCCTCCCACCGCCCTACGGATGACGTCGAGGTGCTGTCTCAAAGGGTACTGAACCAAGGGGGGGGGGTAGTTCCGGAAGCGCCCCAAGGCGACATTCCGGACGCTGGGTGCATGAGGGGCAAGACTCCCATGGGCTCTAATGCCAGGGGCAGCAAGTCTGTGCCGATGGCCTCTGTCCATCCAGGGTCATCGGACAATTTGCTGGAAGCGCTTCGCGGCGCTCCATTGACGAAGAGCACCGCACTGTCATGACTGCGGTGGTCAAGAAGATTCAGTCCGCCAAAAGCGGACTGATTGAAGCCTGTGCCAGCCTCCTAACAGGCTTTGAGGTAAGTAATCAAATTGTGAGAAAATGTTATAGCATAGATAGTAGCCCCTAATGCTCTGTTTGGTGTTTGGAAGAAAGGCCGAACAGAGGATCAAATAATAATCATAGGAGTCTAATCAGAATATGTCTATGTGAATAAGCAGGCTTCACTGCTGGCCGCTGCCGCTCACGCGGCGGAGGTCTCCGCACTAAAGCGGGACCTTGAGTGGTCCGAGGAAGAGCTCGGCCTTACCAAGAGGTAGCTCGAAGAGAACAAAGGTAAGTGATACCTTATCTGTTTATTGATAAAGTAAAAGGAAACTGGTTGTTAGATCACAGGATCGTCATGAATTTTGCTAGGGGCCACGGCCGAAGTGGCGACCCTGAAGAAGGCGCTGTCCGAAGCCGAAGGCAAAGCGGCCAAGGAGCGCGCCGAGCGTGAGAAGCAAGAGGCCCGAGTCGGCGAGGTTCAGCAAGAGCTCCAGGAGTTTGTCAAGAAGTATGAGTCATCGGAGCGTGACTCTAAGACACAAGGGTCCAAGCTTGCAAAGGCCCTCAAGAACGCACAAAATGCCAAGGCCGAAGCCCAAAAGGCCCTCCAGGAAATTGAGGCGGTCAGGAAGATAGTGGCGGGTAAGGCATTCTTTATGCAAAGCAAGCATGTGAAGGAAACTTTCCTTTTACTTACCCGAATTCGGAGCTCTCCAGGAGCGTTCGCAGATCTACCCCGCAGTGTGTCGGATGCCGCTGAGTTCTACCGGACCGAGGAAGGGAGCTCGACGGAGAAGTTGTTCTGGTCTCAGTATATTGGGACCGAACATCCGAAGCCCTTGAGCGACCAGTTGAAGCAGCTGGTCGAACTTCAAAAGGCGGCGGAACTGGCAATGAAGGGCCTCATAGTCCGGATGTGGCCTGACGAGCCCCTGCCCGGGAGCTATTTTGGCCTGGTAAAGAGGCTTGTAAACACCTTCCCCCGGCTTGAAGCCATAAAGCGGTCCGCCTGCATTGAGGGTGCGCGCAGGGCTTTTGCCCAAGCGAAAGTGCACTGGGCGAAGATGGACGCCAAAAAGCTGGTGAAGGAGGGGCCACCGGAGGGCAAGGAGCATCGCCACCCCAAAAAGTATTATGACAGTGTCCTGAAGGGTGCTCGCCTTGTGGCAGATGAATGTGCTAAGGATGTAATATTTGAATGAATGTACTCTTTGATCATGTAATATGAAACGAGTTCATGTGCGCTGTGTAACGCTTGTTAATTTAAAATATTACCTTCTGTGGGGCCGTTTATAAAATTTGAGAGTTGGCCAGTCGTCGGCTTCTGCCCCCATGTAACTAGTATTGAGGTGTTCGGGATAAACCTGATCACTCTTTATCCCAGTTTTGGGTCCTTCAAAGGAGGTGTTCAGCATAACAAACCGAGCAATCGGACTATAAGGATTTATCACTCTCACTTAGCCATCGAAGTCTACAATTTTAAATTTTGGCGAAGCCCCTAGTATTCGGAAGGCCAAACTTGGGGCGCTATGTACGCCTAAATCGGACAAGGCTGACTCCTCGCCCGAAGCGGAAAAAATCTTTAAGGATTTGAGACCTCTCAAACAGCGACCAGCTCTCGCCGCATCATGGCAGTTAGTTTTCGGCTTTCTCTACTGAGGTGCTCATCCAGATGAACCGGGACACAATCGTAGTAGTTCTCCCAGTGCTACCTTAGCCGATATAGCGGAACATAAGGTACCAAAACATGGGAGCCGGACAAACCCAACTATTGACCCAAGACATGATTTGAAGATGATGCATATAATGCTATATGTTCGGGGTGCCGCACTGTCGAAAGTGTTCGGACTTTTCATGCCGTGTTATGGGGTAAACTGCAGCCCCTAGCGCACTGGTCATATCAGAATGTATGGGTGCGACTTCTCATAAGTAAGCAGACGGGAAAAAAGATAAAGGAATGATATTTTTATTTAAATGATACGTCAAAGCGTATGCATACGTGTAGTGCAATAAGTAAAAAATAGGACTATTTGACATGTCCTATCCAAGGTCAAGCTGCGTGTGGGTATGCAAAATAGGTATATCGATCGTTATCAGAGACCACCTGAGGATTCCCTTGTACGTCAAAGCTTCTTGCTTCCTTGGTGTTTCTTTCCCGTGATGGGTCCGATAATCAGACGATCGGAGAGGGCATTCAGAGAATAGGGGCCTGAAAGGAAGAAAATGTTAATAGTATACGGGTCCTGAAGCGATTGAGCCGCATTGTGGGTCGTGCCATAGCCGTGCCTCCGCCTATGCCCATGGTATCTTGAGTGCGTAATTATGTACGTGTGGCGCAAATTTCGCCGCTTGACTGGGACAAGGACGGAGGCCGAATTGCCAGGCGAGCTCTAAATGTGCCTGGCGATCCTCTTGCAGGGTACTCCGGACTCGCTTGAAGGTGTCCGGGGTCTTTTTCGCCGAATTGGTGGTTTGTCTCATAAGGTTGCTTTGCGCTTCTGCTGCGAGGGCCGCCGTGTACTCCTCCGTGCGGAGCGAGCGTTCTATGTTTCCATTAACTATTATAACCCTGCGAGGTCCTGGCATTTTGAGCTTGAGGTATGCATAATGCGGTTCGTCCGAGCAGTGCATGATAGCCACTGCGGAAGGGGACGATATCAAAGATTAACTCCTCGCTTCGGAAGTTGTCCGGAGATCCGAAGACTACTTCCAGTTTTATTGAGCCCGTGCAACAGGCCTCTACACCTAGGATGCCACCTTTAAAGGTGGTTTTGGTGGGTTTGATCCTCGAGGGGTCTATGCCCATTTTACGCACTGTATCCTGATAGAGCAGGTTCAGGCTGTTGCCACCGTCCATAAGGACTCGAGTGAGATGAAATCCGTCAATGATGGGGTCAAGGACCAATGCGGCAGAACCGCCGTGACGGATACTGGTGGGGTGGTCCCTGCGATCGAAGGTGATCGGAAAAGAAGACCATGGGTTGAACTTTGGGGCGATTGGCTCCATCGCATTGACATCCCTCAGTGCACGTTTCTGTTCCCGCTTGGGAATATGAGTTGCGTATATCATGTTTACCTTTTTCACTTGGGGAGGGAATTTCTTCTGTCCTCCTGTGTTCGGCGGCCGGGGCTCCTCCTCGTCATTGCTATGCAGCCCCTTTTCCTTGTTTTCAGTATTTAACTTGCCGGCCTGTTTGAACACCCAGCATTCTCTGTTGGTGTGGTTGGCTGGTTTATCGGGGGTGCCGTGAATTTGACATGAACGATCGAGTATGCGGTCCAAGCTGGACGGGCCCGGATTGCTTCTTTTGAACGGCTTTTTCCACTGACTGGATTTAGAGCCACTGAATTCGGCATTGACTGTCGTGTCTTCGGCTTTGTCAATGTTGTTGCGGCGCTTGTGTCTGTTGCGACATGGTCTGTCGTTTCTATCTTTGGCATCTGAATTGCCAGAGTTTCTTGAAGTGTTGTTGCTGCGAGCCGGCCAGCTATCCTCGCCCACACAAAAGCGGGTCATGAGTGTTGTGAGGGCTACCATGGACTTCGGCTTTTCTTGGCCGAGGTGTCGGGCGAGCCACTCGACGCGGATGTTATGCTTAAATGCCGCTAAGGCATCGGCATCCGGGCAGTCGACGATTTGGTTCTTCTTAGTTAGGAACCGAGTCCAGAATTTCCTGGCTGATTCCCCTGGCTGTTGGGTTATGTGACTCAAGTCATCGGCATCCGGTGGTCGCACATAAGTGCCCTGGAAGTTATCAAGGAATGCGTCTTCCAAGTTCTCCCAACTGCCAATGGAGTTTGTCGGCGGGCTATTGAGCCAATGCCGAGCAGGTCCTTTGAGTTTTAATGGGAGGTACTTGATGGCATGTAGATCGTCACCGCGGGCCGTGTGGATGTGGAGGAAATCTTCGATCCATACCGCGGGGTCTGTTGTGCCATCATATGATTCAATATTCACGGGTTTAAAACCTTCTAGGAATTCGTGATCCATTACTTCATCCCTAAAGCATAGGGGGTGTGCGGCGCCTCTTTGTCAGGCTATATCACGACGCAGTTCATACGAGTCTTGTCTGCTATATTCAGCCCGGCCGGATTTGCTTTTAGTATATCCGGCGTGACGGTCGTCGTCACTCGTTGGGACGCGCCCCCGTGATTCGTAGATCGATCTTGTATGTCCTACTTTGTTTTCCAATACGTCTCGCAGGTCCTGCGTGTTGCCCCGGGCCTTGGTGTTTTTGTTTGACTGGCGACGGGGTGTGGGCTAGACTTCGGGCTGATACGCCACTTTGTCTCAACCACGAGGTGGCCGGTCAGCCGCATCATACTCTAGTAGTGTAGGCTTTAATGCTTCCTCCTCGAGTTGGGGTAGCAACCTGCACTTTGGTAACTTTTGGTTGGGCGCTCGAGTTCATATTCCTCGGCTGCCAGCACTTCGGTCCATCTATCCGCTAGCAGATCTTGATCATCTTGAAGCTGTTGTTGCTTTTTCTTCAGGCTTTTTCTATGGCTATAAGCCGGCCCTTGAAGCGCTCCAGCTCGACGGGATCCTCAGGCATGATAAATTCTTTGTTGCTGAGGCTCACCTCGTCATCGGAGAGAGGCATGTAATTGTCATCCTCTGATTCTCCGTCTGCCGCCTGTTCCTTAGGGCTAGCTTGCCCATCCTCCCGCTCGAAGCCTGGCTGGAGGGGATTGTCTTGAGCACTGTCCGCAGCGTTATTGTCTCTTGTGCCGGTATCGCTGCTTTTACTATGGCGTGGCTTAGAGCGGCGCCAATGACGTCGGTGCTTAGATTGCTTCTCGAGGGGATTATCCTCCTTTGCCTTATTGCCATCGCTTTCTTTGGGGGTGTCCACCATGTATATATCATATGATGAGGTGGCTGTCCAGCGCCCTGTGGGCGGTGGTTCCTGTTCTTCTCCTGCATCGTCGTCCATACTATCGATGTCTTCGGAGCTGAAATCAAGCATGTCGGTTAAGTCGTCGACAGTGGCTATTAAGTGGGTGGTGGGTGGGGGACGAATTTCTTCATCGTCCGCTTCCCGCTCGAGTCGGACACAGTTCGGCTAAGGGCCTCCTGACAAGGAGACAGACCTTAATGAATTTAGAACGTCGCCGAAGGGCGAGTGCTGAAAGATATCCGCGGAGGTGAACTCCATGATCGCTGCCCAATCAGATTCGATAGGCACGGATGCAGGCGGCTCGTAGCCTGTGGCCGGGGACGAATCCAAGGGTCTGGCAACACAGGTCTCACGGGAGGTGAAGTTAGTATTCGGCTCTATCGCCGTTGGGTGTGCGGCCTTCATGGCGGGGTCCATACACCCGTCCTCGGACGGCACGATCTGCTCCGGTTTGAGGGCCGGAGTAGCCATAGGTGTGATCTCCCGAGCACCGTCCGGCGGCAAAGCTAAGTCATGCTCGTCACGACTGTGCAGCGCACCTGACATGGGCTCGAATCCGTCGAAGATCAAGTCTCCGCGGATGTCGGCAGTATAGTTCAAGCTTCCAAACCTGACCTGATGGACAGGCGTGTAGCTATCGATCTGCTCTAGATGGCCAAGCGAGTTGGCCTGCAGTACGAAGCCGCCGAATATGAAGATCTGTTCGGGGAGAAAAACCTCACCCTGGACCGCACCGTTGTCGATGATCGAAGGAGCCATCAAGCCTTATGGTGACGACACAGTGGAACTCTCAATGAAAGCACCAATGTCGGTGTCAAAACCGGCGGATCTCGGGTAGGGGTCTTGAACTGTGCGTCTAAGGCGGATGGTAACAGGAGGCAGGGGACACAATGTTTACCCAGGTTCGGGCCCTCCCGATGGAGGTAATACCCTACGTCCTGCTTGATTGATCTTGATGATATGATTATTACAAGAGTTGATCTACCATGAGATCGTAGAGGCTAAACCCTAGAAGCTAGCCTATGATTATGATTGTTGTCGTCCTACGGACTAAACCCTCTGGTTTATATAGACACCGGAGGGGGCTAGGGTTACACAGAGTCGGTTACAAGGGAGGAGATCTATACATCTGAATTGCCAAGCTTGCCTTCCACGCAAAGGAGAGTCCCACCCGGACACGGGACGAAGTCTTCAAATTTGTATCTTCATAGTCCAACAGTCCGACTGTCCGAGGACCCCCTAATCCAGGACTCCCTCATTGGGCGAGGGAGTCCGAGCTCGGGTGTCGCCACGGGGATACGGCCAACGCTCTAGCGATGGCCAGCGAGCACGGGGTGGCATGAGACGGCAACGACGGAGGTGCGGACAAGCTATAGAAGTGCACAGGGTAGGAGGGGCCGAGGGCGCAGAGGGAAAGCGGCCACGCCGCCATTAGTGCTCGCTCGGCCACAGTGCACCCGTGGGCGCGGCAACGAGCATGGACGGAGGGGCTTATGGAGGGGGATATGGCTCCAGGAGGACGACGATGATGCGGTAAAACTATTAGACATGCTCATGGGCGCGAAGACAATGAGAGGGAGAGTGGCCGGAGCTAGAAGACGCCCTGGACGCGGCCAACGCCAGCAGAGCGCGCGCATTGCATGCCAAAGCTCATGGTCACCGCGTGCACTGGTGCACACCGTGCCACACGGTCAGCCAAACGATGTTTGGGGGTTTGTCCTTCCTGGGGAGGTTGCAACTGTTGTGGTAGCTCGGTGAAAAACGCTCTGGTTAAATGGTAATTAACCTCTAAAGTTTATTGCAGTAAAATTGAACGTGCACTGGTGGTATACAGGGACTTGGTTGGGTCCAAAAAGTTTGTCTGGAGTGATTATATTAGGGAGGCTTTAGAGAGTTTTAGGAGATTTGGATCAAGATTTAATGTAGTTGCTTTGCAACTGACCAAATCTGGTCAGAAACTAGATTAAGATGATGCACTCAAATGGAGAATCCACTTGAGCTGAAATTTGGCAAGGCTTAGGGATTTGGACATAGTAAGATGCTGTAAAAATTTCATACCAATTGGATTCACTAAAATGGTACTTCCTTCACAGCTATTCTCTCTGTCCAGAAACTTGCAAAAATTCCAGAGGAATATTTGCTTGATGAATTGGTCCAAATTTGGTGGAGAGAGGTTTTATGGTCATGAGAATGCTCTGGAAACTTTTCAGGCAAAATGAAGTAATATAAAATGTACTTGCTTCACAATCTAAAAATATTGCCAGAATCAAAGATTTGGTCCTGTGCTCACATAGATGATTGGATAAGGCTGCAAATTGGAGGAGAGCAAATATGAGCACATTAAGGAGTTTGCAAAATTTCACCTCATTTGAATAACCCTAGCTAGCACTTCCGTCAGAAAGGCTTCCCTCACACAGGAACTTTGAAAAATCACTGAGGAAGTTTGCCTAGGCAAATAAAGTTGAATTTTGGCACAGGTCTTTTATTTGGACAGGAAAATATGTCCAAAAAGTTTGGGGTCAAATGGGCAAAGATAAATAGCACTTGCTTCACAATGTGCCATTTAGGACAGAATGGTAAATGAATTTATTGAGCATGATGAGAAACATGGACAATGAAGTATTTTGCCATATTTGAGGAATATATGACCCAAACAATTTATAAGAATTATGTGGGGATTTTTGGATGGGCAGAAATATAGGTTGCTTCACAACCTAGGGAAGATAGGGTTATCCCTTTAATAGAAAAAAGGAATATTCCTGAGAAAAATAAATTAGGGTTTGGTCAAGCAGTGAAGTGACATGATCTTGGCAAAGTTTTTGGGAATGATGAGCCACTTGGGAGGGGTAATGAGGATGTTTCCCAGGTGGCAAGACCACAGAACCACTCCAAAAAGAAAAACAGAGCAAAAACCAAACAAACCAAAAGAAAAAGGAAAGGGTCAAAATCCAGGCTGTTACAACTCTTACCCCCTTAAAGAAATCTCATCCTCGAGATTTAGTTGCTCAGGGAACAAGTATGACTTGAGGACACTGTTTCCAGCTCGGGTATCCTTTTTCCTTTAGTTATTGTTCCCCCAACAAGTTCAGATGACTAACTTACCTTGCTCTGGGGTGGCTTGCTTCACCTTTCCCCAAATTCTGACATGTCTTTGTGTTGGGGAACGTAGCAGAAATTCAAAATTTTACTACATGTCACCAAGATCTATCTATGGAGAGACTAGCAACTAGGGGAAGGAGAGTGCATCTACATACCCTTGTAGATCGCTAAGCCGAAGCGTTCAAGTGAACGGGGTTGATGGAGTCGTACTCGTCGTGATTCAGATCACCGATGATCCTAGTGCCGAACGGACGGCACCTCCGCGTTCAACACACGTACAGCCCGGTGATGTCTCCCATGCCTTGATCCAGCAAGGAGAGAGGGAGAGGTTGAGGAAGACTCCATCCAGCAGCAGCACAACGGCGTGGTGGTGGAAGTAGCGGGATTCCAACAGGGCTTCGCCAAGCGCTGCGGGAGGAGGGAGATGTGTCATGGGAGGGAGAGGGAGGCGCCAGGGCTTAGGTTTGGTTGCCCTCCCTTCCCCCCACTATATATAGGGCCAAGGGAGAGGGGGAGGGCGCAGCCTTGCCCCTTCCTCCAAGGAAGGGTGCGGCCAAGGGGGGGAGGAGTCCATCCTCCCCAAGGCACCTCGGAGGTGCCTTCCCCCTTTAGGACTCTTCATTTCCCTCTTCTCTTGGCGCATGGGCCTCTTGGGGCTGGTGCCCTTGGCCCATATAGGCCAAGGCGCACCCCCTACAGCCCATGTGGCCCCTCGGGGCAGGTGGCCCCACCCGGTGGACCCCCGGGACCCTTCCGGTGGTCCCGGTACAATACCGGTGACCCCGAAACTTGTCCCGATGGCCGAAATAGCACTTCCTATATTTAATTCTTTACCTCCGGACCATTCCGGAACTCCTCGTGAGGTCCAGGATCTCATCCGGGACTCCGAACAACTTTCGGGTTACCGCATACTAATATCTCTATAACCCTAGCGTCACCGAACCTTAAGTGTGTAGACCCTACGGGTTTGGGAGACATGCAGACATGACCGAGATGACTCTCCGGTCAATAACCAACAGAGGGATCTGGATACCCATGTTGGCTCCCACATGTTCCACGATGATCTCATCGGATGAACCACGATGTCAAGGCTTAATCAATCCCGTATACAATTCCCTTTGTCTAGCGGTACGATACTTGCCCGAGATTCGATCGTCGGTATCCCGATACCTTGTTCAATCTCGTTACCGGCAAGTCTCTTTTACTCGTTCCGTAACACATCATCCCGTGATCAACTCCTTGATCACATTGTGCACATTATGATGATGTCCTACCGAGTGGGCCTAGAGATACCTCTCCGTTTACACGGAGTGACAAATCCCAGTCTCGATTCGTGCCAACCCAACAGACAGTTTCGGAGATACCCGTAGTGCACCTTTATAGTCACCCAGTTACATTGTGACATTTGGTACACCCAAAGCACTCCTACGGTATCCGGGAGTTGCACAATCTCATGGTCTAAGGAAATGATACTTGACATTAGAAAAGCTTTAGCATACGAACTACATGATCTTTGAGCTAAGCTTAGGATTGGGTCTTGTCCATCACATCATTCTCCTAATGATGTGATCCCGTTATCAACGACATCCAATGTCCATGGTCAGGAAACCTTAACCATCTATTGATCAACGAGCTAGTCAACTAGAGGCTTACTAGGGACATGGTGTTGTCTATGTATCCACACATGTATCTGAGTTTCCTATCAATACAATTCTAGCATGGATAATAAACAATTATCATGAACAAGGAAATATAATAATAATAACTAATTTATTATTGCCTCTAGGGCATATTTCCAACAGTCTCCCACTTGCACTAGAGTCAATAATCTAGTTCACATCGTCATGTGACCAACATCCAAAGAGTTTACTAGTGTCACTAAACTAGTTCACATCATCATGTGATTAAGACTCAATGAGTTCTGGGTTTGATCATGTTTTGCTTGTGAGAGAGGTTATAGTCAACGGGTCTGAACCTTTCAGATCCATGTGTGATTTACAAATCTCTATGTCATCTCCTAGATGCAGCTACCACGTTCTATTTGGAGCTATTCCAAATAACTGTTCTACTTGGAGCTATTCTAAATTGTTGCTCCATTATACGTATCCGACATCTCTACTCACAGCTATCCGGATAGGTGTTAAGCTTGTATCGACGTAACTCTTTACGTCGAACTCTTTATCACCTCCATAATCGAGAAAATTCCTTAGTCCACTAGTTACTAAGGATAACTTTGACCACTGTCCTGTGATCCATTCTTGGATCACACTTGTACCCCTTGACTGACTCATGGCAAGGCACACTTCAGGTGCGGTACACATCATAGCATACTGTAGAGCCTATGTCTTAAGCATAGGGGACGACCTTCGTCCTTTCTCTCTATTCTGCCGTGGTCGAGCTTTAAGTCTTAACTTCATACCTTACAACTCAGGCAAGAACTCCTTCTTTGACTGATCCATCTTGAACACCTTCAAGATCACGTCAAGGCATGTGCTCATTTGAAAGTACTTTTAAGCGTTTTGATCTATCCTTATAGATCTTGATGCTCAATGCTCAAGTAGCTTAATCCAGGCTTTCCATTGAAAAACACTTTCCAAATAACCCTATATGCTTTCCAGAAATTCTACGTCATTTATGATCAACAATATGTCAACAACATATATTCATCAGAAATTCTATAGTGCTCCCACTCACTTCTTGGGAAATACAAGTTTCTCATAAACTTTGTATACACCCAAAATCTTTGATCATCTCATCAAAGCATACATTCCAACTCCGAGATGCTTACTCCAGTCCTTAGAAGGATTGCTGGAGCTTTGCATACTTATTAGCATATTTCATGATTGACAAAACCTTCCGGTTGTATCACATACAACCTTTCCTCAAAAATCGTCGAGGAAACAATGTTTGGATATCCTATCTGCAAGATTTCATAAATGATGCAGTAATTGCTAATATAATTCCAACAGACTCTTAGCATCGCTACGTGTGAGAAAGTCTCACCGTAGTCAACTCCTTGAACTTGTCGGGAAACTTCTTAACGACAAGTCGAGCTTTCTTAATGGTGACATTTACCATCATTGTCCGTCTTCCTTTTAAATCCTTCTGTACTCAAAAGCCTCACGACCATCAAGTTGTTCTGCCAAAGTCTACACTTTGTTTTCATACATGGATCCTCTCTCGGATTTTATGGCCTCGAGCCATTTATCGGAATCCAGGCCCACCATCGCTTCTCCATAGCTCGTAGGTTCATTGTTGTCTAGCAACATGACTTCCAAGACAGGATTACGTACCACTCTGAAGTAGTATGCATCCTTGTCATCCCACGAGGTTTGGTAGTGACTTGATCTGAAGTTTCATGATCACTATCATAAACTTCCACTTCAATTGGTGTAGGTGCCACAGAAACAACTTCCTGTGCCCTGCCACACACTAGTTGAAGAGACGGTTCAATAACCTCATCAAGTCTCCACCATCCTCCCACTCAATTCTTTCGAGAGAAACTTTTCCTCGAGAAAGGACCCGATTCTAGAAACAATCCCTTATTGCTTTCGGATCTAAGACAGGAGGTATACCCAACTGTTTTGGGTGTCCTATGAAGATGCATTTATCCGCTTTGGGTTCGAGTTTATCAGCATAAGCGTTGCAGCCCCAAACTTTTAAGAAATGACAGCTCAGGTTTCTCTAAACCATAGTTCATATGGTGTCATATCATCGGAATTACATGGTGCCCTATTTAAAGTGAATGTGGTTGTCTCTAATGCCTAACCCATAAACTATCGTGGTAATTCGATAAGAGACATCATGGTATGCATCATATCCAATAGGGTGCAGTTATGATGTTCGGACACACCATCACACTATGGTGTTCCAGGCTGTATTAGTTGTGAAACAATTTCCACAATGTCTTAATTCTGTGCCAAACTCGTAATTCAGATATTCATCTCTATGATCATATCATAGATATTTTATCCTCTTGTCACGACGATCTTTCAACTTCACCCTGAAATTACTTGAACCTTTCAATAATTCAGACTCGTGATTTATCAAGTAAATGTACTCAACATCTACTCAAATCATCTGTGAAGTAAGAACATAACGATATCCACTACACGCCTCAGCACTCATTGGACTGCACACATCAAAATGTATTTCTTCCAACAAGTTGCTTTCTAGTTCCATTTTACTGAAACCGAGGATTTCAGTCATCTTGCCCATGTGGTATGATTTGCATGTCTCAAGTGATTCAAGATCAAGTGAGTTCAAACGGTCCATTTGCATGGAGTTTCTTCATGCATATACACCAATAGACATGGTTCACATGTCTCAAACTTTTCAAAAACGAGTGAGCCCAAAGATCCATCAACATGGAGCTTCTTCATGCGTTTTATACCGATATGACTTACATGGCAGTGCCACAAGTAGGTGGTACTATCATTACTATCTTATATCTTTTGGCATGAACATGTGTATCACTACGATCGAGATTCAATAAACCATTCATTTTAGGCGTAAGACCATTGAAGGTATTATTCAAATAAACAGAGTAACGATTATTCTCCTTAAATGAATAACCGTATTGCGATAGGCATAATCCAATCATGTCTATGCTCAACGCAAACACCAAATAACCATTATTTAGGTTTAACACCAATCTCGATGGTAGAGGGAGCGTGCGATGCTTGATCATATCAACATTGGAAACACTTCCAACACATATCGTCAGCTCACTTTTAGCTAGTCTCCGTTTATTCCGTAGCTGTTATTTCGAGTTACTAACACTTAGCAACCGAACCGGTATCTAATACCATGGTGCTACTAGGAGTACTAGTAAAGTACACATTAACATAATGTATATCCAATATACTTCTATCGACCTTGCCAGCCTTCTCATCTACCAAGTATCTAGGGTAATTCTGCTCCAGTGGTTGTTCCCCTTATTACAGAAGCACTTAGTCTCGGGTTTGGGTTCAACCTTGGGTTTCTTCACTAGAGCAGCAGCTGAATTGCCGTTTCATGAAGTATCCCTTCTTGCCCTTGCCCTTCTTGAAACTAGTGGTTTCACCAACCATCAACAATTGATGCTCCTTCTTGATTTCTACTTTTGTGGTGTCAAACATCGCGAATATCTCAAGGATCATCATATATGTCCCTGATATATTATAGTTCATCACGAAGCTCTAGCAGCTTGGTGGTAATGACTTTGGAGAAACATCACTATCTTATCTGGAAGATCAACTCCCACTCGATTCAAGCGATTGTTGTACTCAGACAATCTGAGCACAAGCACAACAATTGAGCTTTTCTCCTTAGTTTGCAGGCTAAGAAAATCGTCGGAGGTCTTATACCTCTTTACGTGGGCACGAGCCTGAAATCCCAATTTCAGCCGTCGAAACATCTCATATGTTTCGCAACGTTTCAAAAAGTCTTCGGTGCCTCAACTCTAAACCGTTTAACTGAACTATCATGTAGTTATTAAAACGTGTATGTCAGATGTTCGCAACATCCACAGACGACGTTCAAGGTTCAGCATACTGAGCGGTGCATTAAGGACATAAGCCTTCTAAGAAGCAATGAGGACAATCCTCAGTTTACGGACCTAGTCCGCATAATTGCTACTATCAACTTTCAACTAATTTTTCTCTAGGAACATAACTAAACAGTAGAACTAAAGCGCGAGCTACGACATAATTTCAAAATCCTTTTGACTATGTTCAAGATAATTAAGTTCATCTTATGAACTCCCACTTAGATAGACATCCCTCTAGTCATCTAAGTGATTACATGATCCGAGTCAACTAGGTCGTGTCTGATCTGTGCGTGAGACGGACTAGTCAATGTCGGTGAACATCTTTATGTTGATTGTATCTTCTATACGACTCATGCTCGACCTTTCGGTCTTCTGTGTTCCGAGGCCATGTCTGTACATGCTAGGCTCGTCAAGTTAACCCTAAGTGTTTTTGCATGTGTAAAACTGTCTTACACCCGTTGTATGTGAACGTAAGGATCCATCACACCCGATTAACACGTGGTGCTTAGAAACGACGAACTGTAGCAACGGTGCACAGTTAGGGGAGAACAATTCTTGAAATTTTAATGAGGGATCATCTTATTTACTACCGTCGTTCTAAGCAAATAAGATGTATAAACATGATAAACATCATATGCAATCAAATAATAGTGACATGATATGGCCAATATCATATAGCTCCTTTGATCTCCATCTTGGGCTCCATGATCATCTATTACAAGAACATGATCAATCTCATACATCACATATATCATTCATCACATCCTTTTGGCCATATCACATCACATAGCATACCCTGCAAAAACAAGTTAGACGTCCTCTAATTGTTGTTTGCATGTTTTATGTGGCTGCTATGGGTTTCTGGCAAGAACGTTTCTTACCTATGCAAAAACCACAAAGTGATATGCCAATTGCTATTTACCCTTCATAAGGACCCTTTTCATCGAATCCGATCCGACTAAAGTAGGAGAGACAGACACCCGCTAGCCACCTTATGCAACTAGTGCATGTCAGTCGGTGGAACCTGTCTCACGTAAGAATACGTGTAAGGTCGGTCCGGGCCGCTTCATCCCATGATGCCGCCGAATCAAGATAAGACTAGTAACAGCAAGCATATTGAACAAAATCAACGCCCACAACTACTTTGTGTTCTACTCGTGCATAGAAACTACGCATAGACCTAGCTCATGATGCCACTGTTGGGGAATGTAGCAGAAATTCAAAATTTTCCTACGTGTCACCAAGATCTATCTATGGAGAGACTAGCAACGAGGGGAAGGAGAGTGCATCTACATACCCTTGTAGATCGCTAAGCGGAAGCGTTCAAGTGAACGGGGTTGATGGAGTCGTACTCGTCGTGATTCAGATCACCGATGATCCTAGTGCCGAACGGACGGCACCTCCGCGTTCAACACACGTACAGCCCGGTGACGTCTCCCATGCCTTGATCCAGCAAGGAGAGAGGGAGAGGTTGAGGAAGACTCCATCCAGCAGCAGCACAACGGCATGGTGGTGGAAGTAGCGGGATTCCAACAGGGCTTCGCCAAGCGCTGCGGGAGGAGGGAGATGTGTCATGGGAGGGAGAGGGAGGCGCCAGGGCTTAGGTTTGGTTGCCCTCCCTTCCCCCCACTATATATAGGGCCAAGGGAGAGGGGGAGGGCGCAGCCTTGCCCCTTCCTCCAAGGAAGGGTGCGGCCAAGGGGGGGAGGAGTCCATCCTCCCCAAGGCACCTCGGAGGTGCCTTCCCCCTTTAGGACTCTTCCTTTCCCTCTTCTCTTGGCGCATGGGCCTCTTGGGGCTGGTGCCCTTGGCCCATATAGGCCAAGGCGCACCCCCTACAGCCCATGTGGCCCCTCGGGGCAGGTGGCCCCACCCGGTGGACCCCCGGGACCCTTCTGGTGGTCCCGGTACAATACCGGTGACCCCGAAACTTGTCCCGATGGCCGAAATAGCACTTCCTATATATAATTATTTACCTCCGGACCATTCCAGAACTCCTCGTGAGGTCCAGGATCTCATCCGGGACTCCGAACAACTTTCGGGTTACCGCATACTAATATCTCTATAACCCTAGCGTCACCGAACCTTAAGTGTGTAGACCCTACGGGTTTGGGAGACATGCAGACATGACCGAGATGACTCTCCGGTCAATAACCAACAGAGGGATCTGGATACCCATGTTGGCTCCCACATGTTCCACGATGATCTCATCGGATGAACCACGATGTCAAGGACTTAATCAATCCCGTATACAATTCCCTTTGTCTAGCGGTACGATACTTGCCCGAGATTCGATCGTCGGTATCCCGATACCTTGTTCAATCTCGTTACCGGCAAGTCTCTTTTACTCGTTCCGTAACACATCATCCCGTGATCAACTCCTTGATCACATTGTGCACATTATGTTGATGTCCTACCGAGTGGGCCTAGAGATACCTCTCCGTTTACACGGAGTGACAAATCCCAGTCTCGATTCGTGCCAACCCAACAGACACTTTCGGAGATACCCGTAGTGCACCTTTATAGTCACCCAGTTACGTTGTGACGTTTGGTACACCCAAAGCACTCTTACGGTATCCGGGAGTTGCACAATCTCATGTTCTAAGGAAATGATACTTGACATTAGAAAAGCTTTAGCATACGAACTACACGATCTTTGAGCTAAGCTTAGGATTGGGTCTTGTCCATCACATCATTCTCCTAATGATGTGATCCCGTTATTAGCGACATCCAATGTCCATGGTCAGGAAACCGTAACCATCTATTGATCAACGAGCTAGTCAACTAGAGGCTTACTAGGGACATGGTGTTGTCTATGTATCCACACATGTATCTGAGTTTCCTATCAATACAATTCTAGCATGGATAATAAACGATTATCATGAACAAGGAAATATAATAATAATAACTAATTTATTATTGCCTCTAGGGCATATTTCCAACACTTTGCCCATATACCATTTTGTTTTTAGTGATGTTGATTCTCTATACCGGTGGTGATATCCAATGGATCTGATCATGAATTTTCTTTTGTTCATGAAAACCTTTTTACTTCTGTCAAGGGGTAGCTTCAAATAAATGCAGGCCTTCTGGTTTCAATAAATGCTGAGAATTAATCATGGCCATCTTCTGACAGGATCTGTCTGCTCATAAATGATACTGATTTATTTTGATTTATTCCTTTGGTTCAAGCATGAGATATGTATCAAAGACCCGACTGCCCTTTGTCGGGAGCAATATAATGGTGCATGGAGTTATAGATATGTCATACCTCAAATATTTACCTCTTGAAGCTGGCCCGAGAGGGGCTGACGGACAATTGCTTTTTCCTGATAGACTGACCGTGTACTTGATTCCGTCGATGAGTATACCGGGTCTGAGCTGATTGTTCGGCTTTTGACTTTCTCATTTTGTCGGTATACCCATTGGGATTTTCCACACTAACCATTCCAAGAAGGTCAGCGAGATATGAAATTCTTATAAAATAGAGTAGGCCGCTGAGAGTATGCCTTTGTGGATCCATATGGAATTACGGCCTCCAACTGATTTGGGTATCCGGACCCTGATGGTCATGCAAAAATCATCATACCTTGGTTGTCAGTCTCGCCTTTTAACGGTCATGATTTTCCTTGTTAGGATACCTTACTGAAATAACTTGGCCACGCCTGTCCTTGATTCTTCGTATGACCAGGGACGTGATTAGTGCAATATTTTTGACATTATTTCTTGTGCCTGTTTTCCGACCCGGGTCCGCTCACATATGACATATACCGGGGTTTGTAGCTGTACGGAGCTCATTGTTGAGGCCAATCATACAAGAAGGTGACAAGGTTTTAGGACATCTCCTTTGCAGGAATAATGACCTTGATGACGATTTTCAAGACTGTTGATTCTGTGATGTCATCCCCAGATCTTGTCGATTCTTGTAATTCATGAGATCTATCTCTGCTTATTTTCCCTTGTCAGACTCGTGAGGTTGTGGGATCCTTACTTTCCTTAGCTATATCTGTTGGATCCTTGTTGCATCTCGTATGAGTGACTAGTATGACTAGGGATGCATGCTCACCATATATAAGAATCATATGCGACCAAACACGTGATTCTTGAAGAAAACACATGCCCTGGCTGATTTGTGCTTCCGACAAAAATGTTGCGATTCTGATTCTTGAGCGGTACTGCCATACATTGGCAACTTATCATATATCCTCTGAGGATGGTGTATTAGTATGATACTAACGCGGACTGAATGGCTTACGAGAGAAGCCATCCGAGTAGCTTGCTGAGGAAGACTTGTTAACTTCTGCTCATATCTTTTGTCTGGGTATCGTGCAGAAAAAAGCTATATAGCTTACACATGAAGCTTGGTCTGATTATTGTGCTGGAGAAGCCTGAGTTCCATACTTGAGAAGCTTCCCCTCGGGTTCGCTTTGACTGGAAGTATTCCGTCAATCTTGTACCTGACTAGTCATGTTTCTGACTTGATCGTTACTGCTATGAGGATTTTGTACTGATGTAGACTTGAGTTATTAGTACTGTTGTGAGGAGTGCCCACTAATGCAAAATTGATTATCAGCCTCAAAATCAGATATTCCCCATTTCACTGCAGTCGGCTAAGAATTCCATTTTGTTTAGCTGAGTTTCCAAATATTTGAACTCCTTGTTGATTCTTCGGGTCCGGTGTGGGTTGATGAGCAACTCTTTATAGGGGGGAAATAATGTAAGACCGGGGCCCAAAAATAAAGGAGCAAAAGAAAACTCAACTAAACAAAAGCACACAACAACAATCAATTCACACACAATGAATGTCACATATTACTGCTAGTCACACAATATGCATTCCTACATAAGCACACAAATCTCACAGGATCTCCGGTTCTACGATCTAGCATGTTGTGACGATGTGCACGAGGATGAATAAATGTGTGGAAGAATTTGCATAAACAGCACGAAGGTCGCAACCGCATTATTATCAAGTGGACGGAAAAAGATCTGCAGTCGTCCAAGAAATAGGGTAGCGGGGAAAAACTGAGGCTGCTGACATTGGCCTTTCTTGATAACTAAGGTCATTAAGGGTTGCCAACATGACAAAAATGAAAGAGCGATTCGGGATAGAAGCATGTCCATCACCGAAACGATAGGCGGGGCTGAAAGGATGATACCAGCGAGATACCTGAGCACCATTTTTGCAAACAGTGTCGGGATCACATGGCATCACTCTGCTGGGACAGAAATGACACCAATCACCGAAGAACGAGCAAGAAAAGAAAATTGGAGAAATGCAAAGGCTGAGTTGTAGTGGATCCAAACCAATTCCGGCTACACTCACCAGATAAACCATTAGCAACAACTACTAAGGCTATATGCATGCTATGCAACAAACAAATGCAGAAACCAAATGCAATAAACAAGCCAGACTTTAAACTATTGATTTCTACCAGTTTCTACCGCTCGCACTGACTAGGGTGTCCTACAGCCAGACCTGCTCTGATACCAAGCTTGTGGCACCCCGGCTCAGAGAAACCAGAACGCCCCGTATTCCAGCCCAGAGATCGAGGAGAAGTCTTCTGGAATAAGACACTGCTTAGCATAGAACGAACCAGCTTTCTATTATTACATGAATATGAATACAAGCTCTCCGATATTACAATGAATAACATCGGCAGGGTGACACTACGCCATCCTCATTTGCTCTATGCAAGTAGCAGAACAAGTCGAGGCGGCGGAACAACTATTGGCAGCGGAACAACAACGCCGGTGGTGAACTCCACTCCGCAGGGACTCTGGCTGAAACACTTATCCTAGCTCGCAAACAAAGAATCCACGGCAAACAAGCATTCAAATCCGGCATGACCTGCAAACTGGCATGACACGCCGGGTCAGTACATTGAATGTACTTGCAAGCTCACAATAACCAGAAGCATTCAAGACAAACAACAGCATGGCAATTACAGGTTAAGCAGGAATTATCATGAGATCATCAGGATAACATGGCATGAACAACATGAACATGATGCAGCTAGAACAATATGAGTATGGCATGAACATATAAATCTGAAGATACTAGCATGCAACATGATGACACTATATGCACCACTTATTCTGCTCGGGTTAACTCATAACCATCACATGCATCACTTACCAACCTCGGACATCACACGATCATCTCAGGATCAAATCAAGTTTGGTATAAACAATACCATAGTAATCATTAAATGACCACAAGGAGCTTGATCTTTACCCATGATTCTCGCACAACATCACGAATAACCAACAACTCGGTATCCTCGATACCACGGTGATCATTCACGGATCACAAACGGAACCACTCTGGGCTCAACAGGTTACCTCATAACCAAACGGTGATCATTTCATGATCACCACCAATCTTTTTCTCATCATCGAACCAGGGTTGTTATTAAGCAAGTTATTATTATTACTATTGACCCATAGTGTGACCGACACGACCTGGGCCCTTATCCGTGGGCACGACTATCAATAGATTTAATATACACTCTGCAGAGGTTAGCACACTGTACCCACACCACGGAACCCATGCCCTCGCACTCCCATTTGGGTGGACCAATGGCGTTCTGACAAAACAGATCTACTACCATGACACTCTCCTGGCCACTCCGACCAACTCCCCTTTGGGCTAAGTCATGGGTGGCCCCGTGCCTACCAAAGGCACCAACGGCCACCGTCGTGGCAAAACATAAACGGTCCCAAACGGGGACAAAATCATGCATAACAACTTGGGCACACAAAGCGCATAACAACTCGGGCACACAAGGCTTGTGCCGTCCTACCCAGCCAAGGTAGCGCCCGCGCATAACCTTCCCTCGTTGGAGGCACCGGCGAAAGGCATGATAATAGACCCAGTTAGGACCTTCCCATTAGGTAAGCGTGGTTGCACTGATCATCTCAATATGGTGGCACCATGACTCAGCCAACAGTTGTTCAAGTTCAGTTTAATCCGGTTAAACTTGAATGCAATATGTTGAGCCATGATAAAATAACATGATGCAATTACAATGCATGAGCACGATATCAACATAAGCATGGGGTGCAACATAAATATCCACCATATCAGCAATGGATCATATCCAATTGAGCATAGCATAATGATGAGCATGAATATCACAAGTACAACACTACTCATAGCATAACATGACCACTACCTCATCACTACTTCCCGGTACCCACGAGTATTCAAGTCCTAACCATGCAGTGTTTGAGGATTGAGACTAATGCATAAAACTGGGTAATAAGAGGTATGATCAAAGTGTTACTTGCCTTGCTGACGATCTGCAAACCCTAGAGTCTCGTAGTAGCACGCTTCGCACTCCGAAAATTCTATCGCAAATAAATAATAGCATACATAAGCACTCAAGCATAGATGTAAGGGTAAAACTCAGATGAGAAAGTCCAAACTGAAAGTTCAACTGAAGAGCTACGATTTGAAAAAAGAATCAATCAAATTGGACCTTCAAAACTCAAACTACGATCAAAAGAAGTTCAGATTCAAATCTGCTTGAAACCCAATTTTAATTTGTCAAAATCATGTTCAAGTTGGTTAACTGGAAAGAGGAGTTCAAGACGAAGATTTTGGCATTGGTTTCACTAGATTTGGACGGACGGACAAAAAGTAACGAGGGTTTGAAGATTAGGGGCTAATCTGCGATAAAAATATTCGCGGATAGGTCCCTGGCCGAAAATAAAAAGAAAAAGACTAATGAACGAACGTTCGCTATCAGAGACGAACGAACGAACGCGTTCGTGAACAGATGCGTTCGGGCGAATATTCAAAAAAAAGCGAAACCGAAGAAAACCGGGAAAAACCGGTGGGTCGGCGGCGGCTCCGACGGGTCGGGGCTTCGGCGTGGCGGGTCAGCGTGCGTTGGCGGCGCGGCAATAGAGCAGTGGCGGTGGGCGGCGTGGCAGGCGGCAGCGACGCGGGGCTGCTGCTGCTGCTTGGGCGGCGGCGGCGGCTGGCGGCTTGGGAGGAGAGGGGGGTCGGGCGGCTCCTTATAAACGGGGAGGGCAAGGCAGCAGCTTGGGAGAGGGGGCACCGGCCTCGGGAGGCGTGCCCAAGCCGGACACGGCTGGCGGCGGCGAGGCGGCTCCCGCGTGGGTGAAAGACGGGCGGCCTGCTGGGCCGGCTGGGCTGGGTGCGGCCCAGTTCGGTCGGCCCGAAGAGATTTTAAAAAAATCCGCAGAAGAAAAATCCTAATAAAATATAAAAAATTCTAAAAATGCCGAAAACAATTTTCGCCGTCTAAATAAAATCTTTAGAACAAGGTGAACATTTTTCTGGCCTAAAAATGCAATTTTGAAAAATGCATATTTTCCTAATACAAATAAAATAGCAATAAAATTCCAAATAAAATATTTATTTAATTTTAATATTTTTCCTCCAATATTCCCCTCTGGTTTTGCAGAAGTCATTTTATCTCCTCTCATTTAGTTTTAATATAGGAAATATTTCAGAGGGAAAAAATATTAAAATCAAAGTGATCCTCTTTCAAATTTGAGAAAATTCAAATATGAAAATAATGAAATCCCCAACTCTCTCTGCGGGTCCTTGAGTTGCTTAGCATTTCTATGATCACAAACAAAATGCGAGAAAAATATGATATGCATATGATGACCTATGTATAACATCCAAATTTGAAAATTGGGATTTACAACTTTCGGTATGCCATTGTGAATAATTTGCCATGATATTATCAAAGAATTTGGTAGCTTCACCCAAAGTAATTTCCATAAAAGTACCGCCCACGGCGGAATCTAAAAGATTACGAGAAACAAAATTCAATCCCACATAAAAAAGTGTATGATCATCCAAAGATTTAACCCATGAGTTGGGGAATTCCTTAGCATCATTTTCATCCTTTCCCAAGATTGTGCAACATGCACATGTTCAAGTTGCTTGAAATTCATGATCTGGGTTCTAAGGGAAATAATTTTTGCGGGAGGAAAATACTTAGTGATAAAAGCATCTTTGCACTTATTCCAAGAATCGATACTATTGCGAGGCAAAGAAGAGAACCAATTTTTTGAAGAATCACACAAAGAGAATGGAAATAATTTCATCTTAACCACATCACTGTCCACATCTTTTTTATTTTTCATATCGCATAATTCCATGAAGGTATTAAGATGGGACGCGGCATCCTCATTAGGAGTACCGAAAAATTGGTCTTTCATAACAAGATTTAGCAAAGCGGTATTAATATCACAAGTCTCCGCACTAGTGGCGGGAGGGGAAAGTGGAGTGCCAATAAAATTATTGTTTTTGGTATTTGAGAAATCACTTAACTTGGTGTTCTCTTATGTAATGATGACCACACAACAAGATTGCACTCAAAAACAGATCCGGCAAGAAAACGGCAAACGGAAAAAGAGAGGCGAATAAAATGGCAAATTTTTGTGAAGTGGGGGAGAGGAAAACGAGAGGCAAATGGCAAATAATGTAAATTGCAAGGAGATGAGATTTGTGATTAGGAACCTGGTTATGTTGAATATCCTCCCCGGCAACGGCGCCACAAATTCTCCTTGATGGTAGCTGGAACTACATCGGTATTTCCTCGGAGAGGGAGGGATGATGTAGCAGAGCGACAGTAGGTATTTCCCTCAGTTATGAAACCAAGGTATCGAACTAGTAGGAGAACCAATAAACACAATGTAAACAACACCTGCACACAAACAACAACACCTCGCAACCCGACGAGTTAAAGGGGTTGTCAATCCCTTCTGGGGTACGGCACCTCAAGATAGGCTAGCGGACATGAGATAAATTGTAGTAGATTGATAGATCGAACGCCAAATAAAATATATAAAGATAAAACGTAGCAAGGTAGTTTTGTATTTTTTTTGGATTAATAGATCTAAATAAAAATGCAAAGGAAAAGTAGATCGCAAGGAAAATATATGAGAAATAAGACCCGGGAGCCGTAGGTTTCACTAGTGGCTTCTCTCGAGAAAAATAGCAAACTGTGGGTAAACAAATTACTGTTGGGCAATTAATATAACTTCAAATAATTATGACGATATCCAGGCAATGATCATTATATAGCCATCACATCCAAGATTAGTAGACCGACTCCTGCCTGCATCTACTACTATTACTCCACACATCGACCGCTATCCAGCATGCATCTAGTGTATTAAGTTCATGGAAAAAGGGAGTAATGCAATAAGAACGATGACATGATGTAGACAAGATCCGTTTATCTATATGGCAGTAGATATAGATCTCGTCTTTTTAACCTTAGTATCAACGATACATACATGTCGTTTCCCTTTCTGTCACTGGAATCGAGCACCGTAAGATCAAACGCACTACCGGGCACCTCTTCCCATTGCAAGATAAATAGATCGAGTTGGCCAAACAAAACCCGAATATCGAAGAAGAAATACGAGGCTATAAGAGATCATGCATATAAAAGATCAAAGAAACTCAAATAAATTTCATGGATATAAAAAGATATGACTGATCATAAACTCGAAGTTCATCAGATCCCAACAAACACACCGCAAAAGATTTACATCATATGGATCTCCAAGAGACCATTGTATTGAGAATTCATCGAAAGAGAGAGAAAGCCATCTAGCTACTAACTACGGACCCGAAGGTCTACAAGGAACTACTCACGCATTATCAGAGAGGCGCCAATGGAAGTGGTGAACCCCTCCGTGATGGTGGCTAGATTGGATCTGGCGGTTCTGGACTCTGTGGCGGTTGGATGAATATTTTGTCGACTCCTCTAAGGTTTCTGGAATATTGTGCTATTTATAGAGCAAAGAGGCGGTCCGGGGCACCCGAGGTGGGCACAACCCACCAGGGCGCGCCTGGCCTCCTGGGGCGCCCTGGTGGGTTGTGCCCCCTCGGGGCACGGACCAGGTGCAACCAGGGCCCATTGCCTTCCTTCTGGCCCATAAAAAATCATTGTGGAGTTTCGTGGCATTTGGACTCCGTTTGATATTGATTTCCTGCGATGTAAAGACACATGGAAAAATAGCAACTGGCACTTGGCACTATGTCAATAGGTTAGTACCAAAAAATGATATAAAATGACTATAAAATGATTATAAAACATCCAAGATTGATAATAAAACAGCATGGAACAATCAAAAATTATAGATACTATGGAGACGTATCAAGGCCCAAGGTGATGAACTGCCACATGTATAAACTTGTATTGTAAGGTAGGATTAGTTAGTCACCGAGCTGGACACGTTGTGTATGAGCCGGTCAGGACTCTCTAAGACACCGAGCGTCAACCTATGTATATAAAGGGACGGCCTGGCGGCGGGTTAAGGATAAGAAACAACAGATTGAGAATAGGTCAAGCGTATTCGCTCCCTAGAAATCGAAACCCAAGCAATACAATCCCAAACTAGAGTAGGCCCTTTTACCTCCACCGCGTGGGGTCGAACCAGTAAAAACCCTCTGTGTCCTTTGTCCCGATTAACCCCTTTAAGCTAACCTAGTTGTGATGGCTCCATGACTAAGTCCTTCCACTACGATACCTACCATGTCAACTCCACGACAACCACGGTTTTTTTTCCGTCATGGACAGCCCAAAGAATGTCATGCAGCTGCTTCTCCGGCCCACCCAGGACGAAAAGCCCATTTTCTACCATGATTTTTTGTCTTGGAAGTAGGAGCCCACCACATCTATGATGATACCGGTTTTGTCACAATTATCGTCATAGAAGTGTCATAAGCATGACAGAAAAAATTCATTCGGCCCAAAGTGTCACGGATGTGTCTTTTTTTGTAGTGTTAGAATTGCTCTCTATGCTTCACTTAAATGTTTATGAGCTATGGAATTGCTCTAGTGCTTCACTTATATCTTTTTGAGCATGGTGTGCTTTAGTATTTTTTGGAGAAATACTCTCATGCTTCACTTAGATTTATTTGAGAGTTAGCAAAATTTTAAGAAATTCTCTCTTGCTTCACTTCAATTATTTTGAGAGAAAGAAATATGATGCTCATCTTCTTCACTTATATTTGTTTGAGATTATTAAAAGCAACATATGAAACTAGTTCCAAAGTGATAGATATCCAAGGAGGATATAATAAAAACTTTCATTAAGATCATTGGACAAAATAAACTTGATTCTTTGTATTAGTTTTGAAATATGATGATAGTGATATGTGAGTCATGTTGATGAGTAATTATGCTTTAGTAAGAACTAGCAAACATGCCCGTGCGTTGCAATGGGAGAAAAAAATATAAGCACATGAAGTATGGCCATCTTAACCATTGATGGAACTGCCATAAGGTGAGCTGATTTTGAGCGAATCTATGTGAACTCAATTCTCTCCACACTATGGATCCCAAGAGTACATATGTTCATTTATTGAACAGTGATGTCATAAGCATATGCCAATTTGTGCAATTTGTTGTGCACTCTAGTGAAAATATTATTATGACAAACTAATGAATAAAAAATATGAATTTGTTTTCTAAAAACAGGACAAACTAATAAAGATTTGAGCACAAATATTATTTATCCATCATCTCTCAACTTTGAGAAAAAACAAAATGAGGCTATAGTGCACAATGATTGGAGAGGATAGCACAAACACGACGTGGCGTGTCACTATGTTTCGCCTGACTTGAGGGGGGCGGTAGATCGATCCTAAATTGATTGCTCCCCCATATTGTATTTCTCCACCTGTATTATTTCCTTATTGCACCACCTTCCCATTCCTCAACGGCAGACGCCTGCGTCATAGCATGAGAGATGGAGAGGTAGGGTTGCATCTCACCAACACTATAGAACTAGAGTTGATGGCCGGCGTTCTGGGTACGGTGCAAAACCCTAGTATAGTCGATTCACCTCTATATAAGATTATGGTATATTCATACTTGTGTTTTGGCAAAATAAGAACCCAACAACAACCTTTTGGTAGATGCTACATATCCCAATTCATCAAGCCCTAGCAGAACAAAAGTACAAAGGCTCCCATCAACAAAAAAAATTAAATAGAAATTTTGTTTTATCAAGAATCTAGGTTTACTTTTCTTACATGGTTCATTGGAAGTTCAAACTGACGCTAAATTTGTTAATTCAACATAATGATATGATTGATTTGTGCAATGTCTACTCTCCTAATCTTATTTTCTTTTTTGCGGGGGATCCTAATCTTATTAAGTGTTGGCACGAAAAGACAAAGCATTGTGTAGTCACTCATCATGCACCACGGCTTGAAAACATTGAAGGTTAGCGGTGTGAACTTTAAATTTAAGAGAGCAAATTCTCACAACAAATGCAGGTTTAGCCCCCTATGCCAAAGCTACTATAGTGACCTTGTGGAACAAAGCCTACCATAATCAAGAGATGACACAAAATCATCAACATTGTCGTGGAGGGAAGTTTAATCCCGGCCACACCTCCCAATGTCCCATAACCCTGACGCCACAGGTCTCTCACGGATGGTTGACTTGACTGCCGCTACATACTCCGGAAGGATCTGCAGACATATACCAAAAGGCATCATGTACATAAACAAAAAGTAAGTATAAGAAGAATGCATGCTGATGATCTGCTGTAAGACGCACACCAAGGTTTATCAACCACCCATACATCATGAAAGTATTAGCGTTGAGTAGCAAAACCATATTACAATATGTGTATATATTAAATAAATATGAACACGTATCACATAATTTTAACATGTCATTGGGTCCTGGGCCACAACATAATCCCAAATACGCAACCTTTAATCAGGCCCCAAATTTCAATTTAAGTCCCACGCCAAATTTAATTAGTTTGATCTCACTCCCGCGATTTAATTTCACTTCATGGATGATTTCTTCCAAATGTGCTCATTGTTTCTCATATGCCCACTTCAGATCCTTACGCCCCAAATACACAACCTTTAATCAGGCCTTTCTTCCAAAGGTTTCATGGATAATTTCTTCTGTGTCTTCTCATTGTGCAGCCTTTAATCAGGCCTTACTTGGAATATTAGAGCTCATTGTGGAACCTTTGATTCCATTCCCTCAATTTATTTCTTCAAACCGTGTTGGCTCATTGCGCAGCCTTTACTCATGGGATAAATCAGTTCAACGCTTCACCCTCTGCTTATCAATTCCCAAGATGGCTTGTTGATGCCCTGGGTAACTTGGGAACATATATAAGTTGGTGATATTGAACATAAAAAGGCAAGGTGGGACTATTTAAGGGAGGAACGTGGTCTGTGTTATTGTAGCCTATACCTAGGAATCAATCCAGCTTGTACATATGAATTTCCCTAAGAAAGGTTGTACATACAGACTCATTGGCTTGTTCCTGACAGAAACAAGCTACACATTGCAGCTCTTTACATGTGCCCCACTTTGCTACATCGTCTTCTTCCCGGAGCACGTTGTTGTCTTCTTCCGATACAAAGCCAGCTGTCTACGCGTCCTCCCGCCATCTCGAGTCACAGTTCTCCTCATACAACTCCAGATGAACCCCTACGGTGAAGCTCTGCTCCTCTCCATCTCTCTCTCCAGTCTCAATTGTCCACATAGCCGTCGATCCGCGCGGCCTAGGTTGCCGCCATGAACACCCATGGCCACGAGCTCTAGTTCAGCCGCTCCTTGCTGCTGCACTTCGATGTGCTCACCTGCGCACCCATGCGCCTAACGCTACGCCACGCACGTCCCTAAGACACTCAGGCAAACCCCAAAAGCTTGTCATTGTCCGTTGAGCATCAAGCACAGCGGAGGCCATGCCTTGTGTTTGATTCTCGTAAATCAGTTGGATCGTAGTTAAAATACAGAGTTGCAATTTTTTCACAAACACATGCATAGCCTGTTGGTTTGCCTGACCCGTTTGCAAACCGTGCAGACCTAGGATCGATACCAGGAACTCCCAATATTTTGATTTGCATTTTATTTCTGTTGTTACATTGACACCTGGCTCCTAGCAATCCCGTTGAGAGGCCCAATGTGGCCCATAAAATCCAGATAGCATAGCACCACAAAAGCCTAGGAGTTTGTATGAGCGCAAAACACGTTTTTGATAATTAGTACCACCTCGGATATAGCAATAAAAAATAATAGGTGAACGGATGAAAAAATTAGTGAAACACACCTTGCTTTATTAGTAGGTATAGATATTGGTGTTAATGTTCGTGATTCCCTATGCAAGCTCAAAAGTCAATAGTTATGCAATTAAATTACATCCTACTTGTGGTGCATTATTCGCTGTTAGTTATGCTTAATTATCGCTTATGAGATTTTTCGTTTCTTGGTTGGATGCTTCTCAATCTTTTGCTAGCCTTCATTTGCACTAAGTATGATCACTACTTGTGCATCCAAAATCCTTTAAACCAGTTTTGCCACATGAGTCCACTATACCTACCTATATGTTGTATTCTTTTGCCGTTCTAAGCAAATTTGTATGTGCCATCTCTAATTTTCAAAATAAACTTCTCTTTTGTGTGCTCGTACTGCTCATGAAACGGTAGGGGTGGCTAATATATTTCCATGCTAGATATGTTATTCTCAAGATGAGTTTTTATTCACTTGTCATTGCATGGGAATAAGGAAAAGGTATTGGGGATGCCCAGTCCCAAAATAAAAAATGAATTTACTTTATGTTGTCAAATAATAAATTCCTTGGAAAGTGTTGGTATGGAAGGCACCCGTGGATACGGCTAGCCATGGAAAGTGAAAGTATGGTTGAAAAAGGAATAAACTTTATTTTCTGTTTGGGAGCCGCCTATGATATATCTAGCATGGAAAGTATTGGGAACTACTCGATCGTTTTTGCTGACAGGAAAAGCATGCCACCCAAATTGTTTTATCTATATCTTTTTCGCTTTGAGCTCTGGCACCTCTACAAATCCCTACTTCCCTCCGAGAAGGGCCTTTCTATTTACTTTATGCAATTTTTGTTTTTACTTGAGTCTCCATCTTCTCTTATAAAGCACCAACTAAGGGGCACTATGATCGTACTTGAGCATTCGGTGTAGCTAATATGCGAGTGTGTTTCATGAATGGATCAATCATTGAGCATAATGGGCTAGGGATAGCTTGCTTTAGTGTTGATATCTTGAGAAGACATGGTTGCTTGTTGATATGCTTGAGTATTGAAATCCTCATGTCAAAACTAGACTATTGCTTTGAACCATATAATAGTCCATATGTCCATGCTACAAAGAAAAGAATATGTGATGAACATGTTAGGCAGCATTCCACATCAAAAATTCAGTTTTTTATCATTTACCTACTCAAGGACGAGCAGGAATTAAGCTTGGGGATGCTGATACGTCTCCAATGTATCTATAATTTTTAATTGTTTCATGCTGTTATATTATCATTCTTGGATGTTTTACAATCATTTTTTGGTACTAACCTATTGACATAGTGCCCAGTGCGAGTTGCTATTTTTTTCTTGTTTTTTACATCCCATGAAATCAACACCAAACAGAGTACAAAAGTAGTGAAACTTTTTGTGGATTTTTTCTGGACCAGAAGACACCAGATGGGCCGAAGAAGTACGAGAGGGGTGCTCCAAGGGGAGCACAACCTACCAGGGCGCGCCTGGGGGCCCAGGCGCGCCCAGGTGGGTTGTGCCCACCTCGGTGGCCTTCCGCACCGCCTCTTTGCTCTATAAATACCCCAATATTCCAGAAATCCTAGGGGAGTCGACGAAATTTTATTAGAGTCGCCGCAAGTTCCAGAACCACCAGATCCAATCTAGACACCATCACAGAGGGGTTCATCATCCTCATTGGCGCCTCTCTAATGACGCATGAGTAGTTCATTGTAGACCTACGGGTCCGTAGTTTGTAGCTAGATGGCTTCCTCTCTCTCTTTTTATTCTCAATACAATGGTCTCTTAGAGATCCATATGATGTAACCCTTTTTGCAGTGTGTTTGTTGGGATCCGATGAACTTTGAGTTTATGATCAGCTCTATCTTTTTATCCATGAAATTTATTTGAGTCTTCTGTGATCTCTTATACGCATGATTGCTTATAGCCTCGTATTTATTGTCCGATATTTGGGTTTTTTTGGCCAACTTGATCTATTTATCTTGCAATCAAAAGAGGTGCTTTGTGATGGGTTCGATCTTACGGTGCTTGATCCCAGTGACAGAAGGGGAACCGACACATATGTATCATTGCTATTAAGGATAACAAGATGGGGTCTATTTCTACATAAATAGATTTTGTCTACATCATGTCATCATTCTTATTGCATTACTCCGTTTCTCCATGAACTTAATATACTAGATGCATGGTGGATAGCGATCGATGTGTGGAGTAATAGTAGTACATGTTGGCAGGAGTCGGTCTACTAATCTTGGACGTGATGTCTATATAATGATCATTGCCTGGATATCATCATGATTATTTGAAGTTCTATCAATTTCCCAACAGTAAGTTGTTTACCCATTGTATGCTATTTTTCTCGAGAGAAGCCACTAGTGAAATCTACGGCCCCCGGGTCCCTTCTTTATTATATTTTCCTTCGCGATCTATTTTTATTTGCTTTCATTTTCAGATCTATTAATCCAAAAATACAAAAATACCTTGCTGCTATTCATTGTTATTTATTTTGTCTCGCGTTCCCGCGAGATCTATTTGTCCAATCTACTACAATTTTATCTATCTTTTTACCCATGAGGGATTGACAACCCCTCTCTTACGTAGGGTTGCAAGTATTTGTTCTTTGTGTGCAGGAGTTGTTTACATGGTTTTGCATGGTTCTGCTACTGGTTCTATAACCTTGATCTCATCACTAAGGGAAATACCTACCGTTGTTGTGCTGCATCATCCCTTCCTCTTTGGGGAAATACCGACGTAGTTCTAAAAGACATCAACTCTCTGTACCTGGCCCACCTTGACCTCTGCGAGCGTCGCCGGAGTCGGCTTGATTCATAGCCCACCGAAGGGTGTCAACTGCCCTTCGTTGGGTCAGGAATCAACTTCTTCGACTCCTCCAGCATTGCCTTCTTCAGCACTGCATCTGAATCTTTCTGCATGTTTGCCATGCTTGTGAAGTTGGAGTAGACTTCCATGGTATTCTCGAACTTGGTGCGGTCACCAAGCGAGCACCCGAGAAATAAAGCCGTCCATCCCATGTGTAACACCCACGATGCGGCTATATCTCCCACGTGTCGGAGCACGACTTAGAGGCATAACCGCATAGTAGGCATGTCGCAAGAGGGGTAATCTTTACACATCCCATGTACTGAATAAGAATGGGATAAAGAGTTGGCTTACAATCGCCACTTCACACAATACATGAAAATAGCATTACATCATCTAGAATACAATCAAGGTCCGACTACGGAACCAAAATAAAGACAGCCCCTAATGCTAGATCCCCGATCGCCCCGACTGGGCTCCACTACTGATCAACTGGAAAATGAAACAACACAACGAACACGATCTTCATCGCGCTCCTCCTTGAGCTCGGTTGCGTCACCTGCACTGGTATCATCGGCACCTGCAACTGGTTTTTGGAAGTAATCTGTGAGTCACGGGGACTCAGCAATCTCACACCCTCGCGATCCAGACTATTTAAGCTTATGGGTAGGAAAAGGTAGTGAGGTGGAGCTGCAGCAAGCACTGGCATATATCGTGGCTAACTTTCGCAAATGAGAGCGAGAAGAGAAGCAAAGCACGGTCGTGAACTAGAAGTGATCAAGAAGTGATCCTGAAACTACTTACGTTCAAGCATAACACCAGAACCGTGTTCACTTCCCGGACTCCGCCAGAAAGAGACCATCATGGCTACACACGCGATTGATGCATTTTAATTAAGTTAAGTGTCAAGTTCTCTATAACCGGACATTAACAAATTCCCATCTGCCCATAACCGCGGGCACGGCTTTCGAAAGGTCAAAACCCTGCAGGGGTGTCCCAACTTAGCCCATCACAAGCTCCATTGGTCAACGAAGGATATTCCTGTTGGAAATATGCCCTAGAGGCAATAATAAATTAGTTATTATTATATTTCCTTGTTCATGATAATCGTTTATTATCCATGCTAGAATTGTATTGATAGGAAACTTAGATACATGTGTGGATACATAGACAACACCATGTCCCTAGTAAGCCTCTAATTGACTAGCTCGTTGATCAATAGATGGTTATGGTTTCCTGACCATGGACATTGGATGTCATTGATAACGGGATCACATCATTAGGAGAATGATGTGATGGACAAAGACACAATCCTACGCCTAGCACAAGATCATGTAGTTCGTATGCTAAAGCTTTTCTAATGTCAAGTATCATTTCCTTAGACCATGAGATTGTGCAACTCCCGGATACCGTAGGAGTGCTTTGGGTGTGCCAAACGTCACAACGTAACTGGGTGGCTATAAAGGTACATTACAGGTATCTCCGAAAGTGTCTGTTGGGTTGGCACGAATCGAGACTGGGATTTGTCACTCCGTGTAAACGGAGAGGTATCTCTGGGCCCACTCGGTAGGACATCATCATAATGTGCACAGTGTGATCAAGGAGTTGATCACGGGATGATGTGTTACGAAACGAGTAAAGAGACTTGCCGGTAACAAGATTGAACAAGGTATCGGGATACCGACGATCGAATCTCGGGCAAGTATCGTACCGCTAGACAAAGGGAATTGTATACGGGATTGATTAAGTCCTTGACATCGTGGTTCATCCGATGAGATCATCGTGGAACATGTGGGAGCCAACATGGGTATCCAGATCCCGCTGTTGGTTATTGACCGGAGAGTCATCTCGGTCATGTCTGCATGTCTCCCGAACCCATAGGGTCTACACACTTAAGGTTCGGTGACGCTAGGGTTATAGAGATATTAGTATGCGGTAACCCGAAAGTTGTTCGGAGTCCTGGATGAGATCCCGGACGTCACGAGGAGTTCCGGAATGGTCCGGAGGTAAAGATTTATATATGGGAAGTCTTGTTTTGGTCGCCGGAAAAGTTTCGCACATTATCGGTATTGTACCGGGAGTGCCGAAAGGGGTCCGGGGGTCCACCAAGGGGGTCCACCTGCCCCGAGGGGCCACATGGGCTGTAGGGGTGTGTGCCTTGGCCTATATGGGCCAAGGGCACCAGCCCCAAGAGGCCCATGCGCCAAGAGATAAGGGAAAGAAAGAGTCCTAAAGGGGGAAGGCACCTCCTAGGTGCCTTGGGGAGGATGGACTCCTCCCTGGCCGCACCCTTCCTTGGAGGAAGGGCCAAGGCTGCGCCCCCCCCCCTCTCCTTTGGCCCTATATATAGTGGGGGGAAGGGAGGGCAGCCGCACCTAAGCCCTGGCGCCTCCCTCTCCCTCCTCCCGCAGCGCTTGGCGAAGCCCTGTTGGAATCCCGCTACTTCCACCACCACGCCGTCATGCTGCTGGATCTCCATCAACCTCTCCTCCCCCTTGCTGGATCAAGAAGGAGGAGACGTCGCTGCTCCGTACGTGTGTTGAACGCGGAGGTGCCGTCCGTTCGGCGCTAGGATCATCGGTGATTTGGATCACGACGAGTACGACTCCATCAACCCCGTTCTCTTGAACGCTTCCGCGCGCGATCTACAAGGGTATGTAGATCCACTCCTCCCTCGTTGATAGATGACTCCATAGATAGATCTTGGTAACACGTAGGAAAATTTTGAATTTATGCTACGTTCCCCATCAATTCCTTCTCCCAGGAAGACCCGATCAGACTCGGAATCCCGGTTACAAGACATTTCGACAATGGTAAAACAAGACCAGCAAAGCCCCTGAATGTGCCGACAAATCCCGATAGGAGCTGCACATATCTCGTTCTCAGGGCACACCGGATGAGCAAGACGTCGGGTTGGCATAGACCCTGGTTGCCTAGGGGGCGCCGGACATCACTCAGGTTGTACCAACACTTAGAGAAGCACTGGCCCGGGGGGTTAAAATAAAGATGACCCTTGAGTCTGCAGAAACCAAGGGAAGGTGATAGGTTATTACTGCAAATGTAAAACCAAGGTTGGGCCTTGCTGGAGGAGTTTTATTCAAAGCAAACTGCCCAGGGGTTCCCATTATAACCCAACCGCATAAGGAACACAAAACCAAGCAACATAACACCGGTATGATGGAAACTAGGGCGGCAAGAGTGGAACAAAACACCAGGCATAAGGCCGAGCCTTCCACCCTTTACCAAGTATATAGATGCATTAATATAAATAAGAGATATTGTGATATCCCAACAATAACCATGTTCCAACAAGGAACAAACTCCATCTTCACCTGCAACTAGCAACGCTATAAGAGGGGCTGAGCAAAGCGGTGACATAGCCAAACAACGGTTTGCTAGGAAAAGGTGGGTTAGTGGCTTGACATGGCAACATGGGAGGCATGATATAGCAAGTGGTAGGTATCGCAGCATAGCAAAAGAGTGAGCAACTAGCAAGCAAAGATAGAAGTGATTTCGAGGGTATGGTCATCTTGCCTGCAAAGTTCTCCGAGTTGACTTAAGCTTGATCCTTGTAAGCGTACTCAATGGGTTCCTCGATCACAAACTCGTCTCCCGGCTCTACCCAAAGCAAGAACACAAGCCAAGGAAACAACAATCAACCACGGTGCAATGCGCAAGCAACATGATGCAAAACATAACATGATATGCGGGATGTGATATGCAATGCATATGCGTACTTCAGAAGGGAAAGATTGATCAAGGAATCAACTTGGCAAACCAAGTGCGCCGCTGGAAAGATGAGATGATTTCGGTCAAAATCGTTATAAAGATCACCGGAATTGGATGCACGGTTTGCAAATGGCAAGCAAAACAATAATGGCACAATTCTGCGATTAACAGCATGATGCCATCTAGAATGCAACAAGAAACTAAGCTACTGCACTCCAACATAGAAACAAAGCACATGGAAGTGATCTACTCAAGATGCTTGACAAAAGATGAACACTGAGCTACGGCTAATTCACACAAGAATAGGTTCAAACAATCATGGCAAAAGGGCAAAAGATAACAGCATCACAGACTTAGTGAAAATAATAACATGCCAGGAATTAACATCAGGAAGCAATATTTAGAGCAAGATTAAAACATGCTACAGGATCAGATCATAGCAATACAAGGCATGGCATAAATCTACTCAAAGCATATAAGAAAAGTCCCTTACTGAACATAAGCCAAAAAGGATCATAAGATATGATGGCACCCATGTAAACATAGCAAGTTTCGTTAACAGATTCAGACTTAGCAGAAAAACAGGACATGGCATAATCAGAATTATGAAGGCATGTTTGCGAGCTCGATGCACTCAACATAAGGCATTGCATGATAAACTAAGCATACTACCAGCAAGAAGACATGATCAAGAAGCTAACCATGGCAAGAACAATCTCATAGCATGCATGGATCAACTACAACAACCTTGGCAAAATTGATTAACACATAAACAATCTGTCAGGAACATTTTATAGCAAAAGTAGAGCAAGATTGAGCCATGCTAGGGTACTCCATAAATGCAAACCGGGACATGGATGGATAGAGCATAACCCTATGTAAAAATCATCCTTACTGAACATACTCAAAAGAAGCATGGATCACTCTGTAGCAACATGAATACATGGCATTAAAGTAACAGCTGGGAAATGACTTAGTGAAATACTAAGTCCCTGAAATCAGCAATATCATGAGAGCTACTTTGCATGCTTGTGCTAGTCACCACATTGATCACAAAAATACATGGCATACACCCCTGTAATATGGCATGGGCGCATGGCATAGCCCAAAAAACATGTAGAGCTCATGCTCATATGCAGCACACAATAATCATGGCAAAAATGACAAATGCTCATAATCTGATAAGAATCAGGAACTAAAATTTTATAGCACTCTTGCAATAGTCATATGGGCATCAAGATGGACTCAAACAAGCATGGTGCAATGGAACAAAATGAAGAGGATATCTAGATGAACAAATTGATATATGGCACGCATAAAACGGGGCTACGGATGCGGAGTTATGGCATGATGAATAGGGGCTGAAAACATTAGGGACTTGGTCGTTTTCTAAAGAAAAAAAACAGAGGTGAGCGGGGAATAGGAAAACGTGCTCAGGGCGAGACTTAGGGCAGCTCACCCAGTGGGCTTGGCCCAAAACAAGGAGCGGTGCGGTGGGCCCGTGGATCTGGGCTGGGCCGACCCGCAGACGTAGGAGGAGGCCCAGGGGCGAGGGCGTCGTCCTCCTCCTCGATCCCGCCTGGATCGAGGGAGGCAGGGGCGGCGGAGCCGAGGCGAGGCGGGGCGGGGACCGGCCGGATCAGGCGGATAAGGGGCTGCCGGATCCGTTCCTGGCGGCAGTAGGGTCAGGCGGCGAAAGGAACTCCGGGCGGCGGCGGCACGCGGGCTCGCGCGGGCCGAATCTGGGCCCCGCGGGCCGCGTGGTGGTGGAACAGCGGCGAGGTGAGCTGGCGCGATGCGGTAGGCTGAGGGCGGCGGCAGAGGTGACGTGGCGCGACGCCATTGGTCGGAGCGACGTGGAGGGGCACGGTGGACATGTCCGGCGCGGCGAGAACGCGTCCGGATGCGCGGTGGAGTTGTGTATCTAGGGTTAGACCGCAAAATTCGGAGGGGAGGTGTTTATATAGGTAGAGGGAGCTATGAGTGTCCAAATGGAGTGCGGTTTTCGGCCACGCGATCATGATCGAACGGCCGAGAGGATGGAGGGGGTATGGATGGGTTATGGGCCGCTTTGGAGGGGTGTTGGGCTGCAACACACACGAGGCCTTTACGGTTCCCCGGTTAACCATTGGAGTATCAAACGGACTCCAAATGGCAGGAAACTTGACAGGCGGTCTACCGGTGGTGTACCAAGGCTGCTTGGCAAATCTCGGTCCATTTTGAGAAAGTTCAACACCCGCACATGAAAAGAGGAAAAAGGGGTGCCGGAGGACATAGGAGTGCCGGATTGCAAAACGGACAACGGGGAAAATGCTTGGATGCATGAGACGAACACGTATGCAAATGCGATGCACATAATGACATGATATGAAATGCATGACACGCAAACAAATGACAAGGCAACAACAGCGAATAACTGGAAGACACCAGGCGCAACGGTCTCGGGGCGTTACACCATGCCCCAAGGGAAGGGGTTGGGGATGGGGTTGGAGTTGCTACTGGAGTTCATGGCTGCAGATAGGAGGAAGAGTGAGAGACAGAGAGATGACTAAGTGAGATGGTGGGTAAGTAGTGACCGTGAGGATGGGTGTGAATAAATTGGTTATGGATGGTAGGTTTTAATTGCAATCAACCTCGAAACTTTGTTGTGCTCTTCATAATGCGCTCTCTTCATAATGCAGATTGACACGAACAACAAGGGAATGAGGTGGTGCTACCCATGGAGAAGGGAAAGGAGGTCGTGCCGCCCATGGAGGTTGCGCCAACCACGCCTGAGGAGGTGGCCACGGATGAGGACGTTGTGCCAGAGGAGACCCTTAGCGGAAACTGTCGTAACTACGGCCACTACCAAGAGGAGGGAGGTCCAACCCACTTCTGCAAGGTGTTCCTTGCCCCTCAACTTGAGTGCACCTCGATGCCTCTGAACTTCACCAAACACTTCCTAGCGATGCCGCAAGAGTTCAAGCTGAGGACCAATACCGGCTGCTCGTGGAGGGTGACTGTCCGGATGATGGATGGCAGGGTGACCCTCAATCAGGGTTGGGCCCCCTTCGCCTCCGTCCATCAGATCAGGATAGGCTACATGGTGACATTCAAACTGCTCACTCCGGACACGCTCAATATGTCTTCGTCTTCGTCGACGAAGGCATTGAAGTGGTGACCAAGTGCGACAAGCATGATGATGCATTCGCCCTCAACGTCTAGGACTGCCCTTCCTATGCTCCAGCTGGTTTATTTGCTTATCTTGATTCTTTGTGTTTGAACTAATATTTTTTAAGTGACGCACTTTATTTAAACTGCGATTAGCTATGGTTTACAACTATCTTCTATTGTGTGTGTATCATTTTTTCTTCACACCACGCCGAAGAGGTTACCAAACAACAGTTGTTGCATGGAACCAAACACCATGTAGTTGCATGACCCGAGCCAATGCAGACAACCAAATGCTAGGCCAAAGTTGATCCCCTGATACTTCTCCAACGTATCTATAATTTTTTATTACTCCATGCTGTTATATTATCATTATTGGATGTTTTACAATCAATTTATATCATTTTTTGGTACTAACCAATTGACATAGTGCCAAGTGCTAGTTGATGTTTTTTGCATGTTTTTTACATCGCAGGAAATCCATAACAAATGGAGTCCAAATGCAGTGAAACTTGTTGTGGATTATTTTTGGACCAGAAGACATCCAATGGGCCAAAGAAGCACCTGGGAGGTGCTCCGAGGGGAGAACAACCCACCAGGGCGCGCTTGGAGGCCCAGGCGTGCCCTGGTGGGTTGTGCCCACCTCGGGTGCCTCCCGAACAACCTCTTTACTCTATAAATACCCCAAAATTCCAAAAACCCTAAGCGAGTCGACGAAAATAAATTCCAGCCGCCACAAGTTCTAGAACCACGACATCCAATCTAGAAACCATCACGGAGGGGTTCATCATGTCCATTGGTGCCTCCCCGATGATGCGTGACTAGTTCTTTGTAGACCTACGGCTCTGTAGTTAGTAGCTAGATGGCTTCCTCTCTCTCTTTTGATTCTCAATACAATGGTCTCTTGGAGATCCATATGATGTAACTCTTTTTGCGGTGTGTTTGTTGGGATCCGATGAACTTTGAGTTTATATTATGATCAGATCTATCTTTTTATCCGTGAAAGTTATTTGAGTCTTCTTTGATCTCCTATATGCATGATTGCTTATAGCCTCGTATTTATTCTCCGATATTTGGATTTTGTCTGGCCAACTTGATCTATTTATCTTGCAATGGGAAGAGGTGCTTTGTGATGGGTTTCATCTTGCGGTGCTTGATCCCAGTGACAGAAGGGGAACCGACACATATGTATCATTGCTATTAAGAATAACAAGATAGGGTCTATTTCTACATAAATAGATCTTGTCTACATCATGTCATCATTCTTATTGCATTACTCCATTTCTCCATGAACTTAATACACTAGATGCATGCTGGATAGCGGTCGACGTGTTGAGTAATAGTAGTAGATGCAGGCAGGAGTCGGTCTACTAATCTTGGACGTGATGCCTATATAATGATCATTGTCTGGATATCGTCATAATTATTTGAAGTTCTATCAATTTCCCAACAGTAATTTGTTTACCCACCGTTTGCTATTTTTCTCGAGAGAAGCCACTAGTGAAATCTACGGCCCCCGGGTCTCTTCCTTATTATATTTGCCTTGGCAATCTATTTTCATTTGCTTTTATTTTCATATCTATATTTCCAAAAATAAAAAATACCTTGCTACAATTTATTTTATCTTGCGTTCCCGTGAGATTTGTCTATCAAATTATTGCAACTATCTCACGTCCTTTTGCCAAATTCTGGCGCCGTTACTCGAAAGGGATTGACAACCCCTTTAACACGTCGGGTTGCGAGTGTTTGTTATTTGTGTGCAGGTGTTGTTCACAAAGTGTTGCGTGATTCTCCTACTGGTTCGATAACCTTGGTCTCATCACTGAGGGAAATACCTACCATTGTTGTGCTGCATCATCCCTTCCTCTTTGGGGAAATACTAACGTAGTCTAGCAGACACCGAAAGGAATTTTTGGTGCTGTTGTTGGGGAGACATCATCAACATCTACCAGGTTCCTAATCACAAATCTCATCTCCTCGCAATTTACATTATTTTCCATTTGCCTCTCATTTTCCTCTCCCCCACTTCACAAAAATTTGCCATTTTATTTGCCCTCTTTTTCGTTCGCCGTTTTCTTGTCGGATAGTTCTTCCTCCATTGCGTGCACTCCCGAGAATGAGGTTCTCAACTTTAAAAAAGGGGGAGGAAAAAATTTAAAAGATTGCAACGCCCATAATAGATCTATCCGTAAGCAACGTACCATTGTTCTTCTTCGATGTTTTTATGTGGGTGATGACCCACAAGTATAGGGGATCTATCGTAGTCCTTTCGATAAGTAAGAGTGTCGAACCCAACGAGGAGCAGAAGGAAATGATAAGCAGTTTCCAGCAAGGTATTCTCTGCAAGTACTGAAATAAGTGGTAACAGATAGTTTTGTGATAAGATAATTTGTAACGAGCAACAAGTAACAAAATTAAATAAGGTGCAGCAAGGTGGCCCAATCCTTTTTGTAGCAAAGGACAAGCCTGGACAAACTCTTATATAATGTAAAGCACTCCCGAGGACACATGGGAATATCGTGAATCTAGTTTTCATCACGTTCATATGATTCACGTTCGGTACTTTGATAATTTGGTATGTGGGTGGACCGGTGCTTGGGTACTGCCCTTACATGGACAAGCATTCCACTTATGATTAACCTCTATTGCAAGCATCCGCAACTACAACAAAAGTATTAAGGTAAACCTAACCATAGCATGAAACATATGGATCCAAATCAGCCCCTTATGAAGCAATGCATAAACTAGGGTTTAAGCTTCTGTCACTCTAGCAACCCATCATCTACTTATTACTTCCCAATGCCTTCCTCTAGGCCCAAATAATGGTGAAGTGGCATGTAGTCGACGTTCACATAACACCACTAGAGGAGAGACAAAATACATCTCATCAAAATATCGAACGAATACCAAATTCACATAACTACTAATAGCAAGACTCCTCCCATGTCCTCAGGAACAAAAGTAACTACTCACAAAGCATAAACATGTTCATAATCACAGAGGTATTAATATGCATATAGGATCTGAACATATGATCTTCCACCAATTGAACCAACTAGCATCAACTACAAGGAGTAATTAACACTACTAGCAACCTACTAGCACCAATCCCGAACTTGGAGACAAGAATTGGATACAAGAGATGAACTAGGGTTTTGAGATGAGATGGTGCTGATGAAGATGTTGATGGAGATTGCCCTCTCCTGATGAGAGGGGCGTTGGTGATGACGATGGCGATGATTTCTCCCTCCGACAGGGAAGTTTCCTCGGCAGAACAGCTCCGCTAGAGCCCTAGATTGGTTCTGCCAAGGTTCCGCCTTGTGGCGGCGGAGTTTCGTCCGAGAAGATAGCTTATGATTTTTTTCCCATCGAAAGACTCCATATAGCAGAAGATGGCCACCGGAGGGCCACCAGGGGGCCCATGAGGTAGGGGGCGCACCTAGAGGGGTAGGGCGCGCCCCCCACCCTCGTGGGTAGGGTGTGGCCCCCTAGTGAAGTTCTTGCTCTTAGTATTTTTTATATATTTGTAAAACATCTTCCGTGAAGTTTCAGGACTTTTGGAGCTGTGCAGAATAGGTCTTTAATATTTGCTCCTTTTCCAGCCCAGAATCCCAGCTGCCGGCATTCTCCCTCTTTATGTAGACCTTGTAAAATAATAGAGAATAGGCATAAGTATTGTGACATAATGTTTATTAACAGCCCATAATGCAATAAATATCGATATAAAAGCATGATGAGCCGAAATCGAAAAATATGTCCACATGTTTAGAGATAGAGGTGTCGATAAAAATAAAATACGGACATGAGGGCATCATGATCATTCTTAGAACAGCAACTTATATAATTCTTGTCATATAATCTCTAACGCTAGAGTAATAATTCAATCACAATATCAAGTATGAATCGTAAACTTCATTGAAAACTAACAAACTATAATCTCAGTCATTGAAGCAATTGTAATTTATCATAACATAGGAAAGAGTCAATGTATAAGAGCTTTTCAGCAAGTACACATACTCAACTATCATATAGTCTTTCACAATTGCTGACACTCACGCAATACTTATGGGTATGGAGTTTTAATTGGACAGAGAGAAAGATAGGGGATTATAGTTTTGCCTCCCAACGTTTTACCTCAAGGGTAATGTCAATAGTAATAGTTCATGAAAACTCACATCCAATTAGCCATATATACCAGGATCTTTCCAACATATTATGCTTGCCAAAGGATAAAGTGTAAAAAGGAAGGGTGAAATCACCATGACTCTTATGCAATGTAGGAGATAAAAGTAAAAGATAGGCCCTTCGCAGAGGGAAGCAGATGTTGTCATGCACTTTTATGGTTCGATGCACAAAATCTTAATGCGAAAGAACGTCACTTTATATTGCCACTTGTGATATGGACCTTTATTATGCAGTCTGTCGCTTTTATTACTTCCATATCACACAATCGTATAAAGCTTATTTCCTCCACACCAATCAATCATACATATTTAGAGAGCAATTTTTATTGCTTGCACCGATGACAACTTACTTGATGGATCTTACTCAATCCATAGGTAGATATGGTGGACTCTTATGGCAAGACTGGTTTAAGGGTATTTGGAAGCACAAGTAGTATCTCTACTTGGTGCAATGAATTTGGCTAGCATGAGGGGGAAAGGCAAGATCATCATGTTGGAAGATCCAAGACAATATAATTTATCTCAGATGTAAGAAAACATAACCCATTACGTTGTCTTCCTTGTCCAATGTCAACTCTTTAGCATGTCATATTTTAATGAGTGCTCACAATCATAGAAGATGTCCAAGATAGTATATTTATATGTGAATACCTCTCTTTCTTTATTACTTCCTATTAATTGCAATGATGACCAAAACTCTGTTTGTCAACCCTCAACAACTTTTATTCATCATACTCTTTCTATGTGAGCTCATTACTCTCTATAAGACTCACATGATCTCTTTGTTTCTTTTTATTTATTTCTCTTTTCTTTTATTCACTTAGGATCATGGCAAAATAATCAAGCCCTTGACTCAGCACTAATCTTTATTATATAGCTCACGAACTCGATTACATAGAAGGATAATAAAGAAAAACTCACAACTAGATCACACTAAGAACTTTTATTCTACTAGATCAAGATATTACCAAAAGGATCGAACTAAGAAAAATGGTAAAGATAAAAGTGATGGTGATACGATACCGGGGCACTCCCCCAAGCTTGGCAGTTGCCAAGTGGAGTGCCCATACCAGATACTCAATTCTTCTTTGTTGGTGGAGACGGTGGTGATTTTGTTGATGGCGTAGGCTTGTCGTCCTTCTTCCAGGGCATAGGCTCACCATCATAGAAGGATGATTGAGTCTCCTGAAACCTTAAATCTGCAGCCAAGCTCATCCTCTTGAATCTATATTCATACTCACAGTTTTGGTTTTGCAGGTCATAAATCTGGGCTTGGAGGTGCTCGATTTTCTCATGAAGCTTGAAGATGGCCTCCCCAATGTCCTTGATGTCCAGCTTGGGGTTGTTGGTGAACTCTGTGATCATAATGTGATTGGAATCAAGTCCACGCTCCACCATCTCCTGACACTTGAAAAATTCTTGCTCCAATGCCTCGAGCCTAGCCTCCGTGCTTCCGGTCTTCCTTGGTCCCTCAGCATCGCGGATGTGCAACAACCCCTCACGCATCTCTATTGTTTGAGGGTGTTGCAGCACTTCTGCGAGGTAGGGGTTGATGACCTTCTCGAAGAATTGGTCCTTGGGGGCACTTGAAGACGACATGACGACCTGGATCTGTCAGAAAAACAGCTCGAAACAAAGACAGGAGATTTTTGCATGATACGGGAGTCAAAACCCCCGGGAGATTATATAATGAATTTTTACCGACCAAAATACGTGTCGTGTACGAAAACGGAGTTCGGAGAGCACACGAGGTGCCCACGAGGTAGGGGGCTCACCCAGTAGGGTAGGGCGCGCCCTCCACCCTCATGGAGCCCTCGTGTCCTTCCTGGACTGCTGCTTATTTTTCTATTTTTCTAAATATTCCAAAACGGAGAAATATTGCCTTAAAACTGTTTTGGAGTCGGTTTACTTACCGTACCACATAACTATTCCTTTTTGGAGTTTGAAACATTCCGAAAAGTGTCCCTTATGTATTCCTCCGGGGTTACGGTTTGAATAACATTGGTTTCAACATTTATGGGATTACCTGAGATATAGTGTTTGATTCTTTGACCGTTCACCACCTTCGGATTTTGTGCCTTCGAAGTTGTTGATTTTTATGGCACCGAAACGGTAGACCTCCTCGATAACGTAAGGACCTTCCCATTTAGAGAGAAGTTTTCCTGGAAAAAATCTTAAACGAGAGTTGTATAGCAATACATAATCACCTACATTAAACTCACGCTTTTGTATCCTTTTGTCATGCCATCTTTTAACTTTTTCTTTAAAGAACTTGGCATTTTCGTAGGCTTGGGTTCTCCATTCATCAAGTGAGCTAATATCAAATAACCTCTTCTCACCACCAAGTTTAAAATCATAATTAAGTTCTTTAATAGCCCAATAATCCTTGTGTTCTAGTTCGAGAGGTAAGTGACATGCTTTTCCATAGACCATTTTATACGAAGACATACCCATAGGATTTTTATATGCAGTTCTATATGCCCATAATGCATCATCAAGTTTCTTGGACCAATTCTTTCTAGACCTATTAACAGTCTTTTCCAAAATTAATTTGAGTTCTCTATTACTCAATTCTACTTGACCACTAGACTGAGGGTGATAAGGAGATGCAATTCTATGATTAACATCATAATTAGCAAGCATTTTACGGAAAGCACCATGATTAAAATGTGAACCACCATCAGTCATTAAATATCTAGGGACTCCAAATCTTGGAAAAATAACTTATTTAAGCATTTTAATAGAAGTGTTATGATCAGCACTACTAGTTGGAATAGCTTCTACCCACTTAGTAACGTAATCAACATCAACTAAAATATGTGTATAACCATTAGAGGAAGGGAAAGGTCCCATATAGTCAAAGCCCCAAACATCAAATGGTTCAATAACAAGTGAATAATTCATAGGCATTTCTTGATGTCTACTAATATTACCAATTCTTTTACATTCATCACAAGATAAGACAAACTTACGGGCATCCTTGAAGAGAGTAGGCTAATAAAAACCAGATTGTAGTACCTTATGTGCAGTTCTATCTCCAGCATGGTGCCCTCCATAAGCTTCGGAGTGACACTTGCGTAGGATCTGTTCCTGTTCATGCTCAGGTACACAACGTCTAATAACACCATCTACTCCTTCTTTATAAAGATGTGGGTCATCCCAAAAGTAATGTCTCAAATCATAGAAGAACTTTTTCTTTTGCTGGTATGTGAAACTAGGTGGTATGAACTTAGCAACAATGTAATTAGCATAACCAGCATACCATGGAGCAGTATGAGAAGCATTTATGACATTTAATTGCTCATCAGGAAAGCTATCATCAATAGGTAGTGGGTCATCAAGCACATTTTCTAACCTAGAAAAGTTGTCTGCAACGGGGTTCTCAGCTCCTTTTCTATCAACAATATGCAAATCAAATTCTTTTAGCAAGAGAACCCATCTAATAAGTCTAGGTTTAGCATCTTTCTTTTCCATAAGATATTTAATTGCAGCATGATCAGTGTGAATAGTTCCTTTAGAATCAACAATATAAGGTCTAAACTTATCACAAGCAAATACAACTGCTAAGAATTCTTTTTCAGTAGTAGCATAATTTCTTTGAGCATTGTCTAGAGTTTTACTAGCATATTGAATAACATTTAGTTTCTTATCAACTCTTTGTCCTAGAACAGCACCTACAGCATAATCACTAGCATCACACATAATTTCAAAGGGTAAATTCCAATCAGGTGGCTGAACAATAGGTGCAGAAATCAATGCTTTCTTAAGTATTTCAAATGCTTCTACACAACCATCATCAAAGAAAAATGGTATATATTTTTGTAATAAATTAGTCAGAGGCCGAGAGATTTTTTGAGAAGTCCTTAATGAACCTCCTATAAAAACCGGCATGACCAAGGAAACTTCTTATACCTTTGATGTCCTTGGGACATGGCATCTTTTCAATAGCATCAACCTTGGCTTTATCAACTTCGATACCTCTTTCAGAAACTTTATGCCCCAAGACAATACCTTCATTAACCATAAAGTGGCACTTTTCCCAATTCAAGACAAGATTAGTTTCTTCACATCTCTGCAAAACTCGATCAAGGTTGCTCAAGAAATCATCAAAAGAAGATCCATAGACGGAAAAGTCGTCCATGAAAACTTCACAAATATTTTCACAAAAGTCAGAGAATATAGCCATCATGCATCCTTGAAAGGTAGCAGGTGCATTACATAAACCAAAAGGCATACATCTATAAGCAAAAGTACCAAAAGGGCATGTAAAAGTAGTCTTTGATTGATCTTTAGTTGACACAGGTATTTGAGAGAAACCAGAATAACCATCTAGAAAGAAAAAATGTGTATGTTTGGATAATGTTCCTAGCATTTGATCGATAAAAGGTAAGGGGTAATGATCCTTTTTAGTAGCCTTATTTAATTCGCGGAAATCAATTACCATCCTATAACCTGTAATAATTCTTTGAGGAATCAATTCATCTTTATCATTAGGAACAACAGTAATACCTCCCTTCTTAGGGACACAATGGACAGGGCTTACCCACTGACTATCAGCAACGGGATAAATTATACCTGCCTCAAGGAGCTTTAGTATTTCCTTTCTTACCACTTCTTTCATTTTAGGATTCAGCCGGCGTTGATGATCACGAACTGGTTTAGCATCTTCTTCCAAATTAATTTTATGTTGACATAGAGTGGGACTAATGCCCTTAAGATCATAAAGAGTATACCCAATAGCAGCATGGTGCTTCTTCAGAGTTTTCAATAATCTCTCTTCTTCATGTTCTGAATGGTTAGCACTAATAATAACAGGATATATCTTTTTCTCATCAAGATAAGCATATTTAAGAGTATCAGGTAACGGTTTAAGCTCAAATACGGGATCACCCTTGGGTGGAGGAGGATCCCCTAGAATTTCAACAGGTAAATTGTTTTTCAGAATAGGTTCCTGTTTAAAGAATACTTCCTCTAATTCCCTTCTTTCATTCATAAACATGTCATTTTCATGGTCTAGCAAATATTGTTCTATAGGATCACTAGGAGGTATGGCAATAGAAGCAAGACCAATAATTTCATCCTTACTAGGTAATTCTTCTTCACGGTGTTGTCTACTAAATTTAGAAAAATTAAATTCATGAGTCATATCATCTAAACCGATAGTAACAACATCCCTTTTGCAATCTATGGTTGCATTAACGGTATTTAAGAAGGGTCTACCAAATATAATGGGACAAAAGCTATCTTGTGGGGAACCAAGAACAAGAAAATCAGCAGGATATTTAGTTTTCCCACACAAGACTTCAACATCTCTAACAATTCCCATGGGTGAAATAGTATCTCTATTGGCAAGTTTAATTGTAACATCAATATCTTCTAACTCAACACGTGCAATATCATGCATAATTTCTCTATAAAGGCTAATAGGTATTGCACTAGCACTGGCACCCATATCACATAAGCCATGATAACAATGATCTCCTATTTTAACAGAAATAACATAGGTCTAGGTTTATCTTTATCACGGGGTTTAGCAATTCTAGCAGTTTCATCACAGAAATAGATAACATGCCCATCCATATTATTAGACAAGAGATCTTTAACAATAGCAATATTAGGTTCAACTTTAACTTGCTCAGGAGGTGTATATGTTTTAATATTGCTTTTACGAACCACAATTGAAACTTTAGCATGATCCTTTATCCTAACAGGGAAAGGTGGTTTCTCAACATAAGAAGTAGGAACAATATGATCATTATAAGTGATAGTCTTTTCTTCAACTTTAATAGGTGCAGCTACTTTTACTTCTATGGGAGGATGATATTTAAACCACTTCTCCTTGGGGAGATCAACATAGGCAGCAAAAGATTCACAGAAAGAAGCTACTATCTCAGAGTCAAGTCCATATTTAGTGCTAAATTTACGAAAAATATCGGTATCCATAAAAGATTTAACACAATCAAAACTAGGTGTCATACCTGACTCCTTACCATTGTCGAGGTCCCAATCTTCAGAGTTGCGTTTAATTCTTTCCAATAAATCCCATTTGAATTCAATAGTCTTCATCATAAAAGAGCCAGCACAAGAAGTATCAAGCATGGTGCGATTGTTACTAGAAAGCCGAGCATAAAAATTTTGAATAATCATTTCTCTTGAGAGCTCATGATTGGGCATGAATATAACATTGATTTAAGCCTCCCCCAATCTTGAGCGATGCTTTCTCCTTTGCGAGGCCAAAAATTATATATATAATTGAGATCACGATGAACAAGATGCATAGGATAAAACTTCTGATGAAATTCCAATTTCAATCGTTTGTAATTCCAAGACCCCATATCATCACATAGCCTATACCATGTCGATGCATCTCCCCTCAAAGATAAAGGGAAGACCTTCTTCTTAACAACATCTCTGGGTACACCTGCAAGCTTAAATAATCCACAAACTTCACCCACATATATCAGATGTTCATCTGGATGTTTTGTTCCATCTCCTAAAAAAGGATTAGCTAGCAATTTTTTATCATACCTGAAGGAACTTCAAAGCAAGCATTTTCATTTTTAGTAGGTTCAGTAGGTTGAGGAGAAACTCTTTGCTCTACTGGTCGGGGTGAAGATACCCCAAACAAGCCCCTCAGAGGATTACTTTCCATGGTAACAAGTGACAGTAAATTTCAGCACACTATATAAATTTTTTCCTTACCAAATTCCACCTACCAAAGGCGCTTCACTCACCGGCAACGGCACCAGAAAAGAGTCTTGATGACCCACAAGTATAGGGGATCTATCATAGTCCTTTCGATAAGTAAGAGTGTCGAACCCAACGAGGAGCAGAAGGAAATGATAAGCGGTTTCCAGCAAGGTATTCTCTGCAAGTACTGAAATAAGTGGTAATAGATAGCTTTGTGATAAGATAATTTGTAACGAGCAACAAGTAACAAAAATAAATATGGTGCAGCAAGGTGGCCCAATCCTTTTTGTAGCAAAGGACAAGCCTGGACAGACTCTTATATAATGTAAAGCGCTCCCGAGGACACATGGGAATATCGTCAAGCTAGTTTTCATCACGTTCATATGATTCGCGTTCGGTACTTTGATAATTTGGTATGTGGGTGGACTGGTGCTTGGGTACTGCCCTTACTTGGACAAGCATCCCACTTATGATTAACCTCTATTGCAAGCATCCGCAACTACAACAAAAGTATTAAGGTAAACCTAACCATAGCATGAAACATATGGATCCAAATCAGCCCCTTACGAAGCAACGCATAAACTAGGGTTTAAGCTTCTGTCACTCTAGCAACCCATCATCTACTTATTACTTCCCAATGCCTTCCTCTAGGACCTAATAATGGTGAAGTGCCATGTAGTCGACGTTCACATAACACCACTAGAGGAGAGACAACATACATCTCATCAAAATATCGAACGAATAACAAATTCACATGACTACTAATATCAAGACTTCTCCCATGTCCTCAGGAACAAAAGTAACTACTCACAAAGCATAAACATGTTCATAATCAGAGAGGTATTAATATGCATATAGGATCTGAACATATGATCTTCCACCAATTGTACCAACTAGCATCAACTACAAGGAGTAATTAACACTACTAGCAACCTACTAGCACCAATCCCGGACTTGGAGACAAGAATTGGATACAAGGGATGAACTAGGGTTTTGAGATGAGATGATGCTGATGAAGATGTTGATGGAGATTGCCCTTTCCCGATGAGATGAGCGTTGGTGATGACGATGGCGATGATTTCCCCCTCCAGCAGGGAAGTTTCCCCGGCAGAACAACTCCGCCAGAGCCCTAGATTGGTTCCGCCAAGGTTCCGCCTCGTGGCGGCGGAGGTTCGTCCGAGAAGATGGCTTATGATTTTTTTCCCATCGAAAGACTCCATATAGAAGAAGATGTCCATCGGAGGGCCACTAGGGGGCCCACGAGGTAGGGGCGCGCCCAGAGGGGTAGGGCGCGCCCCCCACCCTCGTGGCCAGGGTGTGGCCCCCCTGGTGAAGTTCTTCCTCTCAGTATTTTTTATATATTTGGAAAACATCTTCCGTGAAGTTTCAGGACTTTTGGAGCTGTGCAGAATAGGTCTCTAATATTTGCTCATTTTCCAGCCCAGAATCCCAACTGTAGGCATTCTCCCTCTTTATGTAAACCTTGTAAAATAAGAGAGAATAGGCATAAGTATTGTGACATAATGTGTAATAACAGCCCATAATGCAATAAATATCGATATAAAAGCATGATGCAAAATGGACGTATCAGTGGGCATCACCACTTGGTATAGATTCAGCCTTGATACGATTACCAGTGGAAACTTCTTGATGTGTCCTTCTCTTAATGATTTTAATGCTACAGGAAATTTAGTGGGCTCACCACCCCTTGTGATAAATGAAACAACTTTGACTCTTGAGCATGTCATGGAAAGACTAGATGCTATTGAAAAGAAAATGCTTGCCGAAGAACATATTGAAAACTTGGATAAAAAGATGCATAATTTTGCTACCAAATTTGGGTCAAAAGAGGAAGAAGTTTTTAAGTTGTTAAAAGAAAAGGGTGCCATAATTCATGAAAGAATTGAAGAAAGCCCGTCCCAGATTAATAAACTGGAGGAAATCTTTTGTAATTTAAGCACGGCTTTTGCTTCCGCTAATACTATTGAAAAACTCCCGTTAAAGTTTGCAAGATTACTCAAGTTACTAAGAATTAACAAGGGTGCAACTTCTAGTAATAACAGTAAAGAAGATCTTAAAATGATTAGTATTCACCCGGATTTTGTTGAAGTGATAAGAGATCCATTTGGAAAGGATGAATTCTTTAAACTTGTTCCTATGAGTATTGTCATTGAACATTTATATGCTAAATCTTTGAAAAATTCTAAGTGCTTGATTGAAGAGTTGGAAAACAAAGATGACAATACTTAGATCTTTGCTTTATGCCTAGCTAGGGGCGTTAAACGATAGCGCTTGTTGTGAGGCAACCCAATGAATAAAATTTATTTTTGTCTTTTGCTTTCTATTCTTGAGTATTTGCACAATTATGCTACTGTTATGATTGTGTTTTTCATGTTTTAATTAGCGTTTGTGCCAAGTAAAGCCTTTAGGATTATGTTGGGTGATAGTTTATTTGATCTTGTTGGAAAACAGAAACTTTTGCGTCCAGAAAAACAATTTTCAAAATTCACAGAATTGACGAATGCTTCTGAATTTTTTACAAAAGGTTAATAAACAAAAAAATTGCTCATAACGTCCTAATTTTTCAGAATTTTTGGAGTTACAGAAGTATTCGAAGTTTTCAGATTGCAACAGACTGTTCTGTTTTTGACAGATTCTATTTTCTTTGCATTGTGTGCTTGTTTCGATGATTCTATGGTTTTCTTTGAAGGGTTTTTGCCTTAGAAAAGTTGGAATACAGTAGATATAATGCAGAAATAAAATATGAATGGGTTCGCTACAGTACTTATAGTAGTGATTTGCTTTCTTATACTTATGGATCTCACGAAGGTTTTGTTGAGTTTTGTGTGATTGAAGTTTTCAAGTTTTGGGCGATGCTACGATGGATGAAGGAATAAGGAGTAAGAAAATCCTAATCTTGGGGATGCCCATGGTATCCCAAGCTATTATCCAAAGAGAAGCAAGCAACTAAGCTTGGGGAAGCCGGAGTGGCATCCCCTCTTTCTTCTAACGACCATCGGTATTTTACTCGAAGCTATATTTTTATTCGTCACATACTATGAGTTTTGCTTGGAGCGTATTGTATGATATGAGTCTTTGATTGTTTTTCTTTTTGTTTGAAGTCTTGAATCCTTGCTGGAGACACTTGTTTGAGAGAGCCAAAATTATGCCATGACTTGTTAGAATTGCTCTCTATGCTTCACTTAAATCTTTATGAGCTATGGAATTGCTCTAGTGCTTCACTTATATCTTTTTGAGCACGGTGTACTTTAGTATTTTTGAAGAAATTCTCTCTTGCTTCACTTAGATTTATTTGAGAGTTAGTAGAAAAAATTAAAAAATTCTATCTTGCTTCACTTCAGTTAATTTGAGAGAAATAAATATTATGCTCATGATGTTCACTTATATTTGTTTGAGCTTATCAAAAGCAACACATGAAAATTAGTTCCAAAGTGATAGATATCCAAGGAGGATATAATAAAACTTTCATGAAGATCATTGGACAAAATAAACTTGATTCCTTGTAATAGTTTTGAGATATGATGATGTGATATGTGAATCATGTTGATGAGTAATTATGCTTTAGTAAGAATATTGGTGTTAAGGTTTGTGATTCCCTATGCAAGCACGAAAGTCAATAGTTATGCAATGAAATTACATCCTACTTGTGGTGCATTATTTGGTGTTAGTTATGCTTAATGCTCGCTTATGAGATTTTTCGTTTCTTGGTTGGTCGCTTCTCAATCTTTTTCTAGCCTTCATTTTGCACTAAGTATGATCACTACTTGTGCATCCAAAATCTTTTAAACCAGTTTTGCCACATGAGTCCACTATACCTACCTATATGCGGTATTCTTTTGCCATTATAAGCAAATTTGTATGTGCCATCTCTAATTTTCAAAATAAACTTCTCTTTTGTGTGCTCGTCCACTCATGAACCGATAGGGGGTGGCTAATATAATTCCATGCTAGATATGTTATTCTCACAATGAGTCTTTATTCACTTGTCATTGCATGAGAGTAAGGCAAAGGTATTAGGGATGCCTAGTCCTAAAATGAAAAATGAATTTACTTTATGTTGTCAAATAATAAATTCCTTGGAAAGTGTTGGTATGGAAGGCACCCGTGGATACGGCTAGCCATGGAAAGTGAAAGTATGGTTGAAAAGGGAATAAATTTTAATTTCTCTTTGGGAACCGCCTATGATATATCTAGCATGGAAAGTATTGGGAACTACTCGATCGCTCTCGTTGACAGGAAAAGCATGCCTCCCAAAATGTTTTTATCTCTATGTATTTGCTTTGAGCTTTGGCACCTCTACAAATCCCTACTTCCCTCCGCGAAGGGACTTTCTTTTACTTTATGCAATTTTTATTTTTAATTTGAGTATCCATCTTCTCTTATAAAGCACCAACTAGGGGGCACTACGATCGTACTTGAGCATTGGGTGTAGCTATTATACGAGTGTGTTTCATGAATGGATCAATGATTGAGCATGATGGGCTAGGAATAACTTATTTTAGCGTTGATATTTTGAAGACATGGTTGCTTGTTGGTATGCTTGAGTATTTAAGTCCTCATGGCAATACTAGACTATTGCTTTGAACCATATAAAAGTCCATATGTCCATGCTACAAAGAAAAGAATATGAGATGACATGTTAGGCAGCATTCCACATCAAAAATTCAGTTTTTATCATTTACCTACTCGAGGACGAGCAGGGATTAAGCTTGGTGATGTTGATACGTCTCCAACATATCTATAATTTTTTATTGTTCCATGGTGTTATATTATCATTCTGGGATGTTTTATAATCATTTTATATCTTTTTTTGGTACTAACCTATTGACATAGTGCCAAGTGTTGTTTTTTGCATGTCTTTACATCGCAGGAAATCAATACCAAACGAAGTCCAAACACAGTGAAACTTTTTGTGGATTTTTTTGGACTAGAAGACATCAAGTGGGCTGAAGAAGCACCTAGGGGGTGCTCCGAGGGGAGCACAACCCACCAAGGCACGCTTGGAGGCCCAGGCGTGCCCAGGTGGGTTGTGCCCACCTCGGGTGCCTCCCAAACCGCCTCTTTACTCTATAAATACCCCAAAATTCTAGAAACCCTAGGGGAGTCGACGGAAATTAATTCCAGCCGCCGCAAGTTCCAGAACCACCAGATCCAATCTAGACACCATCACGGAGGGGTTCATCATGTCCATTGGTGCCTCTCCGATGACGCGTGAGTAGTTCTTTGTAGACCTACAGTTCCGTAGTTAGTAGCTAGATGGCTTCCTCTCTCTCTTTTGATTCTCAATATAATGGTCTCTTGGAGATCCATATGATGTAAATCTTTTTGCGGTGTGTTTGTTGGGATCCGGTGAACTTTGAGTTTATGATCAGATCTATATTTTTATCCATGAAAGTTATTTGAGTCTTCTTTGATATCTTATATGCATGATTGCTTATAGCCTCATATTTCTTCTCTGATATTTGGGTTTTGTTTGGCCAACTTGGTCTATTTATCTTACAATGGGAAGAGCTACTTTGTGATGGGTTCGATCTTACGGTGCTTGATCCCAGTGACAGAAGGGGAACCGACACATATGTATCATTGCTATTAAGGATAACAAGATGGGGTCTATTTCTATATAAATAGATCTTGTCTACATCATGTCATCGTTCTTATTGCATTACTCTGTTTCTCCATGAACTTAATACACTACATGCATGTTGGATAGCGGCTGATGTGTGGAGTAGTAGTAGTAGATGCAGGCAGGAGTCGGTCCACTAATCTTGGACGTGATGCCTATATAATGATCATTGCCTGTATATCGTCATGATTATTTGAAGTTTTATCAATTACCCAACAGTAATTCGTTTACCCACTGTTTGCTATTTTTCTCGAGAGAAGCCACTAGTGAAATCTACGGCCCTGGGGTCTCTTTCTTATTATATTTGCCTTTGCGGTCTATTTTCATTTGCTTTTATTTCCGTATCTATGTTTCCAAAAATACAAAAATACCTTGCTGCAATTTATTTTAGCTTGTGTTCCCGCGAGATTTATCTATCAAATTATTACAACTATCTCATGTCCTTTTGCCAATTTCTGGTGACGTTACCTGAACGGGATTGACAACCCCTTTAACACATCGGGTTGCAAGTATTGTTATTTGTGTGCAGGTGATGTTCACGTAGTGTTGCGTGATTCTCCTACTGGTTTGATAACCTTGGTCTCATCACCGAGGGAAATACCTACCGTTGATGTGTTGCATCATCCCTTCCTCTTTGGAGAAATACGGACGTATTCTAGCAGACATCATCCCCTAATGCGAGAGGTCTAGATGCGGGCAACCAAACAATCTGTAGATGTCAATTTTTTTTGCCTATTTTCCTCACCCAGGCTCCATTGAGTCAGGCTTGAGCTAGCCAGGTGATTACTTGTATCACGTCGGTATTTCCCCAAAGATGAAGGGATGATGCAGCACAACAACGGCAAGTATTTCCCTCAGTTATGAAACCAAGATTTATCGAACCAGTAGGAGAATCAAGCAACACTATATAAATGGTACCTGCACACAAAGAACAAAACCCCGCAACCCAACGCATAAGAGGGGTTGCTAATCCCTCCTCGGTAAAAGATAGATTAAATAGTATGAGATTGGATAAATAGATCTTGCAAAAACACGAAATAAAATAAGTAAAGAAAAAGTGCCGCAAGGTATTTTTGGATTTTTGAAATAATAGATCTGAAAACAAAACGATAGAAAAATAGATCGGAAAGCAATATGATAATAGATAGACCCGAGGGCCGTAGATTTCACTAGTGGCTTCTCTCAAGAAAATAGCGTATAGTGGGTAAACAAAGAGCAATGCTAGACCCACGTAAATTTACGTGAGACTTTTACGTAAAGAATGATTTGGAGATAGTTAATTGGATTAGGATTAGTGGCTGGGGCCCACCCTGGTTGAAATCAGGGGGAGAAGAGTATTTAGGGAAGGGTACGTAAGTGTACGTAAGATATTTACGTAGGTCTAGTATTATCGGTAAACAAATTACTGTTGGGCAATTGATAGAAGATCAAATGATTATGACGATATCCAAGGCAATGATCATTATATAGGCATCACGTCCAAGATTAGTAGACTGAAACGATTCTGCATCTACTACTGTTACTCCACACATTGACCGCTATGCAGCATGCATCTAGTGTATTAAGTTCATGGAGAAACGGAGTAATGCAATAAGAACGGTGACATGATGTTGACAATATCTATTCATGTAGGAATAGACCCCATCTTTTTATCCTTAATAGCAACGATACATGCGTGCCTCGCTGCCTCTTCTGTCACTGGGAGAAGACAACACAAGATCGAACCCATCACAAAGCACCTCTTCACATGGTAAGAAAAATCGATATAGTTGGCCTAACTAAACCAAAGATTTGAAGAAGAAATACGAGTCTATAAGTAATCATTCATATAAGAGATCAAAGAAACTCAAATAATATTCATGGATAGAAACTTATCATAAACTCAAACTTCATCGGATCCCAACAAACACACCGCAAAACGTCATACATCAAATAGATCTCCAAGAGACCATTGTATTGAGAATCAAAAAAAGAGAAGAAGCCATCTAGCTACTGCCTACGGACCGGTAGGTCTATGGTGAACTTCTCACGCATCATCAAAGAGGCATCAATGAGGATGATGAACCCCTCCATGATGGTGTTAGATTGGATCTCGTGGCTCGGGAACTTGCGGCGGCTGGAATTGTGTTTCGTCTACTCCCTAGGGTTTCTAGAATATTTGGGTATATATAGAGCTGAGAGACGGTGGAGCAGACCCCCGTGAGCCCCACAACCCATCAGGGCGCCAGGGACCTCTAGCACGCCCTAGTGTCTTGTGGGCCCCACAGGCCTCCCCCCAGGTGCTTCCTTGGCTCCCAAGTTGTCTTCTGGTTCAAAAAAATCTCCAAAAAGTTTCGTGGCATTTGGACTTCGTTTGGTATTGAGTTTCTGTGAAGTAAAAAACAAGCAAAAAATAGCAACTGGCATTGGGCACTATGTCAATAGGTTAGTCCCAAAAATGATATAAATTTGCTATAACATGATTGTAAAATATTCAAGAATGATAATATAACATCATGGAACAATCAAAAATTATAAATACCTTGGAGACGTATCACCAGGCCTGGCTCACAAGGCTACCAAACATGCCCCAATAAAAAATGTATATGCAAAAGTAACTCACTTTTGCATCTTCAGGGCACAAAAACCCTTCTCCAACAGATGGTGTAGATGCAAAAAAATACATCTCTGCCTCCCGGAGATGTAATATACAACACTTTGTAATGCAAATTTGCATCTCCACCCACTAGAGACGTAAAAACATTAGCCATGCGCCAACCGCCAACCGTCGTTCCATTTTCTTCCCCCAACCCCTCTTCTTCCTCTCGCTACCCACCCGCAAGCCCGCCGCACCCCGCTGTCGTCGCCCCGTGCTAGATTCACCCCTTTGGCACCCCTATCGTCAGTTTCAACCGCCGGCCGCCGTCGCACACCGCAAATCGGGTGTTTTTTCTCCGCCGCTCAATTTCACCATCACCGCTCGATTGCACCGCCGGCCCGCCAGCATCACCGGATGCTTCCGCGCACCACCGCCGCCGCCCTGCCCGCATCACCGGATGCATCCCCGCACCATCGCTCGATTCCACCATCGCTATCGCCCGCAACCCCGCAACCCTGTTGATTCGCTGCCCCGATTCGAGCCGTCGTCACCCCGATTCACCAACCCCGCCACCCCTCCAAAGCTCCTCTGCCGCCCCCACGCACATCCATCGCCGCCCCCACGCCGCCACCCCGAATTGCGCTGCGCCGCCATCATCCCCACTGTCGCCGCCCTGATTCAGCGGCCAGCCGACCACCCACTAGTTTTACATCTCCATTTTGCATCTTCTATTGGAGTTGCAGTTTTACATATCCAATATGCATCATCTGTTGGAGTTGCCTCTTTTTTGGAGATGTAAATTTTTATATCTACTGTTTTACATCTTCTATTGGAGATTCTCTTGGCGTTGGGCTCGGCCGTTGTCACAAACGACCTTGGTGCGAGCGAGGCTGAGATCTTACGACTTGATAGGAGAGACATGATGGTGTGGGCCCTGTCGCGTTGGCATTGGCGCATCTCTTCCTCCTTGGAAGCCACAGGAGATATTGTCGTGCTTTCTCGATGCTCTCGCAAGGGGCTGACTGCGCCGCACTAACCTGATGAATCGACTGCGACATCGGCCTCGGCCTTTGTCTCCTCTTCCAGCGGCTCGTCTGCAACTTCCTTTTCTTCAATCGTCTTAGCTCGTATTTGTGGAACCCAAATGATAAGTGCCACACGTGTGGTACGAAGCAATCCGGCCCTGATGTCTTTTACAGTTAAAGTTGATATCCAAAAAAGACAAAAAAATGAAACTTGCCTTCTGGAAATGAAGTTTCCATGCTTGACAACTAAAGTAGCCATTTCCGCGTCACTAAACTTGCCATAAAAATGTTTGGAGTTGTTATGTGTTCGTGGCACATGTGTTGCATTTATCACGGTCCTTATGGAAAGTGTTAGGAAAGGTTCGACTGTGAGTCGTGATCGTGAGGGAGACATACTGAAGGATTGGTTTCCTAGTAGTACAAGCGTCGACACAGACACACACGTTTTTTAGGCAATCTCATGGAGCCTTTATCTAAAACATCACAATGTTTACAGGGACGCAAGTAAGATCAACTTGGTTGATTAACCAAACATAACAGCCAACACCATGTGTAAGAGTATGTTTCGCTAAATTGTGAGCCTCGATATTCAAGGTCCTAAACTCATGACTAAAAATGCAAGTAGTAAAAAGATTAGAATGAACAATGATTTCTTGAATAATCACACCAAAACCTGCCGCACTTCTCTGCTTGATGTCGTCGACGGTAGTTTTGCAATCTGAGGCAATACAGATTCTCCATTCATATAGATCATCCCCTAGAGATACCGCTTCTTGGACTATGAGCGATTCAAGTGTTCTTCCATCCAAAATTCCCAAAAAGGTGATCGCTGAGGCTCTGATATAATTTCCCTCTGAATCACTGCACACGCAGCAACAACTCCTACAAACACGTATGTGAGGTGAGGAACCTATGTGAAAATCATTTTCCTATCCCATAGCTTCGTGCCAGACGGGAGTGTTGGAGATATGCCCTAGAGGCAATCATGTATGATGATATCTTCTTATGTGTTTATGAATAAAGATAGTCCTTGGACATTATTGATGATGTGTATCAGCAAGTATGTGACTTGTTTGTGGGACTATGCATTGTATGATGACTGTCCTAAAAGGTCCCTAGTTAAAAGGGTTGTGTGGACGCGCAACCGACTAGACTAGCATATGACACGGTCAATGGCTTGGTCTCACTAGCCATGGAGCATTGGATACTAACCGAATAATATGGACTCGGAAGGATCTGGTCGGATTCGATGTAGTCGGATCTGAGTCGAGATAAGGTCCGAGTCGGACAGACCCAACTATGAGACACAGGAATATGTCATCTGTGAGTCTCTAGTACAACATATGTTCTATGTCCTAAGACCTAAGCAGACGCATCTACTCGGGATGGTGACAGACCTGCTTTGGGGCAGCCAAACGCTACTCCATGTCTGGGTAGTTACAAAGGTAGGTTTCGGGCTTGTCCAGACCCATGCTGCGAGACGTGGTCGAGCAAGATGGGATTTGCCCCTCCGTTCAAGAGAGATATACTATGGGCCCCTCGTGTGAGCTGACCAGGAGCATGGCCAAGCGACAAGGATTATGAGACAATCTAGTTTTTGGTCGGCATCACTAGAACGAGAAAGAGGTCGGGCTAGCACAAGGATGACACACTTGCCTTGAGCCCGACAACATATATTGTGTGGCAAAGGGGACAGAAGTGTGACATGTTGTACAGGTTCGCCTAACCAGCTGCATAGTCTACTTGGTGGTCGGAACGCCTTGCTACAGGCGGCTACCAACCGTGCAGGTCGGAGGTGATCCGAACTGCGACCAAGCTGACTTGAACCTAAGGGGTCGTGCGCTTAAGGGAAGGAACTTGTGAGGCCCGGTATGACTCCACGAGTCAGAGCGATCCTACTCAGACTCGGATTCAAGCCGAACAGACTTTCTGCTTTAGGATCCATGCGAGGCCCAAGTGTTGAGCCCATGACAGATGCCTATATAAAGTGGGGTGCGGCACACTCATGCGGTTGATCGCTTCGGCGCTGTCACTAGGGTTTGCATATGTTGCGAATAGCTACCTCCACTCACTACCGACTGTGTGATTGGACCTAGCAGTCCGCCGCCTGGTGTTCCTCCTGCACGCGCGGATACCGTTAGAGGCGGTGCACTTGCGCCGCTCCAGTGAACCTGTACGTGGGATCCGACGACCGGCTGTTCGAGGGAGATCGGACGAGGAGGAGATGATCCACACGGACGCGCTGCTGATACGTCTCCATCGTATCTACTTTTCCAAACACTTTTGCCCTTGTTTTGGACTCTAACTTGCATGATTTAAATGGAACTAACCCGGACTGACGCTGTTTTCAGCAGAATTACCATGGTGTTATTTATGTGCAGAAACAAATGTTCTCGGAATGACCTGAAACTTCACGGAGCCACTTTTCAGAAAATAAGAAAAATACCTGCAAAAGATGAAGGCCAGGGGGCCCACAACCTCTCCACGAGGGTGGAGGGCGCGCCTGCCCCCCTAGGGCGGGCCCCCCTACCTCGTGGGCCCCCTGTTGCCTCTCCGACTCCAACTCCATATATTGAGTTTCGGGGAGAAAAAATCAGGGAGAAGAAATCATCGCGTTTTACGATACGGAGCCGCCGCCAAGCCCTAAAACCTCTCGGGAGGGCTGATCTGGAGTCCGTTAGGGGCTCCGGAGAGGGGAATCCGTCGCCATCGTCATCATCAACCATCCTCCATCACCAATTTCATGATGCTCACCGCCGTGCGTGAGTAATTCCATCGTATGCTTGCTGGATGGTTATGGGTTGGATGGGATCTGTCATGTAATCGAGTTAGTTTTGTTAGGGTTTGATCCCTAGTGTCCAGTATGTTCTGAGATTGATGTTGTTATGACTTTGCTATGCTTAATGCTTGTCACTAGGGCCCAAGTGCCATGATTTCAGATCTGAACCTATTATGTTTTCATCAATATATGAGTGTTCTTGATCCTATCTTGCAAGTATATAGTCACCTATTATGTGTTATGATCCGTTAACCCCAAAGTGACAATAATCGGGATACTTACCGGTGATGACCGTAGTTTGAGGAGTTCATGTATTCACTATGTGTTAATGCTTTGTTCTGGTTCTCTATTAAAAGGAGGCCTTAATATCCCTTAGTTTCAGTAAGGACCCCGCTGCCACGGGAGGGTAGGACAAAATATGTCATGCAAGTTCTTTTCCATAAGCACGTATGACTATATTCGGAATACATGCCTACATTATATCAATGAACTAGAGCTAGTTCTGTGTCACCCTAGGTTATGACTGTTACATGATGAACCGTATCCGGCATAATTCTCTATCACCGATCCATTGCCTATGAGCTTTCCATATATTGTTCTTCGCTTATTTACTTTTTCGTCGCTATTGCTATCATCACTACAAAATACCAAAAACATTACTTTTAGTATTGTTACATTTTTCTACCGTTATCACTACTATCATATTACTTTGCCACTAAACACTTTGCTGCAGATATTAAGTTTCCAGGTGTGGTTGAATTGACAACTCAACTGCTAATACTTGAGAATATTCTTTGGCTCCCCTTGTGTCGAATCATTACATTTGGGTTGAATACTCTACCCTCGAAAACTGTTGCGATCCCCTATACTCGTGGGTTATCAAGACTATTTTCTGGCGCCGTTGCTGGGGAGCATAGCTCTATTCTTTGAGTCACTTGGGATATATATCTGCTTATCATTACAAAGAACTTGAGAGATCCAAAAACCAAGATCTATCCCTCAACTACGAGGGGAGGTAAGGAACTGCCATCTAGCTCTGCACTTGATTCACCTTCTATTATGAGTAAGCTTGCGACACCTACACCTTCTTCTGCTATTCGTTCTGATATGTCGCATGTTATTGATGATGCCACTTCTGATAAGCATGATACTTATGATGAAACTACCTCTATGTCTGATACTACTGTGCCACTTAGTGATTTTCTTGATGAACAACTTGCTAGGGCTAGAGAGATTGAAAATATTGAATCTGATGATACTGATGAAAGTGATGATGAAGAATCACTTGTTATTCCTAAGGGTTATGTTTTTGATCAAGAAGCTTCTTTAGCTATTTTAGCTTGTAAAGATAGAAATGAACTCAAAAGGTTATTAGCTAAATGGAGTAAGCAATCTCTAAATGCTAGAATGAAACCTGACCCTGCTTTTGCTACTTCACCTATCTTTGTTACTGATGAGGATTATGAATTCTCTGTTGATCCTGATATAATTACTTTAGTTGAATCTGATCCTTTTCATGGTTATGAATCTGAAACTGTTGTGGCACATCTTACAAAATTGAATGATATAGCCACCATGTTCACTAAAGATGAGAGAACTCGTTACTTTTATATCCTTAAAATATTTTTGTTCTCATTAAAAGGTGATGCTAAGATATGGTTTAATTCTCTTGATCCTGGTTGTGTGCTTAGTCCCCAAGATATGATTTATTACTTCTCTACTAAATATTTCCCTACTCATAAGAAACAAGCTGCTTTAAGGGATATATATAATTTTGTGCAAATAGAAGAAGAGAGTCTCCCACAAGCTTGGGGGAGGCTTCTCCAATTACTTAATGCTTTGCCTGATCATCCTCTTAAGAAAAATGAAATACTTGATATCTTTTATAATGGACTAACCAATGCCTCCAGAGATTACCTGGATAGTTGTGTTGGTTCTGTTTTCAGGGAAAGAACACCGGATGAAGCGGTAATTCTATTGAATAATATGTTGACAAATGAAAATAATTGGACACCTTTGGAGCCTATTCCTAAACCAACTCTGAAGAAGAGGGGTATTCTATTTCTCAGTCCTGAAGATATGCAAGAGGCAAAGAAATCTATGAAAGAAAAAGGTATTAAAGCTGAAGATGTTAAGAATTTACCTCCTATTGAAGAAATACATGGTCTTAATTTACCGCCTATTGAAGAAACATGTAATCTTAATCCTTTACCTATTGAAGAAACTCATGGTATTGATAACCCGACACAGGTAGTAAAGGTAAATTTTCTCTATAGATATGATAAAGCTGAAATCCCATTTACTAAGTTTGCTAGCCCATGCTTAGATGAGTTTGATAAATTTATGGCTAAGCAAGAAGACTTTAATGCTTATTTTGGTAGACAATTGAAATACAATTCAAATATGCTTGAACACTTGGGTGATTATATGGCTAATGTTAAAGATGAACTTAAACTTATTAGTAAACATGCTTCTATGGTTACCACTCAAGTAGAACAAGTACTTAAAGCTCAAAATGATTTGCTCAATGAATTGAATAGTAAAGATAATGATAATGTTGTTAGAGTGGCTACTAGAACTGGTAGAATGACTCGGGAACCTTTGTATCCTGAAGGCCACCCTAAGAGAATTGAGCAACATTCTTAGAGAAATAACATAGATGTACCTAGTTCTTCTAAAAAGAAGAAAAAGAAAAATGATAGGACTTTGCATGCTTCTAGTGATCCTATTGTTGAAACACCTGAGAATCCAAATGATATTTCTATTTCTGATTCTGAAACTCAATCTGGTAATAAACCTGAAACTAGTGATAATGCTAATAATAATGTTCATGATGATGCTCAACCTAGTAATGATAATGATATAGAAATTGAACCTGCTGTTGATCTTGATAACCCACAATCAAAGAATCAACGTTATGATAAGAAAGACTTTGTTGCTAGGAAACCTGGTAAAGAAAGAGAGCCTTGGGTTCAGAAACCCATGCCTTTTCCTCCCAAACCATCCAAGAAAAAGGATGATGAGGATTTTGAGCGCTTTGCTGAAATGATTAGACCTATCTTTTTGCGTATGCGATTAACGGATATGCTCAAAACCAATCCTTATGCTAAGTACATGAAAGATATTATTACAAATAAAAGAAAGATACCGGAAGCTGAAATTTCCACCATGCTTGATAATTATACTTTTAAGGGTGGAATATACCCAAGAAACTTGGAGATCCAGGAGTACCCACTATACCATGCTCCATTAAAAGAAACTATGTTAAAACTGCTTTATGTGATCTTGGAGTCAGTGTTAGTGTTATGCCTCTCTCTTTATATCGTAGACTTGATTTGAATAAGTTGACACCTACTGAAATATCTTTGCAAATGGCTGATAAATCAACTGATATACCTGTCGGTATTTGTGAGGATGTGCCTGTTGTAGTTGCAAACGTTACTATTTTAACGGACTTTGTTATTCTTGATATTCCCGAGGACGATAGTATGTCTATTATTCTTGGAAGACCCTTTTTGAATACTGCAGGGGCTGTTATTGATTGCACTAAAGGCAATGTCACTTTTCATGTTAATGGTAATGAGCATACGGTACATTTTCCGAGTAAACAACCTCAAGTTCATAGTATCAACTCTATTGGAAGAATTCCATCGATTATATTTGGAGGTTTTGAATTTTCTCTTCCTACTGTCAAGAAGAAATATGATATTCTTATTATTGGGGATGTGCATATCCCCGTTGAGGTAACATAGTGTTATTCAAAATTTCTCCAGTTCCCTGTTATTCAGAATGAATTCATTAACAAGACTTGATCAACCTTGTTAGTGGATTCCTTTTGATGATCATGAGATGGATGAAACTAGAAGGCACAACCTTCTGTACCCCACTTTTACTTTCTGTTATTTATATTAAATAAAATAAAAACAAATATTTTTTTTGTCTGTTATCTGATTATCCGTGCAATATAAAAATACCTCGAAAATAAAAGTTCTCCAAATGCCCTAAAATTTAAATATGATTTTTTTCTAGAATATTTGAGATTATTTGGCACTGAGAACACGGCAGGGGGGTCAACCACCTGCCCACGAGGGTGGAGGGCGCGTCGTACCCCCCTGGGCGCGCCCCCCTGCCTCATGGGCCCATGGTGGCCCTCCTCCACTTATTCCTGTGCCCACACACTTCATCTTCCTCCCACAAACATGAATATCTAGCTCAAGCACGAGTTCTAGCTCACTTTGCTGCCATTTTCGATCTCCTTGCTCAAAGCACCTCTCACAAAACTGCTTGGGGAGATTGTTCCTTGGTATGTGACTCCTCCATTGGTCCAATTAGTTTTTGTTCTAGTGCTTTATTCATTGCAATTTTTTGCTGCTTAGGTGACCCTGTTCTTGAGCTTGCATGTCAAATTTATATGGTCAAGAGTAGTTTTGATGCATGATATAGGCCCTAGGCACTTGTAGGAGTAGTTGCTATCAATATTATTGATTTTGGTTTACTTTTATTTTGTACTAAAAATTTCAGAATTTTTCAGAAAATGATGAGGAGACTTTTGAAGGGCTCATCGAGCCAAAGCTCGAAGGAAAAGGCACCGAAGCCTAAGTATAATCTGCCTCGCAACGCGGAGGTTCGGGCGTGTGAATGGCCTTCCGACGATTTCTTGAGAGCAGCCGGGATTTATGAAGATTTTCATGAATTGGCTAAGAATGCAGGCCTTACCGCTTTCCTCCACGACCAATGCGATCAGTATCTCTTACTCACAAATATCTTTGTGCAAAACATTCATTTCCATTCTAGGAGCTCACCACCTACGGTGGAGTTTTATTTATATGATGAGCATAAGGAGATCTCACTTTATGATTTTTGGCGGGTTTGTTTAGTCCCTTTTGAGGGCAAGACAGAAGAACCACATCGCGATGATGTGGAGGGGTTTATTGATACTATCACTGTAGGGGAAACAAGGAAGGTTTCCGATGCACGAATCACTAGCATACATTTTCCTGTTTTATGTTATTTTGCATTATTTGCTAGTCGTTGCTTAATTGGTCGCGGAAACTGTGGAAACCTTAGTATCCCTGATATTATTATTTTTCTCCATGGTTTATATGGTGATAATCTGTTAGTATGGGCGGCATTATTGCCAAACGGTTAAGTCTGAACCGTACAAAGGGCCCCATCTTTGGAGGCATCTATGCTTCACGCCTAGCTGCACATTTTAACATACCTGTTAGGCATTATGAGAAGAAAGAAAAAGTGCTGCCTCGTGTTTATCTAGATTATAAAAGTATGGTGGCACATGATTTTATTGTTAAGAATAGGGAAGGAGAGCTTAAATATCAATTGTTCTTTAATAAACACCATCTTGAGACTATTACCTTGCCTGCTTCTTCTTTGTTTGATTTATCTATAGGCACGTACCTTGTTCCGTTGAAGGCTATTCACGCCTACCGGAACCCTGCACCAGCTGAGGAGCCAGAGCCGGAACCACAAATTGATCCTTCACGACAGTCTAATTACCAGTGGGATCCGGAGATGATTGTCAGCCAGTGGCAATCGGAGTCTTCCTCTTCTTCTTCTCAGTACGACCCCAACTATTATTATGGTTATCCGCCAGGCCAGCCGTGGCCATAGACCAACTTAGGCCAAAAGCCTAAGCTTGGGGGAGTATGTATTTCCCACCGACATTACATTTATGTTCACACACTCATTGCTAGATGTCGGTGCTCATACTTTTTCATTGTATCATCCATGCTAGTTTATTTTCCTTTTTATGCTTTCTTCTTGTGTGTTTAATAAACCTTAAGAAAAACCAAAAAAATTAGTTGTAGCTTTTAATTAGTTTACTTTCCATGCTTGTAGTAGTAATTAAAAAGAAAACCCAAAAAGATTTCATGTTCTTCTTTTGCTTGTTGGGAGCTTTCCCGTGTAAATAGTTTTATTTCTTTTCTTTTCTTTGGGGGTCGATAGGAGAAGACCAAAATTAAATTTTTGAAGTGGCTCTTATATGCATTATTGTTTATCTGACAAAGGAGCCCATATTGCCTTGTCTTCCCCTGTTTATTGAATGCTTGCAGATTCCAGCTTAGTCCAATGCACGTGCACTATTATTATTATTCACATCATTCGATCGTGCAAGTGAAAGGCAATTATGATGATATATGATGGACTGGCTGAGATGAGAAAAGCTGGTATGAACTCGACCTCTTTTGTTTTTGTAAATATGATTAGTTCATCGTTCCTGATTCAGCCTATTATGAATAAACATGTTTGCAATGACAACTAGAGATCATAGTTTCTTATGCCATGCTTGATTAGCTATGAGTTATAATGGTTTACCTTGTGTGCCAACATGCTATTAAAATGGTTATGATGTGGTATGATAGGGTGGTATCCTCCTCTGAATGATTTAAGTGACTTGACTTGGCGCATGTTCACGCATGTAGTTGAAACAAAATCAACATAGCCTTCACGATATTTATGTTCATGGTGGATTATATCCTACTCATGCCTGCATTCGGTGTTGATTAATTTTAATGCATGTTCATGACTGTTGTCGCTCTCTAGCTGGTTGCTTCCCCGTCTTTTGCTAGCCTTCACTTGTACTAAGCGGGAATACTGCTTGTGCATCCAAACTCCTTAAACCCCAAAGTTATTCCACATGAGTCCACTATACCTACCTATATACGGTATCTACCTGCCGTTCCAAGTAAATTTGTATGTGCCAAACTCTAAACCTTCAAATAAATATCCAATTTTGTATGCTCGAATAGCTCATGTATCAACTAGGTCTGCCTGTATCTTCCATGTTAGGCGGGTTATTCTCCAGAGGAGTGGACTCTGCTCCTCACTCACGAGATAAATGGCTGGTCATCGGGATGCCCAGTCCCATGCTTTATGCAAACTAAATCAAAATAATTGCAAACAAAACTCCCCCTGGGACTCTTGTTAGTTGGAGGCACTCGTTGTTTCGAGCAAGCCATGGATTGATGCTTGTTGGTGGAAGGGGGAGTATAAACTTTACCATTCTGTTTGGGAACCGCCTATAATGTGTGTAGCATGGAAGATATCGCCATCTCTTGGTTGTTATGTTGACAATGAAAGTATACCGCTCAAAATATTATTCACCTCTATTTCAAAACCGAGCTCTGTCACCTCTACAAATCCCTGCTTCCCTCTGCGAAGGGCCTATCTATTTACTTTTATGCTGAGTCATCATCCTCTTATTAAAAAGCACCAGTTGGAGAGCACCGTTGTCATTTGCATTCATTACTGTTAGTTTACATTGAGTATGACTTGACTGGATCTCTTTTACCATGAATTACAATGTCTAGTCAGTCCTTGGTCTTTAAAGGTGCTCTGCATTTATGTTTTGTGGTCTCAGAAAGGGCTAGCGAGATACCACCTTGTTATATCATATTATGATTGTTTTGAGAAAGTGTTGTCATCCGAGATATATTATTATTGATCGCTGGTTGATTATGCCATTGATATGAGTAAAACTTGAGACCTAAGCGTTATTGTGAATGTGGTTAGTTATAATCTTTGCTGAAAACTTGAATGCTGGCTTTACATATTTACAACAACAAGAGCAAACAGAGTTTGTAAAAGTTTTTCTTTATCACTTTCAGTTTATCAACTGAATTGCTTGAGGACAAGCAAAGGTTTAAGCTTGGGGGAGTTGATACGTCTCCGTCGTATCTACTTTTCCAAACACTTTTGCCCTTGTTTTGGACTCTAACTTGCATGATTGAATGGAACTAACCCGGACTGACGTTGTTTTCAGCAGAATTACCATGGTGTCATTTATGTGCAGAAACAAACGCTCTCAGAATGACCTGAAACTTCACGGAGCCACTTTTTAGAAAATAAGAAAAATACCTGCAAAAGATGAAGGCCAGGGGGCCCACCACCTCTACACGAGGGTGGGGGTGCGCCTGCCCCCCTAGGGCGCGCCCCCCTACTTCATGGGCCCCCTGTTGCCTCTCCGACTCCAACTCCAACTCCATATATTGAGTTTCGGGGAGAAAAAATCAGGGAGAAGAAATCATCGCGTTTTACGATACGGAGCCGCCGCCAAGCCCTAAAACCTCTCAGGAGGGATGATCTGGAGTCCGTTCGGGGCTCCGGAGAGGGGAATCCGTCGCCATCGTCATCATCAACCATCCTCCATCGCCAATTTCATGATGCTCATCGCCGTGCGTGAGTAATTCTATCGTAGGCTTGCTGGACGGTGATGGGTTGGATGGGATCTATCATGTAATCGAGTTAGTTTTGTTAGGGTTTGATCCCTAGTGTCCACTATGTTCTGAGATTGATGTTGCTATGACTTTGCTATGCTTAATGCTTGTCACTAGGGCCCGAGTGCCATGATTTCAGATCTGAACCTATTATGTTTTCATCAATATATGAGTGTTCTTGATCCTATCTTGCAAGTCTATAGTCACCTATTATATGTTATGATCCGTTAACCCCGAATTGAAAATAATCGGGATACTTACCGGTGATTACCGTAGTTTGAGGAGTTCATGTATTCACTATGTGTTAATGCTTTGTTCCGGTTCTCTATAAAAAGGAGGCCTTAATATCCCTTAGTTTCTGTAAGGACCTCGCTGCCACGGGAGAGTAGGACAAAAGATGTCATGCAAGTTCTTTTCCATAAACACGTATGACTATATTCGGAATACATGCCTACATTATATCAATGAAATGGAGCTAGTTCTGTGTCACCCTAGGTTATGATTGTTACATGATGAACCGCATGTGGCATAATTCTCTATCACCGATCCATTGCCTATGACCTTTCCATATATTGTTCTTCGCTTATTTACTTTTCCCTTGCTATTGCTATCATCACTACAAAATACCAAAAACATTACTTTTACTACTGTTACCTTTTGCTACCGTTATCACTACTATCATATTACTTTTCTACTAAACACTTTGCTGCAGATATTAAGTTTCCAGGTGTGGTTGAATTGACAACTCAGCTGCTAATACTTGAGAATATTCTTTGGCTCCCCTTGTGTCGAATCAATAAATTTGGGTTGAATACTCTACCCTCGAAAACTGTTGCGATCCCCTATACTTGTGGGTTATCAACTGTCCCAACTCTTCTTCCGCTGCACGGCACTGTGCATCTAGTGGTAACGATCTGTGATCCATTCCCGTAGCATGTTCTTGGTTGTTCTATGCGTAGAATTTTTATTTGCAGTCGACGCACCCTACCGTAGATTTCAACAGGGAGACCGAGAGGGAACCACTTTTCGAGATCAAAACCGATAAATTCCAAACATTTGGATTTTAAGCATGGCAGCCCGAACGTTTTTCATGGCATATAGATTTCCCATTCATAGAGATCATCCGCTAATGATAGCGCTTCTTGGACTGTGAGGACTTCTGGGACCGTTGTGTGCGTAGCGCCTTGTATTTCGTACATGATCAGTCAAACCAGTAGAATGCGATTCTATTTTGCAGGGTTTGATGTGAATAGTATGGCTCATGTGTATGTAATGCATGTGTGTAAATTATACATGACCTGCGTGTCATGTTTGTCAGCCGGCGAGAGCCAAAGTGTTGTCATTATGTTGTATAACGACTTGCGTGTTGACTTGTGACTCTATGTAAAATTCATTACTAGTTGTAGTAATTGGATAATAGAGATCGGGTTGGTGGCTTGGCGTCCCAGTGTGACAAATAAGATGGAGTTCCTAGATGGTCATCGGAGTCGGAGCCAACCTAGAAGGGAGCCATACTATTTCACAATATATGTTTATTTGTGATTGTTATGCTTCTTGTTTTCTATGCATGTTAGAATGGTAGAAAGATCCCTCATTAATATCAAGCAATTTGCCATTCCCGATGTTGCACCTTCGCACGTCAAGTACGTCTAGTAGTGGGCTCATAAAATTGGGGTGCTGCTAGGTGTCCTTGAACTGAAGGGTTCGTGTCGGACACAGACATGCACTGCATCAGGTTAACTTGATAAGGCTATCAAAATGGTTTTGGGCCTTGTGGCAAAGAAGGTTGGGGGCAGGGTATGAGATACCTTCTCGACCGACAGGAGTCGTATAGAGATACGATTAGCAAGGAGTTGCTTACCGGATAGGCATGTTGTCTAGCAGTGATGCTAAATCTCACTAGTTGCATGTGCTAGTCGGATCCTGAATCACTAAGAGTTTGTGGAGGGATGCTAACTTTAGTGGGAGTATTTATATTTAAGGCTTGAATTACTCTACATAAACACATTGCTTAGTGATTGCATATTTTCTATTGTAGATCAATGGCACCACCTGCTCAACCCAACTTTGCATTGAAATCAATTCTGGAAAATGATAAACCGAATGGAACAAACTTTACCACCTGGTATAGAAATTTGAGAATTGTTCTCAAGAACGATAAAAAGGAACATGTTCTAGAGAATCCACTTCCAGAGGAACCTGTCAATAATGCTAATGCCACAAATAAGAATGCCTACCAGAAACTCGTTTATGAATCAACGGAGATCAGATGTCTGATTCTGGCTTCTATGGAGCCCGATTTGCAACAGCATTTTGAAAATGTTGAGGCTTATGATATGATTGAGAGTTTCAAGAGCATGTTTTAGATAGAGGCTAGGACCGAAAGGTTCAACGTCTGATGATCCTTCATGGATTGCAAGCTGAAGGAAGGTGATCCACTGAGCCCACATGTGATCAAGATGATCAGATATGTGAAAGCTTTGGATCGACTGGGCTTCCTACTCTTGGATGAGCTGGCTACTGATGCAGTTTTGGGTTCTCTTCTGCCCAGCTATCGGACGTTCATCTCAAACTATCATATGCATGGCATGGATAAGAAGCTCACTGAATTGCATGGGATTCTCAAAGTGGAAGAGCAGGATATTAAGAAAGGCACGCATCAAGTGTTGATGGTGCAGAAATCGGCTAAGTTCAAGAAGAGTTGGTCCAATAAAAAGGCTAAGGCAAAGGGCACAGAGACGGTAACCTTCGCCGCTGCGCCGAAGTCTGGACCGAACTCGAAGACCATTTGCTATCATTGCAAGGGGACCGGTCGCTGAAAGAGGAACTGTAGCAAGTGGCTTGTAGAGCATGGCAAGAAGGTCGGAAATGCTTCTTCAGGCAAAGGTACACTTGTTGCATATGTTATAGACATTACCTTGCTGACATATCTAGTAGCTCTTGGGTATTTGATACCGGATCGGTTGTTCACATTTGCAACTCGATGCAGGGGTTGGTAAGAACTAGGCATGCGGCACAAGGGGAGATTGACATCAAGGTCGGCAACAAAGCAAGAGTTGTTGCGTTGGAGGTCGGCATGATGCAGCTCCAGCTTCCTTCTGGATTTATTTTGGAATCAAATAATTGTTATTACATCCCTGCACTTAGTCGGAACATTATTTATGCCTCATGCTTGATGAGTCGGGGTTATGAATTCAATTTAAAGGATAATGGTTGTTAGTTTTTTTTTGAATGGTATGTTCCACGGCTATGCACCCATTGTTGATGGGCTATTTATATTGAATCTAGAAATGGAATCGGTCTATAACGTGAATTTCAAGAGGCATAAGCCAAACGACATAAATCCGACATACTTCTGGCATTGCCGGTTTGGGCACATTAGTCTGAAACGCATGAAGAACCTTCATGATGATGGACTCCTAACTTCGTCCGACTTTGGGTCGTTCGAGACATGCGAATCATGCTTGCTCAGCGAGATGACTAAGTCTCCTTTTGCAAAGAGTTGCGAGAGGGCGTCCGAGCTGTTGGAGCTTATACACAGTGATGTGTGTGGTCCAATGAGCACAACTGCCAGAGGCGGCTATCAGTACTTCGTGACTTTTACCGATGACTTGAGTAGATATGGGTATGTATATTTGATGAGGCTCAAGTCCGAAACTTTGGAAAAGTTCAAAGAGTTTCAGAACGAGGTTGAAAATCAGCTCGGCAAGACTATAAAACTTCTATGATCAGATCATGGAGGTGAGTACATGAGCCAGGAGTCTGATGATCATCTGAAAAGACGAGGTATAGTACCTTAGCTCACACCTCCGGGTATGCCACAGAGAAACGGCGTGTCAGAACGGATGAATAGGACCTTGTTGGACATGGTACGGTCAATGATGAGTGAATCGGATTTACCCTTGTCATTCTGGGGATACGCTCTAGAAACTGCAGCTTTCACACTTAACATGGTACCATCAAAATTCGTAGATAAGACGCCACATGAGATGTGTACCGGAAGAGTCCCAGTTTGTCTTTTCTAAAGATTTGGGGTTGTGAAGCATTTGTCAAGCGACTTATGTCAGACAAGCTTACACCCAAGTCGGATAAATGCATATTCGTGGGATATCCGAGGGAAACCTTGGGATACAACTTCTACAACCACGAATAGAATAAAGTGTTTGTTGCTCGGAACGGGGTTTTCCTTGAGAAAGAGTTTCTCGGTCGAGAGGCTAGTGGGAGGACGGTCCGACTCTAAGAAATTTGAGTACCACTCGGGGACGGCTCGACAGGTGATGAGATCATACCGGAGTCAGTCAGGGAACCCGTAGTGGAAGCGGCACCGGAACCATGGAGATCGGAAAGGTTGCACAGAGTGTGTGATGTATTGTTGCTAGAAAGCGACGAGTCGGGCACATTTGCGGAAGTGATGGTGAGCCCCGATTCCGAGGCATGGCTAGAGGCCAAGAGATCCGAGTTGAAGTCCATGGATGAGAATCAAGTTTGGGACTTGGTTGATCTGCCACCTGGCGTAAAGGCCATTGGCTGCAAATGGGTCTTTAAGAAAAAAACCAATGTCGATGGAAATGTTCAGATCCACAAAGCTCGGCTTGTCGTAAAAGGTTATAGACAAGTTCAGGGAATTGACTACGACGAGACTTACTCGCCGGTAGCGATGCTAAAGTTGGTATGGGTCGTACTAGCTATAGTTGCATATTTTGATTACGAGATATGGCAGATGGATGTCAAAACGGCTTTCCTTCACAGAAATTTAACCGAGGACGTGTATATGATACAGCCCGAGGGTTTTGTCGATCCGACTAGCACTAGTAAGGTATGCAAGCTCAAGAGATCCATTTATGGGTTGAGGCAAGCATCTCGGAGTTGGAACATTCGTTTTGATGAGGTTTTCATTGGTCTCGGTTTCATCAAAAGCGATGAGGACGCTTGTTTATACAAGCAGTTAAGTGGGAGCTCGATAGTGTTTTTGATCTTGTATGTGGATGACATACTAATGATCGGAAATGATGTTTCGATGCTGATCTCGGTCAAGGAATCATTGAATGGCAAGTTTTCAATGAAGGACCTTGGTGAGGCATTTTACATTTTAGGCATCAAGATCTATAGAGATATATCGAGGAGGCTGCTCGGCTTAAGCCAGAGCACGTACATAGATAAAGTGTTGAAGCGGTTCAACATGAGTGTGGCCAAGAAAGGGTTCTTGCCTGTCTCACATGGTATAAGGCTAAGCGAGACTCAGAGTCCTTCAACATCTGATGAGTGAAGCAGGATGAGTCGGATTATGTATGCCTTGGCAATTGGATCCATCATGTATGCCATGATATGTACACGGCCTGATGTTGGTTTTGCAATAAGCCTAACAAGTAGATACCAGGCCAACCCAGGTGAGATTCACTTGGTAGCGGTAAAGACTATTTTGAAGTACCTGAAAAGGACTAAAGAGATGTTCCTAGTTTATGGAGGTGAGGAAGAGCTCGTCGTAAGGGGTTACACCGATGCTAGTTTCCAAACCGACGGAGATGATTGTCGATCACAGTCCGGATTCGTGTACGTCGTGAACGGAGGAGCAGTGAGCTGGATGAGTTCCAAGCAAGATACGGTGGCCGATTCTACCAAAGAAGTCGAATACATTGCAGCTTGTGAAGCTGCAAAGGAAGGTGTTTGGATCCGGAACTTTATGGATGATCTTGGTATTCTCCCAGCCTCGGTAACACTGTTGGACCTTTATTGTGATAATTCTAGTGCCATCGCACAAGCCAATGAGCCGAGGAATCACCACAAGACCAGACACATAGGTCGGAAATATCACCAGATACGAAAGATCGTAAAGAAGAGTGATGTTGAGTTATGCAAAATTCACACGGATGCAAATGTTGCAGATCCGTTGACTAAGCCGCTTCCACAATGCAAGCATGAGGGGCTCGTTAGAGCTATGGGCATTCGATGCCTATTTGATTGACTTTAGTGCAAGTGGGAGACTGTTGGAGATATGCCCTAGAGGCAATCATGTATGATGATATTTCCTATGTGTTTATGAATAAAGATAGTTCTTGGACATTATCAATGATGTGTATCAGCAAGTATGTGACTTGTTTGTGGGACTATGCATTGTATGATGACTGTCCTAAAAGGTCCCTAGTCGAAAGGGCTGTGTGGACGCGCAGCCGACTAGACTAGCATATGACACGGTCGATGGTTTGGTATCACAAGCCATGGAGCATTGGATGCTAACCGAATAATATGGACTCGGAAGGATCTGGTTGGATTCGATGTAGTCGGATCCGAGTCGAGATAAGGTCCGAGTCGGACAAACCCAACTATGAGATGCGACGATATGTCATCTGTGAGTCTCTAGTATAACATATGTTCTATGTCCTAAGACCTGAGCTGACGCATCTACTCGAGATGGTGACAGACCTGCTTTTGGCCAACCAAACGCTACTCCGTGACTGGGTAGTTATAAAGGTAGCTTTCGGGCTTGTCCAGACCCATGCTGCGAGACATGGTCGAGCAAGATGGGATTTGCCCCTCCAATCAGGAGAGATATACTCTCGGGCCCTCGTGTGATCCGACCAGGATAAGCATGGCCATGCGACAAGGATTATGAGATAATCCGGTTTTTGGTCGGCTTCACTGGAATGAGAAAGAGGTCGGGCTAGCACAAGGTGAAGGAAATATGCCCTTGAGGCAATAATAAAGTTATTATTTATTTCCTTATAATCATGATAAATGTTTATTATTCATGCTAGAATTGTATTAACCGGAAACATAATACATGTGTGAATACATAGACAAACAAAGTGTCACTAGTATGCCTCTACTTGACTAGCTCGTTAATCAAATATGGTTATGTTTCCTGACCATGAACAATGAGTTGTTATTTGATTAACGAGGTCACATCATTAGTTGAATGATCTGATTGACATGACCCATTCCATTATCTTAGCACCCGATCGTTTAGTATGTTGCTACTGCTTTCTTCATGACTTATACATGTTCCTATGACTATGAGATTATGCAACTCCCGTTTGCCGGAGGAACACTTTGGGTGCTACCAAACGTCATAACGTAACTGGGTGATTATAAAGGAGCATTACAGGTGTCTCCAAAGGTAGATGTTGGGTTGGCGTATTTCGAGATTAGGATTTGTCACTCCGATTGTTGGAGAAGTATCTCTGGGCCCTCTCGCTAATACACATCACATAAGCCTTGCAAGCATTACAACTAATATGGTAGTTGTGAGATGATGTATTACGGAACGAGTAAAGAGACTTGCCGGTAACGAGATTGAACTAGGTATTGGATACCGACGATCGAATCTCGGGCAAGTAACATACCGATGACAAAGGGAACAACGTATGTTGTTATGCGGTCTGACCGATAAAGATCTTCGTAGAATATGTAGGAGCCAATATGGGCATCCAGGTCCCGCTATTGGTTATTGACCGGAGACGTGTCTCGGTCATGTCTACATTGTTCTCGAACCCGTAGGGTCCGCACGCTTAAGGTTACGATGACAGTTACATTATGAGTTTATGCATTTTGATGTACCGAAGGTTGTTCGGAGTCCCGGATGTGATCACGGACATAACGAGGAGTCTCGATATGGTCGAGACGTAAAGATTGATATATTGGAAGCCTATGTTTGGACATCGGAAGTGTTCCGGGTGAAATCGGGATTTTACCGGGTTACCGGGAGGTTACCGGAACCCCCCCGGGAGCCATATGGGCCTTCATGGGCCTTAGTGGAAAGGAGAAAGGGGCAGCCCAAGGTGGCTGCGCCACTTCCCCCTCCCCTAGTCCTATTAGGACTAGGAGAAGGTGGCCGGCCCCCCTCTCTCTCTTTCCCCCCCTTGGGGAATCCTAGTTGGAATAGGATTGGGGGGAGTCCTACTCCCGGAAGGAGTAGGACTCCTCCTGCGCCTCTCTCCCTGGCCGGCGCCCCCCTCCCCCCTTGGCTCCTTTATATATTGAGGTAGAGGCACCCTAGAACACACAAGTTGATCCACGTGATCTATTCCTTAGCCGTGTGCGGTGCCCCCTGCCACCATATTCCTCGATAATACTGTAGCGGAGTTTAGGCGAAGCCCTGCTGCTGTAGTTCATCAAGATCGTCACCATGCCGTCGTGCTGACGGAACTCTTCCCCGACACTTTGCTGGATCGGAGTCCGGGGATCGTCATCGAGCTGAACGTGTGCTCGAACTCGGAGGTGCCGTAGTTTCGGTGCTTGATCGGTTGGATCGTGAAGACGTATGACTACTTCCTCTACGTCGTGTCAGCGCTTCTGCAGTCGGTCTGCGTTGGGTACGTAGACAGCACTCTCCCCCTCGTTGCTATGCATCACATGATCTTGCATGTGCGTAGGAATTTTTTTGAAATTACTACGTTCCCCAACACAAGGATGACACACTCGCCTTGAGCCCGACAACATATATCGTGTGGCAAAGGGAACAGAAGTGTGACATGTTGTACAGGTTCGCCTAACCAGCTTCATAATCTAATTTGTGGTTGGCACGCCTTGCTAGAGGCCGCTACCAACCGTGCAGGTTGGAGGTGATCCGAACTGCGACCAAGCCGACTTGAACCTAAGCGGTCGCACGCTTAAGGGAAGGAACCCGTGAGGACCGGTCCGACTCCACAAGTCAGAAGTGGTCCTACTCGGACTCGGATTCAGGCCGAACAGACTTTGGGCTTTAGGATCCGTGCGAGGCCCAAGTGTTGAGCCCACGACAGATGCCTATATAAAGTGGGGTGTGACACACTCATGCGGTTGATCGCTTTAGCGCTGTCACTAGGGTTTGCATGTGTTACGAATAGCTACCTCCACTCGCCGCCGACTGTGTGATCGGACCTAGCAGTCCGCTGCACGATGTTCCTCCTACACGCGGATACTGTTAGAGGAGGTGCACTTGCGCCGCTCCGGCGAATCTGTACGTGGGATCCGACGACCGGTTGTTCGAGGGAGATCGGACGAGGAGGAGACGATCCACACGGATGCGCTGCCCCAACTCTTCTTCCGTTGCAAGGTATTACGCGTCTAGTAGTAACGATCTGTGATCCATTCCCGTAGCATGTTCTTGGTTGTTCTGCGTGTAGGAATTTTTATTTGTAGTCGATGCATCCTATCGTAGATTCCAATAGGGAAACCAAGAGGGAACCTCTTTTCGAGATCAAAACTGATAAATACCGAACGTTCGGATTTTAAGCATGACAGCCCGAACGTTTTTCATGGCATATAGATTTCCCATTCATAGAGATCATCCGCTAAAGATAGTGCTTCTTGGACTGCGAGGGGCTTCAAGTGTGGTTGGATCCGAAATTCCCAAAAAGGTGATCGTCGAGGCTCTGATATAATTTCCCTGTGAATTCCTACACACGCAGCAACAGCTCCTACAAACATGTACGCGAGGTGAGGAACCTATGTGAAAACCGTTTTCATGGCCCATAGCTGCGTGCCACACGGGAGACCGAGAGGGAACCGCTTTTAGAGATCGAAAATGATAAATACCAAACGTTTGGATTTTAAGCTTCAGTTCACGCGAGGTTGACAATCATGGCAATTTTCAAACAAAAAAATGAATTGGGACAACATTGCCATGTTGTAACAACTAAAATTGAAACCTCGCGTCAGTTGCCATGAAGAAACGTTCAAGATGACATGTTTAAAATCCGAATGTTCGGGATTTATTGGGGTCAACATTGTGGTTGATTCCAAAAAAATTAGGAGCTTTATGATAAAACGTTCAAGATAACATGTTTAAAATCCGAATGTTCGGGATTTATGGGGTCAAGATTGTGGGTTGATTCAAAAAAAGTTAGGAGCTTTTTTGTTAAAGATGCATGACGGATTAAGTATACCACATCTCTCCCTTTAGTAGTAGGTATTGATAGAAGCGGAACCACAAAGAAGACCCGAGAGGTATGTCTATATATTCATCTCCAACCCTGCCCATCATACAACTCCGCCCACAGCCCTAATCAATGCTAATTCTTCTTCAGTAGCTAGTGACATCCGCTAGATCTTACTGTTATATATGATCATTGTAATAGAGAATAATCAGGCAGCTAGCTCATGAAACTGGCTAGGATAACTAGATCCCCTGCCCGTCTCGGGATGGGATCCACCCCTGACGCAGTTATAAATGATGCTAACATCCTTATGAATGAATAAAGGAGATGATTGTCAAGAAAAAAGACCGCATCATGTTCATACATTAACCACAGCCGGAACTATCATTCAAGATACGATGCACCGAAAGAGCACGTGACTAACTACTGCCAAAACTATCATTCAAGATACGATGCACCAAAAGAGCAGGTGACTATGGTAATATACTGTTTAGTTCAGCAGCAAGCTGCAGCCAACTTGCTCACCCCGAAACCTGGCTACAACATGTACATGATTCCGTAGGGTGGTTTTAGGACAGGACAATTATGAAAGGCAAAAGAGCAGGACGAAAGCAGCCTGAAAGCAGCCCTAAGCTAGTATCTACTGCAAGATCTTCCATGCCATCCAGCAAAGTGACAACATACCAACAGACATCAGCATGCAGCCGCCCAAATACCACCAGCGGTTCAAAGCCACATTCCCCCCAAAGTTATTGCGCTTGAAAATATGTTGCTGCTGCTTGTGAGTCCTTTTCTTAGCACGGTTTCGCGTCTTGCTGTGGCGAACCTTCTCAGCATTAGAGCCAAACGACTGGTGGCCCTTCTTCGTATAGCCTGACTTCTCATATTGTTCAAATATTCCTACTCCTTGGTACCTTTCTTCAGGAGTCACTGATGGTAGCATACTTTGCAGAAGACTGCAAAGAGGGGAAGATATAGAAAGATGAACAAATAATTATTTTTGGTGATAAAGAAGACACATGTGTATGGTTTTCACTTACTTGTCTAAAATTGGAAGGGCCACAATGATTTTGCTCCTCAGGGTCTCATCACTTGCCTCCTCATTAAATGACTCGGTTAGCAGCATATCAAAACCCTCAAATGCACTAGGAAACATAGACATTAGTCAGAATATAATTGCAGTAAACAAGTGCATGAACAGGTTTCTACGTTTATATACCGTAAGAGATGTTGCATATTATTGGAGGCTTCATCAGTGCATGTAGCATATTTCAGTAGCTGCATCAAAATGTTATAGGATTCAGGAAAAATTAAGATATCATAATAAACCAAGAGCATATTAGAGGAATATAAATTTGCTAGCAATCATGTGCGTAGTTCAAAGAGATGATAAATAATTTGAAGCTTGTGGGAGAAAACATAAATATACGTTTAAGGAGTACATCTATGAGTCACCAGAACAGAGCTTACCGCATGAATATGTACACACAAAGAGGATACTGGGCAACACTCGGTAAGCAGTGCTTTGGATTCCTTGTAAGTTGGCAAGTCACAATCTAAGAATAGATCTGCAAAGCACCACATAGACGTGAATCTTCTATTCATGACAGTCACAACTTTGTAAGAACGTATATGTGCAGCAGCAGGAAATAATGCTTCAAGGGCAGTACTTGCTTAACATTTCTATCGGACACAAATGAAGGGGGAAATCAAAAGATATTATACTTGACCCGATCATAGTGATATTGCATATTAAACTAACACATTTGCATATTGCCACAAGGAAAAGGAAAATCATTTAAGATCAAGACCCTAAATATCCACTTGGTTGAAGTTGGCAAACATTCGCTTGCACATGTGATATATTAGAACAGAAGTCAGTATAAAAGGCTAAATATATCAAGAGCGGACTAATACCAAGTTCCCTAAACCATTCTCGAGTCTGCTGCACTTGCATAACAAACTGCGCCAAACTCATCCTGGCAACAGACATGCAACATCAGCATCAAAGTTCAACAAGATGTCATGCAAATAAAAATAGAGAACTGGAACAAGTGATGGTAGCATAGCAATACATGAATTACCTCTTAAAGTGCATTTCCATGGGATCATACATTTCTGTCCCTGAAAAATTAAACAAATAAATAGTTACATACACAAGATTGGGGAGAACTGCAATTAACTTCTCAAGGGAGCAATTTTAATGGAAGAAGGCATCAACCTTAGTGCCCCCAGAACCATAGGATCGTAATCTAATCATGAAGACAACATGAACGCTTTTGAGATAAAGCCCTGGGCTACAGAAGTGTAACGCCCTCGATGCGACTATATCTCCCACGTGTCGAGGCACGACTTAGAGGCATAATCGCATTGAAGGCATATGTCGCAAGTTAGGCAATCTTCACAACATCCCATGTAATATAAATAATAAAGGGGAGATAACAATAGTTGGCTTACACTCGCCACGTCAATCAAGTACATAAATAACATTACATCATCCAAACACTCATGGCCCGACTACGGTGCCAAAATAAAAGATAACCCAACATGCGACACGGTCCCAATCACCCCCAACTGGGCACCACTACTGATCCTCGGGAAAGGAAACATAGTAACGTTGAGAGTCTTCGTCGAACTCCCACTTAAGCTCATACGCGTCTGCTAGAGCGGAATCATCAGGCCCTGCATCTGGTGTAATAGTAATCTGTGAGCCACAGGGACTCAGCAATCTCGCACCCTCGCGATCAAGACTATTTAAGCTCGTAGGTAAGGCAAGGTAAATATGAGTGGAGCTGCAGCAAGCGACTAGCAAGTATGGTGGCTAACTTATTCGCAAAGGAGAGCGAGAAGAGGGGGCAAAGCACGAGCGAGAAACTAGAGAGCAATCTGCGCAAACATTACTCCAACACCGTGACCACTTCCCGGACTCCGCCGAGAAGAGGCCATCACGGTAACACACTCAGTTGATTCATTTTAATTAAGTTAAGGTTCAAGTTATCTACAACCGGACATTAACAAATTCCCATCTGCCCATAACCGTGGGCACGGCTTTCGAAAGTTCAATCCCTGCAGGGGAGTCCCAACTTAGCCCATGACAAGCTCTCACGGTCAACGAAGGAATAGACCTCCTCCCAAGACGTTCCGATCAGACTCGGTATCTCGGTAATTCAAGACACTTCGACAGGTTAAAACAAGACCAGCAACACCGCCCGAATGTGCCGACAAATCCCGATAGGAGCTGCACATATCTCTTTCTCAGGGCACACTCAGATGAGCCAGACATCGGGTAGGCCAGCCCAGAGTTGCCCCTGGTAGCCCCGGACATCGCTCAGTTGGACCAACACTCAGAGGAGCGCTGGCCTGGGGGGGGTAAAATAAGATGACCCTTGAGTTTGCAGAACCCAAGGGAAAGAAAAGGGCTAGGTGGCGAATGGTAAAACCAATGTTGGGCATTGCTGGAAAAGCTTTAATCAAGGCGAAATATCAAGGGGTTCCCATTATAACCCAACCGCGTAAGGAACGCAAAATCCGGGAACATAACACCGATATGACGGAAACTAGGGCGGCAAGAGTGGAACAAAACACTAGGAGAGAGGCCGAGCCTTCCACCCTTTACCAAGTATATAGATGCATTAAGATAACATAGCAATATAATGATATCCCAACAATTAAATAAAAGATGTTCCAACAAGGAACGGCCTCCAAACTTCACCTGCAACTAGCAACGCTATAAGAGGGGCTGAGCAAAGCGGTAACATAGCCAATCAACGGTTTGCTAGGACAATGGTGGGTTAGAGGTTTGACATGGAAATTTGGGAGGCTTGCAAGCAAGTGGTAGGCATCGTAGCAATGGCATAGCAAAGAGCGAGCAAACTAGCATAGCAAAGATAGTAGTGATTTCGAGGGTATGATCATCTTGCCTGCACAGCTGTCAGAGTTGACTGGATCCTCGAAAGCAAACTCAACGGGCTCCTCGTTAGCGAACTCGTCTCCCGGCTCTACCCAAACAAGACAAACAAGCAACAAGGATACAATCAACCACGTGCAAAAACAAGCAATATGATAAAATGATGATATGCTATGCGAGATGCGATGCGGGATGCAGAATGCAAGATATGACAGGAAATGCATGAACCTGGCCTCATCTTGGAAATCCAAGTGTGCCACTGGAAAGATGAGATGAAATCGTTTGAAAACGATATAAAGAACGCCGGAATCGGAGTTACGGTTTGGAAATGGCAAGCGATTCAAAAATGACACCGGTCTGCGATTTACAGCAAGTAGGCCTCTAAATGCAATGAAATGAACATGCTACAGCACCCAAACATGACAACAAAATACATGGCAGGGATGCACACAAGATGCTTAACAAAAGTCTAGCACTGAGCGGCCAAATCATCCATTAACAGGTTCAAACAAGCATGGCAAAAATGCAAATGGCAAACAGATCTCGGACTTAGTGAAATCAACACTTGTCTGAAATTTCACATCAGGTAGCCCTCTTCAGAGCAACAAAATTATATGCTACAGGATCTGATCATGGCATGGAGCTACTCAAAGAGCTTAACAAAAGTCCCTTAGTGACCTTGAGCCAAAAAGGATCAGAAAATACAATTGCAAGCATGTGAACATAGCAAAAACATAATCAGTTTCAGACTTAGTGAAAAACTGACACATGCTGAAATATAACTCAAGTAGGCATGTTTACGAGCTCGATGCACTCACTACGGTGCAAGTCATGGCAAGGCAAGCATACACCCATCAAGAAGGCACAAAATGCAAGCTAGACATGGCAAGAACAATAGCATAGCATGCACGGATCAACTACAACATCACCGGCAAAATTGCAAACAAGTTGACAATCTGCCCAGATTCACAAAGTAGCAAAAGTAGAGCTCGATTGACTCAAGCTAGGGTGCTCCATAATTGTGAACAAAGACATGGATGAATAGAGCACTACAATCTTAACAAAACTCCCTTACTGATCCTCCTCAAAAGAGGCACGGATCACTAGAAAACAAGAAGAACATATGGCATCATGAGATAAACAGCTCCAGGACTTAGTGAAATCACTAAGTCCCTGAAAACAGACTTAGCAAGTGCACCACTTTGCAAGCTTGCACAAGTCACCACACACATCCTAAAAATACATGGGTTGCACCTCTGGAAAGATGACAAAACCCCTAACAAAACACATGTAGAACTCACGGACATATCATGCACACAATAATCATGGCAAAAATGACAAAAGTGCTAAACAGAGTAACAGATCTGACAATTAACTCAAGTAGCCCTCTTCTAACAGCATTTCGGGCATCAATATGAACTCAAATGAAAAAGATGCAATGGAATGAAATGATGTACTCCCTGAGATGAACATTTTGATATGCTATATGCATGAATCGGAGCTACGGATGCAAAGTTACGGAGCCGCGAACATGGGCATATGAACTAAAAATTCTGAGGAAAATTCAACCTCCGGATCTGGATCTAGGGTTTCGGGGGCACGCAGGCCGAGGTTCGCCGGCGCGAGCTGGAGCTCGCCGGAGTGGCCGGGGAGCAAGGGGCCGGCCAGATCTTCGCCGGATCCGGGCCGGCCGGCGGCGCGCGGCGAGGCGGCGCGGTGTGGGCGAGGTGGCGGCGCGGGGCGGCGGCGGGGGGGTGCCGCGGTGTGGGCGAGGCGGCGGCGGCGGCTGGGCGGCGCGATGCAGCGGCGGCGGGGCGGCTCGGCCCAGGCGGCGGAGGAGGAGGGCCCGCCCCGGGCCTGGCGGGCCGGCGGGAGGCGGCGGCGGGGAACGAACGCGGTGGCGACACGTGGCGGCGGCGGGGACGGCCGGACAATGTCCGTCGGCAGATTTTTGTCCGGCGCGGCGCTGGGACGATTTCTAGGGTTTCGGAGGTAGGAGGAGATCCGAAAACGGAGGGGTCTATTTATAGGCATAGAGGGAGCTAGGAGAGTCCAAATGAGGTGCGGTTTTCGGCCACGCGATCGTGATCGAACGCTCTAGATGATGGAGCAGAGTTTGGTGGGTTTTGGGCCAAATTGGAGGGGTGTTGGGCTGCAACACACACGAGGCCTTTTCGGTCCCTCGGTTAACCGTTGGAGTATCAAACGAAGTCCAAATGGTACGAAACTTGACAGGCGGTCTACTGGTAGTAAACCAAGGCCGCTTGGCAAGTCCCGGTCCAATCCGGAAATGTTTAATCCCCTCACATGAAAGAAAGCTAGAAATGGCCACCGGAGGAGAACGAAGCGCCAGAATGCAAAACGGACAACGGGGAAAATGCTCGAATGCATGAGATAAACACGTATGCAAATGCAATGCACATGATGACATGATATGAGATGCATGACAACGACAACAACACACGGAGACAAAGACCCAAACCCGAGAAAATTAAATAACTTAACGCCGGAAACGGCAAGAGTTGGAGTACAAATAGGGAAAGTTACATCCGAGGTGTTACAAGAAGTTGCTAGCATAGCCACAATCACAGCAGTGAGCTATACATTGGTACCAGAGAGCGACACAGCCCAACAGTCAAGGCCATCCACAGTGGTAAATTGGGGTTTGGGATGTGCAGAAGTTGGTCGACCAGAAATGGCATGAAGGACCGACAACGTAATGATGAAAGGACACTAGATCTAGCCGACTGCTGTAACACACGAGGCTTGGATGACAACGTGGTGGCATTTTCATGATAGATGTGGCACTGTGCAATTTGCACAAGAGCTACTTGTGCTTCGGTATTGTGTAGTGCAAACAACACTTGAGGATAAACTTGTCTCTCATTTGATACTTTAATTAATTTTATTCAGGGAATGAATTTGAATTGGAATCAACAATTCCTTTCTGTTTACGCAAGGAATGGAATGAGCCGGTTAATTACAGCCTCAATTAACATAACATTATGCTAGTAGAACAAGTTAATTAGCCCTGCTGACAACAACAGCTGTATCACCTTGCATACTTTAAACATGCAGTAGGTCTACCTATATGACTGAGGTCTTTATAAATAAAGGGTCCATACTGGCAGAACATTTTGTGTGTGCCGTCTGCTGCCTCATGCCAGTTTCTATCGCGTAAACATGTATGATGAAGGTTAACAAACAGCTAAAAAGTCCAATGGCAACAGCGTCAATACTCGGTACTGAAACGTACATTCAGAACAAACAGAAAATCAAGAATCCAAGTGATAGCATAGTATGAATCAATGCATGGGAAACCCTAATCTATTTCTAATGTTAACGAACAGCTAAACTAATTAACCCGAAGAGCCCAAATAGTGTCAAAACTGAGACGTTCACATGAACACTTACAAGTTACGTATATGACTAGCGTACTAGCATACAGACCAAGAATTCAAAGATAGCATTGCTGGTTAAATGACATGGGGAGAAAGAAGGAAGAAGCACCTGGGGGAATGTTGAGGTACTTGGGGAAGACGCATGAGAAGCAGAGTGTAGTGAGGAGTTGTTGCTTCGGTTTGACAGAAAACTTTGCCAGTGCCTTGAGAGCTGCATGTTTCATGTCAATAGTGATGGCCCAGGCTGTGTCGTCTTCATCATTCACCTTGGCCATCATGTAAAGCAAATCGTCATTGAGCATGCTCAGAATTGGGCCTTGGAACATCAGGTTCTTCAACTGCAGTTGTTGAGTCTCATCATCCCACAGCTCAGGCAATTTAGCAGGAAAGCTTTTGTCAACCGAGATTTTGGCAACATCAACTGTGTAGCGCTCGCACCAATTTTGCTCAGAGACCTTCATATTCCACATTGTGGCTTTCCAACCTGAACCTCTGATCATGGCATCAGGGTCATCGTATTTGATGTGGACGAATTTGATGAGATCATCGCAGCAGGCAACATTGTAAAAGTACTCAGGGGCACAGTAATAGTCATACGGCTTGGTTGGCTCGGGCAAGCCAACGGTTGTCACTGGTAATGGGATTATCTTGATGACAGGATGCCTGCCAAACAGGTCGTCCAGAAGGAGAATGCCATAGCGGGTATCAACCCAGCCCAGCGCGCTTGCTCCAACCCTGATCTGCTCGAACAAGGCATGTCGACAACACAATGGCTTGTCAGCAGGGTCTGATAAGTGGGCCTTCCTGGTCGTCCATGCCTGTGTTTGAGACGAGAAGACATAGGCATCAAATCGGCAAACATTGTTTTGGATATTCCACTTGAGGTCGAGGAAGGCCACGGCAAAGTGCTCGTCGTCGGCGTCACCACAAGGCAAGAGGCCAAACTGCTGCCCGCCGAAGTAGGCATGGTTGGGGTTTGGGAGCAGCCGCAGGGACTGCTTCCCGGCCGTGTAGACGAAGAAGCGGGCGGGGCCCCAGAACTTGAGGCTGAAGAGGACGAAGGCGTCCTCGGCGCAGATGAGCCAGGCGTGGTACTCGTGCTTGATGCTGGGGCAGTTGACGGAGAAGTAGGAGATGCCCGGCGGGTCGACGAGCCAGAAGGACACCTCCACGGCTTGGCCGTCCTCGGTGCGGCACTCGGTGGTGGTCGCGTTCCAGTCCGCCGACACACGCGCCACCCTGCAGAGGATGGCCGAGTCGGGAAACCCGGGGCCCATCGGGGTGGAGGGATTGAAGGGCAAGGTGGGGAGCGCCATGGATCTGGAGGTGTTGAGCTCGCCGCAACAGGCTAGGGCAGGATTTGGGGATTAGATTGCCTTGCCTTTTGAACACGGGATCGGTCGAGTCGGGGAAGAGGAGGATGGTGGTGGCGCGACTCGGAGTCGGACTACTGGTGGGGTGGGGGGATTGGCAGCAGCGAGTCGGCGGGGAAGAAGAGGCAGGGGCGGATCGCCGGCGCCGCCGATGCGGGCGCTGAGAGGACAAAGGGGATCCGTCTCGTCTCACACAGATTTTATTTTCTTTTCTTTTGAGGCTAAACACGCTCCGCTCTACTCCTATTATAAATCAAAATCAATCAATAACACACACAGTTAATCGGAATACAATTCTTTTTTAGGATCAAATCAGAATACAGTTTTTTTTGATAGGATCAATCGGAATACAATTGATCGCAGGGGCAGCGACGCCGATTCACTTTGCAGTTTTACAATATAATTCATTCAGGCGTTTGGTAGCCTGCATATACCTTAATTAGATTTCATGGATGTTGTTTTAGGTTGTTTGAATGTTTGGCATGCATGGACGGGCGAGGCGGTGGCGATGGCGCCGACTCCAAATCGCTTGTTGGCAAGCCAGCCTATATCCGGCTGGCTCGTCGGGCCACTCAGTCGACTGCAATATCAGAAAGATCATTCTTCTGTTCATCGGAGAGGTCGTCCCACAAGGCTTTGGAGCCGGATGCCATGGCTGGTGTGGTGCAAAGAGGAGATGGAGTGCGAAGTTCCATGCAAAAATCTGAATAAAAAACAACATTTAGTCAGCATAATGTATGTATGCACGTGACAAATCAACTCTTCATCTGGATTGCATAAGATATGTTGTCGATTTCGTTAGAGCATCTCCAACAGCATGTGTAAATTATGATGTATATATATTCATATTGACAATGGTTTATAAAGATTCTCTGATATACATGTCTAGTTTTGCAGCAGAATGTCTATGTACATAACATTTATATTCTCTCTTCTATATTTTAATATTATTTTATACTTCCTCTTAAACTAATATAAGAGTGTTTAGATCACTATAGTATTCTAAACGCTCTTATATTAGTTTACGGAGGGAGTAACTAGCATCGGAAGTACTCTGCACACGACAGTGCATGGACGAGATCCGGACGATGTCCATCTTAAACGGTGCTGATTTGCTGAAAGATGCCATCCAACAATAATTTGATCCATCGTCCAGCTTTTGGCTGGAGATGTGTCATCCCTGTAGCACTGCTCAACTAGCATTTCAGTTTCAATGGTAATTTAAATGATTTATAATTGCATTGGTTTCACTGATGAATTCATTAATAAAGTCATATTCAAATCCACGTATACCACACTAGTAAATAAATATATCAATTGGAGCTCTCCTACCATACTCCTGCAATGTGTGACTATATATAGTCTACACATAAAGCTCACAAGTTAGCTATGATGGCAACAAAATAAAAGAGAAACAGAATTTACACAAGTATACAACCATTTATACTTGACGTAGGCCAAGCATTACCACATCGTATATGTCTTTAGGAAAAGGAGGCACTGGGGAATGGGGAGGAACTACATGGACTGAAACGGTGACAGTGAAATCAAAATGCCCCATGGCAGTGTGCACCTCCTCCACACAGGCGCTTTGAACATATACCGAGCATCTCCATTGACCTTCCGGTACGAACACTGATAGGCGCCGGCGCGCTGGACCAAATTTGGACCAGACGCACGACAGCCACACGATGCGTGCATTCCGCCCCTCATGATTCAGCCCCTCAAGCGCGTCGTTCCCTCCTTCTTCCTCCTTGATTCTTTCTTCTCCCGCATCGGGAGCAGCCGCCGCGCGCCGGAGAGAGAGAGGCTGCGACGAACGCCTGCGACCCTCGTCATAATCCCCTCGTCGGAGATTGAAGCACCGCCCGCGCTCGCGTTGGCTTCCCGCACTCGCCGTCTTCTGTCGCCAGATGTAGCACGCGATTTCAGCAAAAAAATGAATGTATGTAGCAAAAAATTTCATAGGTCTTAGCAAAAAGAAGCAATGGTTGCAACAAGAAAACATCGTCGCCGCCGTCGAGCCTGCAACTCCATCATGAAAAAAGGATGTAGCAAAAATTCTCGACGGATGTAGCAAAAACTACAATGGTTGCAGCAAGAAATTCGCCGCCATCACGAGACTCAGCTCGGCCGTGAATGAATGTACCAAAAAAATAAAACGGTTGTAACAAAACAAATCACCGGTCGCAGGAAAAACATATACCGGTTGCAACAAAAAAAGAAGCAAAAAAACATCATGGTTACCGTGGTCACCATGGGCGTCGTTGAAGAAGAAGCCCGTTCCAGCAATTCTGGATGCCGGTTCCAGCAATCTCTGCGGCTGGTTGCAGCAAAATGATACGCTCGTGACATAGATTCCAGCAAGTGTGATTGCCGGTTCCAGCAAATCGAGAAGCCGATTCCAACAAATCTCGACGTCGGTTCCAACATTACAACACACCCCATTGTAGCTTATGTGAGCCGGTTGTGGCTTTTTCGCCGGCCGATTGCAGCTTTTCCATGGCCCATGTAGCACAGGTTGCTGCCGCCATTGTAGCACGCACGACGGGTAATCCTTCCTGTCGGTGCTTCCGCTCCGGCCAATGGCGGCAACGACACATTACAGCTTGCAGCTTTTTTTTTACCTATTCACCGCAGCGACGGCCGCTATCGAGCCGGTGGCCGCATGGTGCGTGAAGCAAGGGGCAGGGAGGAGCAGAGGTGTTCTAGCGCAGGGCGAGGTAGAGGATTGGGAGCTGCCGTGGGCGCTGAGAGAGAGAGATGTGTGTGTGGAAGAAGATGCAGAAGGGAAAAGGGATAAGGCTAGGTGTGATAATTCGGTGCGTGGGGCCAATAGGCAGTACGCGAGCAAGGGAGTCGACCGGCGCTGTTTTCAGCCAGTGTGTCGACGCGAAATGTTTTCCTTCCTGTACTGCGCTGAGGGTGTATTGTTGCCAATGTCCGTAAACATGTACATAACTTACTTGCTACTTCACTCATCGCCCATGTACGCTGCACTTTGTTTAAGTTCTACATTGGGTTTGATTAAGTCTTACCTTCTTATCTCCTCTTTACATGAAAAAAAGGGGTAAGTGGGAGCATGTTAAAATTGCTTTCATGTACATATCTACCAGACAAATTTTTACATGCCCCTATACATAAGCCACAGCCTATGCATATGGCATAGTGGCGTATGACGGGGATCGATCAGTTTCATATATTCTTTTCTGCAGCTTCAACCAGTTACCGTACATTGGTTTAGGATGAAGAAAACATAACACCGTTTAGGACGAAGACCAACACAGAGCCCGCCAAAAATCTCGAAACTCGACCTTCGACACACTCGGGGACTACTGACGGTGCAATACAACGGGGGTGGCTTCTCCATGGGAGCTCGGCAGCAGACCTACCAAAGGGCCCACCATACCCTTGGCGGCAGCTAGGAGTCCGGAGCCCGGAGGACTGGATAGACACAAGATCGGATCTCTCTATTGTAAAATCCTAGCCCCCACCGAGCATATAAGGTGGAGGTTGCAGGGCTCTCATTTCCCATCAGCTCGCTTAGAAATAACTCACGATAGCATACCATAATCTTCATTGCAATCCCTCACACAAGATACACCCACCATAAATAATAGTAACAAGCAGGACATAGGGTATTACTCCTAACCTAGGTAAAACCCTTGTGTGATCCCCGATCTGAGACTATCGGATCATGCACCGTTATCTACAAACTACAAAGATCCCATATAAGTATGATGGGATTAAGATAACAACTCCAATGAAGATTTCCAACGGGAGGTTACATAAGAACACTATCGGTATGAGTAACCAGCAAATGAGAGACAGGAACCAGCGACAACCCAAGACCACAGCTCCTTCACAGCTCGGTTTCTCACAAGTTTCATATATTGTTTTTCCTCTTTTTTGGTCCCTGGCATCTCCGAGCATCCTTCCTTTCGGCATCAGCTTTAATGGCACAATTTGCAAGATACTAAAAGGATTGAAAAATTATAAAATTAGGATGGCTAGATGGTTCCTTTTAATACTAAAGAAGAGAAATGACTCGTTTTATTGTACTTGTCCAAAGCTTCAATGATGTCAATGATTTTGCTCCTCATGGCTTCAATAGATGCTGACCCATTGCTTGGTGATTCATGTAGTGCCAAGTGAAAATCTTCCAGAGCTCTAGGGAACACCTGACACTTGGTCAGATATAAAGCTAAGTTATCACAAACAATTTTCTGGTTTCCGCATCCATATACCGTAAGCAAAATTCGACAGTCTCCGATGCAGCTTCACCTTGACCAGAATGTTTTACCATCTGCATCAAGATTTTCTTTAGGATTCATAATATTAATTCAAGCAATTGCTCATGAAAGTTGAGAGACCATAATATTGAAATTAAGCAACTGCTTTGTAAACACGTTAGCAATGGCTGTCTCCATAGTTTGGACCCAAAAAAATGAAGAATCTCAAGCTTGTCAAAGCAAAGACGCTTGCGCAGTTCCAAGAAAAAAAAACCTTAACCACAAAGGGTTAGCAAAGAGAAAAAGATGCACTCGTAACATGAAGCCTTGGACTATATAATTTGTGAGACAGAATAACATAACTTACTGATCTGTTACTGGAACGCAGAGATGATACAAGAGAAAACTGAAGTAATAATCTACATGTCTTATAAGTTGACCTCTCAATTTCCAAGCATTGATGTGCAAAGGACCATACACATGTGAATCTCCGGGTCATGACAGCCAATTTGCAAGAACATATATACTATCATGGTAGTTCACAGGATGCACTTGCTAAACTTTTCCGCCGAGAAATTTAAAAGAATATTATAATTGACATGGACAAGCATTTAGAGTAATGCTACAAATTACATTCAGAAGATATTCACAGATGGTGTTAAGGAAATTAATTGTTGATCAACAGTCTAATCATCCACTTGTTCACTAGTAGATAAAGGGCCTTTAGTCCGGGTTCATAAGGGCCTTTAGTCCCGGTTCTGGAACCGGGACTAAAGGGTCGTTACTAAAGCCTCCCCCTTTAGTCCCGGTTCTTATACGAACCGGGACTAAAGGCCCTCCACGTGGCCGCTGCCTGGAGGTCCACCTTTAGTCCTGGTTGGTAACACCAAGCGGTACTAAAGAAAATTTTATGATTTTTTTGAATTTTTTGTTTTCAAATTTGTGAAATATTTTAACCTCTAGTCTCTAATCACCCCTCATCACTGCTCAATTTAACCTCTAATCTCTAATTACCCCTCATCATTCCAAATCATCTAACTTCCCGGACGGTCACCCATCCTCTCACTACTCCAGCCTGAGCACGCTTAACTTTCGGGTTCTATTTTCCCTCGTTTCCAAGTCTGCACTTGTTGTTTTCCTGACAATAGTAAGATGTCAATCCTATTAACCCTCAGGAATTTAGCTTGAGCATGAAGTCACACATTTCACTGTTTGAGTTTGAAACTAATGTTCTAAAAAACAATAATTATTTAGTAACACTAATATTTCTTGAATAACTAGTTTGACCACAGTTTGACCATAGTTTGACCACAGTTTGGCCATAGTTTGGCCATAGTTTGACCAATGTTTGACCAAAATTTTAAAAAAAACTGAAATAATTACTTAGTAACACTAATATTTCTTGAATAAGTAGTTTGACCACAGTTTGACCAGATTTGACCAAAATTCAAAAAAACTAAAATAATTATTTAGTAACACTAATATTCTTGAATAATTATTTAGTAACACTAATACTTCTTGAATAAGTAGTTTGACCATAGTTTGACCAGATTTAACGAAAATACAAAAAAAAACTGAAATTTGAGCATAACTTTTTTCCTTTTAGAATTTAAGGATTCTAAAAATTTGCAAACAAGCCGTAGGCTGTCAAAAACGGATGCGGATTTTCGTGCTGAACATTTTGATATATTATACGTTTTTTTTCCGACATCGTATGCAAAAGTTATAGCCGTTTTACGTTTTCCCTGCACTTTTTGCAAAACATGTCCAAATTTAAGTTTTTAAATTTTCCTAACTAGTAGATGTAGTAATATAACTACCTCTCGAAGGATTTTATTTTTTTGAAGTTTTTATCATTTTCTTTTGATTTTTTCAAAACAAAAAAGGCGATCCGGGGGGGTGTAGAGTTTGAAAATGGGACCTTTAGTCCCGGTTTGAGACACAAACCGGGACTAAAGGGCTCAGGTGAACCGGGACTAATGCCTTAGTCACACGAACCGGGACCAATGCTCACATTAGTCCCGGTTCGTGACTGAACCAGGACTAATGTGAATATTGCCCTGTGACCAAAGCCCTGTTTTTTTACTAGTGGTCGAATGTTGGCTGCACATCTAGTGTATTATAACCAAGAGAAATAAATAGAATACATCTAGAAGTCAAACTTCTATTAGTTACCAAGTTCTCAAAGCCAATCCAGAGCCCACAACACTTGCACCACACAGTGCTTTACACTCAACCTGCAACAGGCATCCAACAGAAGCAACAGCATAAATGAAAAAGATATCATGCAAAAGAATCAAATACTTGAACATGTAAAATTAGCGATGTTTGAATTACCACTCAAAGCACTTGTCCACTGGATTATGCATGTCTGCTCCTGCAAAAATTTGGTCAAAGAAACAGTTCAATAAAAAGGACGGCAAAAGTACACACAAGTTGTCAATTGAGCAATTTTGTTGCCCACTCAGCAGATGATGAACCATTTTTTACGAATTATATCAATATAAACAGTCCAGTGTCAATACTGAAACATTGTCCTAAGCACATATAACCAACAAACAAGAAAGAATTCAAAAGATAACACTGCTAGTTAAATCACATGTGGATAAAGATGGAAGAATCGCCTGGGTTCATATTGAGGTACTTGGGGAAGTCGCATGGGCAGAACCTTGCAATGTGGTAGTGGTGCCATCCGAGCGAAAACGGGGCCATTGCTTCGACAGCTGCCCTTTCCATGTCAACTGCGATGGCCCAGGCAGTCTCGTCTTCAGCATTCACCTTGGCCATCATGTAAAAGAGATCGTCATCGTGGGTGCTCAGCACCGGGGCATAGAAAACCAGTTTCTACAAGTCCAGTTTTTGGCTCTCGTCACCCCGCAGCTCAAGCAACAAAGCAGAATAACTTTGGTCCACTGAGATTTTAGCAACATCAACCGTGGATCGGATCTCCCACTTGTTCCAAGAGATCTTCCTGTTCCACACAGTGGCTTTCCAACCTTTACGGCTGGTCCTGACAAGAGGGTCGTCAAATTCTATCTCGATGAACTTGAGGAGATCATCACAGCAGGCCACGTTGCAATAATACTCAAGGCGCGGTGAGGGCGGCCATCCTCGTTGAGAAAGTTCACCCTTGATTCAGGGAATGGGATGAATTCGAAGACAGGTTCACCACCGTCGAAGAGGTTGTGAAGGAGGAGGACACCACGCAGGAGATCAACCCAGCCTAGTGAGCCTGCAACGGCGATATGCCTATAGTACAAGCTATGCTTACAACAGAGCAGCTTGTCAGACTCGGATAAGTGCAGCAACGACAACCTGTGGCTGCTCCATGCCTGCGTTTCAGAGGAACAGACGTGCGCATCAAACCGCCAATAATCGCCTTGGGAGATCCACTGGCGGTCGAGGTAGGCCACGGCGTAGTGCTCGCCGCCGTCGCCGCGGGGCAGGAGGCCGAACCGCCGTCTTCTGTAGACCGGAGGGTCGGGGAGCGCTTCAAGTGATTGTTTCCCTGCAGGGGCAGCTTTGTAGACGAAGTGGTGGGTGGAGCCCCTGATTGTGAGGCTGAAGAGGACGAAGGCGGCCCCGACGCAGACGAGGGAGGGCGGTGCGTAGTCGTCGAAGGCGGAGGCGTCGAGGCCGGGGCAGTTGAAGGAGAAGTAGGAGGCGCCCGGTGGGTCGACGAGCCAGAAGGAGACCTCCACGGCTTGGCCCTCGCTGGTCTCGCACTAGACGGTGGTCTCGTTCCGGAGTTCCGAGAAACGCGGCTCCTCGCAGAGCAGGACCCAGTCGGGAAACTCGGATCTGGCGGCGCTTGAGCCCATCAGGGTGGAGGGGTGGAAGGAAAAGGTGGATGGCGCCATGGATCTGGACACCGAGGTCTCGGCCGCAACACGCCTGGAGCTTCTGGCTTGGCCGCCGTTGCCGAGATACCCAGCGCGCACGGCAGGTGTTCGCTGATATGACAACTGGGAGAAAATAAGGATGCCGAATAGTAATAAAAAAAGGAGGGCCGATTTGCAAAAATTCCATACCACCACGTCATCCATATGTTTTTCAAAAAAAGGGCGATTATGTTTTTTTGGGAGATCAAAAGGGTTTTATTCCATTAGACTAGCCACAATGGATAGTAACATACACATATCCCTAGACTATGTTACTACCTTCATAGTAACTTAAGGGTGTTAACATGCAAAGATTCATTTATTAGGTTATAGACTCATATTGCATTGGGACATGTGATGTTACAATAACTAGCTAAGTTACTACAACTACATCTCTCATCATTAACTTATTGCCACATAAACAAATTTGCTGAGTTGGACTCGATGTTACTGCTGAAGTTACTCCCATCGTGGCTAGTCTTATGGTAGGGATCTTTTGGTAAAAGATCCTAAATACATGGGGTCCTCCGCCTAGCCACACAGTCGTAGCTCGCTCAGAGCGACTATACCTTGCCAAGCAATCTGCAACACTATTTTAAAGACCTATGAAATCTCTGCGGAATAGACACCCTATGAACCATAAGGGACTTAATTTCAGCTACTATAAGTGACCAAACAATGATCGATCTAAACTAGAATTTGAAATACAAAATAAAGCAGTCGAAGAATCAGACTGAACTATCACCGGAAGCTCTATATGTTCTCGAGGCGAGCGTCGTATCAATATAAATCATCAGTGCATGAATCTCAGTCTCTAGAGCCTCACTACTGTTGAACAAATACCGATAGACGAGCAAATGACCGAGCCATCATGTCTGTGTTGAATCATTCCGACCGCCGCCGTGTCGTCCTCTGCTAGGAACGACCCATCCACAGAACAAATCCGTCATGTTGCCAGGCGGCGCCGACCAACGCAGCACTTTGGACTCCCGGTACAGCTTTGGTCTTTCCCCTATGTCTTCCACCACTATCTTTCCTTTTAGCATTTCTTCCATTGTATACTTTTGAGCATCAAGAATCGACTTCAAGTAGCTTTCTAGGAAATCAATGGAGACCTGCGTAGGTGCACACTCTTTTCCATGAGTAATATCAACTCGTATCTACCAAATACGCCATACCAGCATGAAACCATACTATGGGCTATGTCCGAGCAACCCGCTAGCAGAAATAGCAGCCAGTCCCTGCCCGAGTCAAACACCTGCTCCTTGTACGGAATTGGCCATACAGTGCTCATTGCGTCCCACGGTTCGCGTGCATGTGGGCATGCAACCAAGGCGTGAAACGATCCTTCAGCTTCCCTCTCGCAGATAGGACAGGTTGCTCTCATGGACAAGTGCCGGTATTGTTTGTTTTCTGTAGTTGCCAAAGCTCCTGACACAACATTCCAAGCTAATATTTTCATCTTCTGAGGCACTATGGTCTGCCATATATTCCTCCACAATGGAAGCTCCCCGTCTGGATGACAGCTGCTCGCGCCCCCAACAAAATCAACATCGTGTTGTAGAGTAGCTAACTAATACGCACTACGAACAGTAAACCTGCCCGAACACTCCGGCTGCCAAGCCAAGAAATCCTCCCAAAGGCGAGGCGATGTTCTAATCTTTAAAATATGTATCACATCCATAGGCCAAAAAAACTCCTCCACTTTCTCCTTTAACCAAGCTCCATGCTCATCAATAAAATCTGAAACCCGTTTCAGTCTACAATTCCTTCTCGGGTTATAGGGCTAAAAGATGAGCCACGGAGAATCCATGGATCTCACCAAGTACGAATAGAACGACCATCACCTACTCTCCATATCATCCCCTTCTTGACTAGTCCCAGCCCATACTCAATACCCTTCCACACCGCTACCCGAGAAAACTGAATCCAACAGGTTCCATTTGGGAAATATTTCGCCTTCACATAAGCTCCCTGGATTATCCAACAAACGCCAAGCCTATTTTACTAATAACGCTCGGTTGAAGGCGCGCATATCTCGAAAGCCTAGGCCACCTTTTTTTTCACGAATACGCGTGGAGCGTACCATTCCTTTGATAGAAGGGGAGAACAAACAGTGGCGGACCTCATGAAGCGTACACTGGTAGGCGCTTATGAGGTCGCTTTGAACAGAGGAAGGGGGCTCAGCCCGCGTACAACAAAGTCAGGTTACACCAATGATCGAACTAAGCCCTCGAGCACCGGCGTTGGCCCACGTGCGAGCTTCCTCCTTGATGTCATGAATCAGGAGGGTTGTGGAAGGAGTTGCACCGTCGAATATACAAGCGTTGCGATGCCTCCATATGGTCCATGTAGTCAACGCAACGAGAGAAGCAAGGCCTTTGCGCTGGCCCGCCGAGGAGTAGTGGAGGGCCGTAGCCTACCAGTCGTAGAAGTCCATGGTGTCATCCGGTGGAGGCATAGTGAGGCGGCACCAGGATAGGATATCGTACCTCACAGTGCGGGTCACGACGCATCCCACAAGCAGGTGGTGCGTGGTGTCCTCTTCCTAGTCACAGAGGGCACAAGTGGTGGTGTGCGATAGGCTGTGGCGGGCAAGGCGTGCAGAGGTCCAACAACGATCAAGGACGGCAAGCCAGAGGAAAATCTTGATCCCCTCTGGTGCCCAAGGCTTCCAAGTGAGGTTCCAGGTTGGGGAAGCTATGGATCCATGGAAGAGCGCGAGGTAGCATGACTTGGAGGAGTAGGTGCCGCTCTCGGTCCTCCTCCAGCGGATGGTGTCCGGTGAGCTTTGAAGAGAGATGCCACAAAGGCGCCACCACACGTCCACATATTGGATGGTGGATTCGACCCCCAGGCCCCCCTATTTATTTACAGAGGGAGTAGTATATTTTTTGTGACATGCATTACTAGATACTGCTTGTCAAATACTATATCCAGACGGATGTGGTAATACTGTTAAATCCAGACGGTGGTGCTAGTACTAGTAATAGTACTACCAATATAGTAGTATTGTACTACCCGTTGGTCAAATTATTACGTGCTGCTCCTCACAGTGAAGTGACAAGACCCTGCGCCGGAGATGACACCTGAGTGTAGGTGCCGTGTTCGGCATACCAAAGTTGGCCTCACCGTCTGCAGTCCCTATCATCATGGCTGTAGAGCTAGCCTGCTTACAACTAGCCGTGTTCGACATAATTTCCCATGTGTTGCCACGAGTATCTCTACTCTTTTCTTATACGGAGTACAAGTAAGATTCCCGTGCATTGCACGGAACACCAAGATTGGGGGTGGACGGCGCCGGCAGTGGCCATCGATCTAGATTTTTTCCATGGCCTTCTAGATGTGCTGGGGAGGAGATAAGGCCGATTGTGAGAGACAAGGAGTTGTTTGTAAATAGGGAACAAGTGCGGGCATCTTTTTGCAAAACTGCAAAAGTTTGCTTTGTATGCGTCAGATCAAGATCCGACCGCCATTGGTGAAAGATGGCAGGCACACCATCATCACCAACTCAGGACCTCTTTGATTAGCAGGATTTTAAAAACGCAGGAATATGACACGGCAATATTAAAAGTTTCAAACTGATATTACACATGTTAGGAGTAATGTTGCACCTAAGAAGAGGGAATTACTAGGAACTTTATGTAAGAATTTTCGTTACTTAAGGTGGATGCAACATTGTCGTACAAACTAAAATCCATCGCCCTGACAAGTCACTAATGGGCAAATAAATTTTTTAGTCTCTGGCAACTTGATGTTTCAAAAACAAATTCAACTTCTGTGGAGACTTTGTCATTTAGGCTTAGACGCTTGCGGTGATCAACATGCCATTCATTGTTGCGCCAGAGAACACCAAACCTTATTACTTTGAGCACACTTGCCTCCAGAACAAACCTGGCCAATTTAATCTCAGATGTGCTGCCTCGATAGTCGATCAAATCAATTTCTGTAAGATGGAGATCAAGGCATTCGATGAGATTATTATAGTGCAGTACATTTTTCACTTTCTGGTCTTTTTTTATCTGCAAAAGAAGAGAATATATTAGAGCAGCTGGCTGTATAAGATTGTTGTGTCATCAAGAGGTACCAATATCATTCACTCGTACGATAGGGTTGGCTGGCTAGTGATATTTTTTCACTCTCTCTCTTTCCTCTCATTTACCTAGGAGCACGTGAAGAGCTTGGGAATTTGTTGCCTTCTACTATGTGGCCGATGCCATATTTCTCAAAAGAATGCCACATAATACGCATCGATGTCGAATCAAAAGATTTTGGCACCGCTCTAGAAATGTGAGAGAGTTGGCAACACTATGCACATAGACCCACATGTATAAACAAATCAATCAAACCAACTACACCAGCCTCTCACTCTCCCAAACAAGTGTTTTTTATTGCCTTAGTCCTCTTCCTCTCCCACACAATTGTTTTTTCATTGCATGAGTTAATTTGGCACCGGAGTAAAGTAGGTGATTTAGATTGGGGCACCAGGTGAGCAATGGAGGGGCATCGATGTCAAATGCATCACAAGTCAATTTGGAACGTGTTTTGGCCTACATAGTGGAGGGCCGTTATAGCCCACTTTTGTACTACCTTGTATTTAGTGTAAAATTTTGACCATAGATTTACCTAAGAAAATGTCAATGCATGTCACCAAAAACTATACCATTTGAAATTATGTTCAAATACGAATCCAACGATATAATTTTTAGTGACATGCATTAACATTTTGTTAGTTAAATCTATGGTCAAATTTTGATACTCAAAATAGGAAGAGTAAACCAGGACGGAGGTAGTACTTGCTCTTAGGGTAACCATAGAGTTACTAGTCTAAGTTACTTGCCACTATGACTAGCCTAGGCTACTATTGTAGTACAACAAAAAAACAATGTAGGTGATCACTGAAGGAGATATGCCCTAGAGGCAATAATAAAGTTGTTATTTATATGTCCTTATATCATGATAAATGTTTATTATTCATGCTAGAATTGTATTAACCGGAAACTTGGTACATGTGTGAATACATAGACAAAACAGAGTGTCCCTAGTATGCCTCTACTTGACTAGCTCCTTAATCAAAGATGGTTAAGTTTCTTGACCATAGACATGTGTTGTCATTAGATGAACGAGATCACATTATTAGGGAATGATGTGATGGACATGAGCCATCTGTTAGCTTAGCATAATGATCATTAAGTTTTATTGCTATTGCTTTCTTCATGACTTATACATATTCCTCTAACTATGAGATTATGCAACTCCCAAATACCGGAGGAACACCTTGTGTGCTATCAAACGTCACAACGTAACTGGGTGACTATAAAGATGCTCTACAGGTGTCTCCGAAGGTGTTTGTTGGGTTGACATAGATCAAGATTAGGATTTGTCACTTCGAGTATCGGAGAGGTATCTCTGGGCCCTCTCAGTAATGTACATCACTATAAGCCTTGCAAGCAATGTGAGTAATGAGTTAGTTACGGGATGATGCATTACGGAACGAGTAAAGAGACTTGCCGGTAACGAGATTGAACTAGGTATGAGGATACCGACGATCGAATCTCGGGCAAGTAACATACCGATGACAAAGGGAATAACATATGTTGTTATTGCGGTTTGACCGATAAAGATCTTCGTAGAATATGTAGGAACCAATATGAGAATCCAGGTTCCATTGTTGGTTATTGATTGGAGATGTGTCTCGGTCATGTCTACATAGTTCTCGAACCCGTAGGGTCCGCACGCTTAACGTTCGATGACGATTTGTATTATGAGTTATGTGTTTTGGTGACCAAAGATTGTTTGGAGTCTCGGATGAGATCACGGACATGACGAGGAGTCTTGAAATGGTCGAGAGATAAAGATTGATATATTGGACGATGATATTCGGACACCAAAATGGTTTCAGAATGGTTCGGGTATATTTCGGAGTATTGGGGTTACTGGAACCCCCCGAGGAAGTAATGGGCCTTCATGGGCCATTGGGGAGAAAGAGAGGGGAGCCCGCAGGGTGGTGCCCCCCAAGGGAGTCTGAATTGGACAAGGGGGGAGGGGGCGCGGCCCCTTTCCTCTTTCCCTCTCCCTCTCCCTCTCCTTCCCTTTTTCCCCTCCGATAGATAGGAAAGGGGGGCCGACTAGGATTGGGAGTCCTAGTCGGTTTCCCCCCTATGGCGCGCCCCTGGTGGCTGGCCTCCTCTCCCTCCTTTATATACGTGGGCACGGCACCCCTTGGAGACACACCAATTGTTCCAAGCCATGTGCGGCGTCTCTCTCCACAGTTTACCCCTCCGGTCATATTCACGTAGTGCTTAAGCGAAGCCCTGCGCGGATCACATCACCATCACCATCACCACGCCGTCGTGCCGACGCAACTCTCCCTCGACCCTTTGCCGGATCAAGAGTTCAAGGGACTTCATCGAGCTGAACGTGTGCTGAACTCGGAGGTGCCGTACGTTCGGTACTAGATCGGTTGGATCGTGAAGATGTTCGACTACATCAACCGCGTTAACCTAACGCTTCCGCTTTTGGTCTACGAGGGTACATGGACACACTCTCTCTCTCGTTGCTATGCATCTCCTAGATAGATCTTGCGTGATCGTAGGATTTTTTTTTGAAATTGCATGCTACGTTCCCCAACAATCACGTGAGAAAAAATACTAAAAGTATTTCTTTCAATGCAGTGCGTAGATGCAGTTTTGAACACTACACTTGTCATCGTAATTTGGGAAAATTACGGACAAATTGAGCTACGTTGTGATTTACGTTTACTAATAGGAAAGAAGTTTCACCTCGATGAGTAGCTTCTCCATGCACGGAAAGCATGTAAGTAATCCAACAACTTGATCTAGATTGGGGCCGATAGATTTTATTGCCAAGATCTTCACTGTGCGCATAGACTGGGTCAAGATTGTGGGAATCATTTTCTGGATAATAGTCGTAAATACATCAAGAAGAAATTTTAAAATGTGAATTTCAAGAAGACGGAGAAGAAGATGAGTGTTGTACCTAAACGATTACGGATCCAATAAAGAGTTTGGAGAATTTGGCAGAGGAGTACACCAACATTGTCAATTTTGGCGCGTCAATTACCCTAATTTTTGTTGGACCTTCTAGATCAGATACAAGCAATCTATCAAGGAAAGGCGCATTCTCAATGACCATAACGTGGAACAGCTGGAGTGATCTCTTCCCAATTGATGTCTTGTTGCAGGGCCAGCAAGACACATACATCCATCAAAGATTCGTTGGTGCGATGTGGAGGCTAATGAACCCGTGGATTTGCTGAAGACGAAGGTACTCGAGCGCAGTACAGCTGCGGAGCAGATGCTCCATAGCCTTCTTCGAGATGCCACTGTCGAAGAGGTCGAGCTGCTTGAGTTGAGGGAGAAGAAGGGCGGGCGCGGCATTAATCTGGGGGAGATAGCAGGAGCTGAAGCTGGCGCGGCGCAGCGTTGGCGTGGGGCGGAGCGCGAACGACGGTAGAGAGCGACATCATCCAGCTTCAAAGCTGAGCAAATCGAGCTGATCTAGGGCGGGGGATAAGAACCACTCGTCGAACTTGGCTTGGACCTTGCAGTTGGTACTGAACATGTGGATGTCAAGGCATCTGGCTAGCCCATGGTGCGATGAAAGGATCTTGGAGACTGCGGCCATGCGCTTGCAATCCCCGTCACAGAGGCAGCTATCGATGGTGAGGTTGAGTGGGACGCGGCGCCAGAGGGGGCGCCACCGCTGGGAGAGTAGGGTGGTCCGCACGGCAGATTTGGTGGGGAGGAGGCCGATGATGACGAGCAAATGTCATCGGGGAGGCTGCTGATGAAGTCCAGGCTCGCCGGATGCAGTTTTGGCTCGAGCCGCCTCCGCTTGTTGGCTCCTCGCCGTCCATCTCAGCTGGCGGCGACGCTGGTGTACACGTGTGCTGGTGTGTGTTGTGTGCTGGGTGTGCGCGAGTGTGTCCTTCTATGCATGCCGCCGCGCAGTGGTGAAGTGTGCGTGAGTGCGTCCTTCACGCGAAAGAAGTGTGCCCTGATACATCTCCAACGTATCTATAATTTATGAAGTATTCATGTTGTTATTTTATCATTCTTAGATGTTTTACGATCATTTTATAGCAACTTTATATCATTTTGGTACTAACCTATTGACATAGTGCCAAGTGTCAGTTGCTGTTTTCTGCATGTTTTTTACATCGGAGGAAATCAATATCAAACGGAGTCCAAACACCGCGAAACTTTTTGTGGATTTTTATGGGCTAGAAGACTCTGATGGGCCAGATCAGCACCGAGGGGGTGCCCACCTCGGTGGCCTCCCGCATGCCCTCTCTACACTATAAATTTCCAAATATTCCGAAACCCTTTGGGGTTAACCTAGAACAGAAGTTCCGCCGCCGCAGGGCTCCGTAGCCATCGAAACCAATCTAGACCCGTTTTGGCACCCTGCCGGAGGGGGGGGGGAATCATCTCATGTGGCCATCCTCATCATCCCGGCAGCCACCACGATGAGGAGGGAGTAGTCCACCCTCGGGGTTGAGGGTTTGTACTAATAGCTATGTGTTTAATCTCTCTCGCTTTCTCTCTCTCTCTCTCTCTCGTGATCTATATCATGGGCTTTGTTAATATAGTAAGATCATATGATGTTTCTCCCCTCTATATATACTCTTGTTGTGATGAATTGAATCTTTACCCTTTGAAGTTTTGTCATGTCGGATTGAATATTCAGAGATGAGAACACATGATGTATGTCTTGCGGTATGAATACTTGAGGTTGCATTGGGGTATCTTATTGATTCACTTGATATATATATGTTATGGCATTCAACTTGCGGATTCCTGCGGTGATATTGGGGTAATCTTTTCATAGGGGTTGATACATGTTTTTATTATCTTTTCTTCGATAGAAACTTTGGGGTCCCCTTGTAGTTCTTTGTGTGGATTGAGTATTATGAATATGAATTTGCTTTCGTGTTATTTTAGTACGAACTCTTGATTAGATTGATCGGAAAGAATAGCTTGTGTTATTTTAGTACAAACTCTAGGATAGACGATTGATCAGAGAGAATAGCTTTGAGGTGGTTTCATACCCTACAAAACAATTTCTATCTTTTGTTCTCCGCTAATAGGAACTTGGGAGTGATTCTTTATTGCACTTTGAGGGATAATCATATGATCCAACTATGTTAGCATTGTTGAGAGGTTGCACTATTGAAAGTACGAACCCTAGGCCTCATTTTCAAGCATTGCAGCACCGTTTTTGTGTCTGTTTACTATTTGCTACCTTGCTGTTTTTATTTATTCAGATTATAAAAAAATATTTTTACCATCCATATTACACTTTTATCACCATCTCTTCGCCGAACTAGTGCACCTATACAATTTTCCATTGTATTAGGCGTGTTAGGTACACAAGAGATTTCTTGTATTTGGTTACAGGGTCGTTTGAGAGAGACCATCTTCATCCTACACCTCTCACGGATTGATAAACCTTGGGTCATCCACTTGAGGGAAAATTGTTATTGTCCTACAAAACTCTGCGTTTGGAGGCCCAACACGTGTCTACAAGAATAAAGTTGCGTAGTAGACATCAAGCTCTTTTCTGGTGCCGTTGCCGGGGAGGTGAGTGCTTGAAGGTATATCTTCAGATCTTGCAATTAAACCTTTTAGTTTCTTGTTTTATCACTTGTTTGGTTTATAAAATAAAACTACATAAAAATGGAATTTAGGTTGCATCCTACTATTGATCATCTTTATAGTATCTTTCTTGAAAATTATGGTTCGGAAAATTGTGCTCAGTTGTTAGAAGAAGAAGTCAATAAATGCTTGGCTCAAAATATTTGAATGATGAGCATGATTGCAATGTTGTTGTAACATCCCAAATTTTCAATTTGGAATGTTATACACTAGATCATCATGCATAACATATTTTCTTGCATTTTCATTGATCCTAGAAATTTCACGCAACTCAAGGACCCTCGGAGAGAGTTGGAGCTTTCGTTATTTTCCTATTTGAGTTTTCTCAAATTTTGAAAAGACGATCATTTGATTTATTTATTTCATCTTCAATTATTTTTCCAATATCAAAAAAATAAGAGAGAGAATAATATGACTTTCCCAAAATTGAGGAAAAATGAAGATCTAATGGATAAATCAATTTTTGTTTTCCGGTGTTTATTTTGCATTTTATTTGGATAGGGAAAAATGCGCGTTTTCAAAAATTTCACTCTAGGTCCGGAGTAAAGTTCATTTTGTTCGGCTCATTTTTAGGAGTCGGGGAAAATTTACTTTAGAATTTTTGGAGGCCGTTTAGATTTTCTTTTCTGTGTTTTTCTGCGCGTGAAACCGTTTAAAAAAAATCCAGCAGGCCAGCCGGGCCAAGGCCCAGGCCAGCCACCGCCTCCCCAGCGCAGGCAGCCGGCCGCGCCAGGCCATCGCGCGCGCCAGGCGCCAGAGGCAAGAGTCGCCGCCCCTTTTTGTTTCCTAGTAGGACTTTAGTCCTACTCCGTTTCCTCTTTTTCTTTCCTATTCCTACTCTATTTCTTGTCCCCTACCCCCAGAAACCCCCCCCCCCCCCCCAATATAAATACCCCCACACCCCCCTCCAAATCATCAAATCAAAACCCCAAGCCCTCTCCTCCTAAGCCGCAGCAAGCAGCAGCGCGCAGCCCCAAACCGCGCCCCTCACCCGCCGCCGCCTAGCCGCACCGCCCCGCGCCTAAGCCGCCGCCGCCGCCCGGAGCCCCGCCTCCCGAGGTAGCCGCACCCCTCTTTTTCTTCCCCGGTCTGGTTTTTCCTAAAAGAACCGTTCCGTTTTCTCTCCAATTCTTTTCTTTTCTTCCGGTTTTTGTTTCGGTTTTCTTCCGAAATCCTAGATCGGTTTTCCGTTTCTTTTTCGGTTTCTTTTCCGAAAACCCTAGATCGGTTTTCGTTCTTCTTTCGGACCGTTCGTCTCAACGAACGTGATCACTGATTTTTCCCGGTTAACGACGTCCGTTCGTTTAACCGTTCGTCTCTTTCTTTTCGTCGGTTTTATTCCGCGATCGTGATCTCAGATCCGATCTTCGTTCTAGTCTTTCTTCTCGCTCGTTTATCGGAATTAGGTGATTCAAGCGCCTGGTGTTTCGTTTCGAAACCGCCGTTCCGTCTAATCAACTTAAACAAGTTTTGGCCCGGTAAAATTTGACCTAGTTTCAACTTGCTAGAACCGAGTTGTTTTCTTCCGCCGTTTGATTTCTTTTGCTTCGTTCGATTTGATTCTTTTTGCAAACCAGGGTTCTTAAGTTGAACTTTCTGGTTAGATCCTCTATTCGAGTTTTACCTGTGCATTAGATGAGTACTTATTGTATGCTTGTTGTTTGTCTGCGATAGATCACCCGGATTGCGCCGCTTGTTACTTCGAAACCCTAGGTCTCGCGGATCATCAGCAAGGCAAGTAACACTTTGATCATACCTTTTCTACAACCCATGTTTTATTGCATTAGATCAATCCTCCCACATTGCATGATTAGGATCTAATTAAATTGTGGGATGGGAAGTAGATGAGGTAGTACCTATCACCTGTGTTATTATGAAACCCTTGGGAGTTACTTCTACGTTTGCATATTATGCCATGCTATGCTAGTAGACGTGGATTGGGTGAGTGATGTCCATGACAGATGTGAGTTGATAATTTTAATGGTTTATCTAAGGTGGCAACTTAAACACACATCTGGGTGGATTGAGGCACCTGATGTCTATCAGGACTTGCCTGTTTTTTTTCGGACCGCCACCCAGGCTCAAAGGGATCATAAGATCTTTCATGCTAGAAACTTCCGTGTGCAGCCACAAGCCATTATGGGCTCTGGCATAGTTGATTAAGTCGTGCGAACTCTTACGGGGTGGACTAGCAGATGTAGGGGTTGTAGGTGGTACGGTCTACCCCACATGTAAGGTGCTAGCGCTTCTGAAAGACTGTGTCTCGGTCATCCGTCTTCTCAAACACCCTGTAGTGCGAGAAACCAAACGGAGGCGATCGAGTCTTGTGGGGAAAAGTGCGCAAACCTCTGCAGAGTGTACAAACTAATCATGATTAGCCGTGTCCCCGGTTATGGACAACTTGAGTATCTAGTACTTGAATATCATGTGAATCTCATCATGTTACTTCTAATTAATGTTGTTGGGTTTTAATTGTTCACTTAATTGGGATCGGAATGCTGTCAACCATTCTCGATGTTTCACAACCACCATGATAGTTAAATAAATTTATTCCTTTGCAGTAGGGAAAAAACTGGCTTTACGCAAAACTGTAACCATAGAGCTTTCCACCAGCCATATATGCATGTAGTATAGCTGTTTCATTCCATTACTCTCTATGTGTTACATTGCCAGCATATTCCATGTGCTGACCCGTTTTCGGGCTGCAACTTTCATGTTGCAGACTTTTCAGACGACGAGTAAGGTGCTTTTAGGTCGTGGTTCTATACTCAGTGATGCCGTTGGAGTTGATGGACCCATTTATCTTCCGAGTCTTCCGCTGTTATCGACATTAGATGGCCTTAAGCCATTTTTATTGTAGTAAGTTCTCTTTGAGACAAGGATGTAATAAGTGTGTGATTGCCACTCTGCTATAAATCCTTTGATGTACTGTGTGGTGTCAGCATTACTGATCCAGGGATGACACCCGAGCACAGTAGACTTGATCCATTCGGGTCGGGTCTCCACAGAGATGGTATCAGAGCACACGCTGACTGTAGGACACGACCACTAAGTTAAAGCCATAGATTACCATTCTCTTCTCATTTTCTAACTCCTCATCTTTTCTACTCTTTTAGGATGACGAACGCGAAGATTAAGTACGCTCAACCGGATGAAGGCACACCTTTTGGATTGCACTTGAAGGAAGTCACCAAGTACCTGAACATTGGATTACCAAGCTTCACGGGAACCTTCAACGCCACTCTGCCTGAAGAGGAGCGCTGGAAGATTCAAGCTCACGTTCCGGGAAGAACATTCGCGCCAATCACGAAGCCCATAGATAGCGTTTTCAAAGCACCAACCTGGAGTCTGGGAAAGAGCATGGCAGCTCATATCACCATAGGACGCATTGGAGAAGTTTACCAAGAAGACCTCAAGGACACTATCTACCAGATTTGCGGACGCCGAGATGAACAATGGGAGTTATTCAGCACCAAGAAGGATAGATCCATTGCATCTTTCATCCAGGAGTTAAACCAGCACATTCGACGCCACGAGAACCAGATGTGCAATGATATGATAGAGTTGAAGAATGCGAAGGCAAGGATCATCGAGCTAGAAGGAGAACCGAAGTCTACACGGAAGGACTACATGGACGAGATCGTAGCTCTAGCAAGGCACAATGGCGATCTTAAGCAGGAGATTGAAGAACTCAAGGGGAAGTTAGCATCCACGGAGGAAGACGAGTACGTCGCATGTCCGGACAACTACATCATCATCGACGACACCGATTCGGATCCAAGTGAACCCGACTTTGAAGACGAAGCTGGAGCAGATATCATGGAGTCTTCCACCGGTTCAAATTTCTAGATGACCACCAGATAGTAGTAGTATTCCCCCCTATGTAAACATTAGGTCGAGCACTTTTGCGATAGTTTAGACCGATTGTAAGCCCTTGTTTGATTGAATGAAGTGATTTTGTGTGCATTTGCTCATGTGCATTGGGGTAGTGTTTTCCCTTTAGACCTTACTCTATTCTTAATTCTCGTCTTTTCTAAACCCTCAGATGCCTCCGAGATGTGACAATGGATTCCCACCAGAGCTCACTCAGTTGATCCAGCAGCAGAATCAATTGATGCAGATGTTAGTCCAGAACCAGCAGAACAACAACAACAACCCACCACCACCACCTGTTGACCACTTAGCCCGTTTCCTTAGGATGAATCCGCCGGTGTTTTCCAGTAGCACTGAGCCAATAGTAGCAGACGATTGGCTCCGCAAGATAGGAAGGGAGTTGACCACTGCAGGATGCACGGATGGTGAGAAAGTGAAGTTTGCCGCTCACCATCTTGACGGACCCGCGGTAGCATGGTGGGAGAATTTCACAGCCACTTACCCAGTTGACACTGTCACATGGGATCAGTTTCAGCAAGCTTTCCGCACTGCCCATGTTTCAGTAGGAGCTATGGCCATAAAGAAACGTGAGTTTCGCAACTTACGCCACGGAGGAAGGACAGTTGGCCAGTACGTTGACAACTTCAGCAAGTTAGCACGTTATGCCCCAGATGACGTTGCTACAGATGCAGGTAAGCAGGAGAAGTTTCTGGAAGGATTGAATGATGAGCTAAGCATGTAGTTGATGGTAGCAAGTTTCAACAACTACCAGGAGTTGGTAGATCGTGCCATCATGATTGAAGGGAAGCAACAGCAGATTGAGAACCGCAAGAGGAAGTATGGACAGGGGAAGAATAACTCTGGAGCCCAGCAGAAGCACCGTTTTACCCCTAATCCGGGATTTCAGTTTTAGCATACCCATGGAGGAGGTAGTTCGCACAACCATAATGGCCACAAGAATGGTAATGGGAATGGAGGAAGCAACAGCCAGAACCGTACCATCCCATCGACCCCAACCAAGAGAGACCTGAGTCAAGTCACCTGTTTCAAGTGTTCCAAGACCGGACATTATGCCAATGAATGTCCCGAAGGCCAGAATGGAAATGGCAATGGAAGCTCTGGGAAGAAGCCGAACCCTTTCAACAGGGGGCAGGTGAACCACATTAGTGTGGAGGAGGTTGAAGATTAGCCTGATGCAGTAATCAGTAAGTTTCTGGTTAAGTCATTTACCGCACTCATTCTTTTTGACACTGGTGCATCGCATTCATACATATCAAGGGGATTTGTGGATAAATATAACCTGCCAACCCAAGCCCTTAGGTCACCCATGTTAGTAAGCTCACCAGGAGCGGAGTTTATGGCTAGACGATGGTGTGATCGGTTACCATTAAGGATTGGTAACTATGTGTTTCCCTCAGACCTAATAGTATTGGAATCTCAAGGATTGGATGTGATATTAGGCATGGATTGGTTATCAAAGTATGAAGGGAATATTGAGTGTGCCAGTAAGACAATTTTGCTTACCACACCAGAAGGAAGAAGGATCAAGTATGTATCCCAGCATGTGCCAAATAGGACACAAGTAAACTGCCTAACAGGAGTTGTGCAAGAAGAAGTACCAGTGGTAAAGGATTTTCCTGATGTATTTCCTGAGGAATTACCAGGCATGCCACCGGATAGAGACATTGAGTTTTTGATTGAGTTATTGCCAGGTACAGGCCCAATATCGAAGCGACCGTACCGGATGCCAGCAAAGGATTTGGTGGAAATTAAGAATCAGATTAAGGAGTTATTGGATAAAGGTTACATTCGCCCAAGTTCTTCGCCTTGGGGATCACCCGTACTTCTAGTGGAAAAGAAGGATGGATCATTAAGGATGGTTGTAGATTATCGGGGATTGAATGAAGTGACCATCAAGAACAAGTACCCACTGCCGATGATCAACGATCTGTTTGATCGGTTGCAAGGAGCTAAAGTGTTTTCCAAGATCAATTTGCGATCAGGGTACCATCAATTGAAGATTCGAGAGCAGGACATACCTAAGACAGCATTCACCACAAGATATGGACTGTATGAGTACACCGTTATGTCATTTGGATTGACTAACGCACCTGCCTATTTTATGAACCTGATGAACAAAGTGTTTATGGAGTTTTTGGATAAGTTCGTCGTAGTGTTCATTGATGACATCCTGGTTTATTCAAAGAATGAAGAGGAGCATAAGGAACATTTGCGTTTGGTTTTGGAGAAACTAAGGGAACATCAGTTATACGCCAAATTCAGCAAATGTGAGTTTTGGTTGAAGGAAGTTGGATTCCTCGGACACGTTATATCCGGAGAAGGTATAGCAGTTGACCCCACTAAGGTTGAGACAGTAACCAAATGGGAATCACCAACGACAGTTGGAGAGATCCGGAGTTTTCTTGGACTCGCAGGATACTACCGGAGATTTATTGAGAATTTCTCAAAGATTGCGAAGCCTATGACGGAGTTGTTGAAGAAGGATACTAAGTTCAAATGGACTGAGGAGTGTGAGGCTAGTTTCCATGAATTGAAAAAACGCTTGGTTACCTCACCAGTATTGATTTTGCCAGATCAGACCAAGGATTATGAGGTGTATTGCGACGCTTCACGTCGAGGACTTGGAGCAGTGCTTATGCAGGAAGGGAGAGTTGTTTCGTATGCTTCACGACAACTGAAGCCTCATGAGTTGAATTATGCCACGCATGATTTGGAGTTAGCAGCCGTAGTGCATGCATTGAAGACGTAGAGACATTTCCTCATTGGAAATCATTGTGAGGTGTACACGGATCACAAGAGTTTGAAGTACATTTTCACGCAGAAGGAGTTGAACCTCCGACAGAGGAGATGGTTGGAGCTCATCAAGGATTATGATATGAGATTGCATTACCATCCCGGAAAAGCTAATGTAGTAGCTGACGCATTGAGCCGTAAGAGCCATGTCAATACCCTAATGACGTGGAAAATACCCAAGGAGTTAGCAGAAAACCTTCGTGAGCTATGTTTGGAAATAGTTCCGAGAGGCTATGTAGCAGCCTTGGAGATTCAATCAACATTGATGGATAAGATCAGAGAAGCTCAGAAATCTGACAAGGAGATTGCTGCTATACAAGAGAAATTGAGTGAAGGAAAAGCAAAGGGATTTCGTGAGGATGAGCATGATACCTTATGGTTTGAGGACCGTGTTTATGTGCCCAATGACCCGGAGATCAGGAAGTTGATTTTGCAAGAGGCACATGATTCACCGTATTCGATTCACCCAGGAAATACCAAGATGTATTTGGATTTAAAGGAAACATTCTGGTGGACCGGAATGAAGAAGGATATTGCAGCCTATGTAGCAGTTTGTGACGTATGTCAGAGAGTAAAGGCAGAACATCAGAAGCCAGCAGGATTGTTACAACCATTGCCGATACCCAAGTGGAAGTGGGATAAGATAGGCATGGATTTTATCACAGGACTACCCAGGACGAAAGAAGGTTATGACTCAATATGGGTAGTAGTTGATCGTTTGACAAAGGTAGCACATTTCATTCCAGTTAAGACCACTTACACCAGTGCTAAGTTGGCAAAGATATACATGACTAGGATCATTTGTTTGCATGGAGTTCCGAGGAGTATCGTATCAGATAGAGGAACCCAATTTACCTCAAAGTTTTGGAATCAGTTGTATGAAACTTTAGGAACCAGACTAGAGTTCAGCACAGCTTTTCATCCGCAGACAGATGGACAGACCGAGAGAGTTAATCAGATTTTGGAAGATATGCTGAGAGCTTGTGCACTAGATTATGGATCTAGCTCGGACGATAACTTGCCATATGCGGAGTTTTCTTATAACAACAGTTACCAAACCAGTTTAAAGATGGAACCTTTCGAAGCTTTATACGGAAGGAGGTGCAGGACACCGTTGTCATGGGACGAAGTTAGAGACCGTGAATTCTTTGGACCAGATTTGATTAAGGAGTCTGAACGGAAAGTTAAGTTGATTCGCGATAGGCTCAAGGTAGCCCAGTCCAGGCAGAAGAGCTACGCAGATTCTAAACGCAAGGAGACAGTTTACGAAACCGGAGACAGAGTTTATCTTCGAGTATCCCCACTTCGAGGAGTTAAGCGCTTTCGAGTTAAGGGAAAATTAGCACCGCGTTTCGTTGGACCGTATAAGATCTTGCAACGTATGGGAGAAGTTGCTTATAAGTTGGAATTACCAGAGGGACTGTCAGGAGTTCATGATGTATTCCATGTTTCTCAGTTGAAGAAATGTCACGCCGAGATGGCGGAGATACCGCTAAGAGATACCGTGCCGCTTGAAGCGATTCAGTTGAAGGATGACTTAACGTATGAGGAGAAGCCAGTCAAGATTCTCGATTATGCCAGCAGAGTTACCCACAGCAAGGTTATCAAGTTTTGCAAAGTTTAGTGGAACCACCATTCAGAGGATGAAGCCACCTGGGAGAGAGAAGAAGATTTGCTCAAGGACCACCCTCACCTATTTTCTAGCCAACCCGAATCTCAAGGGCGAGATTCATCTTAAGGGGGGTAGGTTTGTAACATCCCAAATTTTCAATTTGGAATGTTATACACTAGATCATCATGCATATCATATTTTCTTGCATTTTGGTTGATCCTAGAAATTTCACGCAACTCAAGGACCCTCGGAGAGAGTTGGAGATTTCGTTATTTTCATATTTGAGTTTTCTCAAATTTTGAAAAGAGGATCATTTGATTTATTTATTTCATCTTCAATTATTTTTCCAATATCAGGGAATAATATGACTTCCCCAAAATTGAGGAAAAATGAAGATCTAATGGATAAATCAATTTTTGTTTTCCGGTGTTTATTTTGCATTTTATTTGGATAGGGAAAAATGCGCGTTGTCAAAAATTTCACTCTAGGTCCGGAGTAAAGTTCATTTTGTTCGGCTCATTTTTAGGAGTCGGGGAAAATTTACTTAGAATTTTTGGAGCCCGTTTAGATTTTCTTTTCTATGTTTTTCTGCGCGCGAAACCGTTTAAAAAAAAATCCAGCAGGCCAGCCGGGCCAAGGCCCAGGCCAGCCACCGCCTCACCAGCGCAGGCAGCCGGCCGCGCCAGGCCATCGCGCGCGCCAGGCGCCAGAGGCAGGAGCCGCCGCCGCCCCTTTTTGTTTCCTAGTAGGACTTTAGTCCTACTCCGTTTCCTCTTTTTCTTTCCTATTCCTACTCTATTTCTTGTCCCCTACCCCAAGAAACCCCCTCCCCTCACCAATATAAATACCCCCACACCCCCCCTCCAAATAATCAAATCAAAACCCCAAGCCCTCTCCTCCTAAGCCGCAGCAAGCAGCAGCACGCAGCCCCAAACCGCGCCCCTCACCCGCCGCCGCCGCCTAGCCGCGCCGCCCCGCGCCTAAGCCGCCGCTGCCGCCCTTAGCCGCCGCCGCCCGGAGCCCCGCCTCCCGAGGTAGCCGCGCCCCTCTTTTTCTTCCCCGGTCCGGTTTTTCCTAAAAGAACCGTTCCGTTTTCTCTCCAATTCTTTTCTTTTCTTCCGGTTTTTGTTTCGGTTTTTTCCGAAACCCTAGATCGGTTTTCCGTTTCTTTTTCGGTTTCTTTTCCGAAAACCCTAGATCGGTTTCCGTTCTTCTTTTGGACCGTTCGTCTCAACGAACGTGATCACCGATTTTTCCCGGTTAACGACGTCCGTTCGTTTAACCGTTCGTCTCTTTCTTTTCGTCGGTTTTATTCCGCGATCGTGATCTCAGATCCGATCTTCGTTCTAGTCTTTCTTCTCGCTCGTTTATCGGAATCAGGTGATTCAAGTGCCTGGTGTTTCGTTTCGAAACCGCCGTTCCGTCTAATCAACTTAAACAAGTTTTGCCCCGGTAAAATTTGACCTAGTTTCAACTTGCTAGAACCGAGTTGTTTTCTTCCGCCGTTTGATTTCTTTTGCTTCGTTCGATTTGATTCTTTTTGCAAACCAGGGTTCTTAAGTTGAACTTTCTGGTTAGATCCTCTATTTCGAGTTTTACCTGTGCATTAGATGAGTACTTATTGTATGCTTGTTGTTTGTCTGCGATAGATACCCGGATTGCGCCGCTTGTTACTTCGAACCTAGGTCTCGCGGATCATCAGCAAGGCAAGTAACACTTTGATCATACCTTTTCTACAACCCATGTTTTATTGCATTAGATCAATCCTCTCACATTGCATGATTAGGATCTAATTAAATTGTGGGATGGGAAGTAGATGAGGTAGTACCTATTACCTGTATTATTATGAAACCTTTGGGAGTTACTTCTACGTTTGCTTATTATGCCATGCTATGCTAGTAGACGTGGATTGGGTGAGTGATATCCATGACAGATGTGAGTTGATAATTTTAATGGTTTATCTAAGGTGGCAACTTAAACACACATCTGGGTGGATTGAGGCACCTGATGTCTATTCAGGACTTGCCTGTTTTTTTTCGGACCGCCACCCAGGCTCAAAGGGATCATAAGATCTTTCATGCTAGAAACTTCCGTGTGCAGCCACAAGCATTATGGGCTCTGCATAGTTGACTAAGTCGTGCGAACTCTTACAGTGGTAGACTAGCAGATGTAGGGGTTGTAGGTGGTACGGTCTACCCACATGTAAGGTGCTAGCGCTTCTGAAAGACTGTTCTCGGTCATCTGTCTTCTCAAACACCATGTAGTGCGAGAAACCAAACGGAGGCAATCGAGTCTTGTGGAAAGTGCGCAAACCTCTGCAGAGTGTACAAACTAATCCATGATTTAGCCGTGTCCCGGTTATGGGACAACTTGAGTATCTAGTACTTGAATATTCAATGTGAATCTCAAACATGTTACTTCTAATTATGTTGTGGGTTTTAATTGTTCACTTTATTGGGATCGGAATGCTGTCAACCATTCTCAATGTTTCACAACCACCATGATAGTTAAATAAATTTATTCCTTTGCAGTAGGGAAAAACTGGCTTTACGCAAAACTGTAACCATAGAGCTTTCCACCAGCCATATATGCATGTAGTATAGCTGTTTCATTCCATTACTCTCTATGTGTTACATTGCCAGCATATTCCATGTGCTGACCCGTTTTCGGGCTGCAACTTTCATGTTGCAGACTTTTCAGATGACGAGTAAGGTGCTTTTAGGTCGTGGTTCTATACTCAGTGATGCCGTTGGAGTTGATGGACCCATTTATCTTCCGAGTCTTCCGCTGTTATCGACATTAGATGGCCTTAAGCCATTTTTATTGTAATAAGTTCTCTTTGAGACAACGATGTAATAAGTGTGTGATTGCCACTCTGCTATAAATCCTTCGATGTACTGTGTGGTGTCAGCATTACTGATCCAGGGATGACACCCGAGCACAGTAGACTTGATCCATTCGGGTCGGGTCGCCACAGTTGTTAGTGTGAATTCTTTGAATATCCAAAATGCTAATGATGATTGCACAAGTCATGATAGAAATGTTTCTTATAAGCATGTCACTTTTTGCGGAGTGAATTGGAGTGCCTTTGCACACTAAAAAGGGAAGATAGATTTTGTTAGAAGCATAAGTATTTAGAAACGAAAAAGTTTCAAGAGAGGCTAGATGATTGTGCTGAAAGATATAATTTTTTCGCCATCCTTGTGAACTTTTGCAATGAACGTGGTCATTTAAATCTCCAATGCAATTTATTGCATTATCAAATTGTGTCCAAAAATTGTGATAACTTAATTACCCTTGAGCATCATAAAGAGCTTAGCCTTCTTTTGTGTATGAAGAAATGAAAAATATAACTAAGGGTTTTCCAAATCCCGAGAGATTTCTTGGTTTTGATCTAGAAGAAATTTATATGTTTTGTGCAGTAAATTGCATTGAGAATCCTATATTGCCAACTATCTAAAGACAACAAAACAAATAGAAAATGAAGAGAGTACTAATGAACGGGAAAATATATCCCAATACCCTCCTAGTGTTTATTATGATGAATCAGGTATCGAGGAGGAACTTCCTATCCAATCAATCTCTTCAGCAAGAAGCTTGAAAAAAACTAAAACCCACACATGATGTGGTGAAGAAGAAGAAAAGAAAAAAGAATAGAGGTAAAAAGGTATCTCTCCCAAATAATGTTGCTCCTATCACCATTGTGCCTCATGAAAGTGAATCAAATATTTTGATGGAAGATGATGATATTGAGTATGATTTTGTGATACCTACTACTTATTGTAATGATTATGATTGGGAAGACAATGATGTCCCTTATGATCTTGAAAATCTTTTTAGCACTTGCTTGGAAGAATATGATAATAATGTTTTCTATACTATTGGTGCCATTCATGCTATTGATAAGAATGATTATGATGATTTGCAAAACCACAAGCTTGTGGATGCTATGTTTGATGAGTATGATATGTTTGACGATTTATTTGCTAGAAATAATGCTTGTCCTAAGCTTGGGGATGCTTTGCTTAATGAATATGATCCTTTGATTCCTTCTACTTTCGATAAGAAAATTTATTATGATGATAGCATGCCTCCTATTTATGATGATTACATTGATGAAAGTGGGTTTGGAAGAGTGTCAACTCTAGGTAGTAGTGATCCCACTATTTTGGAGGGTGTTGAATCTTATTACAATATTGATGAAAGTGGATTTGAAGAGGTCATGACTTTATTTAGTGATACATCCACTATTTTGGAAGAGTTTTCAATTGATTATGACAATGAAGTTGCTATCTATGATGATTACTATGATGACATGTATGCCATAAAGAGTGATAAATCTTCTATGCTTGTGCATCATGAAAAGAGTGTTGTATGTGATAGTTACATTGTTGAATCCATTCATGATGCCTCTGGAAATTATTATGAGGAAGGAACTTATGCTCTTACATATCTCAATAATATCAAGTTTCTTATCTATGTGTTGATTGTTTTGAAGTTACACCTGTTTTGCCTTCCTATGCTAGTTGATTCTTGTTCCCATAAGTTGTTTGCTCACAAAATCCATATGCATAGGAAGAGGTTTAGACCTAAATTTGCTATTCATATGCTTCATGATGCTCTCTGTGTTTCAATTCTTATCTTTTATGCGAGCATCATTGAAATCATCATGCCTAGCTTAAAAGGCATAAAAGAAAAATGCTTGTTGGGAGTCAACCCAACACTTTTACCTACTGTTTTTGTGTGTTCACATGATTATGCTACTATAGTAATCATGTTTTATTGCTTTTGTTTCAATAAAGTGCCAAGTAAAGCCTTTGGGATCATGTTGGGTGATAGTTGATTTGATCTTGCTGAAAAACAAAAACTTTTGCGCTCACAAAAATAATTCTCATTTTTAACAGAAGGGTGCTTTTGAGTTGATTGTTTTATGCTATCCAAAAATTCAGTATCATTTCCGATCAACAATATGTCATCCACATATAATATTAGAAATGCTACAAAGCTCCCACTCACTTTCTTGTAAATACAGGCTTCTCCAAAAGTCTGTATAAAACTATATGCTTTGATTAACTCATCAAAGCGTATATTCCAACTCCGAGATGCTTGCACCAGTCCATAGATGGATCACTGGATCTTGCACATTTTGTTAGCATCTTTAGGGTTGACAAAACCTTCTGGTTGTATCATATACAACTCTTCTTTAAGAAATCCATTAAGGAATGCAATTTTGACATCCATTTTCCGGATATCATAAAATGTGGCAATTGCTAACATGATTCGAACAGACTTAAGCATAGCTATGAGTGAGAAAATCTCATCGTAGTCAACACCTTGAACTTGTCGAAAAACCTTTTTACGACAAATCGAGCTTTGTAGATAGTAACACTACTATCAGCATTCGTCTTCCTCTTAAAGATCCATTTAGTGTCAATGGCTCGCCGATCATTGGGCAAGTCAATCAAAGTCCATACTTTGTTCTCATACATGGATCCCATCTCAGATTTCATGGCCTTAAGCCATTTCATGGAATCTGGGCTCATCATCGCTTCCTCATAGTTCATAGGTTCGTCATGGTAAAGTAACATGACCTCCAGAACAAGATTATCGTACCACTCTGGTGCAGACCGTACTCTGGTTGACCTACGAGGTTCGGTAGTAACTTGATCTGAAGTTTCATGATCATCATCATTAGCTTCCTCACTAATTGGTGTAGGAATCACTGGAACTGATTTCTGTGATGAACTACTTTCCAATTCGGGAGAAGGTACAATTACCTCATCAAGTTCTACTTTCCTCCCACTCACTTCTTTCGAGAGAAACTCCTTCTCTAGAAAGGATCCATTCTTAGCAATGAATATCTTGCCTTCGGATCTGTGATAGAAGGTGTACCCAAAAGTTTCTATTGGGTATCCTATGAAGACACATTTATCCGATTTGGGTTCGAGCTTATCAGGTTGAAGCTTTTTTCACATAAGCATCGCAACCCCAAACTTTAAGAAACGACAGCTTAGGTTTCTTGCCAAACCACAGTTCATACAGTGTCATATCAATGGATTTAGATGGTGCCCTATTTAACATGAATGCAGCTATCTCTAATGCATAACCCCAAAACGATAGTGGTAAATCGGTGAGAGACATCATAGATCGCACTATATCCAATAAAGTACGATTACGACGTTCGGACACACCATTACGCTATGGTGTTCCAGGTGGCGTGAGTTGTGAAACTATTCCACATTGTTTTAAATGAAGGCCAAACTCATAACTCAAATATTCACCTCTGCGATCAGATTGTAGAAACTTTATTTTGTTGTTATGATGATTCTCCACTTCACTCTAAAATTCTTTGAACTTTTCAAATGTTTCAGACTTTGTGTTTCATTAAGTAAATCTACTCACATCTGCTCAAATCATCTGTGAAGGTCAAAAAATAACGATACCCGCCGCAAGCCTCAACACTGATTGGACTATATACATCAGTATGTATTATTTCCAATAAGTCAGTGGCTCGCTCCATTGTTCCGGAGAATGGAGTCTTAGTCATCTTGCCCATGACGCATGGTTCGCAAGCATCAAGTGATTCATAATCAAGTGATTCCAAAAGCCCATCAGCATGGAGTTTCTTCATGCGCTTGTAGCAACTCAACCTCAGACGGTCAAGTCTTTGTGCTTAAGTGTCATCCCTGGATCGGTATGCTGACACACACAGTACTCGAGGATTTATAACAGAGGTAAATCACATGTATAAAGTATACTATTACCTCAATCCAAAATAGCGGAAGTAACGACAAGGTTGTGGATTCCCATCAACACCAACGGCAAAGTTGAGTGTAGAAATTGTAACCCTAACGTATCACTTACTCGTCGTAAGAATCCTGCAACATGATGAAGGAAATATGCCCTAGGAGGCAATAATAAAGTTATTATTTATTTCCTTATATCATGATAAATGTTTATTATTCATGCTAGAATTGTATTAACCGGAAACATAATACATGTGTGAATACATAGACAAACAGAGTGTCACTAGTATGCCTCTACTTGACTAGCTCGTTAATCAAAGATGGTTATGTTTCCTAACCATAGACAAAGAGTTGTTATTTGATTAACGAGGTCACATCATTAGTTGAATGATCTGATTGACATGACCCATTCCATTAGCTTAGCACCCGATCGTTTAGTATGTTGCTATTGCTTTCTTCATGACTTATACATGTTCCTATGACTATGAGATTATGCAACTCCCGTTTCGGAGGAACACTTTGTGTGCTACCAAACGTCACAACGTAACTGGGTGATTATAAAGGTGATCTACAGGTGTCTCCGAAGGTACTTGTTGGGGGTTGGCGTATTTCGAGATTAGGATTTGTCACTCCGATTGTCGGAGAGGTATCTCTGGGCCCTCTCGGTAATGCACATCACATAAGCCTTGCAAGCATTGCAACTAAGATGTTAGTTGTGAGATGATGTATTACGAAACGAGTAAAGAGACTTGCCGGTAACGAGATTGAACTAGGTATTGGATACCGACGATCGAATCTCGGGCAAGTAACATACCGATGACAAAGGGAACAACGTATGTTGTTATGCGGTCTGACCGATAAAGATCTTCGTAGAATATGTAGGAGCCAATATGGGCATCCAGGTCCCGCTATTGGTTATTGACCGGAGACGTGTCTCAGTCATGTCTACATTGTTCTCGAACCGTAGGGTCCGCACGCTTAAGGTTTCGATGACAGTTATATTATGAGTTTTGATGTACCGAAGGAGTTCGGAGTCCCGGATGAGATCGGGGACATGACGAGGAGTCTCGAAATGGTCGAGACGTAAAGATCGATATATTGGACGACTATATTCGGACATCGGAAAGGTTCCGAGTGATTCGGGTATTTTTTGGAGTACCGGGTAGTTACGGGAGAAGTAATGGGCCTTGATGGGCTTTAGTGGGAAGAGGAAAAAGGCTGCTGCGCCCCCCCTCCCCTCTAGTCCGAATTGGACTAGGGAAAAGGGGGCCGGCCACCTTTCCTACTCCTCCACTTCCTTCTCCCTTCCTCCCCTCTTGGTGGACTCCTACTAGGACTTGGAATCCTAGTAGGACTCCACACCTGGCGCGCCTCTCCTAGGGCCGGCCTCCTCCTCCTCCATCCTTTATATACAGGGGCAGGGGGCACCCCATAGACACACAAGTTGATCCTCGTGATCGTTCCTTAGCCGTGTGCGGTGCCCCCTTCCACCATATTCCACCTCGGTCATATCATAGCGGTGCTTAGGCGAAGCCCTGCGACGGTAGAACATCAAGATCGTCACCACGCCGTCGTGCTGACGGAACTCCTCCCCGAAGCTTTGCTGGATCGGAGCCCGGGGATCGTCATCGAGCTGTACGTGTGCTAAGAACTCGGAGGTGCCGGAGTAACGGTGCTTGGATCGGTCGGATCGGGAAGACGTACGACTACTTCCTCTACGTTGTGTGATCGCTTCCGCAGTCGGTCTGCGTGGGTACGTAGACAACACTCTCCCCTCTCGTTGCTATGCATCACCATGATCTTGCGTGTGCGTAGGAATTTTTTTGAAATTACTACGTTACCCAACAGTGGCATCCGAGCCTAGGTTTTATGGTTTGATGTTATTTGCATGAGTAGAACACAAGTGAGTTGTGGGCGATATAAGTCATACTGCCTACCAGCATGTCATACTTTGGTTCGGCGGTATTGTTGGATGAAGCGGCCCGGACCGACATTATGCGTACGCTTACGCGAGACCGGTTCTCCCGACGTGCTTTGCACAAAGGTGGCTAGCGGGTGACTGTCTCTCCAACTTTAGTTGAACCGAGTGTGGCTACACCCGGTCCTTGCGAAGGTTAAAACGGAGTCTATTTGACAAACTATCGTTGTGGTTTTGATGCGTAGGTGAGATTGGTTCTTACTTAAGCCCGTAGCAGCCACGTAAAACTTGCAACAACATAGTAGAGGACGTCTAACTTGTTTTTGCAGGGCATGTTGTGATGTGATATGGTCAAAACGTGATGAGATATAAGTTGTTGTATGAGATGATCATGTTTTGTTGAAGTTATCGGCAACTGGCAAAAGCCTTATGGTTGTCTCTTTATTGCATAAGATGCAAGCGCCAAATAATTGCTTTACTTTATCGCTATGCGATAGCAATAGTTGCAAGAGCAATAGTTGGCGACACGACCATGTGACGACATATTGATATAGATCAAGATGATGGAGATCATGGTGTCATGCCGGTGACGATGGAAATCATGATGATGCTTTGGAGATGGAGATCAAAGGCACAAGATGATGATGGCCATATCATGTCACATATTTTGATTGCATGTGATGTTTATCTTTTATACATCTTATTTTGCTTAGTTTGATGGTAGCATTTTAAGATCATCTCTCACTAATTATCAAGAAGTGTTCTCCCTGAGTATGCACCGTTGCCAAAGTTCATCGTGCCCAGACACCACGTGATGATCGGGTGTGATAAGCTCTACGTCCATCTACAACGGGTGCAAGCCAGTTTTGCACACGCGGGATACTCAGGTTAAACTTGACGAGCCTAGCATATGCAGATATGGCCTCAGAACACGGAGACCGAAAGGTCGAGCGTGAATCATATAGTAGATATGATCAACATAACGATGTTCACCATTGAAAACTACTCCATCTCACGTGATGATTGGTCATGGTTTAGTTGATTTGGATCACGTAATCACTTAGAGGATTAGAGGGATGTCTATCTAAGTGGGAGTTCTTAAGTAATATGATTAATTGAACTTAAATTTATCATGAACTTAGTCCTGGTAGTATTTTGCAAATTATGTTGTAGATCAATAGCTTGCGTTGTTGCTTTCATATGTTTATTTTGATATGTTCCTAGAGAAAAATTGTGTTGAAAGATGTTAGTAGCAATGATGCGGATTGGATCCGTGATCTGAGGTTTATCCTCATTGCTGCACAGAAGAATTATGTCCTTGATGCACCGGTAGGTGACAGACCTATTGCAGGAGCAGATGCTGACGTTATGAACGTTTGGCTAGCTAAATATGATGACTACTTGATAGTTTAGTGCACCATGCTTAATGTCTTAGAATCGGGACTTCAAAGACGTTTTGAACGTCATGGAGCATATGAGATGTTCCAGGAGTTGAAGTTAATATTTCAAGCAAATACCCGAGTTGAGAGATATGAAAGTCTCCAACAAGTTCTATAGCTAAAAGATGGAGGAGAATCGTTCAACTAGTGAGCATGTGCTCAGATTGTCTGGGTACTACAATCGCTTGAATCAAGTGGGAGTTAATCTTCCAGATAAGATAGTGATTGACAGAATTCTCTAATCACCATCACCAAGTTAGTAGAACTTCGTGATGAACTATAATATGCAAGGGATAACGGAAACAACTCCCAAGCTCTTCGTGATGATGAAATCAACGAAGGTAGAAATCAAGAAAAACATCAAGTGTTGATGGTTGACAAGACCACTAGTTTCAAGAAAAGGGCAAAGGGAAGAAGGGGAACTTCAAGAAGAACGGCAAGCAAGTTGCTGCTCAAGTGAAGAAGCCCAAGTCTGATCCTAAGCCTGAGACTAAGTGCTTCTACTGCAAAGGGACTGGTCACTGGAAGCGGAACTACCCCAAGTGATTGGCGGATAAGAAGGATGGCAAAGTGAACATAAGTATATTTGATATACATGTTATTGATGTGTACTTTACTAGTGTTTATAGCAACCCCTCAGTATTTGATACTAGTTCAGTTGCTAAGATTAGTAACTCAAAACGGGAGTTGCAAAATAAACAGAGACTAGTTAAGGGTGAAGTGACGATGTGTGTTGGAAGTGGTTCCAAGATTGATATGATCATCATCGCACACTCCCTATAATTTCGGGATTAGTGTTGAACCTAAATAAGTGTTATTTGGTGTTTGCGTTGAGCATGAATATGATTTGATCATGTTTATTGTAATACGGTTATTCATTTAAGTAAGAGAATAAATTGTTGTTCTGTTTACATGAATAAAACCTTATATGGTTACACACCCAATGAAAATAGTTCGTTGGATCTCGATCGTGGTGATACACATAATCATAATATTGAAACCAAAAGATGCAAAGTTAATAATGATAGTGCAACTTATTTGTAGCGCTGCCGTTTAGGTCATATTGGTGTAAAGCGCATGAAGAAACTCCATGCTGATGGGATTTTGGAATCACTTGATTATGAATCAGTTGATGCTTGCGAACCATGCCTCATGGGCAAGATGACTAAGACTCTGTTCTTCGGAACAATGGAGCAAGCAACAGATTTGTTGGAAATCATACATACTGATGTATGTGGTCCGATGAATATTGAGGCTCGCGATAGGTATCATTATTTTCTGATCTTCACAGATGATTTGAGCAGATATGGGGATATCTACTTGATGAAACATAAGTCTGAAACATTTGAACAGTTCAAAGAATTTCAGAGTGAAGTGGAAAATCATCGTGACAAGAAAATAAAAGTTTCTACGATATGATCGCAGAGGTAAAATATTTGAGTTACGAGTTTGGTGTTCAATTAAAACAATGTGGAATAGTTTCACAAACTCATGCCACCTGGAACACCACAGCATAATGGTGTGCCCGAATATCATAACCATACTTATCTATGATGTCTCTTACCGATCTACCACTATCGTTTTGGGGTTATGCATTAGAGACAGCTGCATTCACGTTAAATAGGGCACCATCTAAGTCCGTTGAGACGACACAATCTGAACTGTTGTTTGGCAAGAAACCAAAGTTGTCGTTTCTTAAAGTTTGGGGTTGTGATGCTTATATGAAAAAGTTTCATCCTAATAAGCTCAAACCCAAATCGGAGAAATATGTCTTCATAGGATACCCAAAGGAGACTGTTGGGTACACCTTCTATCACAAATCCGAAGGCAAGACTTTTGTTGCTAAATTCGGAGTTTTTCTAGAGAAGGAGTTTCTCTCGAAAGAAGTGAGTGGGCAGAAAGTAGAACTTGACGAGGTAACAGTACCTGCTCCCTTACTGGAAAGTAGTACATCACAGAAAATTGTTTCAGTGACACCTACACCAGTTAGTGAGGAAGCTAATGATAATGATCATGAAACTTCAGATCAAGATACTACTGAACCTCGTAGATCAACCAGAGTAAGATCCGCACCAGAGTGGTACGGTAATCCTGTTCTGGAAGTCATGCTACTAGATCATGATGAACCTACGAACTATGAAGAAGCGATGGTGAGCCCAGATTCCGCGAAATGGTTTGAGGCCATGAAATCTGAGATATGATCCATGTATGAGAACAAAGTATGGACTTTGGTTGACTTGCCCGATGATCGGCAAGCCATAGAAAATAAATGGATCTTCAAGAGGAAGACGGACGCTGATAGTAGTGTTACTATCTACAAAGCTAGAATTGTCGCAAAAGGTTTTTGACAAGTTCAAGGTGTTGACTCCGATGAGAGTTTCTCACTCGTATCTATGCTTAAGTCTGTCCGAATCATGTTAGCAATTGCCGCGTTTTATGAAATCTGGCAAATGGATAAACAAAACTGCATTCCTTAATGGATTTACTAAAGAAGAGTTGTATACGATGCAACCAGAAGGTTTTGTCAATCCGAAAGGTGCTAACAAAATGTGCAAACACCAGCGATCCATCTGTGGACTGGTGCAAGCATCTCGGAGTTGGAATATACGCTTTGATGAGTTGATCAAAGCATATAGTTTTATACAGACTTGCGGTGAAGCCTGTATTTACGAGAAAGTGAGTGGGAGCACTACAGCATTTCTGATAAGTATATGTGAATGACATATTGTTGATCGGAAATAATGTAGAATTATTCTGTAAAGCATAAAAGGAGTGTTTGAAAGGAGTTTTTCAAAGAAAGACGTCGGTGAAGCTGCTTACATATTGAGCTTCAAGATCTATAGAGATAGATCAAGACGCTTGATAAGTTTTTCCAATGAGTACATACCTTGACAAGATTTTGAAGTAGTTCAAAATGGAACAGTCAAAGAAAGAGTTCTTGCCTGTGTTACAAGGTGTGAAGTTGAGTAAGACTCAAAGCCCGACCACGGCAGAAAATAGAAAGAGAATGAAAGTCATTCCCTATGCCTCAGTCATAGGTTCTATAAAGTATGCCATGCTGTATACCAGATTTATTGTATGCCCTACCACTGAGTTTGGCAAGGGAGTGCAATAGTGATCTAGGAGTAGATCACTGGACAGCGGTCAAAATTATCCTTAGTAGAATAAGGATATGTTTCTCGATTATGGAAGTGAAAAAGGTTCGTCGTAAAGGGTTACGCCGATGTAAGTTTTGACACTAATCTAGATGACTCTAAGTCTCGGTCTAGATACATATTGAAAGTGGGAGCAATTATCTAGAGTAGCTCCATGCAGAGCATTGTTGACATAGAAATTTGCAAAATACATGCGGATCTGAATGTGGCAGACCCGTTGACTAAGATTCTCTCACAAGCAAAACATGATCACACCTTAGCACTCCTTGGGTGTTAATAACATAGTGATGTGAACTAGATTACTAAATCTAGTAAACCCTTTGGGTGTTGGTCACATGGCGATGTGAACTATGGGTGTTAATCACATGATGATGTGAACTATCGATGTTAATCACATGGTGATGTGATCTAGATTATTGACTCTAGTGCAAGTGGGAGACTGAAGGAAATATGCCCTAGAGGCAATAATAAAGTTATTATTTATTTCCTTATTTCATGATAAATGTTTATTATTCATGCTAGAAATGTATTAACCGGAAACATAATACATGTGTGAATACATAGACAAACAGAGTGTCACTAGTATGCCTCTACCTGACTAGCTCGTTAATCAAAGATGGTTATGTTTCCTAACCATAGACAAAGAGTTGTTATTTGATTAACGAGGTCACATCATTAGTTGAATGATCTGATTGACATGACCCATTCCATTAGCTTAGCACCCGATCGTTTAGTATGTTGCTATTGCTTTCTTCATGACTTATACATGTTCCTATGACTATGAGATTATGCAACTCCCGTTTACCGGAGGAACACTTTGGGTGCTACCAAACGTCACAACGTAACTGGGTGATTATAAAGGAGCATTATAGGTGTCTCCAAAGGTAGATGTTGGGTTGGCGTATTTCGAGATTAGGATTTGTCACTCCGATTGTCGGAGAGGTATCTCTGGGCCCTCTCGGTAATGCACATCACATAAGCCTTGCAAGCATTGCAACTAAGATGTTAGTTGTGAGATGATGTATTACGAAACGAGTAAAGAGACTTGCCGGTAACGAGATTGAACTAGGTATTGGATACCGACGATCGAATCTCGGGCAAGTAACATACCGATGACAAAGGGAACAACGTATGTTGTTATGCGGTCTGACCGATAAAGATCTTCGTAGAATATGTAGGAGCCAATATGGGCATCCAGGTCCCGCTATTGGTTATTGACCGGAGACGTGTCTCAGTCATGTCTACATTGTTCTCGAACCGTAGGGTCCGCACGCTTAAGGTTTCGATGACAGTTATATTATGAGTTTTGATGTACCGAAGGAGTTCGGAGTCTCGGATGAGATCGGGGACATGACGAGGAGTCTCGAAATGGTCGAGACGTAAAGATCGATATATTGGACGACTATATTCGGACATCGGAAAGGTTCCGAGTGATTCGGGTATTTTTTGGAGTACCGGGTAGTTACAGGAGAAGTAATGGGCCTTGATGGGGCTTTAGTGGGAAGAGGAAAAAGGCTGCTGCGCCCCCCCTCCCCTCTAGTCCGAATTGGACTAGGGAAAAGGGGGCCGGCCACCTTTCCTACTCCTCCACTTCCTTCTCCCTTCCTCCCCTCTTGGTGGACTCCTACTAGGACTTGGAATCCTAGTAGGACTCCACACCTGGCGCGCCTCTCCTAGGGCCGGCCTCCTCCTCCTCCATCCTTTATATACAGGGGCAGGGGGCACCCCATAGACACACAAGTTGATCCTCGTGATCGTTCCTTAGCCGTGTGCGGTGCCCCCTTCCACCATATTCCACCTCGGTCATATCATAGCAGTGCTTAGGCGAAGCCCTGCGACGGTAGAACATCAAGATCGTCACCACGCTGTCGTGCTGACGGAACTCCTCCCCGAAGCTTTGCTGGATCGGAGCCCGGGGATCGTCATCGAGCTGTACGTGTGCTAAGAACTCGGAGGTGCCGGAGTAATGGTGCTTGGATCGGTCGGATCGGGAAGACGTACGACTACTTCCTCTACGTTGTGTGATCGCTTCTGCAGTCGGTCTGCGTGGGTACGTAGACAACACTCTCCCCTCTCGTTGCTATGCATCACCATGATCTTGCGTGTGCGTAGGAAATTTTTTGAAATTACTACGTTACCCAACACATGAGACGTTGCAGCCACAAAGGGTCAGTACATTGAATGTACTGGCAATTTCATACCATAGGATAAAGATGAATAATGGCTATCACTACATGCATATTTGGCTGGTGGAAAAGCTCTATGGTTATAAAGTTTTTGCGAAAAGCCAATTTTTCCCTACTGCAAAGGAATATAATTTATTTAACTACAAAGTTGGTTGAAAATATTGAGAAGGTTCCTCCAACTCAATCCCAAATTAACATCAATAACCCAACAAATTATTTAAGTAACGTGATGAGATCAATATGATAATCCAAGAACCAGATACTCAAGATGTCCATAACCGGGGACACGGCTAACCATGATTAGCTTGTACACTCTGCAGAGGTTTGCGCACTTTTCCCCACAAGACCCGATCTCCTTCGTTGGACTTCTCGCACTGCCGGGTGTTTGAGAAACGGATGACCGAGACACAGTCTTTCAGAAGCATTAACTCTCTTCTCCGGATAGACTATACCACCTACAACCCACTACCTGCTAGTCTATCTCTTCAAGAGCTTCACGCAACTTACTCAACTATGCTAGAGCCATAATAGCTTGTGGCTGCACACGGAAGTTTCTAGCATGAATAATCTTATGATCCCTTTGAGCCTGGATGGCATTCCATAGGGTGATCACACGGGTCCTCCGGGATCCCCTTGGGCAAACACTGGGTTCTCCAGGTGCCCGGGCAAACCACTGGGTGCTCCAGGGTGCCCCAACCAATCCACCCATATGTGTATTAAAGTAGCCACCTTAAGTTAACCATTAAATAATAACTCTCACATCTGTCATGAATTCTCTCAAACCAATCCATGTCTACGAGCATAGCATAACAATATGAGCATAACGTAAAAGTAACTCCCAGGGTTTGAATGCAGGGCAATAGGTTCCTACCTCATCAACTACTTCCCGATACCCACATGTTGTCAAATCCTAACCATGCAATGTTTAAGGGTTGAAACTAATGCATAAAAACTGGGTATGAAAGGGATATGATCAAAGTGTAAACTTGCCTTGTACTGTTGATGAAGATGATTCGCACTCATAACTCCTGATAGTTCTACTCATCACACTCCGTTCAATCTATCGTGAGCAAGCAATAGTAACCACACATAAGCAATCACTCAAAAGATCGGGAAGAACGAAGAAGACAGTTCGGAAAACATCAAAACCAACAAATAACTCTTGCAACACAAAACAATTTCTAACAGTACCAAAATTATGTGAATTTGGCCTTATCAGAAAGTTGAAGTCAAGAGCTTCGATTTGCAAAAAGAATCAACTAAATCGGAGTTATAAAACTCAAGTTATGAACAAAAGAAGTTTGAATACAAATCTGTTTGAATTCAAATTTTAAAACTTTCAAAAACATGTTTAAGTTGTTTTACTGGATAGAGGAGATCGTAACGAATAAGTGGGCGTTGGTTTCATCTAATTTGGATGAACGAGTAAAAAGTTATGACTATTTAAAAAATCAGGGTCAAGCTGTTTTACGGAAGAAAAATAGGTACGGCTAAGGTCTAATGTATAAATACGTAGACTAATTGATAATCTAATTATTCTATCGTATTAGTCTAGAAATAATAAACTACGGAAGTATAAAAAAACACAGAAAGATATATTTATAAGGCAGAGAAAAAACGACTTTAGAGAGAAGAGACAATTTGCAGAAGTCGTGCCGGAGAGGAGAAATATATTTTTCTTAAATGAATCTAGTCAAACGAAAATATTAATTTAATCCGAATCGGATGATTTTTGGAGGCTCTATGGGTCTATATTTATAGATGGAAAAGCGGTTTAAAGGTCAAGGGCTAGACAATGTGGGACTAAACGTATACGAAACGGAGAAGAAAAAGGCTAACGCCTCGCACGGGCCTAAAGGCCTCGGCCGACCGCGCGCCGTACACGGGTTGCATTTTTTCTGAAGTATATTTTTTTTCTAAAATTTGTTTAAAAAACTAAATATTAAAAAAACTAAAAAAATAAAAAGAAAACAAAATAAAAACGGGCCGGCCTGCTGCTATGCTACGCATTTGGGTAGCGGTTAGTTCCAGGCGCACACGTATATTTTTTCCTTTTTTATATAGAAACAAAAAAAGAAAACTGGATAACGATAATAAAGTAAAATTTTATATAGGCATATTATATATCAAAATTGTCAAAAAAAGATTTTCCACAACATGAACATTTCTCTAGTGCCAAATAAAATTCACAAAAATCCAAATAATTCAAACAGTGCTACTTCTACAATAAAACCCAATAAAAATCATTTTAGAAATACCAAAATGATTTCAAAATTATTTATCTCCAATTTTCTGTTGTAGGGAAATCATTTTACCCTATTTTCCAGTTATTTTATTTTTGGAGAAAAATAATTTGAATAAAACCCAAATAACTCCAAATTGAAAATAATTTCAAACGGACTTTAAATTTGATCCTTTTAAACTTCTAAGTCGTATTTCATATATTTTGAAGAAGTCATTTTATCTTCTCTCATGAAAATCATTGAGTTGCTTAAAGTTTCTGAATTTGAAATATTTCCAAATAAAATTCAAATCTTTTCAAAAAACCCTTTTCATTTAGTTAAATGGAAGAAGTCATATCATCTTCTCTTGAGGGTTTTGTATTTGAAAATAATTTGAATTCACGGAGATCAAAATGCAAAAAGGTGAAAGTTTGGGAAAGTCCTTTTATTCCCTCTCATTTAACTTTCAAAAAGTTTCGAATTTCACTCAATCAATCACACAACAATCAAACAAACAATCAATCTATCTATTTATTATAACATTCCAAAATTTAGAATTTTGGGATGTTACGAACCTACCACCCTTAAAATGAATCTCGTCCTCGAGATTCGGAGAGGCTAGCAAGAAAAAGGTTAGGGTTTGGGGTCTCCTCAAAATCCATCAATTGTCGCAGGAGGGGGTTTGGGGTGCTACCACCCTTAGAAGTACGGTTATGGTTCCATCAAAACTCATAGACTTCATCCATATTGTTAACAGTGTCGGTCTTCTCAGATCTTCAGGATAATTCCTTATCTGGGCTCTTTCGGTAGTGGCATAACCTTTTCCTCAATTCTTCTGTCTTTCATCTAGGTAAGGTTCTTCTGTGACTGGGTCTTCTTAGCTGACGGGTCTGGCGCCAATACTAAACAACTATCGATATCTCATGGTGGTCAACAATTTATGGTTTCTCCTACAGGAAATGAGTCTGGGTTGAACCTCACCGTATAACCTATGGTTGGCAAAGCTGCCTTGTACAAGGGAAAATACTTATACCATTCTAAGGTTCAAACAAGGTTTCGATCGTCGTCACTCTACTATGGGTAAGTCACTCAGATTTACCATCCCATATAGCAAGGCGAATAATAAGAGTAAGTCGGTATGGTGATCAATCCATCCCACACCCAAATCATTACCATGTATACAGTTTAGCGAATCTCGCGTTCTAACTCTCGGTCATCCTCACAAGCATTGCAGAATTTCTCTTATCAACGAACTAATTTCGGATAAATCCATTGATTCTGCAAGCCAAACAAACATCTATCGTTCTTCACAACTCTCATGTTTTGCGTTACTCTATAAGATCGTCTGCCGATAAACGTAACTTCTTCCAGGGTTTTTCCTTCAGCAAGAGTGTGCTTGCTCCTTGGCAGGTCCTAGGGCCTGTGGGTTATGTCCCATCTCATTACTTGTAATCCTTGAGCTCATCCTAGGGGCAACTGATTATTTTCCAAACATCCAGCTTCCTGGCATTCTTAAATCCTTCCAATTGTACTGTCTCTCTTCCTTCTATTGGCACCAAACCAAGACGTGATTACTCAGACTCATCAGGGAGTTGAAAGATCGTGGATGTCGCCTAGAGGGGGGGTGAATAGGCGTTTTAAAATAATTACGATTTAGGCTAGAATAAATGCGGAATAAACCTATCAGTTAATTTGTCAAGCACAAAACCTAAAACAACTAGGCTCACCTATGTGCACCAACAACTTATGCTAAGCAAGATAAGCAACTATCTGATAGCAAGATATATGACAAGAAACAATATGGCTATCACAAAGTAAAGTGCATAAGTAAAGAGCTCGGGTAAGAGATAACCGAGGCATGCAGAGACGACGATGTATCCCGAAATTCACACCCTTGCGGATGCTAATCTCCGTTTGGAGCGGTGTGGAGGCACAATGCTCCCCAAGAAGCCACTAGGGCCACCGTAATATCCTCACGCCCTCGCACAATGCAAGATGCCGTGATTCCACTAAGGGACCCTTGAGGGCGGTCACCGAACCCGTACAAATGGCAACCCTTGGGGACGGTCACTGAAACCGTACACTTTGGCAACCCTTGGGGGCGGTCAACGGTACCCGTCAAATTGCTCGGGGCGATCTCCACAACCTAATTGGAGACCCCGACGCTTGCCCGGAGCTTTATACCACAATGATTGAGCTCCGAACAACACCAACCGTCCAGGGCGCCAAGGAACCCAAGAGGAACAAGCTCTAGGGTGCCCAAACACCCAAGAGTAATAAGCTTCTCAAACTTCACTTCCACGTATCACCGTGGAGAACTCAAACTGATGCACCAAATGCAATGGCAAGGCCACACGGAGTGCCCAAGTCCTTCTCTCTCAAATCCCACCGGAGCAACTAATGCTAGGGAGAAAAATGAGAGGAAGAACAAGAAGGAGAACACCAAGAACTCCAAGATCTAGATCCAAGGGGTTCCCCTCACATAGAGGAGAAAGTGATTGGTGTAAATGTGGATCTATATCTCCTCTCTCTTTTCCCTCAAAAACTAGCAAGAATCCATGGAGGGATTGAGAGTTAGCAAGCTCAAAGAAGGTCAACAATGGGGGAAAAACGAAATCAAGAGATAGGGAACCATTGGGGAAGAAGACCCCCTTAAATAGGTCCCCACGAATCTGTCCGTTATGTATAGAATAACATAGGAGCGGTACAACCTCTATAAGCATCGGTACAACTGGTAACAGGCAATAAGCGGTACAACCGGCCGACAACCGCACCACAACAGAGACCAGTCCGGTGGTAGAGCGGTACATGACCGGTACAACCTCCGGACCAATTCTGGAGCGGTACAACCGCTCCAAACACCGGTTGTACTGGTCAAGCGGCACAACCTCTCCATGGGGCGGTACAACCTCTCTGTGTAAAACAGGCAATATCAAAATAGCCACAACTTTCGCATACGAGCTCCGAATTCAACGAAACCAAGTTTGTTGGAAAGATAACGACAAGGGCTGACACAATCTTGAGAGAAATATCAATAAGAAGCAAATGATAAAAGGACCATAATAAAATGGTGAGAACCCTTCCTCGGATAAGACCGGTAAAACCTCCAACACCGAAAACATCATAGAAGATGCATGCGAACTCCGTTTTCGATGAACTCAAGCTTGTAATCAAGATGACCATAAGATATAAGACTCACAAATGGAACCAAACAAGAACCAAGAAAGATGATGCAAGGATGCAATGGTTTGAGCTCTCGACTAATGATACGATCAAGCTACTCCCTAGAGAGCCCCACTTGATAGTACGACAATCGATCCTACAACCCGGTCTCCCAACTACCACTATGAGACCGGTAAAATAGAAAACCTATCAAGGGCAAACCTTTGCCTTGCACATAGTCCACTTGAGCTAGATCATGATGATCTTGACTTCCTCAAGTTGGACCACCTTTGTTGATTGTGTTGGCTCGATGAAGACTAGTTGATTGCTCCCCCATACTTCACTATGGGTGAGCCACTCTTTGGCACATCTTCACAATTCCAATGTGAGGTTTTCCTCCCCGGACAGATGTTCGTATTCGGCGGCTTCGTACTGCGGGCCAACTCGCTCGGCCATCTGGAGCAGATCGAGAGCTACGCCCCTGGCCATCAGGTCAGGTTTGGAAGCTTGAACTATACCGCCGACATCCGTGGAGACTTGATCTTTGACGGATTCAAACCCATGTCAGGTACGCCGCACAGTCACGATGAGCATGATTTAGCTCTGCCATCGGACAGTGTTCGGGAGATCACACCTGTAACTACTCCGGCCCTCAATACGGAACAGATCGCGCCATCCGAGGACGGGTTGATGGACCCGCCACGGAGGCCGCACAGTCAGCGGCGATAGAGCCAAATACTGACTTCACCTCCTATGAGACCTGTGTTGCCGGACACTCAGATTCGTCCCCGGCCACAGACTCCGAACCGCTCGCGTCCGTGCCCATCCAATCTGATTGGCACCGATCATGGAGTTCACGTCTGCGGATATCTTTCAGCACTCGCCCCTAGGCGACGTGCTAAACTCATTACGGTCTCTCCCCTTGTCAAGAGACCCTTGGCCGAACTATGTCCGGCTCAAGTGGGAAGCGGACAACGAAGAAATTCGTTCCCCACCCACCACCCACTTGGTAGCCACTGTCGACGACCTAACCGACATGCTTGACTTTGACTCCGAAGACATCGACGGTATGGACGACGATGCGGAAGACGAACAAGAACCACCTCCCACAGGGCGCTGGAATGCCACCTCATCGTATTATATATACATGGTGGACACCCCCAAAGAAAGCGATGGCAATAAGGCAACAGAGGATAACCCCCCAAGAAGCAATCCATGAACCAGCGTCATCGGCGCCGCTCTAAGCCCCGCCATAGCAAAAACAACGATACCGGCACAGGAGACAATAACGCTGCAAATAGTGCCGAACACGAAGACAATCCCCTCTAGCCAGGCTTTGAGCAGGAGGATGGGCAAGCCATCCCCAAGGAACAGGCAGCAGATGGAGAATCAGAGGATGACAATTACATGCCTCTCTCCGCAGACGAGGTGAGCCTCGGCGATGAAGAATTTATCATGCCTGAGGATCCCATCGAACAAGAGTGCTTCAAGCGCCGGCTTATTGCCACAGCAAAAATCCTGAAGAAAAAGCAACAACAGCTACAAGCTGAGCAAGTTCTGCTAGCAGATAGATGGAGTGAGGTCCTGGCAGCCGAGGAACACGAACTCGAGCGCCCAATCAAAAGTTTCCCAAAGCACAGGTCGAAGGAAATATGCCCTAGAGGCAATAATAATGTTATTATTTTTATTTCCTTATATCATGATAAATGTTTATTATTCATGCTAGAATTGTATTATCCAGAAACATAATACTTGTGTGAATACATAGACAAACCAAACGTCACTAGTATGCCTCTACTTGACTAGCTCATTAATCAAAGATGGTTATGTTTCCTAACCATAGACATGTGTTGTCATTTGATTAACGGGGTCACATTATTAGGAGAATGATGTGATTGACATGACCCATTCCATTAGCTTAGCACCCGATCGTTTAGTATGTTGCTATTGCTTTCTTCATGACTTATACATGTTCCTATGACTATGAGATTATGCAACTCCCGTTTGCCGGAGGAACACTTTGTGTGCTACCAAACGTCACAACGTAACTGGGTGATTATAAAGGAGCTCTACAGGTGTCTCCAAAGGTACATGTTGGTTTGGCGTATTTCGAGATTAGGATTTGTCACTCCAATTGTCGGAGAGGTATCTCTGGGCCCTCTCGGTAATGCACATCACATAAGCCTTGCAAGCATTGCAACTAATGAGTTAGTTGAGAGATGATGTATTACGAAACGAGTAAAGAGACTTGCCGGTAACGAGATTGAACTAGGTATTGAGATACCGACGATCGAATCTCGGGCAAGTAACATACCGATGACAAAGGGAACAACGTATGTTGTTATGCGGTCTGACCGATAAAGATCTTCGTAGAATATGTAGGAGCCAATATGAGCATCCAGGTTCCGCTATTGGTTATTGACCGGAGACGTGTCTCGGTCATGTCTACATTGTTCTCGAACCCGTAGGGTCCGCACGCTTAAGGTTTCGATGACAGTTATATTATGAGTTTATGAGTTTTGATGTACCGAAGTTAGTTCGGAGTCCCGGATGTGATCACGGACATAATGAGGAGTCTTGAAATGGTCGAGACATAAATATTGATATATTGGACGGCTATATTCGGACACCGGAAGTGTTCCGGGTGATTTCGGAGAAAACCGGAGAGTCGGAGGGTTACCGGAACCCTACCGGGAGAAGTAATGGGCCATATGGGCCTTAGTGGAGAGAGAGAGGGGCAGCAAGGGTGGGCCGCGCGCCTCCTCCCCCTGGTCCGAATTGGACTAGGAGAGGGGGGGGCGGCGCCCCCTTTCCTTCTCCTTCCCCACTTCCTTCCCCCTCCTAGGAGGACTCCTCCTTGGCGCACCTATAGGGCCGGCCGGCCTCCTCCCCTTGCTCCTTTATATACGGGGGCAGGGGGACCCCTAGACACACAAGTTGATCCACATGATCATATTTTTAGCCGTGTGCGGTGCCCCCTTCCACCATAATCCTCGATAATATTGTAGCGGTGCTTAGGCGAAGCCCTGCGACGGTAGTACATCAAGATCGTCACCACACCGTCGTGCTGACGGAACTCTTCCCCGACACTTTGCTGGATCGGAGTCCGGGGATCGTCATCGAGCTGAACGTGTGCTAAAACTCGGAGGTGCCGTAGTTTCGGTGCTTGATCGGTCGGGCCGTGAAGACGTACGACTACATCAACCGCGTTGTGCTAACGCTTCCGCTGTCGGTCTACAAGGGTACGTAGATCACACTCTCCCCTCTCGTTGCTATGCATCACTATGATCTTGCGTGTGCGTAGGAATTTTTTTGAAATTACTACGTTCCCCAACACAAGTTGCTACCCCAACTTGAAGAGGAAGCATTAAAGCCTGCGCTTCCAGCATATGATGCGACAGACCGGCCACCTCGTGGCCGCGACAAAGTGGCATATAAGACCGAAATCCAGCCCGCACCCCATCGCCAGTCAAACAAAAACAACAAGGCCCGGGGTAACACACAGGACCTGCGAGACGTATTGGAAAACAAAGAAGGACACAAAAGATCGATCTTTAGATCACGAGGGCGCGCCCCAACACATGACGACGACCGTCATGATGAATATACCAAAAGAAAATCCGGCCGGGCTGAACACAGCAGACAAGACTCGTACGAACTACGTCATGACATAGCTCGGCACAGAGGCGCCGCACACCCCCTATGCTTCACTGATGAAGTAATGGATCATGAATTCCTAGAAGGGTTTAAACCCGTGAACATTGAATCATACGATGGTACTACTGACCCTGCGGTATGGATAGAGGATTTCTTCCTCCACATTCACATGGCCCGCGGGGATGATCCACATGCCATCAAGTACCTCCCGTTAAAACTCAAAGGACCAGCTCGGCATTGGCTAAATAGCTTGCCAGCAAACTCCATCAGAAGTTGGGAGAACCTGGCAGACGCATTCTTGGACAACTTCTAGGGCACTTATGTGCGACCACCGGATGCTGATGATTAAAGTCACATAACACAACAGCCCGGAGAGTCAGCCAGGAAATTTTGGACTCGGTTCCTAACCAAAAAGAACCAAATTGTTGACTGTACGGATGCCGAAGCTCTAGCGGACTTTAAACATAACATCCGTGACGAGTGACTCGCCAGACAGCTCGGCCAAGAGAAGCCAAAGTCCATGGCAACCCTCACAACACTCATGACCCGCTTCTGTGCGGGCGAGGATAGCTGGTTGGCCCGTAGCAACAACAGAGCAAGCAACCCTGGCACATCGGAGGCCAGAGACAGCAACAGCAAGCCACGTCGCAACAGATACAAGCGCCGCAACAACGGCGATAACGCCAAAGACACGGCAGTCAATTCCAGATTCAGTGGCTCTAAATCCGGTCAGCGGAAAAAGCCGTTCAAAAGAAACAATCCGGGCCCGTCCAGTTTGGACCGCATACTCGACCGCTCGTGTCAAATTCACGGCACCCCCGATAAGCCAGCCAACCACACCAACAGAGAATGCTGGGTGTTCAAACAGGCCGGCAAGTTGAATGCCGAAAGCAAGGAAAAGGGGCTGCATAGCGACGATGAGGAGGAGCCTCGGCCGCCGAACACGAGAGGACAGAAGAAATTTCCTCCCCAAGTGAAAACGGTGAACATGATATACGCAACCCATATCCCCAAGCGGGAACGGAAGCATGCACTCAGGGACGTGTACACGATGGAGCCAGTCGCCCCAAAGTTCAACCCATGGTCTTCTTGTCCAATCCCTTTTGATCGCAGGGACCACCCCACTAGTATCCGTCATGGCGGTTCTGCCGCATTGGTCCTTGATCCTATCATTGAAGGATTCCACCTCACCCGAGTCCTTATGGATGGTGGAAGCAGCCTGAACCTGCTTTATCAGGATACGATGCGCAAAATGGGTATAGACCCCTTGAGGATCAAACCCACAAAAACCACCTTCAAAGGTGTCATACCAGGTGTAGAGGCATGTTGCACGGGCTCGATCACACTGGAAGTGGTCTTCGGATCTCTGGATAACTTTCGAAGCGAAGAGTTAATCTTTGATATTGTCCCCTTCCGCAGTGGCTATCACGTACTACTCGGACGAACCGCATTCGCTAGATTCAATGCGGTACCACATTATGCATACCTCAAGCTCAAAATTACAGGACCTCGCGAAGTTATAACAGTTAACAGAAACACAGAACGCTCGCTCCACACGGAGGAGCACACTGCGGCCCTTGCAGCAGAAATGCAAAGCAGCCTTTTGAGGCAAACCGCCAATTCGGCGACAAGGTCCACAGACACATTCAAGCGAGTCCAAAATAACCTGCAACAGAATCACCAGGCGCGTTTAGAGCTCGCCTAGCAATTCGACCTCTGTGACGCCCGGATAATCAAGCTACAGTAACCCTCTGGTAATGATGCCACGTCATCACGATTACTGTTGCTAATCTCGTGTTAGTTCAGATCTGAGCCAAATTCAAATTTCAATTAAAGTCAAACAATAAAAGTTTTCAATTATCAAATAAAAAATGTTCAAATGGTAGCAAATAAATCATAATCATTTATGGTGGAGAAACCATACTTTTATAAAAGTGTAAAATACTCTAAAATGTTTTAAAAGCAGCAAAAACAATTAGTGGAATGCCTTTTACAATAAATAAAATATTAAACTATGTTAATTAGTTGCCCAACTTATGTGGGAGTAGCCTATTTGTTAACACTAAAGTAGGTACTACTTTTATAGTTTATAAAACTAAGATAAAGTGAAACAAAAAAATAAAATTAAAACAGTAATAGAAAGATTTAGAAAAAAACAACAAATAAAAACATAAAAGAGAACACACACACCCCCCGCTGGGCCGCGGCCCAGATGGCCTCAGAGCCAACCAGGCCGGCCCAGCTAGCGCCTACAACACCCCCTAGGGCGACCGAACCCTAGCCCGGGCACCCCACTCCCCCGCACAATCCCCACCTCTCCCCTCGTCTCCCTCACCCGCCACCACCCCACAACGCCCACTCCCCTCCTCGTTCCCCACACGCCTCCATGTTCTGGATCGGGGCAGCGAACCCCGATCCCTTCGCCTCTATCGTGCGCCGCTGCCAGTGCCAACCCCGTCATCGGCGCTCACCGTCGCCGCCTCGTTCCGCCTCCCCGACGCCGGATCTCGCCTCCTCCTCAAGCCGCTCGCCGGAGCCGCCTCGCCTTCCTCTTCGTCGTCGATCGCATCCTCATCACCCACCTCGAGCATCGCTGCCCCATGCCCTACAGCCCCCCGTGAGCACCCCGTCCATCCATCCATCCCCGTCCCCTTGCGCGTGCTCTACCTGCGCCCCCTGTTCGCCCCGCTCGCCGCAGCCCGCAACCGCCGTGCCCGGCGCCCGTCCACACCCTCCCGCGACGAGCCTGCGCACTGCCGCCTGTACATGACTAAGCCTGCACCGTGCCCATCGTCGTTCGCATCCGCTTCGGCTGCTCCCCTGCTGTGTTACTGCTGCTGCCTCTTGCCACCGGTGCCGTGCCGCCGGCTGCTGTTGCCCGTGGTCATCCCCTTCCTCACTGCACCTTCACCGCCCACTGCCTATCGCCGCTGCGCCCACCGCTAGCCGCCGCCCTCCGCCCCTCTGCGGCGAGGCCTTCGCCTCGACGCCGCCCCTCGCCGCCGGTTCCCGGTGCCCGCACGCGCGCTGGCCGCCCTGGTCGCGCCCGACGGCCTCGCCCACACACTAGCACCCCGCGGCGCCTCGGGTCCGCCCTTCGGGCGCAAACACCCGGGCGCCCGCTGCCCGTTTCGCCCAATAGGCCCTTAGGGCCAATGACATATGGGGCCCTACCCCCAGAACGAAAATAAATAAAAAAGAATTAAAAATAAATAATAAATTAAATTAAATTAATTAAAGGATTAATTAACTTAATTAATCTTGTTTAATTAACCTAATCAATTAACTAAACTAATCAAACCTGTTTAGTTAGCCTGAGTCTATGACAAGTGGGTCCCACTGGACCCACAGGCCAGGTTTGACTCTGGTTAGCTGGGTTTGACCTGCTGATGTCATGGTGATGTCATGCTGACATCACCTTTCACTGTTCTGGATAATGTTCTATTAAAATAACTAATTAAATGCTAAAAATGATTTAAATCTTTTAAAATCAATATAAAATAAACCGGGGATACTTTCCCGGATGTTTCCCCCCTTCACCGGTATCACGTCTTACCGCGTTAGGGCATGCCTAGCATCACGCCTTGCCTTGTCATGCTTCGTTATGCGTCTTTTTGCATTGTATTCACTGTTTCTTCCCCCCTCTTCTTCCGCTAGACACCGAGACCGACGCCGCTGCTACCCAGTATGACTACAGAGTTGACGACCCCTCTCTCTTGCTAGAGCAACTAGGCAAGCCCTCCCCTTGATCACCAGATATCGCCTATTCTTCTCTCATCTGCTTGCATTAGAGTAGTGTAGCATGTTACTGCTTTCTGTTAATCCTATTATGATGCATAGCCCGTCCTTGCTACTACTATTGTTACCTTAACCTGTTATCCTAATGCTTAGTATAGGATGCTAGTGTTCCATCAGTGGCCCTACACTCTTGTCCGTCTGCCATGCTATACTATTGGGCCGTGATCACTTCGGGAGGTGATCACGGGCATATGATATATACTTATACTGTTATATTACTTATGATACTGTTCGGAGATGGGGCCTGAAGGGGCAGGTGGCTCCATCCTGGTAGAGGTGGGCCTGGGTTCCCGACGGCCCCCGACTGTTGCTTTGTGGTGGAGCAACAGGGCAGGTTGAGATCACCTAGGAGAGAGGTGGGCCTGGCCCTGGTCGGCGTTCACAGTTATTTCAAGATAACACGTTTAACGAGATCTTGGTATTTGATCTGAGTCTGGCTACTGGCCTATACGCACTAACCATCTACGCGGGGACAGTTATGGGCACTCGACGTCATGGTATCAGCCGAAGCCTTCGTGACGTCAGCGACTGAGCGGCGCGCGCCGGGTTGGACTGGAATGCCTGCTCTTGTATAAGGGAGGCTAGGTCTGCTCACCAGCCGCGTACGCAACATGCAGGTGTGCAATGGGCGATGGGCCCAGACCCCTGCGCCATAGGATTTAGACCGGCGTGCTGACCTCTCTGTTGTGCCTAGGTAGGGCTGCGACGTGTTGATCTTCCGAGGCCGGGCATGACCCAGAAAAGTGTGTCCGGACAAAGGGGATCGAGCGTGTTGGGAAATGTGGTGCACCCCTGCAGGGAAGTTGATCTATTCGAATAGCCGTGTCCCTCGGTAAAAGGACGACCCGGAGTTGTACCTTGACCTTATGATAACTAGAACCGGATACTTAATAAAACACACCCTTCCAAGTGCCAGATACAACCGGTGATCGCTCTCTCACAGGGCGACGAGGAGAGGATCATCGGTTAGGATTATGCTATGCGATGCTACTTGGTGAACTTACCATCTACTCTCTTCTACATTCTGCAAGATGGAGGTGGCCAGAAGCGTAGTCTTCGATAAGACTAGCTATCCCCCTCTTATTCCGGCATTCTGCAGTTCAGTCCACATATGATAGCCTTTTCCATTTGATACCAATGCATACATATGTAGTGTAGCTCCTTGCTTGCGAGTACTTTGGATGAGTACTCACGGTTGCTTTGCTCCCGCTTTTCCCCCTTTCTATACTCGATTGCTGCGACCAGACGTTGGAGCCCAGGAGCCAGACACCACCGTCGACGACGACTACTACTACTCGGGAGGTGCCTACTACTACGTGCAGCCCGCTGACGACGACCATGAGTAGTTTAGGAGGATCCCAGGCAGGAGGCCTGCGCCTCTTTCGATCTGTATCCCAGTTTGTGCTAGCCTTCTTAAGGCAAACTTGTTTAACTTATGTATGTACTCAGATATTGTTGCTTCCGCTAACTCATCTATGATCGAGGTCTTGTATTCGAGCCTTCGAGGCGCCTGGCTTGTAATATGATGCTTGTATGACTTATTTTATTTGTAGAGTTGTGTTGTGATATCTTCCCGTGAGTCCCTGATCTCGATCATACACGTTTGCGTGTATGATTAGTGTACGATTGAATCGGGGACGTCACAAGTTGGTATCAGAGCCGACTGCCTGTAGGAATCCCCCTTCCACACTCCTTGGCCAAAGTCGAGTCTAGATATTACAAAACTTTTACTAACATGGTTGTGTGCCTTACGGGCCCACATCGCCATTTGGGTGGTATTAGGATCTTTTACTCCTCGATCCTTACTATGGGACTCTGAACACTCTTCTACTCGGGTTAAAATGGTTTTACTAACTTAACATTAGGATCTCGTAATCACAACCACTTGGAGAGCCCCTTATTACAGATGATCGCCTGCTACACCAGAAGGTTCCGAAGATACTCTATGATGTTCTCTTGCGACTTTGTGTCATCGCTTTTGCAATTCCCTTCCATCGATAAACCCCTATGGATAGCGATGCACACTTGCCATTCATACAACCATCCCTAGTTGATTATGTGTTTCACTAAGGTCTTCAAAATACTATTCGATCTTCCGAAAATCCTTAGCAGCTTATTGCTCTTGAAATTCTTGCTTGCTTGCATTATGGTTAACCCCATAAGTATAGTAATCCTATTGGCATCATTTGTCAGTAGCATTTTGAGTCCATTGATTCAATATGTTGCGAATGCTCGCAATCCTCAGTCAGATCCTAGAATTCATCCTTTCAACTCAGACGTCATTTTAAGCATGAGCTGGATTTCGACCAATCAAATTGCCAGCGATTGTACCCCTAAGGCTATTCAACTTATCCATCCCTGATCAGAGCATTGCTTTTGATCCCTTGTCTTGGAATTCATAATTCCTTTGTATTTGAGCTTTGAGTTAGTCAGTTGTTTCTATAACCAGATCTCCTTGCATTCTTTCTCCCTCCGGTTGAGTAGCGATGCTCACATCAGATCCCTTGAGGACCACCGGATCCTTTGTTGAATTGTCATACGACAGTGTCCTTCGAATACAAAACCTTGAGGAGTTCTCTTCCCTGATACATAATACCATTGAAAACTCCTACTCTTTGATTTGGCCAACCATGCTTTGTTTTTGAGCTAGTGGTATTTACTATTGAAGCTTGTGGTATATGTTTCCACCATACCCTGACGGATTGAACCTATGCCTTCCTTAATATGTGTGAACCCAGGAACTGCTACGGGTCATACTCTACTGGTGTTATGTCAGATAAAATTTCAATATTACAACTTCTTCAAAAATGAGAAGTGAATGGAAGGTTATACATTGAAGAAGTGGGACTCGACCTTGAAATTGTGTTCATACCCATGGACACGATGTAGATCCTATCATGGAAGCTTCTTGTAATAATAATTACTCCCTTGATATAATATCATTTGGTATCTGTGAATTGATCCTTTGCAATCGTGGTTCCGGTCGTATTTTCTCCTTGATTTTAATTCTCGGACTAGTTAAAGCACTTGTCTTCTGTAGATCAATACACCTCTGCAACCTCTATTATGTTCTACCTTTGAGTATTACCCCATGGTATCTCGATAAAATCACAGAACCATATTACTTCTTATGAATTCTCCTTCAAGTATTATTTCTCACCGATCCCAATTTTTCCTCGGGTTCTGAGTTGTTAGACACTCAGGGACACCGATAGTGAATCGAGTCCATAATCTGATTCATTAACTCTAAGTAATTTTCGTTGCTTATGAGTTTAATAATCCTTCAAATCATTCCTAGCCCGATCGGCTATATCATTATCGTGCTAAATTTTAATTGTGCTACCTGGTCCTTCTTCTCGGAGCACAATTTTCGAAGATGAGCTAATCTTACGTCGAACTTCCTCGTCATATCATTTCTCCTTGAACATCAAACTTGATCTCGAGTTTATGTCGTACCCTTGGTTCCCATAACTTTTTGTTTCATCATCATTTGACTTGGTGGCATCACCGACCGATTACATCTTCATGAAATCTCTTGAGAACTGTGTCGTGATCATCATCAACATCCTAAGATCTTCCAAGATATATATAGAATTCTTGGTGGGCAATACCATCCTTGCCCCTCGATGATTCGTGTTATCATCAACCACTTTATTGCCTTCCGCTCAACACAAACTTATTCGTGTTTTGTGTTATACCTTGAGATCATGCTACCTAAGCCCATATTTCGGGTTCACCTTTCAATCAATGATTAGTTGTGTATGTTTTCCTCGAGCATACCTCATTATATCATTTGATTTGACAAATTTTATCGCCTTGTTCGAATATTGGTGGGAATCCATCTTTTGGAAATCTTGATTCGTTGTCGCTGATTTCATCAGCCACCTCCCCACCCTCTCCTAGATTTATTGATGAACTCTTGTATCGGAACTCGCTTCCATAGTTCCTTTCCCGAGGATCTTACAATGTCATCTCGTCAATTTGTATTACACCTTTTTCTCTCAGGAATTCCGTGTCTGAGTTATCTTGACACCAACCACATATGAAACTCGGCCAGATATGATGGTTGGAACATTTTCCAAGAGTCATAGCATTGGTCTTTCTATAACCCAATAAGGTGATGTCATGCCTAGCACACCTGGTTGGAGGACCTATTGCAAGACTTATTCTATGAGTTGTTCTTGATGGATCCTTTGTGTATCCAAAGTTTGACCTTTGCTTGAAGATCATGTCAATGCTATCTCGAAGCATGTCTGTGGTACTCCGATTTTCGATAAGAACATTTGAAGCCCAATGCCAAATGTTTTCTTGCTCAATTATCCAAACACCGTTGTATGGGTAATATCATGAAATCCCTTCCCCTTACCTTAATGGTTTTCTACTTTCTATTCTTTCATGGATATCATGCTCCGCTTGTCCTTGGGAAGGATATACCCCCGAAATATGTGTGTATACACATTTTCATTTCCATTGTTCGGTTTAAACCTGATAATCGCATTTTCCTTTCCATTGACTTGTTTGAGCTTTCTTGTAATCTGACTTAACTGAGCAGTGGTAATTCCCTGCTTAGTAAGCACCTTGTTGTACAACTCTATCAGTAAGACCCTGTTACCATTATTGATAGCATCCCGGTAACCACCAATGGACGAGAACTTTGCCTATTGGTCCGCCTCGTTCAACAAGCAGGAAAATGGTTCTCTTCATCCCTCGCCCTTGGTATCGATGTAGTTGCCGACATAACTGACAGGCTAGTCTCTGACATGCCTTGCTATCGTGACCATGCACGATGTCACCACTCCTACTTTTATCCCACATGGTGGGCCCATAACCCACAGTTCCACAGGATCGAAACCTGACTCTCCTGTACAACCCTGTTTCTAATGGTTATTCCCCACGCTTGGCTTCATATTTAATCCATGGGCCACCTTCCTAGTGCTCTATTCTGGTATCAGACGCAATACTTACTCTCGCTGCTCTGAACCCCTTTCTCACTCTGGTTCAGACTTCGAGCAACTATCTATCCGCTTGGAACCTCTTATTGTACCTACGTACCTTACTCTCGATGTATTTTATATGTTCAACTCGAGAGATAATCTTATGCTCATTCATGGGTTAACCCCAGATTGTTTCCCTCCTAAGCATTCTTTCATAGCCGAGCTGCCCCTTACCTATTCGTAAGTACGTTGGAGTTCCCGAAGGAAAGGGCGACTTCACCATGATGACCTGAAGCAGAGAAATAAAGACGTCAATGTAATGGATCGACCTCTTCGAGAAGAGCAACTATGACCGAGAAGACTCGATAGAATTTCGTAGCCACATCTTTCCCTTACTCCCCTCTTAAATCTCGGGACGAGATTTCTTGTAGTGGAGGAGAATTGTGACGCCCGGATAATCAAGCTACAGTAACCCTCTGGTAATGATGCCACGTCATCACAATTACTGTTGCTAATCTCGTGTTAGTTCAGATCCGAGCCAAATTCAAATTTCAATTAAAGTCAAACAATAAAAGTTTTCAATTGTCAAATCAAAAATGTTCAAATGGTAGCAAATAAATCATAATCATTTATGGTGGAGAAACCATACTTTTATAAAAGTGTAAAATACTCTAAAATGTTTTAAAAGTAGCAAAAACAATTAGTGGAATGCCTTTTACAATAAATAAAATATTAAACTATGTTAATTAGTTGCCCAACTTATGTGGGAGTAGCCTATTTGTTAACACTAAAGTAGGTACTACTTTTATAGTTTATAAAACTAAGATAAAGTGAAACAAAAAATAAAATAAAATAAATTTAAAACAGTAATAGAAAGATTTAGAAAAAAACAACAAATAAAAACATAAAAGAGAACACACACCCCCGCTGGGCCACGGCCCAGATGGCCTCGGAGCCAACCAAGACGGCCCAGCTGGCGCCTACAACACCCCCTGGGGCGACCGAACCCCAGCCCCGCCACCCCCCCCCCCCCCCCAATCCCCACCTCTCCCCTCGTCTCCCTCACCCGCCGCCACCCCTCGACGCCCACTCCCCTCCACGTTCTAGATCAGGGCAGCGAACCCCGATCCCTTCGCCTCTGTCGCTGTGCGCCGCTGCCAGCACCAACCCCGTCGCCGGCGCTCACGGTCGCCGCCTCGTTTCGCCTCCCCGACGCCGGATCTCGCCTCCTCGTCTCCTCCTCAAGCCGCTCGCCGGAGCTGCCTCGCCTTCCTCTTCGTCGTCGATCGCGTCCTCGTCACCCACCTCGAGCACCGCTGCCCCATTCCCTATAGCCCCCCGTGAGCACCCCATCCATCCATCTATCCCCGTCCCCTTGCGCGTGCTCCGCCTGCGCCCCCTGTTCGCCCCGCTCGCCGCAGCCCGCAACCGCTGTGCCCAGCACCCGTACACACCCTCCCATGATGAGCCTACGCACTACCGCCCGTACATGACTGCGCCTGCACCGCGCCCGTCGTCGTTCGCATCCGCTTCGACTGCTCCCCTGCTGTGTTACTGCTGCTACCTCTTGCCACCGGTGCCGTGCCGCCGCCGGCTGCTGCCCATGGTCGTCCCCTTCCTCACCGCGCCTTCGCCGCCCGCTGCCTATCGCCGTTGCGCCCACCACTAGCCGCCGCCCTCCGCCCATCTGCGGCGAGGCCTTCGCCTGGACGCCGCCCCTCGCCGCCGGTTCCCGGCGCCCGCACACGCGCCGGCCTCCTTAGTCGCGCCCGGCGGCCTCGCCCACACACTAGCACCCCGCGGCGCCCTGGGTTCGCCCTTCGGGCGCAAACGTCCAGGCGCCCGCTGCCCGTTTCGCCCGATAGGCCCCTAGGGCCAATGACAAGTGGGGCCCTACCCCCAGAACGAAAATAAATAAAAAAATAAGTAAAAATAAACAATAAATTAAATTATTAATTAATTAAATAAAGGATTAATTAACTTAATTAATATTGTTTAATTAACCTAATCAATTAACTAAACTAATCAAACCTGTTTAGTTAGCCCGAGTCTATGACATGTGGGTCCTACTGGATCCACAGGCCAGGTTTGACTCTGGTTAGCTGGGTTTGGCCTGTTGACGTCATGGTGATGTCATGCTGACATAACCTTTCACTGTTCTGGATAATGTTCTATTAAAATAATTAATTAAATGCTAAAAATGATTTAAATCTTTTAAAATCAATATAAAATAAACCGTAGCTCGGATGAAAAAACTTTGTACATGAAAGTTGCTCAGAACGACGAGACGAACTCGGATACGCAGCCCGTTCGTACGCCACGCATCCCTAACCTATCGAACTCGCAACTTTCCCCCTCCGGCTCCTCTGCCCGAAAACGCGGAACACCGGGGATACTTTCCCGGATGTTTCCCCCCTTCACCGGTATCACGTCTTACCGCGTTAGGGCACGCCTAGCATCACACCTTGCCTTGTCATGCTTCGTTATGAGTCTGTTTGCATTGTATTCACTGTTTCTTCCCGCCTCTTCTTCCGCTACACACCGAGACCGACACCGCTGCTACCCAGTACGACTACAGAGTTGACGACCCCTCTCTCTTGCCAGAGCAACCAGGCAAGCCCCCCTTGATCACCAAATATCGCCTATTCTTCTCTCTACTGCTTGCATTAGAGTAGTGTAGCATGTTACTGCTTTCTGTTAAACCTATTCTGATGCATAGCCTGTCCTTGCTACTACTGTTGTTACCTTTACCTGCTATCCTAATGCTTAGTATAGGATGCTAGTGTTCCATCAGTGGCCCTACACTCTTGTCCATCTGCCATGCTATAGTACTGGGTCGTGATCACTTCGGGAGGTCATCACGGACATATGATATATACTTATACTGTTACATTACTTATGATACTGTTCGGAGATGGGGGCCGAAGGGTCCGGTGGCTCCATCCCGGTAGAGGTGGGCCTGGGTTCCCGACGACCCCCGACTGTTGCCTTGTGGCGGAGCGACAGGGCAGGTTGAGACCACCTAGGAGAGAGGTGGGCCTGGCCCTGGTCGGCGTTCGTGGTTATTTCAAGATAACACGTTTAACGAGATCTTGGTATTTGATCTGAGTTTGGCTACTGGCCTATACGCACTAACAATCTACGTGGGGACAGTTATGGGCACCCGACGTCATGGTATTAGTCGAAGCCTTCGTGACGTCAGCAACTGAGCGGCGCGCGCTGGGTTGGACTGGAACGCCTGCTCTTGTATAAGGGAGGCTAGGTCTGCTCACCGGCCGCGTACGCAACATGCAGGTGTGCAATGGGCGATGGGCCCAAACCCCTGCTCCATAGGATTTAGACCGGCGTGCTGACCTCTGTGTCGTGCCTAGGTAGGGCTCCGACGTGTTGATCTCCCGAGGCCGGGCATGACCCAGAAAAGTGTGTCCGGACAAAGGGGATCGAGCGTGTTGGGAAATGTGGTGCACCCCTGTAGGGAAGTTGATCTATTCGAATAGCCGTGTCCCTCGGTAAAAGGACGACCCGGAGTTGCACCTTGACCTTATGACAACTAGAACCGGATACTTAATAAAACACACCCTTCCAAGTGCCAGATACAACCGGTGATCGCTCTCTCACAGGGCGACGAGGAGAGGATCATCGGTTAGGATTATGCTATGCGATGCTACTTGGTGAACTTACCATCTACTCTCTTCTACATTCTGCAAGATGGAGGTGGCCAGAAGCGTAGTCTTCGATAAGACTAGCTATCCCCCTCTTATTCCGGCATTGTGCAGTTCAGTCCACATATGATAGCCTTTTCCATTTGATACCAATGCATACATATATAGTGTAGCTCCTTGCTTGCGAGTACTTTGGATGAGTACTCACGGTTGCTTTGCTCCCGCTTTTCCCCCTTTCTATACTCGATTGCTGTGACCAGACGTTGGATCCCAGGAGCCAGAGGCCACCGTCGATGACGATTACTACTACTCGGGAGGTGCCTACTACTACGTGCAGCCCGCTGACGACGACCAGGAGTAGTTTAGGAGGATCCCAGGCAGGAGGCCTGCGCCTCTTTCGATCTGTATCCTAGTTTGTGCTAGCCTTCTTAAGGCAAACTTGTTTAACTTATGTCTGTACTCAGATATTGTTGCTTCCGCTGACTCGTCTATGATCGAGGTCTTGTATTCGAGCCTTCGAGGCCCCTGGCTTGTAATATGATGCTTGTATGACTTATTTTATTTGTAGAGTTGTGTTGTGATATCTTCCCGTGAGTCCCTGATCTCGATCGTACAGGTTTGTGTGTATGATTAGTGTACGATTGAATCGGGGGCGTCACAGCCTCCGCCCTAGTCCCAGTCAAGCGACAAAATTTACGCCGCTCGTACATAACTACGCACTAAAGATACCATGGGTATAGGCGGAGGCACGGCTATGGCACGTCCCACAATGTGGTTCAACCGCCTCAGGACCAATATATCTTTATCATTTTCTTCCTTTCAGGACCCTATTCTCTGGAGGCCCTCTCCGATAGCTAGATCATCGGACCCATCACGGGAGGGAAGCACCATGGGAGCAAGAAGCTTTGACGTACAAGGGAATACCCAGGTGGTCTCTCATACCGATTGTTATACCTGTTTTACATACCCGTACGCAGCTCGCCCTTGGATCGGACATGTCAGATAGTCCTATTTTTGCTTATTGTACTACTTCTACACATATGCTTTGACGTATCCTATAAATAACAATGCACAGCGTCAGCTTATTATTACATTTCTTCATCTTCTTTTTTTCCTTGTTTGTCTATTCACGACAAGTTGCTCCCATACATTCTGGTACATTCAGTACGCCAGGGGCTTCAGTGTACCCCATAACACGACAAGAAAAGTCCGAACACTTTCGACAGTGAGGCACCCCGAACTTATAGCATTATATGCATCAGCTCCGAATCATGTCTTGGGTCAATAGTTGGGTTTGCCCGGCTCCCACGTTTTGGTGCCTAACATTTCGCTATATCGGCTAAGGTAGCACTGGGAGAACTACTGCGATTGTGTCCCGGTTCTTCCGGACGAGCACCTCAGTAGAGAAAGCCGAAAAATGACTGTCATGATGCGGCGAGAGCTGGTCGCTGTTCGAGAGGTCCCAAATCCCTAAATATTTTTTCGCTTCAGGCGAGGAGTCGGCCTTGTCCGATTTAGGCGTTCATAGTGCCCCAAGTTCGGCCTTCCGAATACTAGGGGCTTTGCCAAAATTTAAAATTGTAGACTGATAACCCACAAGTATAGGGAATCGCAATAGTTTTCGATAAGTAAGAGTGTCGAACCCAACAAGGAGCTAAAGGTAGAACAAATATTCCCTCAAGTTCTATCGACCACCGATACAACTCTACGCATGCTTGACGTTCGCTTTACCTAGAACAAGTATGAAACTAGAAGTACTTTGTAGGTGTTGTTCGATAGGTTTGCAAGATAATAAAGAGTACGTAAATAAAAAGTAGGGGCTGTTTAGATAAAGAAATAATAAAGTAAATATAGCGAGTGTGGAAAAGTGGTGGTAGGAGTTGCGAAATTGCCCCTTAAGCAATTGACTACTTTACTAGACCGATAGCAAGTATTATGTGGGAGAGGCCACTACTAGCATGTCATCCCTGACTTGGAATTCTACGCACTTATGATTGGAAATATTAGCAAGCATACGCAACTACTAATGTTCATTAAGGTAAAACCCAACCATAGCATTAAGATATATTGGCTCCCCTTCAATCCCGTATGCATCAATTTCTATGCTAGGTTGAAGCTTCTGTCACTCTTGCCCTCCAATACATAGTCTTATCAACATACAACTAACCCTAGGGTGTGATCCACGCGCGCAATCATATGATGGGCACCAAAGGACAGCAACATAACCACAAGCAAATTAAATCAATCATAGCAATTCATCAACCACCGATAGGACAATAAAAATCTACTCAGACATCATAGGATGGCAACACATCATTGGATAATAATATGAAGCATAAAGCACCATGTTCAAGTAGAGGGTACAGCGGGTTGCGGGAGAGTGGACCGCTGTATATAGAGGGGGGGAAGGTGATGGAGATGTTGGTGAAGATGGCAGAGGTGTTGGTGTAGATCGCGGTGATGATGATGGCCCCCGGTGGCACTCCGGTGCCACCGGAAGCAAGGGGGAGAGAGCCCCCCTCCTTCTTCTTCTTCCTTGACCTCCTCCCTAGATGGGAGAAGGGTTCGCCCTTTGGTCCATGGCCTCCATGGCACGGGAGGGGCGAGAGCCCCTCCGAGATTGGATCTGTCTCTCTGTCTCTCTCTGGTTCTGTGTTCCCCTCTGGCCCTGTTTCACCGTTTCGTATATATATGGAGATCCGTAACTCCGATTGGCCTGAAACCTTCGCCGTGATTTTTTTCTGAATATTAGCTTTCTTGCAGCAAAAGAAGAGCGTCAACCGCCTTACGGTGGGCTCACGAGGGTAGGGGGCGCGCCCTAATGGGGGGGGGGGCGCCCCCCTGCCTAGTGACCACCTCGGGCACTGGTTCGCGTTGATTTTCCTTCCGAATTTTCCATATTTTCCAAAAATAAGCTCCGTCCGTTTTTATCCCGTTTGGACTCCGTTTGATATGGATATTCTGCGAAACCAAAAACATGCAACAGACAGGAACTGGCACTGGGCACTGGATCAATATGTTAGTCCCAAAAATAATATAAAAACTTGCCAAAAAGTATATGAAAGTTGAATAATATTGGCATGGAACAATCAAAAATTATAGATACGACGGAGACGTATCATAGACTTCTATGGCTAAGTGAGAGTGATAAAGCCTTATAGTCCGATTGCCTGGTTCGTTGTGCTGAAAACCTCTTCGAAGGACCCAAAACTGGGATAAAGAGTGATCAGATTTATCCCGAACACCTCAGTACTAGCTACATTAGGGCAGAAGCCGATGACTGGCCAACTCTCAGATTTTATAAACGGCCGCACAGAAGGTAATATTTTAGATACGACGAAGACGTATCAGCATCCCCAAGCTTAATTCCTGCTCGTCCTCGAGTAGGTAAATGATAAAAAAGATAATTTTTGATGTGGAATGCTACCTAGCATAATCTTGATCATATGTCTAATCATGGCATGAATATTAAGACACGAGTGATTCAAAGCAATAATCTATCCTTTGACATAAAGACAATAATATTTCAAGCATACCAACCAAGCAATTATGTCTTATTGAAATAACATAGCCAAAGAAAGCTCATCCCTACAAAATCATATAGTCTGGCTATGCTCCATCTTCACCACACAAAGCATTCACATCATGCACAACCCTGATGACAAGCCAAGCAATTGTTTCATACTTTTGACATTCTCAAACCTTTTCAACTTTCACACAATACATGAGCGTGAGCCATGACATAGCACTATAGGTGGAATAGAATATGATGGTGGAGATTACAAAAAGGAGAAGATAGTCTCACATCAACTAGGCGTATCAATGGGCTATGGAGATGCCCATCAATAGATATCAATGTGAGTGATTAGGGATTGCCATGCAACGGATGCACTAAAGCTATAAGTGTATGAAATCTCCAACTGAAACTAAGTGGGTGTGCATCCAACTTGCTTGCCCATGAAGACCTCCGGCATTTGAGGAAGCCCATCATCGGAATATACAAGCCAAGTTCTATAATGAAAATTCCCAGTAGTATATGAAAGTGATAACTCAAGAGACTCTCTATATGAAGAACATGGTGCTTTGAAGCACAAGTGTTGAAAAAAAGATAGTAGCACTGCCCCTTCTCTCTTTTTATCTCATTTTTTTATTTTTTGGTGGGCTTCTTTGGCCTCTTTTTTTATTTGGGCTTCTTTGGCCTCTTTTATTTTTTTTGTAAAGTCCGGAGTCTCATCCCGACTTATGGGGGAATCATGGTCTCCATCATCCTTTCCTCACTGGGGCAATGCTCTAATAATGATGATCATCACACTTTTATTTACTTACAACTCAATATTACAACTCGATATCTAGAACAAAGATATGACTCTATATGAATGCCTCCGGCGGTGTACCGGGATGTGTAATGATCTAGCGTAGGAATGACATAAAAAATGGACAAGCCATGAAAACATCATGCTAGCTATCTTACGATCATGCAAAGCAATATGACAATAAATGCTCAAGTCATGTATATGATGATGATGGAAGTTGCATGGCAATATATCTCAGAATGGCTATGGAAATGCCATGATAGGTAGGTATGGTGGCTGTTTTGAGGAAGGTATATGGTGGGTTTATGGTACTGGCAAAAGTTGCGCGGTACTGGAGAGGCTAGCAATGATGGAAGGTTGAGAGTGCGTATAATCCATGGACTCAACATTAGTCATAAAGAACTCACATACTTATTGCAAAAATCTATTAGTCATCGAAACAAAGTACTACGCGCATGCTCCTAGGGGGATAGATTGGTAGGAAAAGACCATCACTCGTCCCCGACCGCCACTCATAAGGAAGACAATCAATAAATACCTTATGCTCCGACTTCATTATATAATGGTTCACCATATGTGCATGCTACAGGAATCACAAATCTCAACACAAGTATTTCTACTAATCCACAACTACCCACTAGCATGACTCTAATATCACCATCTTTATATCGCAAAACTATTGCAAGGAATCAAACATATCATATTCAGTGATCTACAAGTTTTATGTAGGATTTTATGACTAACCATGTGAATGACCAGTTCTTGTCATCTCTCCAAATAGATATAAGTGAAGCAAGAGAGTTTAATTCTTTCTACAAAAGATATGCCCACACTCTAACAAATATAAGTGAAGCAAAAGAGCATTCTATAAATGGCGGTTGTCTATGTAAAGAGAATCAGGCAATCCAAACTTCAAATGATATAAGTGAAGCACATGAAGCATTCTATAAAGCCATACTCAAAAGATATATGTGAAGTGCATAGAGCATTCTATAAATCAACCAAGGACTATCTCATACCAGCATGGTGCATAAAATAAAAATGAAAACTAAAAGCAAAAGATGCTCCAAGATTGCATATATCGCATGAACGAAACGAATCCGAAAACATACCGATACTTGTTGAAGAAAGAGGGGATGCCTTCCGGGGCATCCCCAAGCTTAGATGCTTGAGTCTCCTTGAATATTTACTTGGGGTGCCTCGGGCATCCCCAAGCTTGAGCTCTTGCCTCTCTTCCTTCTTCTCACATCGAGACCTTCTCGATCATCGAACACTTCATCCACACAAAACTTCAACAGAAAACTCGGTAAGATCCGTTAGTATAATAAAGCAAATCACTACTCTAAGTACTGTTGCAAACCAATTCATATTTTGTTTTTGCATTTTGTCTACTGTAATATAACTTTTTCATGGCTTAATCCACTGATATGAATCGATAGTTTCATCAAAACAAGCAAACTATGCATCAAAAACAGAATCTGTCTAAAACAAAACAGTCTGTAATAATCTAAACATTCACCATACTTCTGATACTTGAAAAATTCTGCCAAAATTAGGAAAAATAAAAAAAATTTATAGGAAGACAGTGCAAAAAGAATCAGAACCATTTGACGTTCCAGCTAAAAATGTAAAATCTCGCACTACAGCCAAAGTTTCTGTCCTGCACCGTACAAACCATCAAGCAAATGTAAACATCCTAAAGGCAAACCTTGGCACATTATTTTTATAATACAATGGAATTGTACAAGGGGATAATTATTTTTATTGAAAATTTTCTGTAATCAAGATTCACAAAGTTTCCATGAGCATGAACAAAGTTCAAGGCTAGCTCCCACTTCAACAATGCTTGTCTTTCTCACTTTCGCTTTCCTTTTTGAAAAAGTTTTGGGTTCACCTCTTTATTTTTGTTGTTTTTAAACTATATGAAAGCACTCAACAGAAATAAATGACTCCCTAAAACTTCCGGGTTGTCTCCCTGGCAGCGCTTTCTTTAAAGCCATTAAGATAGGCATATAGTGCTCAAGTAATGAATCCATTCGGATCCCAAGGTATATCAAAGCCAATTTTAATTAACAATGATTTATAATTTAGTAGTGAGCACAAAGTAACATATATCATGCAATAACGAAGTCTAACTCTCTTCCTATGCATCGGCATGTCATAAAAGAACAATTCATGCACACAAAGTAAAGGCCAATGCATAGTATAAACAGTTTCTTGCAATTTTATCATATTGGAAACATAGAGCGGTGGAGATATAGTTCCTCTCTCATAATAATTGCAAGTAGGAGCAGCAAGCACATGCATATTATATTCATCAAAATCATCATGTGCAACGGTAAAAGGCAACCCATCAATATAATCCTTAATAAGTGCAAACTTCTCCGATATAGTGTAGTCGGGAGAATTAAAAAAGATAATAGGACTATCATGCGTGGGTGCAATAGCAACAGTTTCATGTTTAACATAAGGAACTATAGCAAGTTCATCTCCATAAGCATAATTCATATTGGCATCTTTGCCACAAGCATAGCAAGCATCATCAAAAAGGGATATTTCAAAAGAATCAATGGGATCATAATAGTCATCATAGAAATCATCCTTCGATAAGAACGAAGGGAAATTAAACAATGTATGAGTTGAAGAGTTACTCTCATTAGAAGGTGGGCAGGGGTAGCTAATCCGCTCTTCTTCCTTTTGTTCTTCGCTCTCCTCCTCATCTTTTTCATCCAATGAGATCACAGTTTCATCAACTTCTTCTTCCATAGATTTCCTGCAAAATATTAGTCTCTTCTTGGATAGCGGAGACTTTCTCAATAAGCACATTAATTTCATAATTGTATTCATAATTCTCATAACAATATTTCAGGATAGCTTAATTTTCAGGTCTATAAACAGCATCATCAAAATCTTCAAACTCTTTAAACATAGATTCAATTTCATAGGCACCCATAAAAGCAACAAATTCTTCTATTTGTTCCACATCATAGTAATCATATATACCATTAGAATAAGAAGCTAAGGTTTTATTATCATTAAATTTGCATGAAAAGGGAAGGTGTGGAGCCTTCATCCTAGAGCAACAAGTATAATCATATCTCAAGCATAGTTTCCTAGCATACCAATTCAATATATGAATTTGATCCCATAATAGTCTCCCTTTTTGTGTCAAGCGGTAATCCCTAAAGTATTCACGTTGATCCAACGTTACTCCCATTACATAATTGAATGAGGTTTTCTCAGGATTATTAAAGTAGTACATAATATCTTTCACATAACCAACATCGAGGGTTTTAGGAGGTTCCCCATCTCCATGAGCAGAAAGTACACCTAATTTTTTTGGTATTTCGTGTTCCATATCCATAACTAAAGATAAAGAACAACTAAGAACAGCAAATAAAATTACTTAGTGATAAAGCAAACAAGCACACACGAGAATATTCACCCCACGCTATTGATCCCCGGCAACGGCGCCAAAAAAAGGTCTTGATAACCCACAAGTATAGGGGATCGCAACAGTTTTCGATAAGTAAGAGTGTTGAACCCAACGAGGAGCTAAAGGTAGAACAAATATTCCCTCAAGCTTGGGGATGCCCCGGAAGGCATCCCCTCTTTCGTCTACTTCTATCGGTAACTTTACTTGGAGCTATATTTTTATTCACCATGTGATATGTGTTTTGCTTGGAGCGTCTTTTGTAATTTGAGTCTTTGCTTGTTAGTCTACCACAATCATCTTGGCTATACACACCTTTTGAGAGAGCCATACATAATTTGTAATTTGATAGAATACTCTATGTGCTTCACTTATATCTTTTGAGCTCTATAGTTTTACTCTAGTGCTTCACTTATATCTTTTGAGTTATATAATTTTGCTCTAGTGCTTCACTTATATATTTTAGAGCACGGTGGTGGATTTGTTTTATAGAAACTATTGATCTCTCATGCTTCACTTAGATTATTTTGAGAGTCTTAATAGCATGGTAATTTGCTTAATAATAATATGCTTGGTATTCAAGATTTTTAAAACTTTCTTTTGAGTGCGTTGAATACTAAGAAAAAATTGATGCTTGATAATTGTTTTGAGATATGAGTATGGTGATATTAGAGTCATGATAGTTGAGTAGTTGTGAATTTGAGAAATGCTTGTGTTAAAGTTTGTGATTCCCGTAGCATGCACGTATGGTGAACCGTTATGTGATGAAGTCGGAGCATGATTTATTTATTGATTGTCTTCCTTATGAGTGGCGGTCGGGGACGAGCGATGGTCTTTTCCTACCAATCTATCCCCCTAGGAGCATGCGCGTAATACTTTGCTTTGATAACTTCTAGATTTTTGCAATAAGTATATGAGTTCTTTATGACCAATGTTGAGTCCATGGATTATACGCACTTTCCTTCCTTCCACCATTGCTAGCCTCTATAATACCGCACACTTTTCGCCGGTATCATACACCCACCAAATACCTTCCTCAAAACAGCCACCATACCTACCTATCATGGCATTTCCATAGCCATTCCGAGATATATTGCCATGCAACTTTCCACCGTTTTGTTCATTATGACACACTCCATCATTGTGATATTGCTAGCATGATCATGTAGTTGACATCGTATTTGTGGCAAAGCCACCATTCATAATTCTTTCATACATGTCACTCTTGATTCATTGCATATCCTGGTACACCACCGGAGGCATTCATATAGAGTCATATTTTGTTCTAAGTATCGAGTTGTAATTGTTAAGTTGTAAGAAAAATAAAAAGTGTGATGATCATCATTTTATAGCATTGTCCCAAGTGAGGAAAGGTTGATGGGGACTATGATTCCCCCACAAGTCGGGATGAGACTCCGGACGAAAAAAGGAGGTCATAAAAAAAGAGAAGGCCCAAATTAAAAAATGAGAGAAAAAGAGAGAAGGGACAATGTTACTATCCTTTTACCACACTTGTGCTTCAAAGTAGCACCATGATCTTCATAGTAGAGAGTCTCTCATGTTATCACATTCATATACTAGTGGGAATTTTTCATTATAGAACATGGCTTGTATATTCCAATGATGGGCTTTGTCGGATTTCGGGTTCCGGCAGACCCTTGAGGTTCGAACACTGGGGTGCGCGCGGAGATTTCGCCCCCTACCTACCTGCACCCATCCGCCTTGGTAAGATCTAAACTAAGGAAAGAACAATGCAAGAGACACAGGGTTTATACTGGTTCGGTCCACCGTTGTGGTGTAATACCCTACTCCAGTGTGTGGTGTGGTGGATTGCCTCGGGCTGATGATGATGAACAATACAAGGAAGAACAGCCTCGCGAGGGTCTGTTCTTGGCTGGGGTGCTGAACTACTGGGAGGAGCTCAGTCACCCTTCTCTCTCTCTCTCTCTCTGCCTGATCCCTCTCTTTGCTTCTAACCTCTTAGCTCTCTCCTTCTCCTTTTTTCTCTTCCCTTTCACCTTCCCCCTTGCTCTGTGGGTGGCTGGTCCTATTTATAGAGGCCCTGGTCCTCTTCCCAAATATCGAGCGGGAAGGGAGCCAACAATGGCGGGCTAATTTGAAAGGGGACAACTAGTACTAGCTATCCTGACAAAAGTAGTCTTCGCCTGCGCAAAGCTCTGGTGATGACGCCGTCTTGGGCTCCACGATGACCTTCGTCTCGTAGTCCTCCTGGTCTTGGTCTCGTTGCACCTAAATGGCAACCTTTGCCTGATGCCTCGGTACTCCGCGGCTGCGCTTGCCCCCTTTGCACCAAAGAGGAAAGGAGGACACTGCGCGGGCTAGCACCTGCCTGGTGCCGTTGGTCGTCATGGCTTGCGTCATGGGCACCTCGTGAAGTACCCCGCCTTGGTCTCTCCGCCTCCTCGTGAGCCAGCCTGACGAGGCCGCGCCTGAGGAAGCTTCGCGTCGTCCGCCCCGCGAGGCTTGGCCCCTCGCAAGTGAGGGAGTCCTGGATTAGGGGGTGTTCGGGTAGCCGGACTATACCTTCAGCCGGACTCCTGGACTATGAAGATACAAGATTGAAGACTTCGTCTCGTGTCCGGATGGGACTTTCCTTGGCGTGGAAGGAAAGCTTGGCGATGCGGATATTCAAGATCTCCTACCATTGTAACCGACTCCATGTAACCCTAACCCTATCCGGTGTCTATATAAACCGGAGGGTTGTAGTCCGTAGGCAATCAACTCCATACACAACAATCATACCATAGGCTAGCTTCTAGGGTTTAGCCTCCTTGATCTCATGGTAGATCTACTCTTGTACTACCCATATCATCAATATTAATCAAGCAGGAGTAGGGTATTACCTCCATCGAGAGGGCCCGAACCTGGGTAAACATCGTGTTCCCTTGTCTCCTGTTACCATCCGGCCTTGACGCACAGTTCGGGACCCCCTACCCGAGATCTGCCGGTTTTGACACCGACATTGGTGCTTTCATTGAGAGTTCCTCTGTGTCGTCGCCTTTAGGCCCGATGGCTCCTTTGACCATCAACAACAATGCGGTCTAGGGTGAGACTTTTCTCCCCGGACAGATCTTCGTCTTCGGCGGCTTCGCTCTACGGGCCAATTCGCTCGGCCACCTAGAGCAGATCGAAAGCTACGCCCTTGGCCATCAAGTCAGGTTTGGAAGCCTAAACTACACGGCTGACGTCCGCGGGGACTTGATCTTCGACGGATTCGAGCCACTGCCAAGCGCGTCGCACTGTCTCGAGGGGCACGATTTAGCTCTGCCTCCAAACAGTATCCCGGAGGCCGCACGCGCACCGGTTCTGACCCTTAATTCGGAGCCTATTGCGCCAATCGAGGATGAGCGGTTGGACGACACCTGGGGGCTGCGATCTCAAAGGCGATCGAGCCGAACTCCAGCTCCGCGCTCCACATGGCCCGTGACTCCGAGGGGCCGGATTCCTCTCCGAACTCCGAGCCCCCCGCGCCCCTGCCGATCGAATCCGATTGGGCGCCGATAATGGAGTTCACCGCCGCGGACATCTTTCAGCACTGGCCCTTCGGCGACATCCTGAATTCTCTAAAGTCTCTCTCTTTATCAAGAGAGCCCTGGCTGGACTACGGTCAGCAAGGTTGGGATACGGACAATGAAGAAATTCAAAGCCCACCCACCACCCACTTTGTAGCCACTGTCGACGATCTAACCGACATGCTTGACTTCGGCTCCGAAGACATCGACGACATGGACGACGATGTAGGAGACGAATAGGAACCAGCACCTGTAGGGCGCTGGAAGGCCACCTCGTCATATGACATATATATGGTGGACACTCCAAAAGATGGAGATGGCGATGGAAGAGTGGGGGATGATGCCCCCAAGAAACAACCAAAGCGCCGGCGTCAGCGGCGCCGCTCTAAATCCCGCCAAAGCAAAAACAGTGATTCCGGCACGGGAGATAATACTACCCCGGACAGCACCGAAGAACACCCACCTCAGCAAGATTCGGCACATGAAGATGGAAAAGCCAGCCCTCATGAGAGAGCGGCAGACCAAGAGGTCAAGGATGATAACTATACGCCTCCCTCCGAAGACGAGGCAAGCCTCGACGACGACGAATTCGTTGTACCATCAGACCCCGCCGAACAAGAGCGTTTTAAATGCAGGCTTTTAGCCATGGCAAGCAGCCTCAAGAAAAAGCAGCAACAACTTAGAACCGCCCAAGATTTGCTAGCTAACAGATGGACTGAAGTCCTTGCGGCCGAAGAATATGAACTCGGACGCCCCTCCAAGAGTTACCCGAAGCGCAGGTCGCTACCCCGATCAGAGGAGGAAGCACCTACATCACCAGCGCATGACATGGCAAACCGGCCACCTCGCGGCCGCGACAGAGAGGCCTCTCAGCCCTCCACCCAAGCCATGCCCCGACGCCGCTCAACTAAGGCACGGGAAAATGCGCCTGACCTACGAGACATACTGGAGGATAAGGCAAGACAAACAAGATCGATCTACGGATCGCGCAGGAGCCCCACGACATGTGACAATGATCTTCACGCCGGATACAACAAATCCGGCCGGGCCGAACACCACAGACATAGCTCTTCCGAGCTGCGTCGTGATATAGCCCAGTACAGAGGCGCCGCACACCCGCTATGCTTCACGAATGAAGTAATGGATCATAAAATCCCAGAGGGCTTTAAACCCGTAAACATCGAATCATACGATGGCACCACAGATCCAGCAGTATGGATCGAGGATTATCTCCTTCACATCCACATGGCACGCGGCGATGATCTACACGCCATCAAATACCTCCCGCTCAAATCAAAGGACCAGCCCGGCATTGGCTTAATAGCTTACCAGCAGACTCAATCGGTTCTTGGGAGGACCTGGAAGCCGCATTCCTCGACAACTTCCAGGGCACTTACGTGCGACCGCCGGATGCCGACAATTTAAGCCACATAATTCAGCAGCCAGAAGAATCGGCCAGACAATTCTGGACACGGTTCCTAACAAAGAAAAACCAGATAGTCGACTGTCCGGACGCAGAGGCCCTAATAGCCTTCAAGCATAACATCCGCGACGAGTGGCTTGCCCGGCACCTGGGACAGGAAAAGCCGAAATCCATGGCAGCCCTCACGACACTCATGACTCGCTTTTGTGCGGGAGAAGACAGCTGGCTAGCTCACAGTAACAACTTATCAAAGAACCCAGGTAATTCGGATACCAAGGACAAAAGTGGAAGGACACGTCGGAATAAGCAAAAACGCCGCGTTAACAGCAACAACAATGAAGACATGGCAGTCAATGCCGGATTCAAAGGCTATAAATCCGGTCAGCGGAAAAAGCCATTCAAAAAGAATACTCAGGGCCCGTCCAGTTTGGACCGAATACTCGATCGCTTGTGCCAGATACATGGCACCCCCGAAAGGCCAGCCAATCACACTAACAGGGATTGTTGGGTGTTCAAGCAGGCAGGCAAGTTAAGGGCCGAAAACAGAGACAAGGGGCTGCACAGCGACGACGAGGAGCCCAAGCCGCCGAACAACAATGGACAGAAGGGCTTTCCCCCACAAGTGCGGATGGTGAACATGATATACGCAACCCAGATTCCCAAGCGGGAGCGGAAGCGTGCACTACGGGATGTATACGCGATAGAGCCAGTCGCCCCAAAGTTCAACCCATGGTCCTCCTGCCCGATCACTTTTGATCGAAGGGACCATCCCACTAGCATCCGTCATGGCGGCTTCGCCGCATTGGTTCTTGACCCAATCATCGACGTATTTCATCTCACAAGAGTCCTCATGGACGGCGGCAGTAGCCTGAACCTGCTTTATCAGGATACAGTGCGGAAAATGGGCATAGATCCCTCAAGGATTAAACCCACAAGAATGACCTTTAAAGGCGTTATACCAGGTGTAGAAGCCAACTGTACAGGCTCAGTAATGCTTGACGTGGTCTTCAGATCCCCGGACAATTTCCGAAACGAAGAGTTAATCTTCGATATAGTCCCGTTTCGCAGTGGCTATCACGCCCTGCTCGGACGAACCGCATTCGCAAAGTTCAATGCGGTGCCGCACTACGCATATCTCAAACTCAAGATGCCAACGGAAACACTGAGCGCTCCCTCCGTACGGAGGAGCATATGGCGGCTCTCGCAGCGGAGGTACAAAGTAGCCTTCTCAGGCAATTCTCCAGTCCGGCCATTAAAAAGCCAGACACTGCCAAGCGCGCCCGGAGTAACCCACAGCAGGACCGCCTGGCACACTCTAAACAAGCGTAGCAATGTGGCCCCAACCCCAGCTTTCGCGACATAGCGAAACCAGTACCTCGCGTACATAACTACACCCTTAAAATACCATGGGCATAGGGGAAGGGGCACAATAACAGCACGCCCAAAATACGGCTTAAAACGTACTAGGGGTTGCCGGATTCCTTTTTCTTTAATTTTTTCTTACTTTCAGGACTCCATACTTCGGACGACCTGCTCGGCAATTCGACTGCCACACAAACGATGCAAGATCCAGGGAGGCAGACAAGCCATGCCGCACTATGGAATTCCCAAGTGGTCTCTGTTACGAGCGGTATACCTGTTTTAAATAAAGTTCCGCGGCCTGCCCCTGGTCAGGACATACTGAATTGTCCAATATCTTTTGCGTACCGCACTATTTGTATCGTTCGGCTTTGATAAATAGCCTCTCTATAAACAATGCATAGCTTTTGTCTATTTTCTGCATTACTCTCTTTTATATATGTTCATTAATGACATGTTGCACCCGTACACTGTGGTACGGCAAGTACACCAGGGGCTTCAGTACCCTTTAATATGGTGTGAGAAGTCCGTACACTTTCACAAGTACGGCACCCCGAACTTATAGCACTATATGCATCGGCTCCGAATCATGATTTGGGTCAATAGTTGGGTTTGCCCGGCTCCTATGTTTTGGTGCCTTACGTTCCGCTATATCGGCTAAGGTAGCACTAGGAGAACCACTGCGATTGTGCCCCGGTTGAGCTGGGTTAAGCACCTCAGTGGAGAAAGCTAAAACTGACTGTCATGATGAGGCGAGAGACCGGTCGCTGTTCGAGAGGTTTTTCGAGTCCCTAAAGACTTATGCCGCTTCGAGCGAGGAGCCGGATTTTGTCCGGCCAAGGTGTGGATAGCGCCCCGAACTTGGTCTTCCGAACTAGGGGCTTCGCCGAAATTTAAAATTATAAAGTTCTATGGCTAAGTGAGAGTGTTCAAGCATTATAGTCCGATTGCCTGGTTCGTTGTGCTGAGCGCCTCCCTCGAAGGACCCAACCATGGGAAAAAGAGCGCTCAGGTTTATCCCGAACACCCCAGCACTAGTGGCATGGGGGTAGAAGCCGATGACTGGCCATCTCTCAATTTTTGATAAACGGCCGCACAGAAAAAATATTTTAAATTCAAAGCATTGCTTAGCGCATATGAACAAGTTTTCAGCGCACAGGATAAACACGAGCGAGTTCATTCAAAAATTCCATCCTTGGTACATTCATCCGCCACAAGGCGGGCACCCGCAAGAACATCCTTATAGTAGTTCTCGGGCTTGCGATGCTCCTTCCCCGGCGGCGGCCCGTCCCTCACAAGCTTTTCACCGTCTAGCTAACCCCAGTGCACCTTTGCACGGGCAAGGGCCCTATGGGCACCTTCGATGCAAACGGAGCGCTTGATGACCTCAAGCCTAGGACAGGCCTCCACCAGCCGCCGCACCAGCCCGAAGTAGCTCCCGGGCAGGGCCTCTCCGGGCCACAGCCGAACTAGGAAGCCCTTCATGGCCTGTTCGGCCGCCTTGTGGAGTTCGACCAGCTGTTTCAGCTGGTCGCTCAAGGGCATAGGGTGTCCGGCCTCAGCATACTGAGACCAGAACACTTTCTCCGTCGAGCTTCCCTCTTCAGCTCGGTAGAATGCGGCGGCGGCGGATACGCTGCGGGAAGATCTGCGAATGCCCCTGGAGAACTCCGGATTCGGGTAAGTAACAAGTAGTTTACTTTTATATTTCTGCTTTGCATAAAGAATGCCTTACCCGCTGCTATCTTCTTCACCTCCTCCAACTCTTGGAGGGCCTTTTGGGCTTCGGCCTTGGCAGACTTGGCAGTCTCAAGGGCCGCCGCGAGCTCGGACGCTTGGGTCTTTGACTCAAGCTCCAAACTCTCATGTTTTTTCATGAGAGCCTGAAGCTCTTGCTGCACCTCGCCGACCTGAGCCCCAAGTTTCTCTCGCTCGGTGCGCTCCGCGGCCGTTTTCTTTTCGGCCTCGGACAGCGCCTGCTTGAGGGTCGCCACCTCAGTCGTGGCCCCTACAATAAGTAGTACAATCCTGTTATTTTTTGCAATTGCGCCTTCCTATAGGCATTTTTTCTATAAGGTATCTCTTACCTTCTTTCTCCTCGAGCTACCGTTTGGCAAGGCCAAGCTCTTGCTCGGTCCGCTCGAGGCCCTGCTTTAGGGCACCCACCTCCGCAGTCAGTGCGGCGGTGGCCAGCAGCGAAGCCTGCATACGTATATTGACTCCTTTTTAGTTAGACTCCTGCGATATTTAATAGATCCTCTATTCGGCTTTTCTTTCCGAACGCCAAACAGAGCATCAGGGGCTACTGTCTATACGGTAATATTTTTACATATTTTTACTTACCTCGAAGCCTGTTAGAAGGCTAGCACAAGCTTCAGTCAGTCCGCTTTTGGCGGACCGAACCTTCTGGACCACCGTACTCATGATGGCACGGTGCTCCTCGTCGATGGTGGCGCCCTTAAGCTCCTCCAGCAGATTGTCCGGCACCTCCAGTTGGACGGAGGCTACCGGCTCAGAAGGCTTGCTCCTCTTGGAAGGAGTTCGCCTACCGCGGTCTGGAACTGTTGAAGATTCCGGCGCGGTGTCCGGCATAAAGCCGGACTTGGAGCCCTGGGGGGTCTTGTCCCCTTTACTCCTGGGGTCCGGGAGGTCGCCTTGCGGCTCCTCTAGGACCACCTCCTCCTGCCTCGGAGCTTGTTGCGACGCCACTTCGGCGCCGTCCGCAGTGCGGGGGGAGACAGCGGGCGGAACTGAGTTCACGTCCGATGAATCCAGGGAGCCGCTCGACGACTCGTTGAGTTCGGCCCGGGGCGGGCTGCATAATTATGTTCGACATTAGGGAAAGCTGTGCAACAAAGGAACGTCATGAGTTACTATGATATCCGAATACTTACGATTTCGCCGGACGCCTGGCCCTGTCCGGCCACTCCTCTTCGTCCTTGTCGGCGTCGGGGGTGTAATCCGGCGGAGGGGTTTTCCTCTTCTTGGACCCTTCGGCCCCCCTACTGGGGCGGCCTTCCTCTTCTTTCCTCCCCCCGCTGGAGGAGGAGAGGTTTCTTCTTCCTCCTCCTCGCCTTCACGGGAGGAGGGCGTCTCGGACTCGTCAGATGACGAGCTCGACACCACCACATTACGGGCACTCTTTCGAGTCCCCGTGGTCTTCTTCTTCTTGGCCTTCTTCTCCGGCACCACATAAGGCGCCGGAGCCAGCAGCTTCGCCAGTAGAGCTGGGGCTGGGTCTTCGGGCAGCGGAGCCGGACAGTTAATCGATCCGGATATCGCCCGCCAAGCCTGTCAAAAGTGAGGGAGTTTAGATCTCGCATAGAGTCAAACTATGAAAAAACTTAACATCCTGTAAAAGGTGAAAATAGCTTGCCTCGCTAGCGTGACGCTGCGAGCTGTATCCGCGGTCCTCTGAAGCGGATGCGGGAGCCCCGGCACCTTTGATTAGCACCTTCCAGACATCTTCATACGTTGTGTCGAAGAGCCTGTTAAGGGTTCGGTGCTGTGCCGGGTCGAACTCCCACAGAGTAAAGTCCCGTTGTTGACACGGGAGGATTCGGCGAACGAGCATGACCTGGACTACATTTACAAGCCGGATTGGCTTGTTTACCAGGGACTGGATGCATGTGTTCAGTCCGGTCAAACTCTTCTTCGTCGCCCCACGACAAGCTCGTCTCCTTCCAGGACGTGAGCCGCTAGGGGGTCTGGATCGGAATTCAGGGGCTGCGATCCACTTCGGATCGCATGGCTCGGTGATGTAAAACCACCCTGACTGCCACCCCTTCAAGGTCTCCACAAAGGAGCCCTCGAGCCATAGGACGTTGGCTATTTTGCCCGCCATGGCACCTCCGCACTCCGCCTGGTTGCCGCGCACCACCTTTGGCTTGACGTTGAAGGTCTTGAGCCAGAGGCCGAAATGGGGATGCAGAGGAAAGCCTCGCACACGACGATAAACGCCGAGATATTGAGGATGAAGTTCGGGGCCAGATCGTGGAAATCTAGGCCATAGTAGAACATGAGCCCGCGGACAAATGGGTGGAGAGGAAAACCCAGTCCGCGAGGAAGTGGGGAAGAAATACTACCCTCTCATGGGGCCTTGGGGTGGGGAGAAGCTGCCCCTCCTCAGGAAGCCGGTGCGCGATGTCTTTGGACAGGTATCCGGCCTTCCTTAGCCTTTTGACATGGCCCTCCGTGACGGAGGAGACCATCCACTTGCCTCCCGCTCCGGACATTGTGGAGAAGGTTGAGGTAGGAAGTGCGGGCTTGGGCGCTGGAGCTCGAGTGCGCAGAAGATGGATAGGCAAAGGAGGAAGAAGGCGTAGGTAAAAGGTGGATCCTTATCCCCTTATATGGGCGGATGCGACTATGCGTCCCCACCAGCCTAGTAAAACTCGCTTGCTCCCAAGCGCCGTGATAAATGGCGCGGTTGGGTTACCCACGTCCGTATTGATGAGAATCCCGTAAAATGGGGGACACGATCTCTGCTTTGACAAGACGTGCCAAGGAAACGCCTCGCAAAACACGCTGAGGTGGAAAAGTGAAAACGATTCGAATAAAGGCTTGGCCGTAGTGTGATGTCACGCTGCGGAATACGTCAGCAGATAGATTTGTGTTAATATTATTCTCTCTATGGCAATACGTGGAAACTTATTTTGCAGAGCCGGACACTACTCTTGGTGTTTACAAACTTTTATGAAGAATTTGGAGGAGGAACCCGCCTTGCAATGCCGAAGACAATCTACGCGCCGGACTCGTCGTCATTGAAGCCTGGTTCAGGGGCTACTGAGGGAGTCCTGGATTAGGGGGTGTTCGGTAGCCGGACTATACCTTCAGCCGGACTCCAGGACTATGAAGATACAAGATTGAAGACTTCGTCCCGTGTCCGGATGAGACTTTCCTTGGCGTGAAGGCAAGCTTGGCGTGATGCGGATATTCAGATCTCCTACCATTGTAACCGACTCTGTGTAACCCTAACCCTATCCGGTGTCTATATAAACCGGAGGGTTTTAGTCCGTAGGACAACTTATCATACAACAATCATACCATAGGCTAGCTTCTAGGGTTTAGCCCTTGATCTCGTGGTAGATCTACTCTTGTACTACCCATATCATCAATATTAATCAAGCAGGACGTAGGGTTTTACCTCCATCAAGAGGGCCCGAACCTGGGTAAAACATGTGTCCCTTGCCTCCTGTTACCATCCGGCCTAGACGCACAGTTCAGGACCCCCTACCAGAGATCCGCCGGTTTTGACACCGACATGCCATATTGGCTCCTACATATTCTACGAAGATCTTTATCGGTCAGACCGCATAACAACATACGTTGTTCCCTTTGTCATCGGTATGTTACTTGCCCGAGATTCGATCGTCGGTATCTCAATACCTAGTTCAATCTCGTTACCGGCAAGTCTCTTTACTCATTCCGTAACACATCATCCCGCAACTAACTCATTAGTTGCAATGCTTGCAAGGCTTAAGTGATTGTATTACCGAGTGGGCCCAGAGATACCTCTCCGACAATCGGAGTGACAAATCCTAATCTCGAAATACGCCAACCCAACAAGTACCTTCGGAGACACCTGTAGAGCACCTTTATAATCACCCAGTTACGTTGTGACGTTTGGTAGCACACAAAGTGTTCCTCTGGTAAACGGGAGTTGCATAATCTCATAGTCATAGGAACATGTATAAGTCATGAAGAAAGCAATAGCAACAAACTAAACGATCAAGTGCTAAGCTAACGGAATGGGTCAAGTCAATCACATCATTCTCCTAATGATGTGATCCCGTTAATCAAATGACAACTCATATCTATGGTTAGGAAACTTAACCATCTTTGATCAACGAGCTAGTCAAGTAGAGGCATACTAGTGACACTCTGTTTGTCTATGTATTCACACATGTATTATGTTTCCGGTTAATACAATTCTAGCATGAATAATAAACATTTATCATGAATAAGGAAATAAATAATAACTTTATTATTGCCTCTAGGGCATATTTCCTTCAGTCTCCCACTTGCACTAGAGTCAATAATCTAGTTCACATCGCCATGTGATTTAACACCAATAGTCCACATCTCATGTGATTAACACCATTATCATAATAGTTCACATCGCCATGTGACCAACACCCAAAGGGTTTACTAGAGTCAATAATCTAGTTCACATCGCTATGTGATTAACACCCAAAGAGTACTAAGGTGTGATCATGTTTTGCTTGTGAGAGAAGTTTAGTCAGGGTCTGCCACATTCAGATCCGTATGTATTTTGCAAATTTCTATGTCAACAATGCTCTGCACGGAGCTACTCTAGCTAATTGCTCCCACTTTCAATATGTATCCAGATTGAGACTCTGGATCAGTGTCAAAATTTGCATCGACGTAACCTTTACGACAACCTTTTTCACCTCCATAATGAGAAACATATTGATACGTCTCCGTCGTATCTATAATTTTTGATTGTTCCATGCCAATATTATACAACTTTCATATACTTTTGGCAACTTTTTATACTATTTTTGGGACTAACATATTGATCCAGTGCCCAGTGCCAGTTCCTGTTGTTGCATGTTTTATGTTTCGCAGAATATCCATATCAAACGGAATCCAAACGGGATAAAAACGGACGGAGCTTATTTTTGGAATATTTGGAAAATTCCGGAAGAAAAATCCACGCGAGACGGTGCCCGAGGTGGCCACGAGGGGGCGCGCCCCTGACCCTCGTGGGCCACCCATAAGGCGGTTGATGCCCTTCTTCGGCGCAAGAAAGCTAATTTTTGGTAAAAAATCACTGGCGAAGGTTTCGGTTCCAATCGGAGTTACGGATCTCCATATATATACGAAACGGTGAAAGGGCAGCAACAGAACACAGAAACAGAGAGAGACAGAGAGACAGATCCAATCTCGGAGGGGCTCTCGCCCCTCCCACGCCATGGAGGCCAAGGACCAGAGGGGAAACCCTTCTCCCATCTAGGGAGGAGGTCAAGGAAGAAGAAGACGAAGGGCCCCCTCTCCCCTTCTCTTCCGGTGGCGCCGGAACGCGTGGCCATTCATCATCACCGCGATCTACACCAACACCTCCGCCATCTTCACCAACATCTCCATCACCTTCCCCCCTCTATCTACAGCGGTCCACTCTCCCGCAACCCGCTGTACCCTCTACTTGAACATGGTGCTTTATGCTTCATATTATTATCCAATGATGTGTTGCCATCCTATGATGTCGAGTAGATTTTCGTTGTCCTATCGGTGGTTGATGAATTGCTATGATTGATTTAATTTGCTTGTGGTTATGTTGCTGTCCTTTGGTGCCCATCATATGAGCGCGCGTGGATCACACCATAGGGTTAGTTGTATGTTGATAGGACTATGTATTGGAGGGCAAGAGTGACAGAAGCTTCAACCTAGCATAGAAATTGATGCATACAGGGATTGAAGGGGGACCAATATATCTTAATGCTATGGTTGGGTTTTACCTTAATGAACGTTAGTAGTTGCGGATGCTTGCTAATAGTTCCAATCATAAGTGCATAGAATTCCAAGTCAGGGATGACATGCTAGCAGTGGCCTCTCCCACATAATACTTGCTATCGGTCTAGTAAGTAGTCAATTGCTTAGGGGCAATTTCGCAACTCCTACCACCACTTTTCCACACTCGCTATATTTACTTTATTGTTCTTTATTAAACAGCCCCTACTTTTTATTTACGTACTCTTTATTATCTTGCAAACCTATCCAACAACACCTACAAAGTACTTCTAGTTTCATATTTGTTCTAGGTAAAGCGAACGTCAAGCGTGCGTAGAGTTGTATCGGTGGTCGATAGAACTTGAGGGAATATTTGTCCTACCTTTAGCTCCTCGTTGGGTTCGACACTCTTACTATTGATACATCTCAACGTATCTACTTTTCCAAACACTTTTGCCCTTGTTTTGGACTCTAACTTGCATGATTTGAATGGAACTAACCCGGACTGACGCTGTTTTCAGCAGAATTACCATGGTGTTATTTATGTGCAGTAGAAACAAACGTTCTCGGAATGACCTGAAACTTCACGGAGCCACTTTTCAGAAAATATGAAAAATACCTGCAAAAGATGAAGGCCAGGGGGCCCACCACCTGTCCACGAGGGTGGGGGCGCGCCCCCTACCTCGTGGGCCCCCTGTTGCCTCTCCAACTCCAACTCCAACTCCATATATTGTGTTTCGGGGAGAAAAAAATGAAGGAGAAGAAATCATCGCGTTTTACGATACGGAGCCGTCGCCAAGCCCTAAAACCTCTCGGGAGGGCTGATCCGGAGTCCGTTCGGGGCCCGAGAGGGGAATCCGTTCCATCGTCATCATCAACCATCCTCCATCACCAATTTCATGATGCTCACCGCCGTGCGTGAGTAATTCCATCGTAGGCTTGCTGGACGGTGATGGGTTGGATGGGATCTATCATGTAATCGAGTTAGTTTTGTTAGGGTTTGATCCCTAGTATCCACTATGTTCTGAGATTGATGTTGCTATGACTTTGCTATGCTTAATGCTTGTCACTAGGGCCCGAGTGCCATGATTTCAGATCTGAACCTATTATGTTTTCATCAATATATGAGTGTTCTTGATCCTATCTTGCAAGTCTATAGTCACCTATTATGTGTTATGATCCGTTAACCCCGAAGTGACAATAATCGGGATACTTACCGGTGATGACCGTAGTTTGAGGAGTTCATGTATTCACTATGTGTTAATGCTTTGTTCCGGTTCTCTATTAAAAGGAGGCCTTAATATCCCTTAGTTTCCGTAAGGACCCCGCTGCCACGGGAGGGTAGGACAAAAGATGTCATGCAAGTTCTTTTCCATAAGCACGTATGACTATATTTGAATACATGCCTACATTACATTGATGAACTGGAGCTAGTTCTGTGTCACCCTAGGTTAACTGTTACATGATGAACGCATCCGGCATAATTTCCATCACTGATCCATTGCCTACGAGCTTTCCATATATTGTTCTTCGCTTATTTACTTTTCCGTTGCTATTGTTACAATCACTACAAAATACCAAAAACATTACTTCTACTGTTACTTTTGCTACCGTTACCACTACTATCATATTACTTTGCTACTAAATACTTTGCTGCAGATATTAAGTTTCCAGGTGTGGTTGAATTGACAACTCAGCTGCTAATACTTGAGAATATTCTTTGGCTCCCCTTGTGTCGAATCAATAAATTTGGGTTGAATACTTTACCCTCGAAACTGTTGCGATCCCCTATACTTGTGGGTTATCACTTATCAAAAACTGTTGCGATCTCCTATTTTGTGGGTTATCAAGACCTTTTTCTGGCGTGGTTGCCGGGGAGCAATAGCGTGGGTGATAATCTCGTGTGTGCTTGTTTGCTTTATCACTAAGTAATTTTTATTTGCTGTTCTTAGTTGTTCTTTATCTTTAGTTATGGATATGGAACACGAAATACCAAAAAAATTAGGTGTACTTTCTGCTCATGGAGATGGGGAACCTCCTAAAACCCTCGATGCTGGTTATGTGAAAGATATTATGTACTACTTTAATAATCCTGAGAAAACCCCATTCAATTATGTAATGGGAGTAACGTTGGATCAACGTGAATACTTTAGGGATTACCGCTTGACACAAAAAGGGAAACTATTATGGGATCAAATTCATATATTGAATTGGTATGCTAGGCAACTATGCTTGAGATATGATTATACTTGTTGCTCTAGGATGAAGGCTCCACACCTTCCCTTTTCATGCGAATTTAATGATAATAAAACCTTAGCTTCTTATGCTAATGGTATATATGATTACTATGATGTGGAACAAATAGAAGAATTTGTTGCTTTTAAGGGTGCTTATGAAATTGAATCTTTGTTTGAAAAGATATGAAGCTTTTGATGATGATGTTTATAGGCCTGAAAATTTAGCTATCCTAAAATATTGCTATGATAATTATGAATATAATTCCTATATTAATGCGCTTATTGAGAAAGTCTCCGCTGTCCAAGAAGAGACTAATATTTTGCAGGAGTCTATGGAAGAAGAAATTGATGAAACTGTGAGCTCATTGGATGAAAAAGATGAGGAGGAGAGCGAAGAACAAAAGGAGGAAGAGCGATTGATCACCCGTGCCCACCTTCTAATGAGAGTAACTCTTCCCATACATTGTTTAATTCCCCTTCATGCTTACCGAAGGATGATTGCTATGATGATTTATGATCCTTGATTCTTTTGAAATATCCCTTTTTGATGATGCTTGCTATGCTTGTGGCCAAGATGCCAATATGAATTATGCTTATGGAGATGAACTTGCTATAGTTCCTTATGTTAAACATGAAATTGTTGCTATTGCACCCACGCATGATAGTCCTATTATCTTTTTGAATTCTCCCGACTACACTATATCGGAGAAGTTTGCACTTATTAAGGATTATATTGATGGGTTGCCTTTTACCTTGCACATGATGATTTGATGAATATAATATGCATGTGCTTGCTGCTCCTACTTGCAATTATTATGAGAGAGGAACTATATCTCCACCTCTCTATGTTTCCAATATATAAATTGCAAGAAACTGTTTATACTATGCATTGGCCTTTACTTTGCATGAATTGTTCTTTTATGACATGCCATGCATAGGAAGAGAGTTAGACTTCGTTATTGCATGATATATGTTACTTTGTGCTCACTACTAAATTATAAATCATTGTTAATTAAAATTGGCTTTGATATACCTTGGGATCCGGGTGGATTCATTACTTGAGCACTATATGCCTAGCTTAATGGCTTTAAAGAAAGCGCTGCCAGGGAGACAACCCGGAAGTTTTAGAGAGTCATTTATTTCTGTTGAGTGCTTTCATATAGTTTAAAAACAACAAAAATAAAGAGGGGAACCCAAAACTTTTTCAAAAAGGAAAGTGAAAGTGAGAAAGACAAGCATTGTTGAAGTGGGAGAGCTCCTTGAACTTTGTTCATGCTCACGGCAACTTTGTGAATCTTGATTACAGAAACTTTTCAACAAAAATAATTATCCCCTTGTACATCCATTGTATTATAAAAATAATGTGCCAAGGTTTGCCTTTAGATGTTTACATTTGCTTGATGGTATGTACGGCGCGGGACAGAAACTTTGGATGTAGTGCGCGATTTTACATTTTTAGCTGGAATATCAAATGGTTCTGATTCTTTTTGCACTGTCTTTCTATACAAATTGTTTATTTTTCTAATTTTGGCAGAATTTTTCAAGTATCAGAAGTATGGTGAATGTTCAGATTGTTACAGACTGTTCTATTTTAGACAGATTCTATTTTGATGCATAGTTTGCTTGTTTTGATGAAACTATCGATTCATATAGTGGATTAAGCCATGAAGAAGTTATATTACAGTAGACACAATGCAAAAATAAAATATGAATTGGTTTGCAACAGTACTTAGAGTAGTGATTTGTGATACGTCTCCGTCGTATCTACTTTTCCAAACACTTTTGCCCTTGTTTTGGACTCTAACTTGCATGATTTGAATGGAACTAACCCGGACTGAGGCTGTTTTCAGCAGAATTACCATGGTGTTATTTATGTGCAGAAACAAACTTTCTTGGAATGACCTGAAACTTCACGGAGCAACTTTTTGGAAAATATAAAAACTACCTGCAAAAGATGAAGGCCAGGGGGCCCACCACCTGTCCACGAGGGTGGGGGGCGCGCGCCCTACCTCGTGGGCCCCCTAGAGCTCCTCCGACTCCAACTCCAACTCTATATATTGTGTTTCGGGGAGAAAAAAATCAGAGAGAAGAATTCATCGCGTTTTACGATACGGAGCAGCCGCCAAGCCCTAAAACCTCTCGGGAGGGCTGATCTGGAGTCCGTTCGGGGCTCCAGAGGGGAATCCGTCGCCATCGTCATCATCAACCATCCTCCATCACCAATTTCATGATGCTCACCGCCGTGCGTGAGTAATTCCATCGTAGGCTTGCTGGACGGTGATGGGTTGGATGGGATCTATCATGTAATCGAGTTAGTTTTGTTAGGGTTTGATCCCTAGTATCCACTATGTTCTGAGATTGATGTTGCTATGACTTTGCTATGCTTAATGCTTGTCACTAGGGCCCGAGTGCCATGATTTCAGATCTGAACCTATTATGTTTTCATCAATATATGAGTGTTCTTGATCCTATCTTGCAAGTCTATAGTCACCTATTATGTGTTATGGATCCGTTAACCCCAAAGTGACAATAATCGGGATACTTACCGGTGATGACCGTAGTTTGAGGAGTTCATGTATTCACTATGTGTTAATGCTTTGTTCTGGTTCTCTATTAAAAGGAGGCCTTAATATCCCTTAGTTTCAGTAAGGACCCCGCTGCCACGGGAGGGTAGGACAAAATATGTCATGCAAGTTCTTTTCCATAAGCACGTATGACTATATTCGGAATACATGCCTACATTATATCAATGAACTAGAGCTAGTTCTGTGTCACCCTAGGTTATGACTGTTACATGATGAACCGTATCCGGCATAATTCTCTATCACCGATCCATTGCCTATGAGCTTTCCATATATTGTTCTTCGCTTATTTACTTTTTCGTCGCTATTGCTATCATCACTACAAAATACCAAAAACATTACTTTTAGTATTGTTACATTTTTCTACCGTTATCACTACTATCATATTACTTTGCCACTAAACACTTTGCTGCAGATATTAAGTTTCCAGGTGTGGTTGAATTGACAACTCAACTGCTAATACTTGAGAATATTCTTTGGCTCCCCTTGTGTCGAATCATTACATTTGGGTTGAATACTCTACCCTCGAAAACTGTTGCGATCCCCTATACTCGTGGGTTATCAAGACTATTTTCTGGCGCCGTTGCTGGGGAGCATAGCTCTATTCTTTGAGTCACTTGGGATATATATCTGCTTATCATTACAAAGAACTTGAGAGATCCAAAAACCAAGATCTATCCCTCAACTACGAGGGGAGGTAAGGAACTGCCATCTAGCTCTGCACTTGATTCACCTTCTATTATGAGTAAGCTTGCGACACCTACACCTTCTTCTGCTATTCGTTCTGATATGTCGCATGTTATTGATGATGCCACTTCTGATAAGCATGATACTTATGATGAAACTACCTCTATGTCTGATACTACTGTGCCACTTAGTGATTTTCTTGATGAACAACTTGCTAGGGCTAGAGAGATTGAAAATATTGAATCTGATGATACTGATGAAAGTGATGATGAAGAATCACTTGTTATTCCTAAGGGTTATGTTTTTGATCAAGAAGCTTCTTTAGCTATTTTAGCTTGTAAAGATAGAAATGAACTCAAAAGGTTATTAGCTAAATGGAGTAAGCAATCTCTAAATGCTAGAATGAAACCTGACCCTGCTTTTGCTACTTCACCTATCTTTGTTACTGATGAGGATTATGAATTCTCTGTTGATCCTGATATAATTACTTTAGTTGAATCTGATCCTTTTCATGGTTATGAATCTGAAACTGTTGTGGCACATCTTACAAAATTGAATGATATAGCCACCATGTTCACTAAAGATGAGAGAACTCGTTACTTTTATATCCTTAAAATATTTTTGTTCTCATTAAAAGGTGATGCTAAGATATGGTTTAATTCTCTTGATCCTGGTTGTGTGCTTAGTCCCCAAGATATGATTTATTACTTCTCTACTAAATATTTCCCTACTCATAAGAAACAAGCTGCTTTAAGGGATATATATAATTTTGTGCAAATAGAAGAAGAGAGTCTCCCACAAGCTTGGGGGAGGCTTCTCCAATTACTTAATGCTTTGCCTGATCATCCTCTTAAGAAAAATGAAATACTTGATATCTTTTATAATGGACTAACCAATGCCTCCAGAGATTACCTGGATAGTTGTGTTGGTTCTGTTTTCAGGGAAAGAACACCGGATGAAGCGGTAATTCTATTGAATAATATGTTGACAAATGAAAATAATTGGACACCTTTGGAGCCTATTCCTAAACCAACTCTGAAGAAGAGGGGTATTCTATTTCTCAGTCCTGAAGATATGCAAGAGGCAAAGAAATCTATGAAAGAAAAAGGTATTAAAGCTGAAGATGTTAAGAATTTACCTCCTATTGAAGAAATACATGGTCTTAATTTACCGCCTATTGAAGAAACATGTAATCTTAATCCTTTACCTATTGAAGAAACTCATGGTATTGATAACCCGACACAGGTAGTAAAGGTAAATTTTCTCTATAGATATGATAAAGCTGAAATCCCATTTACTAAATTTGCTAGCCCATGCTTAGATGAGTTTGATAAATTTATGGCTAAGCAAGAAGACTTTAATGCTTATTTTGGTAGACAATTGAAATACAATTCAAATATGCTTGAACACTTGGGTGATTATATGGCTAATGTTAAAGGTGAACTTAAACTTATTAGTAAACATGCTTCTATGGTTACCACTCAAGTAGAACAAGTACTTAAAGCTCAAAATGATTTGCTCAATGAATTGAATAGTAAAGATAATGATAATGTTGTTAGAGTGGCTACTAGAACTGGTAGAATGACTCGGGAACCTTTGTATCCTGAAGGCCACCCTAAGAGAATTGAGCAACATTCTTAGAGAAATAACATAGATGTACCTAGTTCTTCTAAAAAGAAGAAAAAGAAAAATGATAGGACTTTGCATGCTTCTAGTGATCCTATTGTTGAAACACCTGAGAATCCAAATGATATTTCTATTTCTGATTCTGAAACTCAATCTGGTAATAAACCTGAAACTAGTGATAATGCTAATAATAATGTTCATGATGATGCTCAACCTAGTAATGATAATGATATAGAAATTGAACCTGCTGTTGATCTTGATAACCCACAATCAAAGAATCAACGTTATGATAAGAAAGACTTTGTTGCTAGGAAACCTGGTAAAGAAAGAGAGCCTTGGGTTCAGAAACCCATGCCTTTTCCTCCCAAACCATCCAAGAAAAAGGATGATGAGGATTTTGAGCGCTTTGCTGAAATGATTAGACCTATCTTTTTGCGTATGCGATTAACGGATATGCTCAAAACCAATCCTTATGCTAAGTACATGAAAGATATTATTACAAATAAAAGAAAGATACCGGAAGCTGAAATTTCCACCATGCTTGATAATTATACTTTTAAGGGTGGAATATACCCAAGAAACTTGGAGATCCAGGAGTACCCACTATACCATGCTCCATTAAAAGAAACTATGTTAAAACTGCTTTATGTGATCTTGGAGTCAGTGTTAGTGTTATGCCTCTCTCTTTATATCGTAGACTTGATTTGAATAAGTTGACACCTACTGAAATATCTTTGCAAATGGCTGATAAATCAACTGATATACCTGTCGGTATTTGTGAGGATGTGCCTGTTGTAGTTGCAAACGTTACTATTTTAACGGACTTTGTTATTCTTGATATTCCCGAGGACGATAGTATGTCTATTATTCTTGGAAGACCCTTTTTGAATACTGCAGGGGCTGTTATTGATTGCACTAAAGGCAATGTCACTTTTCATGTTAATGGTAATGAGCATACGGTACATTTTCCGAGTAAACAACCTCAAGTTCATAGTATCAACTCTATTGGAAGAATTCCATCGATTATATTTGGAGGTTTTGAATTTTCTCTTCCTACTGTCAAGAAGAAATATGATATTCTTATTATTGGGGATGTGCATATCCCCGTTGAGGTAACATAGTGTTATTCAAAATTTCTCCAGTTCCCTGTTATTCAGAATGAATTCATTAACAAGACTTGATCAACCTTGTTAGTGGATTCCTTTTGATGATCATGAGATGGATGAAACTAGAAGGCACAACCTTCTGTACCCCACTTTTACTTTCTGTTATTTATATTAAATAAAATAAAAACAAATATTTTTTTTGTCTGTTATCTGATTATCCGTGCAATATAAAAATACCTCGAAAATAAAAGTTCTCCAAATGCCCTAAAATTTAAATATGATTTTTTTCTAGAATATTTGAGATTATTTGGCACTGAGAACACGGCAGGGGGGTCAACCACCTGCCCACGAGGGTGGAGGGCGCGTCGTACCCCCCTGGGCGCGCCCCCCTGCCTCATGGGCCCATGGTGGCCCTCCTCCACTTATTCCTGTGCCCACACACTTCATCTTCCTCCCACAAACATGAATATCTAGCTCAAGCACGAGTTCTAGCTCACTTTGCTGCCATTTTCGATCTCCTTGCTCAAAGCACCTCTCACAAAACTGCTTGGGGAGATTGTTCCTTGGTATGTGACTCCTCCATTGGTCCAATTAGTTTTTGTTCTAGTGCTTTATTCATTGCAATTTTTTGCTGCTTAGGTGACCCTGTTCTTGAGCTTGCATGTCAAATTTATATGGTCAAGAGTAGTTTTGATGCATGATATAGGCCCTAGGCACTTGTAGGAGTAGTTGCTATCAATATTATTGATTTTGGTTTACTTTTATTTTGTACTAAAAATTTCAGAATTTTTCAGAAAATGATGAGGAGACTTTTGAAGGGCTCATCGAGCCAAAGCTCGAAGGAAAAGGCACCGAAGCCTAAGTATAATCTGCCTCGCAACGCGGAGGTTCGGGCGTGTGAATGGCCTTCCGACGATTTCTTGAGAGCAGCCGGGATTTATGAAGATTTTCATGAATTGGCTAAGAATGCAGGCCTTACCGCTTTCCTCCACGACCAATGCGATCAGTATCTCTTACTCACAAATATCTTTGTGCAAAACATTCATTTCCATTCTAGGAGCTCACCACCTACGGTGGAGTTTTATTTATATGATGAGCATAAGGAGATCTCACTTTATGATTTTTGGCGGGTTTGTTTAGTCCCTTTTGAGGGCAAGACAGAAGAACCACATCGCGATGATGTGGAGGGGTTTATTGATACTATCACTGTAGGGGAAACAAGGAAGGTTTCCGATGCACGAATCACTAGCATACATTTTCCTGTTTTATGTTATTTTGCATTATTTGCTAGTCGTTGCTTAATTGGTCGCGGAAACTGTGGAAACCTTAGTATCCCTGATATTATTATTTTTCTCCATGGTTTATATGGTGATAATCTGTTAGTATGGGCGGCATTATTGCCAAACGGTTAAGTCTGAACCGTACAAAGGGCCCCATCTTTGGAGGCATCTATGCTTCACGCCTAGCTGCACATTTTAACATACCTGTTAGGCATTATGAGAAGAAAGAAAAAGTGCTGCCTCGTGTTTATCTAGATTATAAAAGTATGGTGGCACATGATTTTATTGTTAAGAATAGGGAAGGAGAGCTTAAATATCAATTGTTCTTTAATAAACACCATCTTGAGACTATTACCTTGCCTGCTTCTTCTTTGTTTGATTTATCTATAGGCACGTACCTTGTTCCGTTGAAGGCTATTCACGCCTACCGGAACCCTGCACCAGCTGAGGAGCCAGAGCCGGAACCACAAATTGATCCTTCACGACAGTCTAATTACCAGTGGGATCCGGAGATGATTGTCAGCCAGTGGCAATCGGAGTCTTCCTCTTCTTCTTCTCAGTACGACCCCAACTATTATTATGGTTATCCGCCAGGCCAGCCGTGGCCATAGACCAACTTAGGCCAAAAGCCTAAGCTTGGGGGAGTATGTATTTCCCACCGACATTACATTTATGTTCACACACTCATTGCTAGATGTCGGTGCTCATACTTTTTCATTGTTCATCCATGCTAGTTTATTTTCCTTTTTATGCTTTCTTCTTGTGTGTTTAATAAACCTTAAGAAAAACCAAAAAAATTAGTTGTATCTTTTAATTAGTTTACTTTCCATGCTTGTAGTAGTAATTAAAAAGAAAACCCAAAAAGATTTCATGTTCTTCTTTTGCTTGTTGGGAGCTTTCCCGTGTAAATAGTTTATTTCTTTTCTTTTCTTTGGGGGTCGATAGGAGAAGACCAAAATTAAATTTTTGAAGTGGCTCTTATATGCATTATTGTTTATCTGACAAAGGAGCCCATATTGCCTTGTCTTCCCCTGTTTATTGAATGCTTGCAGATTCCAGCTTAGTCCAATGCACGTGCACTATTATTATTATTCACATCATTCGATCGTGCAAGTGAAAGGCAATTATGATGATATATGATGGACTGGCTGAGATGAGAAAAGCTGGTATGAACTCGACCTCTTTTGTTTTTGTAAATATGATTAGTTCATCGTTCCTGATTCAGCCTATTATGAATAAACATGTTTGCAATGACAACTAGAGATCATAGTTTCTTATGCCATGCTTGATTAGCTATGAGTTATAATGGTTTACCTTGTGTGCCAACATGCTATTAAAATGGTTATGATGTGGTATGATAGGGTGGTATCCTCCTCTGAATGATTTAAGTGACTTGACTTGGCGCATGTTCACGCATGTAGTTGAAACAAAATCAACATAGCCTTCACGATATTTATGTTCATGGTGGATTATATCCTACTCATGCCTGCATTCGGTGTTGATTAATTTTAATGCATGTTCATGACTGTTGTCGCTCTCTAGCTGGTTGCTTCCCCGTCTTTTGCTAGCCTTCACTTGTACTAAGCGGGAATACTGCTTGTGCATCCAAACTCCTTAAACCCCAAAGTTATTCCACATGAGTCCACTATACCTACCTATATACGGTATCTACCTGCCGTTCCAAGTAAATTTGTATGTGCCAAACTCTAAACCTTCAAATAAATATCCAATTTTGTATGCTCGAATAGCTCATGTATCAACTAGGTCTGCCTGTATCTTCCATGTTAGGCGGGTTATTCTCCAGAGGAGTGGACTCTGCTCCTCACTCACGAGATAAATGGCTGGTCATCGGGATGCCCAGTCCCATGCTTTATGCAAACTAAATCAAAATAATTGCAAACAAAACTCCCCCTGGGACTCTTGTTAGTTGGAGGCACTCGTTGTTTCGAGCAAGCCATGGATTGATGCTTGTTGGTGGAAGGGGGAGTATAAACTTTACCATTCTGTTTGGGAACCGCCTATAATGTGTGTAGCATGGAAGATATCGCCATCTCTTGGTTGTTATGTTGACAATGAAAGTATACCGCTCAAAATATTATTCACCTCTATTTCAAAACCGAGCTCTGTCACCTATACAAATCCCTGCTTCCCTCTGCGAAGGGCCTATCTATTTACTTTTATGCTGAGTCATCATCCTCTTATTAAAAAGCACCAGTTGGAGAGCACCGTTGTCATTTGCATTCATTACTGTTAGTTTACATTGAGTATGACTTGACTGGATCTCTTTTACCATGAATTACAATGTCTAGTCAGTCCTTGGTCTTTAAAGGTGCTCTGCATTTATGTTTTGTGGTCTCAGAAAGGGCTAGCGAGATACCACCTTGTTATATCATATTATGATTGTTTTGAGAAAGTGTTGTCATCCGAGATATATTATTATTGATCGCTGGTTGATTATGCCATTGATATGAGTAAAACTTGAGACCTAAGCGTTATTGTGAATGTGGTTAGTTATAATCTTTGCTGAAAACTTGAATGCTGGCTTTACATATTTACAACAACAAGAGCAAACAGAGTTTGTAAAAGTTTTTCTTTATCACTTTCAGTTTATCAACTGAATTGCTTGAGGACAAGCAAAGGTTTAAGCTTGGGGGAGTTGATACGTCTCCGTCGTATCTACTTTTCCAAACACTTTTGCCCTTGTTTTGGACTCTAACTTGCATGATTGAATGGAACTAACCCGGACTGACGTTGTTTTCAGCAGAATTACCATGGTGTCATTTATGTGCAGAAACAAACGCTCTCAGAATGACCTGAAACTTCACGGAGCCACTTTTTAGAAAATAAGAAAAATACCTGCAAAAGATGAAGGCCAGGGGGCCCACCACCTCTACACGAGGGTGGGGGTGCGCCTGCCCCCCTAGGGCGCGCCCCCCTACTTCATGGGCCCCCTGTTGCCTCTCCGACTCCAACTCCAACTCCATATATTGAGTTTCGGGGAGAAAAAATCAGGGAGAAGAAATCATCGCGTTTTACGATACGGAGCCGCCGCCAAGCCCTAAAACCTCTCAGGAGGGATGATCTGGAGTCCGTTCGGGGCTCCGGAGAGGGGAATCCGTCGCCATCGTCATCATCAACCATCCTCCATCGCCAATTTCATGATGCTCATCGCCGTGCGTGAGTAATTCTATCGTAGGCTTGCTGGACGGTGATGGGTTGGATGGGATCTATCATGTAATCGAGTTAGTTTTGTTAGGGTTTGATCCCTAGTGTCCACTATGTTCTGAGATTGATGTTGCTATGACTTTGCTATGCTTAATGCTTGTCACTAGGGCCCGAGTGCCATGATTTCAGATCTGAACCTATTATGTTTTCATCAATATATGAGTGTTCTTGATCCTATCTTGCAAGTCTATAGTCACCTATTATATGTTATGATCCGTTAACCCCGAATTGAAAATAATCGGGATACTTACCGGTGATTACCGTAGTTTGAGGAGTTCATGTATTCACTATGTGTTAATGCTTTGTTCCGGTTCTCTATAAAAAGGAGGCCTTAATATCCCTTAGTTTCTGTAAGGACCTCGCTGCCACGGGAGAGTAGGACAAAAGATGTCATGCAAGTTCTTTTCCATAAACACGTATGACTATATTCGGAATACATGCCTACATTATATCAATGAAATGGAGCTAGTTCTGTGTCACCCTAGGTTATGATTGTTACATGATGAACCGCATGTGGCATAATTCTCTATCACCGATCCATTGCCTATGACCTTTCCATATATTGTTCTTCGCTTATTTACTTTTCCCTTGCTATTGCTATCATCACTACAAAATACCAAAAACATTACTTTTACTACTGTTACCTTTTGCTACCGTTATCACTACTATCATATTACTTTTCTACTAAACACTTTGCTGCAGATATTAAGTTTCCAGGTGTGGTTGAATTGACAACTCAGCTGCTAATACTTGAGAATATTCTTTGGCTCCCCTTGTGTCGAATCAATAAATTTGGGTTGAATACTCTACCCTCGAAAACTGTTGCGATCCCCTATACTTGTGGGTTATCAACTGTCCCAACTCTTCTTCCGCTGCACGGCACTGTGCATCTAGTGGTAACGATCTGTGATCCATTCCCGTAGCATGTTCTTGGTTGTTCTATGCGTAGAATTTTTATTTGCAGTCGACGCACCCTACCGTAGATTTCAACAGGGAGACCGAGAGGGAACCACTTTTCGAGATCAAAACCGATAAATTCCAAACATTTGGATTTTAAGCATGGCAGCCCGAACGTTTTTCATGGCATATAGATTTCCCATTCATAGAGATCATCCGCTAATGATAGCGCTTCTTGGACTGTGAGGACTTCTGGGACCGTTGTGTGCGTAGCGCCTTGTATTTCGTACATGATCAGTCAAACCAGTAGAATGCGATTCTATTTTGCAGGGTTTGATGTGAATAGTATGGCTCATGTGTATGTAATGCATGTGTGTAAATTATACATGACCTGCGTGTCATGTTTGTCAGCCGGCGAGAGCCAAAGTGTTGTCATTATGTTGTATAACGACTTGCGTGTTGACTTGTGACTCTATGTAAAATTCATTACTAGTTGTAGTAATTGGATAATAGAGATCGGGTTGGTGGCTTGGCGTCCCAGTGTGACAAATAAGATGGAGTTCCTAGATGGTCATCGGAGTCGGAGCCAACCTAGAAGGGAGCCATACTATTTCACAATATATGTTTATTTGTGATTGTTATGCTTCTTGTTTTCTATGCATGTTAGAATGGTAGAAAGATCCCTCATTAATATCAAGCAATTTGCCATTCCCGATGTTGCACCTTCGCACGTCAAGTACGTCTAGTAGTGGGCTCATAAAATTGGGGTGCTGCTAGGTGTCCTTGAACTGAAGGGTTCGTGTCGGACACAGACATGCACTGCATCAGGTTAACTTGATAAGGCTATCAAAATGGTTTTGGGCCTTGTGGCAAAGAAGGTTGGGGGCAGGGTATGAGATACCTTCTCGACCGACAGGAGTCGTATAGAGATACGATTAGCAAGGAGTTGCTTACCGGATAGGCATGTTGTCTAGCAGTGATGCTAAATCTCACTAGTTGCATGTGCTAGTCGGATCCTGAATCACTAAGAGTTTGTGGAGGGATGCTAACTTTAGTGGGAGTATTTATATTTAAGGCTTGAATTACTCTACATAAACACATTGCTTAGTGATTGCATATTTTCTATTGTAGATCAATGGCACCACCTGCTCAACCCAACTTTGCATTGAAATCAATTCTGGAAAATGATAAACCGAATGGAACAAACTTTACCACCTGGTATAGAAATTTGAGAATTGTTCTCAAGAACGATAAAAAGGAACATGTTCTAGAGAATCCACTTCCAGAGGAACCTGTCAATAATGCTAATGCCACAAATAAGAATGCCTACCAGAAACTCGTTTATGAATCAACGGAGATCAGATGTCTGATTCTGGCTTCTATGGAGCCCGATTTGCAACAGCATTTTGAAAATGTTGAGGCTTATGATATGATTGAGAGTTTCAAGAGCATGTTTTAGATAGAGGCTAGGACCGAAAGGTTCAACGTCTGATGATCCTTCATGGATTGCAAGCTGAAGGAAGGTGATCCACTGAGCCCACATGTGATCAAGATGATCAGATATGTGAAAGCTTTGGATCGACTGGGCTTCCTACTCTTGGATGAGCTGGCTACTGATGCAGTTTTGGGTTCTCTTCTGCCCAGCTATCGGACGTTCATCTCAAACTATCATATGCATGGCATGGATAAGAAGCTCACTGAATTGCATGGGATTCTCAAAGTGGAAGAGCAGGATATTAAGAAAGGCACGCATCAAGTGTTGATGGTGCAGAAATCGGCTAAGTTCAAGAAGAGTTGGTCCAATAAAAAGGCTAAGGCAAAGGGCACAGAGACGGTAACCTTCGCCGCTGCGCCGAAGTCTGGACCGAACTCGAAGACCATTTGCTATCATTGCAAGGGGACCGGTCGCTGAAAGAGGAACTGTAGCAAGTGGCTTGTAGAGCATGGCAAGAAGGTCGGAAATGCTTCTTCAGGCAAAGGTACACTTGTTGCATATGTTATAGACATTACCTTGCTGACATATCTAGTAGCTCTTGGGTATTTGATACCGGATCGGTTGTTCACATTTGCAACTCGATGCAGGGGTTGGTAAGAACTAGGCATGCGGCACAAGGGGAGATTGACATCAAGGTCGGCAACAAAGCAAGAGTTGTTGCGTTGGAGGTCGGCATGATGCAGCTCCAGCTTCCTTCTGGATTTATTTTGGAATCAAATAATTGTTATTACATCCCTGCACTTAGTCGGAACATTATTTATGCCTCATGCTTGATGAGTCGGGGTTATGAATTCAATTTAAAGGATAATGGTTGTTAGTTTTTTTTTGAATGGTATGTTCCACGGCTATGCACCCATTGTTGATGGGCTATTTATATTGAATCTAGAAATGGAATCGGTCTATAACGTGAATTTCAAGAGGCATAAGCCAAACGACATAAATCCGACATACTTCTGGCATTGCCGGTTTGGGCACATTAGTCTGAAACGCATGAAGAACCTTCATGATGATGGACTCCTAACTTCGTCCGACTTTGGGTCGTTCGAGACATGCGAATCATGCTTGCTCAGCGAGATGACTAAGTCTCCTTTTGCAAAGAGTTGCGAGAGGGCGTCCGAGCTGTTGGAGCTTATACACAGTGATGTGTGTGGTCCAATGAGCACAACTGCCAGAGGCGGCTATCAGTACTTCGTGACTTTTACCGATGACTTGAGTAGATATGGGTATGTATATTTGATGAGGCTCAAGTCCGAAACTTTGGAAAAGTTCAAAGAGTTTCAGAACGAGGTTGAAAATCAGCTCGGCAAGACTATAAAACTTCTATGATCAGATCATGGAGGTGAGTACATGAGCCAGGAGTCTGATGATCATCTGAAAAGACGAGGTATAGTACCTTAGCTCACACCTCCGGGTATGCCACAGAGAAACGGCGTGTCAGAACGGATGAATAGGACCTTGTTGGACATGGTACGGTCAATGATGAGTGAATCGGATTTACCCTTGTCATTCTGGGGATACGCTCTAGAAACTGCAGCTTTCACACTTAACATGGTACCATCAAAATTCGTAGATAAGACGCCACATGAGATGTGTACCGGAAGAGTCCCAGTTTGTCTTTTCTAAAGATTTGGGGTTGTGAAGCATTTGTCAAGCGACTTATGTCAGACAAGCTTACACCCAAGTCGGATAAATGCATATTCGTGGGATATCCGAGGGAAACCTTGGGATACAACTTCTACAACCACGAATAGAATAAAGTGTTTGTTGCTCGGAACGGGGTTTTCCTTGAGAAAGAGTTTCTCGGTCGAGAGGCTAGTGGGAGGACGGTCCGACTCTAAGAAATTTGAGTACCACTCGGGGACGGCTCGACAGGTGATGAGATCATACCGGAGTCAGTCAGGGAACCCGTAGTGGAAGCGGCACCGGAACCATGGAGATCGGAAAGGTTGCACAGAGTGTGTGATGTATTGTTGCTAGAAAGCGACGAGTCGGGCACATTTGCGGAAGTGATGGTGAGCCCCGATTCCGAGGCATGGCTAGAGGCCAAGAGATCCGAGTTGAAGTCCATGGATGAGAATCAAGTTTGGGACTTGGTTGATCTGCCACCTGGCGTAAAGGCCATTGGCTGCAAATGGGTCTTTAAGAAAAAAACCAATGTCGATGGAAATGTTCAGATCCACAAAGCTCGGCTTGTCGTAAAAGGTTATAGACAAGTTCAGGGAATTGACTACGACGAGACTTACTCGCCGGTAGCGATGCTAAAGTTGGTATGGGTCGTACTAGCTATAGTTGCATATTTTGATTACGAGATATGGCAGATGGATGTCAAAACGGCTTTCCTTCACAGAAATTTAACCGAGGACGTGTATATGATACAGCCCGAGGGTTTTGTCGATCCGACTAGCACTAGTAAGGTATGCAAGCTCAAGAGATCCATTTATGGGTTGAGGCAAGCATCTCGGAGTTGGAACATTCGTTTTGATGAGGTTTTCATTGGTCTCGGTTTCATCAAAAGCGATGAGGACGCTTGTTTATACAAGCAGTTAAGTGGGAGCTCGATAGTGTTTTTGATCTTGTATGTGGATGACATACTAATGATCGGAAATGATGTTTCGATGCTGATCTCGGTCAAGGAATCATTGAATGGCAAGTTTTCAATGAAGGACCTTGGTGAGGCATTTTACATTTTAGGCATCAAGATCTATAGAGATATATCGAGGAGGCTGCTCGGCTTAAGCCAGAGCACGTACATAGATAAAGTGTTGAAGCGGTTCAACATGAGTGTGGCCAAGAAAGGGTTCTTGCCTGTCTCACATGGTATAAGGCTAAGCGAGACTCAGAGTCCTTCAACATCTGATGAGTGAAGCAGGATGAGTCGGATTATGTATGCCTTGGCAATTGGATCCATCATGTATGCCATGATATGTACACGGCCTGATGTTGGTTTTGCAATAAGCCTAACAAGTAGATACCAGGCCAACCCAGGTGAGATTCACTTGGTAGCGGTAAAGACTATTTTGAAGTACCTGAAAAGGACTAAAGAGATGTTCCTAGTTTATGGAGGTGAGGAAGAGCTCGTCGTAAGGGGTTACACCGATGCTAGTTTCCAAACCGACGGAGATGATTGTCGATCACAGTCCGGATTCGTGTACGTCGTGAACGGAGGAGCAGTGAGCTGGATGAGTTCCAAGCAAGATACGGTGGCCGATTCTACCAAAGAAGTCGAATACATTGCAGCTTGTGAAGCTGCAAAGGAAGGTGTTTGGATCCGGAACTTTATGGATGATCTTGGTATTCTCCCAGCCTCGGTAACACTGTTGGACCTTTATTGTGATAATTCTAGTGCCATCGCACAAGCCAATGAGCCGAGGAATCACCACAAGACCAGACACATAGGTCGGAAATATCACCAGATACGAAAGATCGTAAAGAAGAGTGATGTTGAGTTATGCAAAATTCACACGGATGCAAATGTTGCAGATCCGTTGACTAAGCCGCTTCCACAATGCAAGCATGAGGGGCTCGTTAGAGCTATGGGCATTCGATGCCTATTTGATTGACTTTAGTGCAAGTGGGAGACTGTTGGAGATATGCCCTAGAGGCAATCATGTATGATGATATTTCCTATGTGTTTATGAATAAAGATAGTTCTTGGACATTATCAATGATGTGTATCAGCAAGTATGTGACTTGTTTGTGGGACTATGCATTGTATGATGACTGTCCTAAAAGGTCCCTAGTCGAAAGGGCTGTGTGGACGCGCAGCCGACTAGACTAGCATATGACACGGTCGATGGTTTGGTATCACAAGCCATGGAGCATTGGATGCTAACCGAATAATATGGACTCGGAAGGATCTGGTTGGATTCGATGTAGTCGGATCCGAGTCGAGATAAGGTCCGAGTCGGACAAACCCAACTATGAGATGCGACGATATGTCATCTGTGAGTCTCTAGTATAACATATGTTCTATGTCCTAAGACCTGAGCTGACGCATCTACTCGAGATGGTGACAGACCTGCTTTTGGCCAACCAAACGCTACTCCGTGACTGGGTAGTTATAAAGGTAGCTTTCGGGCTTGTCCAGACCCATGCTGCGAGACATGGTCGAGCAAGATGGGATTTGCCCCTCCAATCAGGAGAGATATACTCTCGGGCCCTCGTGTGATCCGACCAGGATAAGCATGGCCATGCGACAAGGATTATGAGATAATCCGGTTTTTGGTCGGCTTCACTGGAATGAGAAAGAGGTCGGGCTAGCACAAGGTGAAGGAAATATGCCCTTGAGGCAATAATAAAGTTATTATTTATTTCCTTATAATCATGATAAATGTTTATTATTCATGCTAGAATTGTATTAACCGGAAACATAATACATGTGTGAATACATAGACAAACAAAGTGTCACTAGTATGCCTCTACTTGACTAGCTCGTTAATCAAATATGGTTATGTTTCCTGACCATGAACAATGAGTTGTTATTTGATTAACGAGGTCACATCATTAGTTGAATGATCTGATTGACATGACCCATTCCATTATCTTAGCACCCGATCGTTTAGTATGTTGCTACTGCTTTCTTCATGACTTATACATGTTCCTATGACTATGAGATTATGCAACTCCCGTTTGCCGGAGGAACACTTTGGGTGCTACCAAACGTCATAACGTAACTGGGTGATTATAAAGGAGCATTACAGGTGTCTCCAAAGGTAGATGTTGGGTTGGCGTATTTCGAGATTAGGATTTGTCACTCTGATTGTTGGAGAAGTATCTCTGGGCCCTCTCGCTAATACACATCACATAAGCCTTGCAAGCATTACAACTAATATGGTAGTTGTGAGATGATGTATTACGGAACGAGTAAAGAGACTTGCCGGTAACGAGATTGAACTAGGTATTGGATACCGACGATCGAATCTCGGGCAAGTAACATACCGATGACAAAGGGAACAACGTATCTTGTTATGCGGTCTGACCGATAAAGATCTTCGTAGAATATGTAGGAGCCAATATGGGCATCCAGGTCCCGCTATTGGTTATTGACCGGAGACGTGTCTCGGTCATGTCTACATTGTTCTCGAACCCGTAGGGTCCGCACGCTTAAGGTTACGATGACAGTTACATTATGAGTTTATGCATTTTGATGTACCGAAGGTTGTTCGGAGTCCCGGATGTGATCACGGACATAACGAGGAGTCTCGAAATGGTCGAGACGTAAAGATTGATATATTGGAAGCCTATGTTTGGACATCGGAAGTGTTCCGGGTGAAATCGGGATTTTACCGGGTTACCGGGAGGTTACCGGAACCCCCCCGGGAGCCATATGGGCCTTCATGGGCCTTAGTGGAAAGGAGAAAGGGGCAGCCCAAGGTGGCTGCGCCACTTCCCCCTCCCCTAGTCCTATTAGGACTAGGAGAAGGTGGCCGGCCCCCCTCTCTCTCTTTCCCCCCCTTGGGGAATCCTAGTTGGAATAGGATTGGGGGGAGTCCTACTCCCGGAAGGAGTAGGACTCCTCCTGCGCCTCTCTCCCTGGCCGGCGCCCCCCTCCCCCCTTGGCTCCTTTATATACTGAGGTAGAGGCACCCTAGAACACACAAGTTGATCCACGTGATCTATTCCTTAGCCGTGTGCGGTGCCCCCTGCCACCATATTCCTCGATAATACTGTAGCGGAGTTTAGGCGAAGCCCTGCTGCTGTAGTTCATCAAGATCGTCACCACGCCGTCGTGCTGACGGAACTCTTCCCCGACACTTTGCTGGATCGGAGTCCAGGGATCGTCATCGAGCTGAACGTGTGCTCGAACTCGGAGGTGCCGTAATTTCGGTGCTTGATCGGTTGGATCGTGAAGACGTACGACTACTTCCTCTACGTCGTGTCAACGCTTCCGCAGTCGGTCTGCGTTGGGTACGTAGACAGCACTCTCCCCCTCGTTGCTATGCATCACATGATCTTGCGTGTGCGTAGGAAATTTTTTGAAATTACTACGTTCCCCAACAGTGGCATCCGAGCCTAGGTTATTTATGTTGATGTTATATGCACGAGTAGAACACAAGTGAGTTGTGGGCGATATAAGTCATACTGCCTACCAGCATGTCATACTTTGGTTCGGCGGTATTGTTGGACGAGACGACCCGGACCAACCATACGCGTACGCTTACGCGAGACCGGTTCCCTCGACGTGCTTTGCACAGAGATGGCTTGCGGGCGACTGTCTCTCCAACTTTAGTTGAACCGAGTATGGCTACGCCCGGTCCTTGTGAAGGTTAAAACGGAGTCTATTTGACAAACTATCGTTGTGGTTTTGATGCGTAGGTAAGATTGGTTCTTACTTAAGCCCGTAGCAGCCACGTAAAACATGCAACAACAAAGTAGAGGACGTCTAACTTGTTTTTGCAGGGCATGTTGTGATGTGATATGGTCAAGGCATGATGCTGAATTTTATTGTATGAGATGATCATGTTTTGTAACCGAGTTATCGGCAACTGGCAGGAGCCATATGGTTGTCGTTTTATTGTATGCAATGCAATCGCGATGTAATGCTTTACTTTATTACTAAACGGTAGTGATAGTCGTGGAAGCATAAGATTGGCGAGACGACAATGATGCTACGATGGAGATCAAGGTGTCGCGCCGGTGACGATAGTGATCATGATGGTGCTTCGGAGATGGAGATCACAAGCACAAGATGATGATGGCCATATCATATCACTTAAATTGATTGCATGTGATGTTTATCTTTTTTATGCATCTTATCTTGCTTTGATTGACGGTAGCATTATAAGATGATCTCTCACTAAACTATCAAGAAGTGTTCTCCCTAAGTATGCACCGTTGCCAAAGTTCGTCGTGCCCAGACACCACGTGATGATCGGGTGTGATAAGCTCTACGTCCATCTACAACGGGTGCAAGCCAGTTTTGCACACGCAGAATACTCAGGTTAAACTTGACGAGCCTAGCATATGCAGATATGGCCTCGGAACACGGAGACCGAAAGGTCGAGCGTGAATCATATAGTAGATATGATCAACATAACGATGTTCACCATTGAAAACTAGTCCATCTCACGTGATGATCGGTTATGGTTTAGTTGATTTGGATCACGTAATCACTTAGAAGATTAGAGGGATGTCTATCTAAGTGGGAGTTCTTAAGTAATTTGATTAATTGAACTTAAATTTATCATGAACTTAGTCCCTGATAGTATCTTGCTTGTTTATGTTGATTGTAGATAGATGGCTCGTGTTGTTGTTCTGTTGAATTTTAATGCGTTCCTTGAGAAAGCAAAGTTGAAAGATGATGGTAGCAATTACACGGACTGGGTCCGTAACTTGAGGATTATCCTCATTGATGCTCAGAAGAATTACGTCCTGGAAGCACCGCTGGGTGCCAGGCCTGCTGCTGGAGCAACACCAGATGTTATGAACGTCTGGCAGAGCAAAGCTGATGACTACTCGATAGTTCAGTGTGCCATGCTTTACGGCTTAGAATCGGGACTTCAACGACGTTTTGAACGTCATGGAGCATATGAGATGTTCCAGGAGTTGAAGTTAATATTTCAAGCAAATGCCCGGATTGAGAGATATGAAGTCTCCAATAAGTTCTATAGCTGCAAGATGGAGGAGAACAGTTCTGTCAGTGAGCATATACTCAAAATGTCTGGGTATAATAATCACTTGATTCAATTGGGAGTTAATCTTCCGGATGATTGCGTCATTGACAGAATTCTCCAATCACTGCCACCAAGCTACAAGAGCTTCGTGATGAACTATAATATGCAAGGGATGAACAAGACTATTCCCGAGCTCTTCGCAATGCTGAAAGCTGCGGAGGTAGAAATCAAGAAGGAGCATCAAGTGTTGATGGTTAACAAGACCACTAGTTTCAAGAAAAAGGGCAAAGGGAAGAAGAAGGGGAACTTCAAGAAGAACGGCAAGCAAGTTGCTGCTCAAGAGAAGAAACCCAAGTCTGGACCTAAGCCTGAAACTGAGTGCTTCTACTGCAAGCAGACTGGTCACTGGAAGCGGAACTGCCCCAAGTATTTGGCGGATAAGAAGGATGGCAAGGTGAACAAAGGTATATGTGATATACATGTTATTGATGTGTACCTTACTAGAGCTCGCAGTAGCACCTGGGTATTTGATACTGGTTCTGTTGCTAATATTTGCAACTCAAAACAGGGACTACGGAATAAGCGGGCACTGGCAAAGGACGAGGTGACGATGCGCGTGGGAAACGGTTCCAAAGTCGATGTGATCGCGGTCGGCACGCTACCTCTACATCTACATTCGGGATTAATATTAGACCTAAATAATTGTTATTTGGTGCCAGCGTTGAGCATGAACATTATATCTGGATCTTGTTTAATGCGAGACGGTTATTCATTTAAATCAGAGAATAATGGTTGTTCTATTTATATGAGTAATATCTTTTATGGTCATGCACCCTTGAAGAGTGGTCTATTTTTATTGAATCTCGATAGTAGTAATACACATATTCATAATGTTGAAGCCAAAAGATGCAGAGTTGATAATGAAAGTGCAACTTATTTGTGGCACTGTCGTTTAGGTCATATCGGTGTAAAGCGCATGAAGAAACTCCATACTGATGGACTTTTGGAACCACTTGATTATGAATCACTTGGTACTTGCGAACCGTGCCTCATGGGCAAGATGACTAAAACACCGTTCTCCGGTACTATGGAGAGAGCAACAGATTTGTTGGAAATCATACATACCGATGTATGTGGTCCGATGAATATTGAGGCTCGTGGCGGATATCGTTATTTTCTCACCTTCACAGATGATTTAAGCAGATATGGATATATCTACTTAATGAAACATAAGTCTGAAACATTTGAAAAGTTCAAAGAATTTCAGAGTGAAGTTGAAAATCATCATAACAAGAAAATAAAGTTTCTACGATCTGATCGTGGAGGAGAATATTTGAGTTACGAGTTTGGTGTACATTTGAAAAACTGTGGAATAGTTTCGCAACTCACGCCACCCGGAACACCATAGCGTAATGGTGTGTCCGAACGTCGTAATCGTACTTTACTAGATATGGTGCGATCTATGATGTCTCTTACTGATTTACCGCTATCGTTTTGGGGTTATGCTCTAGAGACGGCTGCATTCACGTTAAATAGGGCACCATCAAAATCCGTTAAGACGACGCCTTATGAACTGTGGTTTGGCAAGAAACCAAAGTTGTCGTTTCTTAAAGTTTGGGGCTGCGATGCTTATGTGAAAAAGCTTCAACCTGATAAGCTCGAACCCAAATCAGAGAAATGTGTCTTCATAGGATACCCAAAGGAAACTGTTGGGTACACCTTCTATCACAGATCCGAAGGCAAGACATTCGTTGCTAAGAATGGATCCTTTCTAGAGAAGGAGTTTCTCTCGAAAGAAGTGAGTGGGAGGAAAGTAGAACTTGACGAGGTAACTGTACCTGCTACCTTACTGGAAAGTAGTTCATCACAGAAAACTGTTTCAGTGACATCTACACCAGTTAGTGAGGAAGCCAATGATAATGATCATGAAACTTCAGATCAAGATACTACTGAACCTCGTAGATCAACCAGAGTAAGATCCGCACCAGAGTGGTACAGTAATCCTGTTCTGGAAGTCATGCTACTAGATCATGATGAACCTACGAACTATGAAGAAGCGATGGTGAGCCCAGATTCCGCAAAGTGGCTTGAAGCCATGAAATCTGAGATGGGATCCATGTATGAGAACAAAGTATGGACTTTGGTTGACTTGCCTGATGATCGGCAAGCAATTGAGAACAAATGGATCTTTAAGAAGAAGACTGACGCTGATGGTAATGTTACTGTCTACAAAGCTCGACTTGTCGCAAAAGGTTTTCGGCAAGTTGAAGGGATTGACTACGATGAGACCTTCTCACCCGTAGCGATGCTTAAGTCCGTCCGAATCATGTTAGCAATTGCCACATTTTATGATTATGAAATTTGGCAGATGGATGTCAAAACTGCATTCCTGAATGGATTTCTGGAAGAAGAGTTGTATATGATGCAACCGGAAGGTTTTGTCAATCCAAAGGGAGCTAACAAAGTGTGCAAGCTCCAGCGATCCATTTATGGACTGGTGCAAGCCTCTCGGAGTTGGAATAAACGTTTTGATAGTGTGATCAAAGCATTTGGTTTTATACAGACTTTCGGAGAAGCCTGTATTTACAAGAAAGTGAGTGGGAGCTCTGTAGCATTTCTGATATTATATGTGGATGACATATTGCTGACTGGAAATGATATAGAATTTCTGGATAGCATAAAGGGATACTTGAATAAGAGTTTTTCTATGAAAGACCTCGGTGAAGCTGCTTACATATTAGGCATTAAGATCTATAGAGATAGATCAAGACGCTTAATTGGACTTTCACAAAGCACATACCTTGACAAAATTTTGAAGAAGTTCAAAATGGATCAAGCAAAGAAAGGGTTCTTGCCTGTGTTACAAGGTGTGAAGTTGAGTAAGACTCAATGCCCGACCACTTCAGAAGATAGAGAGAATATGAAAGATGTTCCCTATGCATCAGCCATAGGATCTATCATGTATGCAATGCTGTGTACCAGACCTGATGTGTGCCTTGCTATAAGTTTAGCAGGGAGGTACCAAAGTAATCCAGGAGTGGATCACTGGACAGCGGTCAAGAACATCCTGAAATACCTTAAAAGGACTAAGGATATGTTTCTCGTATATGGAGGTGACAAAGAGCTCACCGTAAAAGGTTACGTTGATGCAAGCTTTGACACTGATCCGGACGATTCTAAATCGCAAACCGGATACGTGTTTACATTAAACGGTGGAGCTGTCAGTTGGTGCAGTTCTAAACAAAGCGTCGTAGCGGGATCTACATGTGAAGCGGAGTACATAGCTGCTTCGGAAGCAGCAAACGAAGGAGTCTGGATGAAGGAGTTCATATCCGATCTAGGTGTCATACCTAATGCATCGGGTCCAATGAAAATATTTTGTGACAATACTGGTGCAATTGCCTTGGCAAAGGAATCCAGATTTCACAAAAGGACCAAACACATCAAGAGACGCTTCAACTCCATCCGGGATCTAGTCCAGGTGGGAGACATAGAGATTTGCAAGATACATACGGATCTGAATGTTGTAGACCCGTTGACTAAGCCTCTTCCACGAGCAAAACATGATCAGCACCAAGGCTCCATGGGTGTTAGAATCATTACAGTGTAATCTAGATTATTGACTCTAGTGCAAGTGGGAGACTGAAGGAAATATGCCCTAGAGGCAATAATAAAGTTATTATTTATTTCCTTATAATCATGATAAATGTTTATTATTCATGCTAGAATTGTATTAACCGGAAACATAATACATGTGTGAATACATAGACAAACAAAGTGTCACTAGTATGCCTCTACTTGACTAGCTCGTTAATCAAATATGGTTATGTTTCCTGACCATGAACAATGAGTTGTTATTTGATTAACGAGGTCACATCATTAGTTGAATGATCTGATTGACATGACCCATTCCATTAGCTTAGCACCCAATCGTTTAGTATGTTGCTATTGCTTTCTTCATGACTTATACATGTTCCTATGACTATGAGATTATGCAACTTCCCGTTTGCCGGAGGAACACTTTGGGTGCTACCAAAACGTCACAACGTAACTGGGTGATTATAAAGGAGCATTACAGGTGTCTCCAAAGGTAGATGTTGGGTTGGCGTATTTCGAGATTAGGATTTGTCACTCCGATTGTCGGAGAGGTATCTCTGGGCCCTCTCGGTAATACACATCACATAAGCCTTGCAAGCATTACAACTAATATGTTAGTTGTGAGATGATGTATTACGGAACGAGTAAAGAGACTTGCCGGTAACGAGATTGAACTAGGTATTGGATACCGACGATCGAATCTCGGGCAAGTAACATACCGATGACAAAGGGAACAACGTATGTTGTTATGCGGTCTGACCGATAAAGATCTTCGTAGAATATGTAGGAGCCAATATGGGCATCTAGGTCCCGCTATTGGTTATTGACCGGAGACGTGTCTCGGTCATGTCTACATTGTTCTCGAACCCGTAGGGTCCGCACGCTTAAGGTTACGATGACAGTTATATTATGAGTTTATGCATTTTGATGTAACGAAGGTTGTTCGGAGTCCCGGATGTGATCACGGACATGATGAGGAGTCTCGAAATGGTCGAGACATAAAGATTGATATATTGGAAGCCTATGTTTGGATATCGGAAGTGTTCCGGGTGAAATCGGGATTTTACCGGGTTACTGGGAGGTTACCGGAACCCCCCGGGAGCCATATGGGCCTTCATGGGCCTTAGTGGAAAGGAGAAAGGGGCAGCCCAAGGTGGCTGCGCACCTCCCCCCTCCCCTAGTCCTATTAGGACTAGGAGAAGGTGGCCGGCCCCCCTCTCTCCCTTTCCCCCCTTGGGAATCCTAGTTGGAATAGGATTGGAGGGGGAGTCCTACTCCCAGAAGGAGTAGGACTCCTCCTGCGCCCTCCTCCTTGGCCGGCGCCCCCCTCCCCCTTGGCTCCTTTATATACTGAGGCCGAGGCACCCCAGAAACACACAAGTTGATCCACATGATCTATTCCTTAGTCGTGTGCGGTGCCCCCTGCCACCATATTCCTCGATAATACTGTAGCGGAGTTTAGGCGAAGCCCTGTTGCTGTAGTTCATCAAGATCGTCACCACGCCATCGTGCTGACGGAACTCTTCCCCGACACTTTGCTGGATCGGAGTCCGGGGATCGTCATCGAGCTGAACGTGTGCTCGAACTCGGAGGTGCCGTAGTTTCGGTGCTTGATCGGTTGGATCGTGAAGACGTACGACTACTTCCTCTACGTCGTGTCAGCGCTTCCGCAGTCGGTCTGCGTTGGGTACGTAGACAACACTCTCCCCTCTCGTTGCTATGCATCACATGATCTTGCGTGTGTGTAGGAAATTTTTTGAAATTACTACGAAACCCAACACACCTACCCCTGCGACCCATTACCACTTCTCCCACCAGGCACTGCCATTATGGATGCTCATGGCAACCGACGCCCGCGCACCTACCACTACCTCGGCGGCGAACCTCTGGTCCAGTCAGGTGATTGGGCCATCGTCTCCCTTGCCCCACCGTCGGACCCCAATCAGTTTGATACTGATGCCATGCTCATCAACCACTTCCTCGACCACGAGCGCGGCTTTCGCATCACTGAGATCTCTCGCTGCGGGATGGGAGCTGCACTCGTCCGTTTTCGCCATGCTTGCGACATCGACACCTCCATCGCCAACAGCCCGTACTTAGTCGACGACTCTGTGTTGCGCATCATCCGCCATGACCGAGGTATCAACCACCGAGATTGCACTTTTACTCATGATGCTTGGATTATGATGGTGAACTTCCCACCTGAGGCATGGAGGCTAGATAAAGTTAGAGAATCAGTTAGTGGTTTTGCTAAACTCCTAGTATGGAACATAGACATGTCCAATAGAGCACGTATCCTTGTTAAAGTCAAAGTGCCTGATCTGCTTGAAATACCTGTTAGCCATGTGATTTGTGAAAGTCTAGATGATTATGGTCACGGTCAGTCTTGGACATGTGTCGTTTACATTCTGCATGCCGATTTGCTTGGTGCCATGGGGGGTGACGAGGACCCAATCACACCTGACGGTGTTATGCACCCCATGCCATTTTCCCCATTTGGTGGTATTTGGCATGATGCTGATATCAACAATGATCAGAACACAATTGCTGCACCTGCTTCTCACCATGCGCCAGAGGATGGCAATGAGGCTAAACCCATGGTCCAGACTCCACCTCAGAGCCCAGAACAGGGTCATGACATGCCCTTCCAGCTTGTCGTGGAAGCTACTGATGCTTTTATGTCTCTACATGGCATGATGTCAAAAATTATGGCAACAACACTTGCATTACTTGAAAATCTTGCAGACACCAAAGTGATCAGTACCAAATGCCAGCTAGTTAATGTGGAAGATGAACATGGCACCGTCAAGAAGTGTCTGCTCACCATCACTACAGAGCACACATATGATCCTGTGGCTACCTCTGTCCAAATTGAGGAGCTATCTGACCACTCTAAACTTTGCAACACCCAAGCTGAAGAACAAGTCCAGTCACCTGCTATGCTTGATTTCATTGCCAGCACCCATAACTCTCCAGCTGATGTGGAACCACAAGCTCCTGAGAATATGATACCCACTGCTCAAACCAACCCTGTTGTTAACAACAAGAGAAAGAAGATCAATGCTCCTCTGGATGTCAATGATCTTCGCCGCAGTCGTCGACTGGCGGGACTTAGTGTGGGATTTAAGAATGAAGCTGATGCTGTCAAGGCCAAGAAGATGGCTCGTTGCAAGAAGAACTTGTCCTCTGAATTTGAACATGAAGTTCGCAACCCTGAAGCAGGTCCACCACCTGAGCTGCCACTTGAGACAATCCAAGCAATCGCTGTCCAACAGTGTCTGATCCCTCCTGAGGAGGTGTCTGGGGAGAAGTTGGTGGTACCAGTTATCCATGAATAAGTGTCATTTTATCTGTTTAGGGCCTTGCTCTACCAAGACCTACTATGGCCTTATGCCTCCCTTAGTTTTATTTTCGCTCAGGACATTTACTTTTGCTCTATCTATGAACTTGGTTTGTAAGGAGTTAAACTCCATTTTTTGCTTATGTTGCTGGGATCTTATGATACACGTATTTTGTTATCCAAGAAGTCTGAATGGCTTGCCTGGTTATGGTCAGTATTGTTTCTATGTGATAGCAAGTGTATGTTATTGGCATGACCTGTCTGCATCCACCACTGTGATGAGATCTGTTATTTATAAAATGATTAAGTCATTTTTATATAGAACCTTTCCCCCCAGTTTTTCCAATGAATAGAAATGGAATATATTAAATTGGAATGTCAGAGGTATAAACTCCCAAACCAGATGGGATGACTTAAGGGACAAAATTGATGAAAGCAACTGTGGTATTATTTGCCTACAAGAAACAAAAAAAGATGATTTGACCAATATTTCAGTGGTACAATTAGTAGCCAATCCTCATTTCAGATCACAGTCAAGCTTTTATGCAATCTATCAGGCCACATTTTTTATGTCAGCAATATTTATGGACCCTACCAGAATGAGAACAGATCAGATTTCTTTGACTGGTTGGACAATATGGATGCCTCACAAATGGATCATTGGATTCTTATTGGTGATTTTAACTTAATCAGGAGTCCACATGACAGAAATAGACCTGGGGGAGATACAAACAATATGCTTAGATTCAACGGTCTTCTGCAGCAACTTGATTTGGTGGAAATTCCACTCAAAGGAAGAAACTATACATGGAGTAACATGCAAGACTTACCACTTCTGGAAAAACTAGACTGGATATTTACCTCAGCTAATTGGACTATAACTTTCCCAAATACTCTGGCACATCCTCTTGCTAGAGTATCATCTGATCATATTCCAATTCATATTCAAATTGGCAGTGATATTCCAAAAGCTTCTATATTCAGGTTTGAAAATTGTTGGCTTGAGTTTGATGGATTTTATGAAACAGTATTACAATGCTGGAACAGAAACCAACAGATGTCAAATTCTGCGAATGATATTACTGCTAGATTCAAATGCCTCAGATTAGGACTCAAGAAATGGAGCAAAAACCTATCCAAACTGAATACTAATACCTCTGCTTGTAATTATGTCTTATCTATGATGGATGGTATTGAAGACCAAAGAGCCCTGAGTACTATGGAAGCAAATTTCAGGGACATTCTGAAGCAACACATCCTCAAATTATTGGAAGTTAAAAGGATCTACTGGAAATCTAGATTTAAAATGAGAAGTTTGAGACTGGATGATGAAAATACTGATTTTTTTCATGCCATGGCCACCCAAAGCTACAGGAAAAATTATATTACCTCTATTGTTGGAGAGGATGGAAACACTTGCCAAAATCATGATCATAAAGCTGCAATTATTTGGAAATCTTACAAAGACAGATTGGGCACATCCATTGATCCTTCCATGCTCTTCAATCTTGAGGAACTTATCCAACCACAAGACCTGTCAGACCTTGAGGCACAATTTACAATGGAGGAAATTGACCAAGTTATCAAGGAATTCCCTACTGACAGAGCACCTGGACCTGATGGTTTTAATGGCATTTTTTTAAATGTTGGGATATTATTAAACAAGATTTCTATACCATGAGCTGGGATTTCTTTGAAGGAAACTGTGATATTCACAGTATTAATACTGCTTTCATTACTCTCATCCCAAAGATTAGTAATCCAAAGAATATGAATGATTTCAGGCCAATCTCATTGGTCAGTCTACCACTCAAAGTTATTACTAAACTTTTGGCCAACAGAGCTCAAAAGATCATCACTTCTATTATTCACCAGAACCAGTATGGATTTATTAAAGGCAGAAATATTCAAGATTGTCTGGGATATGCATTTGAATATCTCCATTTATGCCATCAGTCAAAAAAAACCATCATCATATTGAAACTAGATTTTGAAAAGGCATTTGACAAGATTGAATATAAGACCATTATTGCTATGTTAAAGGCTAAAGGATTTGGACCTAGATGGATAAATTGGGTAACAAACATTCTTCAATCTGCATCAACTTCTGTTCTGCTTAATGGAGTGGCTGGAAAAAAGATTATTTGCAAGAGAGGAGTCAGACAAGGTGATCCACATTCCCCTTTACTCTATATCATCACTGCTGATCTCTTACAATCTGTGGTTAATGCTGCTTGGGCCAATGGAGAAATCTCTCTACCTATCAGCCATGCTTATGGATAGGACTACCCTATTATCCAATATGCAAATGACACCCTAATGATCATGCCAGCTAATGAAGACCAGATTATGCACCTCAAATATTTGCTCAACATATTCAGTCTCTCCACTGGTCTGTTTGTCAACTACAGCAAATCATCCATAATTCCCATCAACATTGATCAATAATCAGTTACTATACTTGCAAATTCATTCGGATGTAAGGTGGAAAGTCTGCCATTCACTTATCTGGGCTTACCCATGGGCACCACCAAACCCTCTGTTATGGATCTCATCCCTGTCATATCCAAAATTGACAAAAGACTATCTGGAGTGACTAGATTCATGAATTACTCTGGCAGACTCACATATGTTAACTCTATTGTTGCCTCCATGCCCGTTTTCTCAATGTGCTCTCTAAAAGTTCATTATACCATATTGGATCATGTGGACAAATCCAGCAGAAACTTTCTCTGGTATGGAAAGGAGACCAATAGAAAAGGTAAATGCCTTGCCAGCTGGGATATGATTTGCAAACCAAAAAATCAAGGAGGACTTGGAGTATTAAACTTGAGAATGCAGAACAAAGCCCTACTTATCAAACATCTCTACAAATTTTACAATAAGATGGATATTCCCAGGGTTAAACTAATTTGGGATGCACACTATCAGAATAATGAAGCTCCACACACAAACCCCAACAAAGGATCCTTTTGGTGGAAAGATTGCATGAAAATGTTTGATCTATTTAAAGAGATGACAACATGTGAGATAAAAGCTGGAAACTCTTGCAAACTTTGGGATGATAACTGGAATGGAGAAGTCATGAAATTAAAATACCCTGAACTTCATTCTTTTTGCCTTCAGGAAAATATCTCAATGTGTAGAGCCAAAGATACTGGAAACCTCTACAACTTATTCCAGGTACCATTGTCCGTTACTGCACACCAACAATTTCATCTTCTAGCTGAGCAATTACATAGCATCAGATTCAACAATGAACATGATATATGGAGTTTCCAATGGGGTAGCAGTATAACTATGACCAAGAAAATTTATAACTTCTTATTGAGGAATGAGGATGCTGAAGTAACATTCAAATGGATATGGAAATCATGCTGCCTGCTGATAACCCACAAGTATAGGGGATCAATTGTAGCCTCTTTCGATAAGTAAGAGTGTCGAACCCAACAAGGAGCTAAAGGCAGAACAAATATTCCCTCAAGTTCTATCGACCACCGATACAACTCTACGCACGATTGACGTTCGCTTTAACTAGAACAAGTATGAAACTAGAAGTACTTTGTAGGTGTTGTTGGATAGGTTTGTAAGATAATAAAGATTATGTAAATAAAAGGTAGGGGCTGTTTAGGTAAAGACACAACTAAGTTAGTTTTAGTAAAGAGTTTTTTGTTACGAGAAAGTTATTTGTCCCTAGGCAATCGATAATTAGACCGGTAATCATTATTGCAATTTTATATGAGGGAGAGGCATAAGCTAGCATACTTTCTCTACTTGGATCATATGCACTTATGATTGGAACTCTAGTAAGCATCCGCAACTACTAAAGATCATTAAGGTAAAACCCAACCATAGCATTAAAGCATCAAGTCCTCTTTATCCCATACGCAACAACCCCCTTACTCGGGTTTGTGTTTCAGTCACTCACGCAACCCACTATAAGAGAATCATGAACGTATTGCAACACCCTACAGTGGGGATCCCTCACGCTTGCGCGACATGGAGAGCACCATAGGGCAGCACCAATAATAAAACATGCAACTCAAACCAATCTTGATCATCAAATAGCCCATAGGACAAAACGGATCTACTCAAACATCATAGGATAGCCATACATCATGGAAATAATATATAGCGTTGAGCACCATGTTTAAGTAGAGATTACAGTGGGTAAGAGAGAGGTTACACCGCTGCATAGAGGGGGGAAGAGTTGGTGATGATGGCGGTGAAGTTGTTGGTGAAGATGGCGGTGATGATGATGGCTCCCGGCGGCACTCCGGCGCCATGGGAAGCGAGGGGAGAGAGCCCCCCTCCTTCTTCTTCTTCCTTGACCTCCTCCCTAGATGGGAGAAGGGTTTCCCCTCTGGTCCATGGCCTCCATGGCATGGGAGGGGCGAGAGCCCCTCCGAGATTGGATCTGTCTCTCTGTCTCTCTCTGTTCTGCGTTCTCAGATTCTACCCTTTCACCGTATCTTATATTCCTGGAGATCCGTAACTCCGATTGGGCTAACATTTTAACACGATCTCTATCCGGATATTAGCTTTCTTGCAGCGAAAGAAGGGCACCAACCGCCTTACGGGGTGGCCATGAGGGTCAGGGGCGCGCCCCCTGCCTCGTGGGCCCCTCGAGCATCGTCTCGCGTGGATTTTTCTTCCCAAAAATCATATATATTCCAAAATAAAATCTCCGTCAGTTTTTATTCCGTTTGGACTCTGTTTGATATGGATATTCTGCGAAACAAAAAACATGCAACAAACATGAACTTACACTGGGCAATGGATCAATATGTTAGTCCCAAAAATAGTATAAAAAGTTTCCAAAAGTATATGAAAGTTGTAGAATATTGGCATGGAACAATAAAAAATTATAGATATGACAGAGACGTATCAGCATCCCCAAGCTTAATTCCTGCTCGTCCTCGAGTAGGTAAATGATAAAAAGATAATTTTTGATGTGGAATGCTACCTAGCATAATCTTGATCACATATCTAATCATGGCATGAATATTAAGATACGAGTGATTCAAAGCAATAGTCTATCATTTGACATAAAAACAATAATACTTCAAGCCTACTAATAAAGCAATCATGTCTTTTCAAAATAACATGGCCAAAGAAAGTTATCCCTACAAAATCATATAGTCTGGCTATGCTCCATCTTCACCACACAAAATATTCAAATCATGCACAACCCCGACCACAAGCCAAGCAATTGTTTCATACTTTTGATGTTCTCAAACCTTTTCAACTTCCACACAATACATGAGCTTGAGCCATGGACATAGCACTATAGGTGGAATAGAATGGTGGCTGTGGAGAAGACAAAAAGGAGAAGATAGTCTCACATCAACTAGGCGTATCAACGGGCTATGGAGATGTCCATCAATAGATATCAATGCGAGTGAGTAGGGATTGCCATGCAACGGATGCACTAGAGCTATAAGTATATGAAAGCTCAAACTGAAACTAAGTGGGTGTGCATTCAACTTGCATGATCATGAAGACCTAGGGCATTTGAGGAAGCCCATCGTTGAAATATACATGCCAAGTTCTATAATGAAAATTCCCACTAGTATATGAAAGTGATAACTCAAGAGACTCTCTATATGAAGAACATGGTGCTACTTTGAAGCACAAGTGTGGTAAAAGGATAGTAACATTGCCCCTTCTCTCTTTTTCTCTCATTTTTTTATTTTTTTATTTTTTTATTTTATTTTTTGGGCCTTCTCTTTTTTTGGCCTTTCTCTTTTTCTTTTTTTTCTTTTTTCGTCCGGAGTCTCATCCCGACTTGTGGGGGAATCATAGTCTCCATCATCCTTTCCTCACTGGGGCAATGCTCTAATAATGATGATCATCACACTTTTATTTACTTACAACTCGATACTAGAACAAATATATGACTCTATATGAATGCCTCCAGCGGTGTACCGGGATGTGCAATGATCTAGCGTAGCAATGACATCAAAAATGGACAAGCCATGAAAATATCATGCTAGCTATCTTACGATCATGCAAAGCAATATGACAATGAATGCTCAAGTCATGTATATGATGATGATGGAAGTTGCATGGCAATATATCTCGGAATGGCTATGGAAATGCGATGATAGGTAGGTATGGTGGCTGTTTTGACGAAGATATAATGAGGTTTATGTGTGACAGAGCGTATCATATAACGGGGTTTGGATGCACCGGCGAAGTGTGCACCAACTCTCGAGGTGAGAAAGGGCAATGCACGGTACCGAAGAGGCTAGCAATGATGGAAGGGTGAGAGTGTGTATAATCCATGGACTCAACATTAGTCATAAAGAACTCGCATACTTATTGCAAAAATCTATTAGTCATCGTAACAAAGTACTATGCGCATGCTCCTAGGGGGATAGATTGGTAGGAAAAGACCATCGCTCGTCCCCGACCGCCACTCATAAGGAAGACAATCAATAAATATCTCATGCTCCAACTTCGTTACATAACGGTTCACCATACGTGCATACTACGGGAATCACAAACCTCAACACACGTATCTCTACAATCCACAACTACCCACTAGCATGACTCTAATATCACCATCTTTATATCACAAAACTATTGCAAGGAATCAAACATAACATATTCAGTGATCTACAAGTTTTATGTAGGATTTTATGACTAACCATGTGAATGACCAGTTCCTGTCATCTCTCTAAATAGATATAAGTGAAGCAAGAGAGTTTAATTCTTTCTACAAAAGATATGCCCACGCTCTAACAAATATAAGTGAAGTAAAAGAGCATTCTACAAATGGTGGTTTTCTATGTAAAGAGAAACAGGCAATCCAAACTTCAAATGATATAAGTGAAGCACATGAAGCATTCTATAAAGCCATACTCAAAAGATACTAGTAGAACGCGCGTGCATTGCTACGGGATTTTAATTTATTTATTTTGGATTACACGTAGTTGAATGGCCATGCGTTGCTATGGGCAACAAAACCTCTTACCGAAACTAAAGCTTGGCATGAGATACTTGTCACAGTATGTTTTGTGTGTACATGTACAATTCATAGATATATATATGCATCATTGGCGTATTCACCTTTTTGACCTCATCTCCAGTGAGCATCCCATCATCGTTCTTGTCGCGCCTACTATTGTCACACTCCCAAAGGATTTTTTTTTCAGTAGGTTCAATTGATTTAATCCAAAACGGAGATGCGAACATAACTTAGCCCAACAATGTGGAGTCAAAGACTTTCCCACAAAAAAAGCTACAAGTAAGATCTGGCCAATCGTCTCCATCAAGAACTCCTTGAGCTGATACTTGTTATTGCCTTCCTCCGGCATTATGTTCCTCTTCCTCGACATGTACCGAGTTCTCCATGCCTTGGATTAAAAGACATGTCCATTAGTCCACATGCCATGAGTCGTTTAGTCTATCAATGGAAGTATTGCTTCTTTTGGTCTAACAAGGTATGGGCATTAATTATTAAGATCCAGATTAGCAGCTAGGAATAGGGGTGCTCATAATGCACTTGATTTTGGGCCGGTACCTTGCCAACTCTTTGGCAAATAGGAACATATCATGGTATATGAAAAGACAGTGGCAAGGAATATGTGTCCTTTATATGGGAATAAATAGGTATTCTGCACTGTCCAGTAGTCTCATCCTTCAATTTTTTTTTGAACATCAGTACAAACACAAGTGCTCATATACACGTGCACACACTTACCCCTATGAACGCACACACGCATACCCTACCCCTATGAGCACCTCCGAAAGACTGAGCTGGCATATCATTTTGAAATTTACGAAGTCCGTAGGCACCTCGTCGTCGAGGGGAACATCTCCTCCCACCGAATGCGCATAACCAGAAATCTTGAAATAAATCCAGGAATAAATGCAAGCACCAGGATTTGAACCCTGATGGGCTGGAGATACCACAGTACCTCTAACCATCCACCCATAGGTTGGTTCGTAGTCTCATCCTTGAATTGTTTTGCTATAATTACTCAAGTTTTGTGCTCCTGAGGTAACATAGAACCGGAAAATCCAAAAGGAAGTGTGTGTGTCATGTCTCATGTGTGTGTTTCTGGGTGGATGTCTGTCTGCGATAAACTTTACACTAAGACAAAAAAATAGCTTTGAATATCACTATAATTATATATAACAGTGGTAGTCTCGTCCACTGTCCACTTCTCCAATGTTCACATTCAAGTTCCATAATTTGTATAGATATCTTGCCATCTGGGAAAATTTGCTCATCTACCCACCCTTACTACTTGTGACAGATTATATGATCAGATAACCCTGTTATGTTAAAAAAACAGATACTTCACGGTCTAGACTAATTAGAAATTGAAATGTACTGAATGTGTGATCTATTGCAGGTTTAATGAGATTATGATGTTGTTGCAAGGCACACAAAATGAATAGTTGCTTGTTGTATACAACAAAAGTGGCACCATATAAAACCAGATGGGTGTTGATCATCATGCTGGGCCATACAAAAGAAGTTTGCTTACTCGAGGAAATATCACATGTCCAAATTGCCCTGGTTCCCTAGATGTATAAACTGTCACCCTACAAACAAACATGACCTATCAAAGTAGACCACAAGATGCAATAATAACAAGATTGAACACGCAAGCACAACGGGAGAAAAAACAATGGAGAAACCATATGAAGGTCATTATGCAGTTGGCTTAAGTTACACCATTAAGCAAATAACTACCCACACCAATAGATGAAGGAAATATGCCCTAGAGGCAATAATAAAGTTATTATTTATTTCCTTATATCATGATAAATGTTTATTATTCATGCTAGAATTGTATTAACCGTAAACATAATACTTGTGTGAATACATAGACAAACAGAGTGTCACTAGTATGCCTCTACTAGACTAGCTCGTTAATCGAAGATGGTTATGTTTCCTAACCATGAACAAAAGAGTTGTTATTTGATTAACGGGATCACATCATTAGAAGAATGATGTGATTGACTTGACCCATTCCGTTAGCTTAGCACTCGATCGTTTAGTATGTTGCTATTGCTTTCTTCATGACTTATACATGTTCCTATGACTATGAGATTATGCAACTCCCGTTTACCGGAGGAACACTTTGTGTGCTACCAAACGTCACAACGTAACTGAGTGATTATAAAGGAGCTCTATAGGTGTCTCCAAAGGTACATGTTGGGTTGGCGTATTTCGAGATTAGGATTTGTCACTCCGATTGTCGGAGAGGTATCTCTGGGCCCTCTCGGTAATGCACATCACATAAGCCTTGCAAGCATTACAACTAATGAGTTAGTCGTGAGATGATGTATTACGGAACGAGTAAAGAGACTTGTCGGTAACGAGATTGAACTAGGTATTAAGATACCGACGATCGAATCTCGGGCAAGTAACATAACGATGGCAAAGGGAACAACGTATGTTGTTACGCGGTCTGACCGATAAAAATCTTCGTAGAATATGTAGGAGCCAATATGAGCATCCAGGTTCCGCTATTGGTTATTGACCGGAGACGTGTCTCGGTCATGTCTACATTGTTCTCGAACCCGTAGGGTCCGCACGCTTAAGGTTTCGATGACAGTTATATTATGAGTTTATGAGTTTTGATGTACCGAAGGAGTTCGGAGTCCCGGATGAGATCGGGGACATGACGAGGAGTCTCGAAATGGTCGAGACGTAAAGATCGATATATTGGACGACTATATTCGGACATCGGAAAGGTTCCGAATGGTTCGGGTATTTTTCGGAGTACCTGGGAGTTACGGGAATACGGGAGAAGAAGTATATGGGCCTTATTGGGCTTTAGAGGAGAGGGAGAGGCAGGCCGCGCGCCCCCCAAGGCCTAGTCCGAATTGGACTAGGGGAAGGGGCTGCGCCCCCTCCTTCCTTCTCTTCCCTCTTCCCCTTCCTAGTCTCCTAATCCTACTACATGGAAGGACTCCTAGTTGGACTAGGAAAGGGGGAATCCTACTCCCGGTGGGAGTAGGACTCTCCTAGGGCGCGCCATAGAGAGGGCCGGCCCTCCCCTCCTCCACTCCTTTATATACGGGGGCAGGGGGCGCCCCATAGACACAAGTTGATCCACGTGATCATATTCTTAGCCGTGTGCGGTGCCCCCTTCCACCATAATCCTCGATAATATTGTAGCGGTGCTTAGGCGAAGCCCTACGACGGTAGAACATCAAGATCGTCACCACGCCGTCGTGCTGACGGAACTCTTGCCCGACACTTTGCTGGATCAGAGTCCGGGGATCGTCATCGAGCTGAACGTGTGCTAAAACTTGGAGGTGTCGTAGTTTTGGTGCTTGATCGGTCGGGCCGTGAAGACATACGACTACATCAACCGCGTTGTGCTAACGCTTCCGCTGTCGATCTACAAGGGTACGTAGATCACACTCTCCCCTCTCGTTACTATGCATCACCATGATCTTGCGTGTGCGTAGGAAATTTTTTGTAATTACTACGTTCCCCAACAGTGGCATCCGAGCCTAGGTTTTATGTGTTGATGTTATATGCACGAGTAGAACACAAGTGAGTTGTGGGCGATATAAGTCATACTGCTTACCAGCATGTCATACTTTGGTTCGGCGGTATTGTTGGACGAAGCGGCCCGGACCGACATTACGTGTACGCTTACGCGAGACCGGTTCTCCCGACGTGCTTTGCACAAAGGTGGCTAGCGGGTGACAGTTTCTCCAACTTTAGTTGAACCGAGTGTGGTTACGCCCGGTCCTTGCAAAGGTTAAAACAGCACCAACTTGACAAACTATCGTTGTGGTTTTGATGCGTAGGTAAGATTGGTTCTTGCTTAAGCCCGTAGCAGCCACGTAAAACTTGCAACAACAAAGTAGAGGATGTCTAACTTGTTTTTGCGGGGCATGTTGTGATGTGATATGGTCAAGACATGATGCTAAATTTTATTGTATGAGATGATCATGTTTTGTAACTGAGTTATCGGCAACTGGCAGGAGCCATATGGTTGTCGCTTTATTGTATGCAATGCAATCGCGCTGTAATGTTTTACTTTATCACTAAGCGGTAGCGATAGTCGTGGAAGCATAAGATTGGCGAGACGACAACGATGCTACGATGGAGATCAAGGTGTCGCGCCGGTGACGATGGTGATCCTTCGAAGATGGAGATCACAAGCACAAGATGATGATGGCCATATCATATCACTTATATTGATTGCATGTGATGTTTATCTTTTATGCATCTTATCTTGCTTTGATTAACGGTAGCATTTTAAGATGATCTCTCACTAATTATCAAGAAGTGTTCTCCCTGAGTATGCACCGTTGCGAAAGTTCTTCGTGCTGAGACACCACGTGATGATCGGGTGTGATAGGCTCTACGTTCAAATACAACGGGTGCAAAACAGTTGCACACGCGGAATACTCAGGTTATACTTGACGAGCCAAGCATATACAGATATGGCCTCGGAGCACGGAGACCGAAAGGTCGAGCGTGAATCATATAGTAGATATGATCAACATAGTGATGTTCACCAATGAAACTACTCCATCTCACGTGATGATCGGACATGCTTTAGTTGATTTGGATCACATGATCACTTAGAGGATTAGAGGGATGTCTATCTAAGTGGGAGTTCTTAAGTAATATGATTAATTGAACTTAAATTTATCATGAACTTAGTCCTGGTAGTATTTTGCAAATCATGTTGTAGATCAATAGCTCGCGTTGTTGCTTCCCTGTGTTTATTTTGATATGTTCCTAGAGAAAATTGTGTTGAAAGATGTTAGTAGCAATGATGCGGATTGGATCCATGATATGAGGTTTATCCTCATTGCTGCACAGAAGAATTATGTCCTTGATGCACCGCTAGGTGACAGACCTATTGCAGGAGCAGATGCAGACGTTATGAACGTTTGGCTAGCTCAATATGATGACTACTTAATAGTTTAGTGCACCATGCTTAACGGCTTAGAATCGGGACCTCAAAAGACGTTTTGAACGTCATGGACCATATGAGATGTTCCAGGAGTTGAAGTTAATATTTCAAGCAAATACCCGAGTTGAGAGATATGAAGTCTCCAACAAGTTCTATAGCCAAAAGATGGAGGAGAATCGCTCAACTAGTGAGCATGTGCTCAGATTGTCTGGGTACTACAATCGCTTGAATCAAGTGGGAGTTAATCTTCCAGATAAGATAGTGATTGACAGAATTCTCTAGTCACCATCACCAAGTTAGTAGAACTTCGTGATGAACTATAGTATGCAAGGGATGACAAAAACGACTCCCGAGCTTTTCATGATGATGAAATCGATGAAGGTAGAAATCAAGAAAGAGCATCAAGTGTTGATGGTAGACAAGACCACTAGTTTCAATAAAAGGGCAAAGGGAAGAAGGGGAACTTCAAGAAGAACAGCAAGCAAGTTGCTGCTCAAGTGAAGAAGCCCAAGTCTGGTCCTAAGCCTGAGACTAAGTGCTTCTACTGCAAAGGGACTGGTCACTGGAAGCGGAACTGCCCCAAGTATTTGGCGGATAAGAAGGATGGCAAAGTGAACAAAGGTATATTTGATATACAGATTATTAATGTGTATTTTACTAGTGTTCGTAGCAACCCCTCGGTATTTGATACTGGTTCAGTTGCTAAGAGTAGTAACTCGAAACAGGAGTTGCAGAATGAACAGAAACTAGTTAAGGGTGAAGTGACGATGTGTGTTGGAAGTAGTTCCAAGATTGATATGATCATCATCGCACACTCCCTATACTTTCGGGATTAGTGTTGAACCTAAATAAGTGTTATTTGGTGTTTGCGTTGAGCATGAATATGATTTGATCATTTTTATTGCAATACGGTTATTCATTTAAGTTAGAGAATAATTGTTGTTCTGTTTACATGAATAAAACCTTATATGGTTACACACCCAATGAAAATGGTTCATTGGATCTCGATCGTAGTGATACACATATTCATAATATTGAAGACAAAAGATGCAAAGTTAATAATGATAATGCAACTTATTTGTGGCACTGCCGTTTAGGTCATATTGGTGTAAAGCGCATGAAGAAACTCCATGCTGATGGGATTTTGGAATCACTTGATGCTTGCGAACCATGCCTTATGGGCAAGATGACTAAGACTCCGTTCTCCGGAACAATGGAGCGAGCAACTGACTTATTGGAAATAATACATACTGATGTATGTGATCCGATGAGTGTTGAGGCTCACGGCGGGTATCGTTATTTTCTGACCTTCACAGATGATTTGAGCAGATATGGGTATATCTACTTGATGAAACACAAGTCTGAAACATTTGAAAAGTTCAAAGAATTTCAGAGTGAAGTGGAGAATCATCGTAACAAAAATAAAAAGTTTCTATGATATGATCGCAGAAGTAAAATATTTGAGTTACGAGTTTGGCCCTCAGTTAAAAACAATGTGAAATAGTTTCACTACTCATGCCACCTGGAACACCACAGCATAATGGTGTGTCCGAACGTCATAACCGTACTTTATTAGATATGGTGCAAACTATGATGTCTCTTACCAATCTACCACTATCGTTTTGGGCTTATGCATTAGAGACAACTGCATTCACGTTAAATAGGGCACCATCTAAATCCGTTGAAACGACACCGTATGAACTATGGTTTGGCAAGAAACCTAAATTGTCGTTTCTTAAAGTTTGAGGTTGCAATGCTTATGTGAAAAAGTTTCAACCTGATAAGCTCAAACCCAAATCAGAGAAGTGCGTCTTCATAGGATACCCAAAAAGAAAATGTTGGGTACACCTTCTATCACAGATCCGAAGACAAGATATTCGTTGCTTTGAATGGATCCTTTCTAGAGAAGGAATTTCTCTCGAAAGAAGTGAGTGGGAGGAAAGTAGAACTTGATGAGGTAACTGTACCTGCTCCCTTATTGGAAAGTAGTTCATCACAGAAATCTGTTCTTGTGACTACTACACCAATTAGTAAGGAAGCTAATGATGATGATCATGTAACTTCAGATCAAGTCACTACCGAATCTCGTAGGTAAACCAGAGTGAGATCCGCACCAGAGTGGTACGGTAATCCTGTTCTGGAAGTCATGTTACTAGACCATGACGAACTTGCGAACTATGAGGAAGCGATGATGAGCCCAGATTCCGCGAAATGGTTTGAGGCCATGAAATCTGAGATATGATCCATGTATGAGAACAAAGTATGGACTTTGATGGATTTGCCCGATGATCGGCAAGCCATAGAAAATAAATGGATCTTCAAGAGGAAGACGGACGCTGATAGTAGTGTTACTATCTACAAAGCTAGACTTGTCGAAAAAGGTTTTTGACAAAGTTCAAGGTGTTGAATACAATGAAATTTTCTCACTCGTAGCGATGCTTAAGTCTGTCCAAATCATGTTAGCAATTGCCGCATTTTTATGAAATCTGGCAAATGGATAAACAAAACTACATTCCTTAATGGATTTAAAGAAGAGTTGTATATGATGCAACCAGAAGGTTTTGTCAATCCTAAAGGTGCTAAACAAAATATGCAAGCTCCAGCGATCCATCTATGGACTGGTGCAAGCATCTCGGAGTTGGAATATACGCTTTGATAAGTTGATCAAAGCATATAGTTTTATACAGACTTGCGGTGAAGCCTGTATTTACAAGAAAGTGAGTGGGAGCACTACAACATTTCTGATAAGTATATGTGTATGACATATTGTTGATCGGAAATAATGTAGAATTATTCTACAAAGCATAAAGGAGTGTTTGAAAGGATTTTTTCAAAGAAAGGCCTCGGTGAAGCTGCTTACATATTGAGCATCAAGATCTATAGAGATAGATCAAGACGCTTGATAAGTTTTTTTTCAATGAGTACATACCTTGACAATATTTTGAAGTAGTTCAAAAATTGGAACAGTCAAAGAAAGAGTTCTTGGCTGTGTTACAAGGTGTGAAATTGAGTAAGACTCAAAGCCCGACCACGGCAGAAGATAGAAAGAGAATGAAAGTCATTCCCTATGCCTCAGCCATAGGTTCTATAAAGTATGCCATGCTGTGTACCAGATCTATTGTATACCCTACACTGTGTTAAGCAAGGGAGTACAATAGTGATCTAAGAGTAGATCACTGGACAGCGGTCAAAATTATCCTTAGTGGAATAAGGAAATATTTCTAAATTATGGAGGTGACAAAAAGGTTCGTCGTAAAAAGTTACGTCGATGCAAGTTTTGACACACATCTGGATGACTCTAAGTCTCGATCTAGATACATATTGAAAGTGGGAGCAATTAGCTAGAGTAGCTCCGTGCAGAGCATTGTAGACATAGAATTCGCAAAATACTTACGGATCTGTATGTGACAGACCCGTTGACTAAAATTATCTCACAAGCAAAACATGATCACACCCTAGTACTCTTTGGGTGTTAATCACATAAACGATGTGAACTAGATTACTGAATCTAGTAAAACCTTTGGGTATAGGTCACATGACAATGTGAACTATGGGTGTTAATCACATGGTGATGTGAACTATTAGTGTTGAATCACATGGCGATGTGAACTAGATTATTGACTCTAGTGCAAGTGGGAGACTGAAGGAGATATGCCCTAGAGGCAATAATAAAGTTATTATTTATTTCCTTATATCATGATAAATGTTTATTATTCATGCTAGAATTGTATTAACCAGAAACATAATACATGTGTGAATACATAGACAAACAGAGTGTCACTAGTATGCCTCTACTAGACTAGCTCGTTAATCGAAGATGGTTATGTTTCCTAACCATGAACAAAAGAGTTGTTATTTGATTAACGGGATCACATCATTAGAAGAATGATGTGATTGACTTGACCCATTCCGTTAGCTTAGCACTCGATCGTTTAGTATGTTGCTATTGCTTTCTTCATGACTTATACATGTTCCTATGACTATGAGATTATGCAACTCCCGTTTACCGGAGGAACACTTTGGGTGCTACCAAACGTCACAACGTAACTGGGTGATTATAAAGGAGCATTACAGGTGTCTCCAAAGGTAGATGTTGGGTTGGCGTATTTCGAGATTAGGATTTGTCACTCCAATTGTCGGAGAGGTATCTCTGGGCCCTCTCGGTAATGCACATCACATAAGCCTTGCAAGCATTACAACTAATGAGTTAGTTGTGAGATGATGTATTACGAAATGAGTAAAGAGACTTGCCGGTAACAAGATTGAACTAGGTATTAAGATACCGACGATCGAATCTCGGGCAAGTAACATACCGATGGCAAAGGGAACAACGTATGTTGTTATGCGGTCTGACCGATAAAGATCTTCGTAGAATATGTAGGAGCCAATATGAGCATCCAGGTTCCGCTATTGGTTATTGATCAGAGACGTGTCTCGGTCATGTCTACATTGTTCTCGAACCCGTAGGGTCCGCATGCTTAAGGTTTCGATGACAGTTATATTATGAGTTTATGAGTTTTGATGTACCGAAGGAGTTCGGAGTCCCGGATGAGATCGGGGACATGACGAGGAGTCTCGAAATGGTCGAGACGTAAAGATCGATATATTGGATGACTATATTCGGACATCGGAAAGGTTCCGAGTGGTTCGGGTATTTTTCGGAGTACCTGGGAGTTACGGGAATACGGGAGAAGAAGTATATGGGCCTTATTGGGCTTTAGAGGAGAGGGAGAGGTAGGCCGCGCGCCCCCCAAGGCCTAGTCCGAATTGGACTAGGGGAAGGGGCTGCGCCCCCTCCTTCCTTCTCTTCCCTCTTCCCCTTCCTTGTCTCCTAATCCTACTACATGGAAGGACTCCTAGTTGGACTAGGAAAGGGGGAATCCTACTCCCGGTGGGAGTAGGACTCCCCTAGGGCGCGCCATAGAGAGGGCCGGCCCTCCCCTCCTCCACTCCTTTATATACGGGGGCAGGGGGCACCCCATAGACACAATTTGATCCACGTGATCATATTCTTAGCCGTGTGCGGTGACCCCTTCCACCATAATCCTCGATAATATTGTAGCGGTGCTTAGGCGAAGCCCTGCGACGGTAGAACATCAAGATTGTCACCACGCCGTCATGCTGACGGAACTCTTGCCCAACACTTTGCTGGATCGGAGTCCGGGGATCGTCATCGAGCTGAACGTGTGCTAAAACTCGGAGGTGCCGTAGTTTCGGTGCTTGATCGGTCGGGCCGTGAAGACATACGACTACATCAACCGCGTTGTGCTAACGCTTCCGCTGTCGATCTACAAGGGTACGTAGATCACACTCTCCCCTCTCGTTGCTATGCATCACCATGATCTTGCGTGTGCGTAGGAATTTTTTTGAAATTACTACGTTCCCCAACAATAGAAGCTCCAAAACCTATAGAACCATATCATGTAATATTCCACTGAAAACAAGCATGACACACATGCTAAATGCTCGTAAACATTACTACGGAACTTTCCCCAAAATAACTTTGCTTGTCAACCATGAATCCACTTAACTTCTTGTTTTCTCAACAATATCTCTATATTTTTAATTCTTGTAAACCGAACACAACAAAATATACCACTATGATTATCTACAAGAAATTACCTAATTTCATGTTGGAACTATAATTTAGTTCTAACATCCTCATTGCTTAAATCTGAAAACAGATTTCAGTCATTACTAACTAAATGTTAGGCATAAACTTGTTTTTGGCTGAAACTCTTACACTCTGGACGGCAATAATGCAAAAAAGAAACCATTGGTCTTTTTGTATCAACTCAAAAATATGCATGGTTCTGTACCAGTTTTAAATAGACTGATTATGTCCAGTTCAATAACAGGAAACAATTGCGAGTTCCTAGTTCGGTGTATGGACGGAGAGGTGACCCTGAAACATCAAAAACGAGTTTGGGATGAACTTGCCCCTTTTTGGGCCCAGTCTCTTCCGCTATGATATTTTCTCCTTTAATTTTTCTTCCCTGCTCCCAGTCGTCCGATGCGGCGACATAGCGGCAGAAACTACCCACCTTACCCTGATGCTGAGCAACATGCATGGACTGCTACTTTCCTCTATCTCTGCGGTGGTTGCCTCTCTCCCAATTGGCTTGGCCGCAGGCACACAACACAATAGCCCATGCACAGCCACCCGTCTTGATCGTGTGCTACTTTCTCTTCTTCCTTCCTAGCCTCTCCTTCTCCATCGGTTGCTCCCTGCCACTGCTTTCGCAAGCAATAGTAGCCCTCGAGCCACAGACGCATCTTCCTCTCTCACATTATTCCTCCTCTCTCACATTATTCCTCCTCTCTCATGGAAAAAAAATTACGTGCCCGGTTCGTATGTTCCACCCGTGAGACCCTCGTCGATTCACGACACATGTTAATTTCAATCTCAATGCCCCAGTCCCAATTACCAGCCAGCATCCTTCCTTTGTTTGACAACCGGCTATTCCTTTTCTATGAATTGGCGACAAACCGGCTTTGTTCCTAATTGCACATCTAAAGGAGAGAAACAAAAAAACCAGTCTAGAGCTGACGGGGGTCATGCGACACGATGGCACGATCTCTCACCTACGGCGGCCGTGCAACGCTGTCTCCGTGTCCTCGCAGGACATGTGGAGCTGCTCCGTCATGCCGTGTAGCCAGTTGTGGCGATGAACTAAATGAGCTATATTGTTCAGGCCGAGAGGCACAACGGCGTGTCATCCTTGCTAAGACACTTCACTGGTTTTAGAAGTCTTTCACTGACATAAAATATTGTGAATTTCCTTTGCCCATATTAATATATATGAATCAGTGCCAAGCAGAAAATGTAATTTTAGTCAGATAACCCACAATGGCGATATAGTTTTTAGAAAATATACATCGTACCAGCCAAATTATATTAAAAAGTGAAATATAGAAGATTCACCTTATGCTTGGAAAGCACCTTTCCAATCATCTTTATCAGTCACCAAACACCATCATAAGTCTTGTATTTGAGTGCATTGTCAATCTTCACCAATGACTATAATGCCACATGATGCTTGATGCTTGTTCTAAAAATGCATAAATGATTTATCAGTGGAATTGATTGAACGTGCAAAAATAATAGTAATAATCATATATGAGCTTCATAATATACTTATTTATTACTGTGGGGAGGTAGCACTGCAGTGTTTTTTAAGATAAATGCACAAATTTAGAAGATTAGAGCTGATTCAGTTCAACCAAGTTGCCATTTCCCAGTGGCCAGTGCTCATCTGGACAACCTGAAAAAAGAAGGAAAACTGTACAATAGAAGCTATAGAACATACACATGCTACATGTAATTCACAGTAAGTGCTCAGCAATGCAATACCAAATCAGAAGAGAAATTTCTTCAAACAAGTCATGGACAATGTGAGTAAATATACTCCATATATCTACTGAAATCCAAATGGACAGCTTGGCTGGTGAGCTTACAGATCAGTTACAAGCTTCTGATAGAAAGTAGAAATCTAGGATTCTGAGTCTTTCTTCCATTTGCCAACGCAAGCAATCTAAAAAAAATAAAAAGAAAAAAATGCAAAAAGGAAAAGGAGGGGACCTTCTGTGTGAAAATTTGAAGGCTTATTAATGGATTGTGTGCCCAGCCACAACCATCCACGCAGATGAGCCGCCCCAAAGTCTTCTAGACTCATACGATCTATGGTCATGCCATCATGATTAGAACATCGATGCATCCGAGGAAACGCCAGCCAGAACATCGATGCATCCGAGGAAACGCCAGCCTGTGAGCCTACTAACCCCCGCCGATCCGGCTGAATCAGCGTCGCGATCGTACCAAGGAGGCGCCGCTCCTTGCAGGGAGGGCCACGCCGATGCCATGGTGGGTACGGCCGCGCCTGACGCCACCGAGATGAGCAGCGGGCGGCTGCCTCAAAGAGGGGGGCGAGGGCGACAAGCTTGGAGGGAAGTGAGGGGCAAGGCATGACCACCAATATCTGTAGATGGACAACTAAGCTACAAAAATGAGTATATGAAAGGAGATTAGCAATTGTTTTCTCGCTCCACTCGTAAACATAACAAGCAATTTTTCTTCAAAGTAGGTCTTACCCTATTTTTGTAAAAGAAAGGCCAGGCACCTTCATGTCTAATAAAACGTTCTATAGCAAATCAACAGAACCAATCAGGCTTCTCTTAATATGCTGATATGCATGGTACTAAATTCCAAACTGGAACTACAACTGACTTCAATATATGCAAGTTCGACAGTGAAAATAGTACTAAGCTTAGCAACGGCCTGCCCAATACCTACTTTCTACCCAGATGCGCAATTGCAAGGTTCAGCTGATTAAGATGCTCGAGTTTATCTGCAATGGTAGAGCATTATCTTTCTAATTCAAATTCAAAGCTAACAATCACAACAGAATATAACTATCACTATGGCAACTGTTACGAAGATGAATCCCTCCTTTCTCAAAGTCGATACGCAAGTTATTTGCTGCCTTCCCATATTCCTCTGGTAGGCAGGGCACCTTCACTCTCAGCGTTTAGTACCGCGTTTTATAAAGTAGTATATGTGTTCAGGTACTGCAGAAAATCACAGAAATGAATGTTACCGTTCTGGTTTGGTCATTTCACTCTGCTCTCTCCCTTTTCACAGATGCCATTTATGTTATAGACCTTACTTGAAGATTCTCATAATTCTTCATTGATGCCTTATCTGCTTCCTCCGTAAACTCCCTAGTTCACATACATATTTATATTCAGTAAAAGAAAACTGAAAACACTTTGCTGCAGAGCTTCCAAATTATTACACAAGAAGCAAGCAGACGTCATCCAATCACCTATCTGAGTGCGTGTCCCTGCACAGCTCCGCCGAATCAATGACCGAGCAAACCTAGCCAATCATCAGCCAACCCACATCAAACTACACAGATTAAATAAAACGTAACCAAAGAAGAGTAACTTACAGTGTTGGAGATCTCATCCATGGTGTGAACAATCTCAGCAGAGGGCGGCAGCTACCCAATGTGGCCAACAAGCTTGTCCGACCTGCAAATTTAACCAAACAGTCATAGAAAATTCAGCAATGGATTGTTGTGGTGGGGTAGTGTTAGGGATCAAAGGGGGTTTTCCCCCTTACCGCTGGATGACCTCGTCGAGCGACGGAAGCCCTTTGCAATGCGCAGCACATAGAAGCCGTACAGCCGCCGACCCGTCCGGGTCGAGCAGACCGTTGAGAGGCACGCGCACCTACCCGACCACGCACCCGGCGCTGGCCAGCGCCCACACGAACGTGGTCTCCGGCGGTAACGACACCATCGACACAACCAGTTCTAGCGCGCCCGCCCACGCCGCCGAGCCCCAGCACAGCCACCAACATCGCTCCTCGCCCCCCACCAGCAATGCCCCCACGAGCGGATGCATCAATCGGAGGAAGAACCAACACCTCCCCTTGTGGTCTCCCCCGCTGGTGGCTGCTCTCCTTCCCGACTCCGGCTTCCAGCGGATGGCACTCCGATGAAGAGTGCGCCGACGAGGGCGTCTTGGGGGACGGCAGGGAGGGGAGAGAGGATGTCGCTTGGGGAGTTGGGGAGAGGCAGGGAGGGGTTGCGTGATTGATGGGTTTTTTTTCTAGGTGGAGCGGTGAAAAAGGAAAGAGGAAGAGGGCTTATTAGGATTTGAGAAAGATCGACGTATTAGGAAAATTAGGATTTGGAATTGATTGTCATGAAACTAAATTTTATTGATTGGTAACGTGCTATCAGTTCCTGCCCGTTTATAACGTGTCTAGTTAGGAAACTTTGGAAAGGTTAGGAAACTTTTTATTGTGAGGGTAAAAAAAATTAAAGTGAGTAGATATGGTGGTGGGATGTGAGACGAAAATAAACCGGACGAAAAAAACCCAGACGAAAGTGGTGGGACTATTCAACCAACTCATCCATTAGGAGTAGAGATTATTATTATTATTATTAGAGATTAGAGATTAGAGATTAGAGATAGAGATTAGAGATAGAGATTAGAGATTAGAGATTATTTGTTTCCTGAAAATCTATTATTTGTTTCCTAAAGCAAATTGCATTAATGAGAGAGATCCATTGATTTGGCTAAGGTAGGAAAGAATCTATTATTTGTTTGCTAAAGCAAATTGCATTAATGGGAGAGATCCGTTGATTTGGCTAAGGTAGGAAAGAATCTATTATTTGTTTGCTAAAGCAAATTGCATTAATGGGAGAGATCCGTTGATTTGGCTAAGGTAGGAAAGAATCTATTATTTGTTTCCTAAAGAAAATTGCATTAATGAGAGAGATTTGTTGATTTGGCTAAGGTAGGCGGTTTTTGCGGTTCGTGGCGGCTCAGTGTAAGGTGGGACAAGGTACCAAAAAAACCATGGGAGGTGGGACGAAAAAAAACCTGGGAGGTGGGAGTTGTCCCTGGTTAACCTACGAAATTTCGTAGATTTTTTAGGACGAAAAAAAACCAGTGGAGGTGGGACGAAAATTGACCGGCGGAGGCTACCAACTGCTCCATTAGGAGTAGAGATAAGTGAAGTGCATAGAGCATTCTATAAATAAACCAAGGACTATCTCATACCAGCATGGTGCATAAAATAAAAATGAAAACTAAATGCAAAAGATGCTCCAAGATTGCACATATCGCATGAACGAAACGAATCCAAAAACATACCGATACTTGTTGAAGAAAGAGGGGATGCCTTCCGGGGCATCCCCAAGCTTAGACGCTTGAGTCTCCTTGAATATCTACTTGGGGTGCCTCGGGAATCCCCAAGCTTGAGCTCTTGCCTCTCTTCCTTCTTCTCACATCGAGACCTTCTCGATCATCGAACACTTCATCCACACAAAACTTCAACAGAAAACTCGGTAAGATCCGCTAGTATAATAAAGCAAATCACTACTCTAAGTACTGTTGCAAACCAATTCATATTTTGTTTTTGCATTGTGTCTACTGTAATATAACTTTTTCATGGCTTAATCCACTGATATGAATCGATAGTTTCATCAAAACAAGCAAACTATGCATCAAAAACAGAATCTGTCTAAAACAGAACAGTCTGTAATAATATGAACATTCACCATACTTATGATACTTTAAAAATTCTGCCAAAATTATGAAAAATAAAAAATTTGTATATCAATACAGTGCAACAAGAATCAGAACCATTTGACGTTCCAGCTAAAAATGTAAAATCGCGCACTACAGCCAAAGTTTTTGTCCTGCACCGTACAAACCATCAAGCAAATGTAAACATCCTAAAGGCAAACCTTGGCACATTATTTTTATAATCCAATGGAATTGTACAAGGGGATAACTATTTTTTTTTGAAAATTTTCTATAATCAAGATTCACAAAGTTGCCGTGAGCATGAACAAAGTTCAAGGAGCTCTCCCACTTCAACAATGCTTGTCTTTCTCACTTTCACTTTCCTCTTTATTTTTGTTGTTTTTAAACTATATAAAAGCACTCGACAGAAATAAATGACTCACTAAAACTTCCGGGTTGTCTCCCTGGCAGCGCTTTCTTTAAATCCATTAAGCTAGGCATATAGTGCTCAAGTAGTGGATCCACCCGGATCCCAAGGTATATCAAAGCCAATTTTAATTAACAATGACTTGTAATTTAGTAGTGAGAACAAAGTAACATATATAATGTAATGATGAAGTCTAACTCTCTTCCAATGCATCGACATGTCATAAAAGAACAATTCATGCACACATAGTAAAGGCCAATGCATAGTATGAACAGTTTCTTGCAATTCTATCATATTGGAAATATAGAGAGGTGGAGATATAGTTCCTCTCTCATAATAATTGCAAGTAGGAGCAGCAAGCACACGCATATTATATCTATCAAAATCATCATGTGTAATAGTAAAAGACAACCCATCAATATAATCCTTAATAAGCACAAGCTTCTTCGATATAGTGTAGTCGGGAGAATTCAAAAAGATAATAGGGCTATCATGCGTGGGTGCAATAGCAACAATTTCATGTTTAACATAAGGAACTATAGCAAGTTCATCTTCATAAGCATAATTCATATTGGCATCTTGGCCACAAGCATAGCAAGCATCATCAAAAAGGGATATTTCAAAAGAACCAACGAGATCATAGCAATTATCATAGCATTCATCTTTCGGTAAGCATGAAGGGAAATTAAACAATGCATGAGTTGAAGAGTTACTCTCATTAGAAGGTGGGCACGGGTGATCAATTCGCTCTTCCTCCTTTTGTTCTTCGCTCTCCTCCTCATCTTTTTCATCCAATGAGCTCACAGTTTCATCAACTTCTTCTTCCATAGATTCCTGCAAAATATTAGTCTCTTCTTAGACAGCGGAGACTTTCTCAATAAGTGCATTAATATCGGAATTGTATTCATAATCCTCATAGAAATATTTAAGGATAGCTAAATTTTCAGATCTATAAACCGAATCATCAAAATCTTCAAACTCTTTAAACATAGATTCAATTTTATAAGCACCCATAAAAGCAACAAATTTTTCTATTTGTTCCACATCATAGTAATCATATATACAATTAGCATAAGAAGCTAAAGTTTTATTATCATTAAATTCGCATAAAAAGGAAAGGTGTGGAGCCTTCATCCTAGAGCAACAAGTATAATCATATCTCAAGCATAGTTGCCTAGCATACCAATTCAATATATGAATTTGATCCCATAATAGTTTCCCTTTTTGTGTCAAGCGGTAATCCCTAAAGTATTCACGTTGATCCAACGTTACTCCCATTACATAATTGAATGGGGTTTTCTCAGGATTATTAAAGTAGTACATAATATCTTTCACATAACCAACATCGAGGGTTTTAGGAGGTTCCCCATCTCCATGAGCAGAAAGTACACCTAATTTTTTTGGTATTTCGTGTTCCATATCCATAACTAAAGATAAAGAACAACTAAGAACAGCAAATAAAAATTACTTAGTGATAAAGCAAACAAGCACACACAAGAATATTCACCCCACGCTATTGCTCCCCGACAACGGCGCCAGAAAAAGGTCTTGATAACCCACAAGTATAGGGGATCAATTGTAGCCTCTTTCGATAAGAGTGTCGAACCCAATGAGGAGCTAAAGGCAGAACAAATATTCCTTCAAGTTCTATCGACCACCGATACAACTCTACGCACGCTTGACGTTCGCTTTAACTAGAACAAGTATGAAACTAGAAGTACTTTGTAGGTGTTGTTGGATATGTTTGCAAGATAATAAAGATTACGTAAATAAAAGGTAGGGGCTGTTTAGGTAAAGACACAACTAAGTTAGTTTTAGTAAAGAGCTTTTTGTTACGAGAAAGTTATTTGTCCCTAGGCAATCGATAATTAGACCGGTAATCATTATTGCAATTTTATATGAGGGAGAGGCATAAGCTAGCATACTTTCTCTACTTGGATCATATGCACTTATGATTGGAACTCTAGTAAGCATCCGCAACTACTAAAGATCATTAAGGTAAAACCCAACCATAGCATTAAAGCATCAAGTCCTCTTTATCCCATACGCAACAACCCCCTTACTCGGGTTTGTGTTTTAGTCACTCACGCAACCCACTATAAGAGAATCATGAACGTATTGCAACACCCTACAGCGGGGATCCATCACGCTTGCGCGACACGGAGAGCACCATAAGACAGCACCAATAATAAAACATGCAACTCAAACCAATCTTGATCATGACATAGCCCATAGGACAAAACGGATCTACTCAAACATCATAGGATAGCCATACATCATTGGGAAATAATATATAGCGTTGAGAACCATGTTTAAGTAGAGATTACAGCGGGTAAGAGAGAGGTTACACCGCTACATAGAGGGGGGGAAGAGTTGGTGATGATGGCGGTGAAGTTGTTGGTGAAGATTGCGGTGATGATGATGGCCCCCGATGGCACTCCGGCGCCACCGGAAGCGAGGGGGAGATAGCCCCCCTCCTTCTTCTTCTTCCTTGACCTCCTCCCTAGATGGGAGAAGGGTTTCCCCTCGGGTCCATGGCCTCCATGGCACGGGAGGGGTGAGAGCCCCTCCGAGATTGGATCTGTCTCTCTGTCTCTTTGTGTTTCTGCGTTCTCAAATTCTACCTTTTCACCGTTTCTTATATTCCCGGAGATCTGTAACTCTGATTGGGCTGAAATTTTAACACGATCTCTATCCAGATATTAGCTTTCTTGCGGCGAAAGAAGGGCACCAACCGCCTTACAGGGTGGCCACGAGGGTCAGGGGCGCGCCCCCCTGCCTCGTGGGCCCCTCGAGCATCGTCTCACGTGGATTTTTCTTCCCAAAAATCATATATATTCCAAAAAATCTTTGTCAATTTTTATTCCGTTTGGACTCCGTTTGATATGGATATTCTGCGAAACAAAAAACATGCAACAAACAGGAACTGACACTGGGCACTGGATCAATATGTTAGTCCCAAAAGTAGTATAAAAAGTTGCCAAAAGTATATGAAAGTTGTAGAATATTGGCATGGAACAATCAAAAATTATAGATACGACGGAGACGTATCACCTGCCAAAGCATAAATTCTTTTGCTGGCTTCTACTTCATGATAGAATAAACACATGTGACCTCCTGACGAGGAAAAACATGCATCTTGACTCCACTCAATGTGTATTATGTGATGATGAAGATAATGAAGACAGAATGTATCTACTATTCTCATGTCCATTCAGCCAGGGTTTTTGGTGGAACATTGGTATTGAATGGAACACAGACCTGAATATTCATGATATGATTATTGAAGCTCATCAAAGATATCGCCAACACCATTTCATGGAAATTATGATTGTTGGATGTTGGAGTATATGGAATCAAAGAAATGGACTGATATTTGAAGGAATCCCATGCTCTATCAGTGATTGCAGATATGAATTTATCAAAACTTTCAAGTTGACTATGCTTAGAGCCAGAGTGCATGTCATCCTGGATTGATAACATTTAATAATTTTATTTCACTCTTTTGTACTTTGAATAATCTGCCCTGGTTGTCTCCCCAACAACCATTGTAAAGACTATGTTTACTCCTTATTTATATGAAAAAGATCTACGGTGAGGCTTTTGCCTTACTGTTTTATGGTAAAAAAATATGTTTTTTCAAATTAGTATACTGATTTTGGAACAAGTGAAATTATTGTAGACGAATAGACCTACAACTCCCACTTGATGACTTGACACACAAATCTGTTCATATGTGCATGTTATGAACCGATGAATTTTGGCAAAATCCTCGCACACAGTCGACCGTTTGAACTTTCCTTTCACCGCTATCTTCATCGCTGTTTTGCATGACTTTCGTATTATACATTTTCTGTTTCAATCGCTCGTAGACAAGTAGAACTATGTCTCCCTCTAGACCACACAAACATGTTCATATGTGCATGTTATGAACAAATGAATTTTGGCAAAATCTTCGCACACTGGCGGTTGTTTTAAGTTTCCTTTCAGCACTAGCTTTGTCTCGCTATTTCGCACACTTTCGTGTTGTATGTTTTCTGTTTCAATGGTCGTAGACGATTAGAACAACGTCGCCCCAGTCATTGTACAAACGTCTCACACATGGGCGTCAGTCGCGTGGAAAATGGTTCGCGCCCAGTCGATTTGGAGACTGTTGGATATGCATCCGAGGGCTGTCACACCTTCTACCTCAAGTTGACATTTCTCTTTTTCCTTCGACAGATGCATGTTGCATCTAAGAAGAAAATGCTTGTTACCAAACAACCTTGTGTGTGTTTCTTCCCGGCTAGACAAGGGAGGATGCACACAAACAAACTATGTGCAACACATGATTTTTTTTGCTTGTATTCATTCATTCAGGTCCAGCTCAGTCACAAATACAAATACGCCAAAAATGGTGCAGGCTAGCAAGTAGCCATTTTTTATTTGGCGCTGCAGGTGCCAGTTTCTTCTGGTTTTGCTAACCGGCGCCTGCAGCAGCTACTCGCGGGCCGGCCCATCTCACCATCCTTTTTCTGCTGAAAAAGCAAAAATTGCGCGCGTGAAGAAAACCAAACTCATGACCTCAGAGATCGAACCACACCACAACAAACACCGTGCCAACACACCCGACGTGATAACCTCCTCTTCCAACTTTTCTTATTTCTTATTTCCTCTTTCCTTTCTCTTCTTTCCTTTCACTTTTTTCCTTTTTTGTTTTTTGTTTTTTCTGTTTCTATTTTCTTCCTGGTTTGGTGATTTCTATCAAATTCGTGAACTTTTCTTAAAATGGATGACCTTTTTTCTCAAAACTGATTTTTTTTGTTCAATTCAATGAACTTTTTTACAAATTTGGTGACATTTTTCTAAAAACAATTAAACTCCATGAACTCTTTTCAATTTCGATGAACTTTTTTCTCAAAAAAATTATTATTTTTTCATTCAATTCAATGATTTTTTTTTCAAATTGAACTTTTTTCAATTTTTTTTAAATCCATGAATTCTTTTCAATTTCGGTGATTTTTTAAAAAAATCGATGAACTCTTTTTAAGAATGGATGAGCTTTTTATCAATTTTTACGAACTTTTTTCATGTTTGATGAACTTTTTTTCAGAATCGATGAACTTTTTTCAAATGTGATGAACTTTTTTTTGAATCCCATGAACTCTTTTCAAATCCGATGAATTTCTTTTTCAAATTTGTGAACTTTTTCAAATCCAATGAACTTTTTTCAAGTATGTGAACTTTTCAAATTTCATCAAAATTATAAAAAGTTCATCAAAAAAAAAAGTTCGTCGATTTGAAAAGAGATCACGAGTTTGGAAAAAAATCATCATATAAGGAAGGAAAAAAGAAAATATGGAAAAGAAAAATGGAAAACCGAAAAAGGAAAGAAGAACCTAGAAAAGAAAAGAAATGATGTCATATGTGCCGTTGTGATGGTTAGAGAGACAGTGGTATCTCCAACACACCTGGGTTGAAGTCTTGGTGCCCGCATTATTTTTGAATTTATTTCAGGATTTTCCGCAATGCGCTTTCAGTGGGATGAGACGTTTCCGTCGACGACGAGGCGCCTACGGTGACTTCGTAAATCTCAAGATAATATGCTGGCTCAGTCTCTCGGAGGTGCTCATAGAGGTAGAGTGTGCGTGTGTGTGTTCATAGGAGTGAGCACATGCGCGTATGTATCAGCGCTTACGTCTATACTGATGTTAAAAAAAAGGGATGTGCCGTTGTGGCCGAGTGGTTAGCGTGTTGTAGACAGTAGGTTACCCGATCGAGTCTCCTCGCTCGCGCCAATTATTTATTCTATTTTTTCTTGTCAGGCGCGCTCCTGTTTTGGGCCGGCCCAATAGCATGGCACCGTGGGCGCCGAAACCCCTAGTCGGTGCTTACTAGGAGCTCCCAAGCAAACACGCCTTCTGTGTCCTTGTTTCGTGTGGGTGAGATTTATTCCGGCATAATCTCTTCGAGGAACGTTGCTATGCCAAATGAGAAGAAAAAACTAATTTGGGCCAATACTAACCAGAGCCCATCGCCGACGCCATCCTGTTTCTTCGGTCGTCTACGTAGGACTCCCTATCTATACAATGCTCCGTGCATCAAGACGTTGGCCTTTTGCATAGGGCGTCGCCGGATGAGCCAACTCATCAGCAAGGCACTGTTGCTAATCACTTTACTTTAGTGATCGCCCTAGAGCTAGCATACTTTCTCTCATCCCTCTAAAATAACTATAGTGATTTAATTTTTATTGGTTTTTATATTAAAACATGAAAATTTGTGAAAATTTCAAATAAACATTTTAAATTTCTGCACACTTTTTCAAAATACCAAAAAAATCATGAAGGAAATTCATAAAAAAAATATCCCAGTCTATTTCTGAAAATTCAAACATTTTCTGAGTTCCAAACAAAATTTTAAATTTCCAAGCAAAATTGATAGTACAAAAATTTCAAAAATACAATCGAATTTTTCTGAACAGTTTTCTGACTGGAAAAGAAGAAAAAGGCACTAAAAATTCTGGAATGTTTCTAAAACCAGTAGAAAACCAAACAGCCAAACCGAAATAATGTTTCTAAAATGGGCTGGGATGGTCCATACCGAGCGCTGCTATCCGAAAGGGCACCTATCTAACGCATTGTGCGTCAAATAGGATTTTTGGTCTGCATGCATGCATCTACTCACTCGCTGGGTCGCAATTAGGCCGGGCAAAAAAAGTGACACCCGTGAGCCGCTGGAGGCCAAATCCTTTTCTTTTCATTGTCTCAAAAAAACTCATTTTTTTAACCTTATTCGAGATCGACTCCGAAAGGAGCAGAATTTGTACAAGCTGCTGAGTTGAATCAAAGCCTGAAGAGAGTCACTCGGAGTACATGGCTTATATATTAACAAAAGACAATATCATTCATCTCTGGTTTGTTTAGGATGGTCGCAAGATTTACGTAGACGAGATCGTCGAACTGTCCGTACGTATGTGTACGATGCCGTGCATGTATCTGTCCTGGTTCCATGCATGCCTCGGATAGTCGGATTGACATATCGGTGCTTCCAAACGATCCGCATATCAATTCTCTGGAAAACCTGAAGCCTCCTACGGAGGCGATTAGGGTTTTTGCGTAGCAACGGCGGCACACGTCCGATCTACATCGGCGGGGCGCGGGCGAGCTGAGCGAGATGGCTACATCGGGCTCTGGCAAGACGACGAATGACGCCCCTCTTCCTCGGGGAGCTTCAGATCACGGGAAGGAGGCGCGGGCAACCCCGGGTTCGCCAGGCGCGGCTAGGGTTCATCTTGAGGAAGCCATGGGAAAACTCAGCATCACGGACGAGGAAGCAACTCCGCTGATCCTAGATGATCGTGAGGATGAGACTCCGCCGAAGTGGCTACTAGTGGGGAAGGTGCTGCACCAAAACCTACTTCATATCCAGACGATAGGTAATGCACTTTGCCCGGCTTGGGGGGATCTCCAATGTCTGCAATTTCGATCTATGGGGGACAACATGTTCGTGGTGGAGCTGGAACCCAAGCGCGACAGGGATAGAATTTGGGCAGGATCGCCATGGTATGTTAGCAATCATGCGGTGATTCTTGCTGACTTCAAGGAGTGCATGCGTCCGGATGAAGTGAAATTTGACCGGCTTCACCTTTGGGCTTGGGTCACTAATCTGCCATACAACCTTAGGGAGGTTGTATGGGGGATTGAGATTGCTAAGCAGATAGATAAAGATGCTATGTCAGTGCAGTTTGATCATATGGGCAGCCATCTGCGTGCGTGGGTCTCTGTTGATGTGAGTAAGCCACTCAGGAGATGGATCCTGATTGATTCAGCAAGAAGGAAGCGGCAAGATCTCTATGATATCCAGTATGAAAATGTGTTGCACTTTTGCTTTTCATGTGGCCGCTTAGGGCATTCTGACCTCTACTGCCCAACTCCGGGTAAGAGGAACATTCATGGTGACCTTCCATTCAGGCCTAGTCTGCGGGCCTCGGATGAACAGAAGAAAACTACGTCCAATGAAAGTTCAACTAAACAAGGTGAAAGGATCGAGATGGACCTAGAGGGGGCGTGAATAGGTACAATTACAAAAATTAATTATTATTTAGCAATTTTAGGCAATAATGCGGAATATGAAAGTGAGCCTAACAATTGCAAGTATGGTGTTAAGAGCTAAGCAAGATAAACAAGTAACACAAGTATGTGAGATAGCAAGCACAATATGATATAAGTAAGTGCTAAGAGACAAGTAACCACAAGTAGTGAGTTAAGGTTAGGAATAACCACAACTCCAGGAGACGAGGATGTATGCCGATGTTCACTTCCTTGGAGGGAAGCTACGTCAACGTTAAAGAGGTGGATGTTACCACAAAGGCACACCAACGCCACGAAGGCTCACCCTATTCTCTCTTTGAGACAACACCACGAAGGCGTTTCTCAACTACTAGCGGTAGACCTTGGGGTGGTCTCCAAACCCTCACAAACTTTCCGGGGAAATCACAATGGTCGATTCCTCGCCGGAGCACTCCTACCGCCTAGGAGTCTCCAACCTCCAAGAGTAACAAGATGCACCACAAAAACAAGGGGGGAATCAACTTTATCTTTGGTGAATGTGTAGATCGAGCACTTCTCCTTCGCTTCTCAAAAGATCAAGAGCTTTGGTTGGCTAAGGAGGGAGATCTCCAAGAAATCAAGGTCTAAAAATGGAGGTGAGAGAAATGGAGTCGTCCAGTCCTTCGTGAGGAAGAAGAAGAAGACTATTTATAGGTGGGGATGGAATCTGGTCGTTGGAGGCAGATTTCTGCATAGCCCGGAAGTTCCGGACAAGGACGGAAGTTCCGAACACCGGAAGTTCTGGCCAAGTTCTGGTCTACACAAAGAGTTTGAACAAACTCAGTAGTCAGTAGTACCCCGGAAGCTACTGAAACAGGGGACGGAAGTTCCGGAGCCCGGAAGTTTGACCTCGATTCGACCTCAATGCACACTGATGATCAAGAAAACGGATGGTACGATGAGGATGGAAGGAAGAAGAAGAATCCCACCCCAGATAACTAGGCAGATGCTGTTGGTCAGCCCTGCACGTCCAAATGAATTGCATAAGTTGGAACTGACGGGAGCTTGGGAACCCTGCGGCAGTTCGAGAGCTTCGCAGCATAGTGAAGCAAGAAGGTCATGCCCTTGTGTTTGTCATGGAAACTAAAATAAGGGTGAAGAAAGTAGAGAATCTATGAAATACTTTGGGATTTGCAGGATGTTTTGCTGTCGACAGTAATGGTCTCAGCGGTGGGGTGGGACTGTTCCGGTCAAATGAGGTTTCGGTTGAACTGAAAAATTATAGTGTGAGCCACATTGATGTGGTTGTCAAAAAGGCTGGAGTGGATTCTCTGGGATGGAGATTTACTGGTTTCTATGGAGCTCCGAGAGTGCAAAATCGGCGTCATTGGGCGCTTCATGAGAACTTTATTTGGCATCGAACATCAAGCATGGATGAGCATAGGTGACTTCAACGAAACACTATACAAGACGGAACACTTCAGTTGTATTGCACGGCCGGAGTGGCAAATGTGAGCTTTTCACGAAGTCGTTGATGAGTGTGCTCTCCAGGACCTTGGATGGGTGGGCGTGGAGTACACATGGGATAACTTGCAACAAGGTGCTGCCAATGTCAAGGCATGCTTGGATCGGGCTCTAGTCAATTCGGCTGTGTTGAATCTGTTTGAGGAGTCCAGGGTTAGATATGTTAGCTCTATTGAGTCGGATCACTGTTTTATTGTAATTGAATTGCGTGAGCTTAACAACCACAACCATAATAAAGGGTGAGGCAGTTTCATTACGAGAACGTGTGGCAATCACATGCCGACTAAGATGATCTTGTTAGTGAATCATGGCAGCGGCTACATCAAGGTCAAGGCCTTCCGGGTATTGCATGTACCCTTTCCAAGATGCAGGGCGAACTTGATGCATGGGGTGCAAAAGAATTTGGTAACCTCTCCAAAACGGTCAAGACTATGCAAAAGAAGACCGAGAGATTGCGCCGGCATGTAGTTGGCCAAGGGCCTTGATGTCTACTACACAACCTTCTTCTTGTAGACGTTGTTGGGCCTCCAAGTGCAGAGGTTTGTAGGACAGTAGCAAATTTCCCTCAAGTGGATGACCTAAGGTTTATCAATCCGTAGGAGGCGTAGGATGAAGATGGTCTCTCTCAAGCAACCCTGCAACCAAATAACAAAGAGTCTCTTGTGTCCCCAACACACCCAATACAATGGTAAATTGTATAGGTGCACTAGTTCGGCGAAGAGATAGTGATACAAGTGGTATATGGATGGTAGATAAAGGTATTTGTAATCTGAAATTATAAAAACAGCAAGGTAACTAATGATAAAAGTGAGCGTAAACGGTATTGCAATGCGTTGAAACAAGGCCTAGGGTTCATACTTTCGCTAGTGCAAGTTCCCTCAACAATACTAACATAATTGGATCACATAACTATCCCTCAACATGCAACAAAGAGTCACTCCAAAGTCAATAATAGCGGAGAACGAACGAAGAGATTATGGTAGGGTACGAAACCACCTCAAAGTTATTCTTTCCAATCAATCCGTTGGGCTATTCCTATAAGTGTCACAAACAGCCCTAGAGTTCGTACTAGAATAACACCTTAAGACACAAATCAACCAAAACCCTAATGTCACCTAGATACTCCAATGTCACCTCAAGTATCTGTGGGTATGATTATACGATATGCATCACACAATCTCAGACTCATCTATTCAACCAACACATAGAACCTCAAAGAGTGCCCCAAAGTTCTACCGGAGAATCACGACGAAAACGTGTGCCAACCCCTATGCATAGGTTCATGGGCGGAACCCGCAAGTTGATCACCAAAACATACATCAAGTGAATCACGTGGTATCCCATTGTCACCATAGATACGCACGGCAAGACATACATCAAGTGTTCTCAAATCTTTAAAGACTCAATCCGATAAGATAACTTCAAAGGGGAAACCCAATTCATTACAAGAGAGAAGAGGGGGAGGAGAAACATAAGATCCAACTATAATAGCAAAGCTCGTGATACATCAAGATCGTACCACCTCAAGAACACGAGAGAGAGAGAGAGAGATCAAACACATAGCTACTGGTACATACCCTCAGCCCCGAGGGAGAACTACTCCCTCCTCGTCATGGAGAGCACCGGGATGATGAAGATGGCCACCGGAGAGGGATTACCCCCTCCGGCAGGGTGCCGGAACGGGTCTAGATTGGCTTTTGGTGGCTACGGAGGCTTCTGGCGGTGGAACTCCCGATCTATTGTGCTCCTCCATGTTTTCAGGGTATATGGAGATATATAGGCAGAAGAAGTACGTCAGGGGGGGCCACGAGGGTCCCACAAGGGTGGAGGGCGCGCCCTAGGGGGTGGGCGCGCCCCCTACCTTGTGGCCTCCTCGAAGCTTCCCTTACATGCACTTCAAGTCTTCTGGGCTTCTTTCCTTCCAAAAATGAGTTCCGTGAAGTTTCAGGTCAATTAGACTCCGTTTGATTTTCCTTTTCTTCGAAACCCTAAAACAAGGTAAAAACAGAAACTGGCACTGGGCTCTGGGTTAATAGCTTAGTCCCAAAATGATATAAAAGTGTATAATAAAGCCCATAAACATCCAAAACAGTAGATAATATAGCTGAAGGAAATATGCCCTAGAGGCAATAATAAAGTTATTATTTATTTCCTTATATCATGATAAATGTTTATTATTCATGCTAGAATTGTATTAACCGGAAACATAATACATGTGTGAATACATAGACAAACAGAGTGTCACTAGTATGCCTCTACTTGACTAGCTCGTTAATCAAAGATGGTTATGTTTCCTAACCATAAACAAAAGAGTTGTTATTTGATTAACGAGATCACATCATTAGGAGAATGATGTGATTGACATGACCCATTCCATTAGCTTAGCACCCGATCGTTTAGTATGTTGCTATTGCTTTCTTCATGACTTATACATGTTCCTATGACTATGAGATTATGCAACTCCCGTTTGCCGGAGGAACACTTTGTGTGCTACCAAACGTCACAACATAACTGGGTGATTATAAAGGAGCTCTACAGGTGTCTCCAAAGGTACATGTTGGGTTGGCATATTTCGAGATTAGGATTTGTCACTCCGATTGTCGGAGAGGTATCTCTGGGCCCTCTCGGTAATGCACATCACATAAGCCTTGCAAGCATTGCAACTAATGAGTTAGTTGTGAGATGATGTATTACAGAACGAGTAAAGAGACTTGCCGGTAACGAGATTGAATTAGGTATTAAGATACCGACGATCGAATCTCGGGCAAGTAACATACCGATGACAAAGGAACAACGTATGTTGTTATGCGGTCTGACCGATAAAGATCTTCGTAGAATATGTAGGAGCCAATATGGGCATCCAGGTCCCGCTATTGGTTATTGACCAGAGAAGTGTCTCGGTCATGTCTACATTGTTCTCGAACCATAGGGTCCGCACGCTTAAGGTTTCGATGACAGTTATATTATGAGTTTATGAGTTTTGATGTACCGAAGGAGTTCGGAGTCCCGGATGAGATCGGGGACATGATGAGGAGTCTCGAAATGGTCGAGACGTAAAGATCGATATATTGGACGACTATATTCGGACATCGGAAAGGTTCCGAGTGATTCGGGTATTTTTCGGAGTACCGGGGAGTTACGGGAATACGAGGGAGAAATATTGGGCCTTGTTGGGCCATATGCGAAAGAGAGAGGGGCTGCCTAGGGCAGGTCGCGCGCCCCCCAAGGCCTAGTCCAACTTGGACTAGGGGGAGGGGCTGCGCCCCCTCCTTCCTTCCCTTCTCCCTTCCCCTTCCTTGTCTCCTACTCCTACTTCATGGAAGGACTCCTAGTTGGACTAGGAAAAGGGGAATCCTACTCCCGGTGGGAGTAGGACTCCCCTAGGGCGCGCCATAGAGAGGGCCGACCCTCCCCTCCTCCACTCCTTTATATACGGGGGCAGGGGGCACCCCATAGACACACAAGTTGATCTTCGTGATCGTTCCTTAGCCGTGTGCGGTGCCCCCCTCCACGATATTACACCTCGGTCATATTGTAGCAGTGCTTAGGCGAAGCCCTGCGACGGTTGAACATCAAGATCATCACCACGCTGTCATGCTGACGGAACTCATCCCTGAAGCTTTGCTGGATTGGAGCCCGGGGATCGTCATCGACAAAGTAGAGGACGTCTAACTTGTTTTTGCGGGGCATGTTGTGATGTGATATGGTCAAGACATGATGCTGAATTTTATTGTGATCAAGGTGTCGATGACGACAACGATGCTACGATGGAGATCAAGGTGTCGCGCCGGTGACGATGGTGATCCTTCGAAGATGGAGATCACAAGCACAAGATGATGATGGCCATATCATATCACTTATATTGATTGCATGTGATGTTTATCTTTTATGCATCTTATCTTGCTTTGATTGACGGTAGCATTTTAAGATGATCTCTCACTAATTATCAAGAAGTGTTCTCCCTGAGTATGCACCGTTGCGAAAGTTCTTCGTGCTGAGACACCACGTGATGATCGGGTGTGATAGGCTCTACGTTCAAATACAACGGGTGCAAAACAGTTGCACACGCGGAATACTCAGGTTATACTTGACGAGCCAAGCATATACAGATATGGCCTCGGAACACGGAGACCGAAAGGTCGAGCGTGAATCATATAGTAGATATGATCAACATAGTGATGTTCACCATTGAAACTACTCCATCTCACGTGATGATCGGACATGGTTTAGTTGATATGGATCACGTGATCACTTAGAAGATTAGAGGGATGTCTATCTAAGTGGGAGTTCTTAAGTAATATGATTAATTGAACTTTAATTTATCATGAACTTAGTCCTGGTAGTATTAGCATATCTATGTTGTAGATCAATAGCTCGCGTTGTTGCTTTCATATGTTTATTTTGATATGTTCCTAGAGAAAATTGTGTTGAAAGATGTTAGTAGCAATGATGCGGATTGAATCCGTGATCTGAGGTTTATCCTCATTGCTGCACAGAAGAATTATGTCCTTGATGCACCGCTAGGTGACAGACCTATTGCAGGAGCAGATGCAGACGTTATGAACGTTTGCCTAGCTCAATATGATGACTACTTGATAGTTTAAGTGCACCATGCTTAACGGCTTAGAATCGGGACTTCAAAGACGTTTTGAACGTCATGGAGCATATGAGATGTTCCAGAAGTTGAAGTTAATATTTCAAGAAAATACCCGAGTTGAGAGATATGAAGTCTCCAACAAGTTCTATAGCTAAAAGATGGAGGAGAATCGCTCAACTAGTGAGCATGTGCTCAGATTGTCTGGGTACTACAATCGCTTGAATCAAGTGGGAGTTAATCTTCCAGATAAGATAGTGATTGACAGAATTCTCTAGTCACCATCACCAAGTTAGTAGAACTTCGTGATGAACTATAATATGCAAGGGATAACGGAAACGATTCCCAAGCTCTTCGTGATGCTGAAATCGACGAAGGTAGAAATCAAGAAAAACATCAAGTGTTGATGGTTGACAAGACCACTAGTTTCAAGAAAAGGGCAAAGGGAAGAAGGGGAACTTCAAGAAGAACGGCAAGCGAGTTGCTGCTCAAGTGAAGAAGCCCAAGTCTAGACCTAAGCCTGAGACTAAGTGCTTCTGCTGCAAAGGGACTGGTCACTGGAAGCGGAACTACCCCAAGTATTTGGCGGATAAGAAGGATGGCAAAGTGAACAAAGGTATATTGGTATACATGTTATTGATGTGTGCTTTACTAGTGTTTATAGCAACCCCTCGGTATTTGATATTGGTTCAGTTGCTAAGAGTAGTAACTCGAAACAGGAGTTGCAGAATAAACAGAGACTAGTTAAGGGTGAACTGATGATGTGTGTTGGAAGTAGTTCCAAGATTGATATGATCATCATCGCACACTCCCCTATACTTTCGGGATTAGTGTTGAACCTAAATAAGTGTTATTTGGTTTTTGCGTTGAGCATGAATATGATTTGATCATGTTTATTGCAATACGGTTATTCATTAAAGTCAGAGAATAATTGTTGTTCTGTTTACATGAATAAAACCTTCGATGGTCATACACCCAATGAAACAAGTTCATTGGATCTCGATCGTAGTGATACACATATTCATAATATTGAAACCAAAAGATGCAAAGTTAATAATGATGGCGCAACTTATTTGTGGCACTGCCGTTTAGGTCATATTGGTGTAAAGCGCATGAAGAAACTCCATGCTGATGGGCTTTTGGAATCACTTGATGCTTGTGAACCATGCCTTATGGGCAAGATGACTAAAACGCCGTTCTCCGGAACAATGAAGCAAGCAACAGATTTGTTGGAAATCATACATACTGATGTATGTGGTCCGATGAATATTAAGGCTTGCAGCAGGTATCATTATTTTCTAACCTTCACAGATGATTTGAGCAGATATGGGGATATCTACTTGATGAAACATAAGTCTGAAACATTTGAATAGTTCAAAGAATTTCAGAGTGAAGTGGAAAATCATCGTGACAAGAAGATAAGGTTTCCACGATCTGATCGCGGAGACGAATATTTGAGTTACGAGTTTGGTCTTCAATTAAAACAATGTGGAATAGTTTCACAAATTCATGCCACCTGGAACACCACAGCATAATGGTGTGTCCGAACATCATAACCGTACTTTATTGGATATAGTACAATCTATGATGTTTCTTACCGATTTACCACTATCGTTTTGGGGTCATGCATTAGAGACAGCTGCATTCACGTTAAATAGGGCACCATCAAAATCCGTTGAGACGACGCCTTATGAACTGTGGTTTGGCAAGAAACCAAAGTTGTCGTTTCTTAAAGTTTGGGGTTGCGATGCTTATATGAAAAAGGTTCATCCTGATAAGCTCAAACCCAAATCAGAGAAATATGTCTTCATAGGATACCCAAAGGAGACAGTTGGGTACACCTTCTATCACAGATCCGAAGGCAAGACATTCGTTGCTAAGAATGGATCCTTTCTAGAGAAGGAGTTTCTCTCGAAAGAAGTGAGTGGGAGGAAAGTAGAACTCGATGAGGTAACTGTACCTGCTCCATAATTGGAAAGTAGTTCATCACAGAAATCTGTTCCTGTGACTCCTGCACCAATTAGTGAGGAAGATAATGATGATGATCATGTAACTTCGGATCAAGTTACTACCAAACCTCGTAGGTCAACCAGAGTGAGATCCGCACCAGAGTGGTACGGTAATCCTATTCTGGAGGTCATGTTACTTGACCATGATGAACCTACGAACTATGAGGAAGCGATGATGAGCCCAGATTCCGATAAATGGCTTGAGGCCATGAAATCTGAGATAGGATCCATGTATGAGAACAAAGTGTGGACTTTGGTGGACTTGCCCGATGATCGGCAAGCCATTGATAATAAATGGATCTTCAAGAGGAAGACGGACACTGATAGTAGTGTTACTATCTACAAAGCTAGAATTGTCGCAAAAGTTTTCGACAAGTTCAAGGTGTTGACTACGATGAGAGTTTCTCACTCGTATCTATGCTTAAGTCTGTCCGAATCATGTTAGCAATTGTCGCATTTTATGAAATCTGGCAAATGAATAAACAAAACTGCATTCCTTAATGGATTTATTAAGAAGAGTTGTATGTGATGCAACAAGAAGGTTTTGTCAATCCTAAAGGTGCTAACAAAATATGCAAGCTCCAGCGATTCATTTATGGACTGGTGCAAGTATCTCGGAGTTGGAATATATGCTTTGATAAGTTGATCAAAGCATATAGTTTTATACAGACTTGCGGTGAAGCCTGTATTTACTAGAAAGTGAGTGGGAGCACTACAGCATTTCTGATAAGTATATGTGAATGACATATTGTTGATCAGAGATAATGTAGAATTATTCTGCAAAGCATAAAGGAGTGTTTGAAAGGAGTTTTTCAAAGAAAGACCTCGGTGAAGCTGCTTACATATTGAGCATCAAGATCTATAGAGATAGATCAAGACGCTTGATAAGTTTTTTCAATAAGTACAAACCTTGACAAGATTTTGAAGTAGTTCAAAATGGAGCAGTCAAAGAAAGAGTTCTTGCCTATGTTACAAGGTGTGAAGTTGAGTAAGACTCAAAGCCCGACCACGGCAGAAGATAGAAAGAGAATGAAAGTCATTCCCTATGCCTCAGTCATAGGTTCTATAAAGTATGCCATGCTGTGTACCAGATCTATTGTATACCATACACTATGTTAAGAGAGGGAGTACAATAGTGATCTAGGAGTAGATCAATGGACAGCGGTCAAAATTATCCTTACTGGAATAAGGATATGTTTCTCGATTACGGAGGTGACAAAAGGTTCGCCGTAAAGGGTTACGTCGATGCAAGTTTTGACACTGATCCAGATGACTCTAAGTCTCAATCTGGATACATATTGAAAGTGGGAGCAATTAGCTAGAGTAGCTCCATGCAGAGCATTGTTGACATAGAAATTTGCAAATATAATGCGGATCTAATGTGGCAGACCCGTTGACTAAACTTCTCTCACAAGCAAAACATGATCACTTTTTGGGTCTTAATCACAATAGCGATGTGAACTAGATTATTGAATCTAGTAACCTTGGTGTTAGTCACATGAGATGTGAAGCCAATCACATAAGATGTAATGTTAAATCACATGGCGATGTGATCTAGATTATTGACTCTAGTGCAAGTGGGAGACTGAAGGAAATATGCCCTAGAGGCAATAATAAAGTTATTATTTATTTCCTTATATCATGATAAATGTTTATTATTCATGCTAGAATTGTATTAACCGGAAACATAATACATGTGTGAATACATAGACAAACAGAAGTGTCACTAGTATGCCTCTACTTGACTAGCTCGTTAATCAGAAGATATGTTTCCTAACCATGAACAAAGAGTTGTTATTTGATTAACGGGATCACATCATTAGAAGAATGATGTGATTGACATGACCCATTCCATTAGCTTAGCACCCGATCGTTTAGTATGTTGCTATTGCTTCTTCATGACTTATACATGTTCCTATGACTATGAGATTATGCAACTCCCGTTTGCCGGAGGAACACTTTGTGTGCTACCAAACGTCACAACGTAACTGGGTGATTATAAAGGAGCTCTACAGGTGTCTCCAAAGGTACATGTTGGGTTGGCGTATTTCGAGATTAGGATTTGTCACTCCGATTGTCGGAGAGGTATTCTCTGGCCCTCTCGGTAATGCACATCACATAAGCCTTGCAAAGCATTGCAACTAATGAGTTAGTTGTGAGATGATGTATTACGGAACGAGTAAAGAGACTTAACGAGTAACGAGATTGAACTAGTAACATACCGATGACAAAGGGAACAACGTATGTTGTTATGCGGTCTGACCGATAAAGATCTTCGTAAAATATGTAGGAGCCAATATGAGCATCCAGGTTCCGCTATTGGTTATTGACCGGAGACGTGTCTCGGTCATGTCTACATTGTTCTCGAACCGTAGGGTCCGCACGCTTAAGGTTTCGATGACAGTTATATTATGAGTTTATGAGTTTTGATGTACCGAAGGAGTTCGGAGTCCCGGATGAGATCGGGGACATGATGAGGAGTCTCGAAATGGTCGAGACGTAAAGATCGATATATTGGACGACTATATTCGGACATCGGAAAGGTTTCGAGTGATTCGGGTATTTTTCGCCCCTTAGCCCCTAGGGAGAACTACTCCCTCCTCGTCATGGAGAGCACTGGGATGATGAAGATGGCCACCGGAGAGGGATTGCCCCCTCCGGCAGGGTGCCAGAACGGGTCTAGATTGGCTTTTGGTGGCTACGGAGGCTTCTGGCGGCGGAACTCCCGCTCTATTGTGCTCCTCGATGTTTTTAAGGTATATGGAGATATATTGTAGCACAGACCTCAAACAGTCTGATCTCTGTGCTCCGGTGTCATCCCTGGATCAGTAATGCTGACACCACACAGTACTCGAAGGATTTACAGAGTAGCAATCACACACTTATTACATCGAGAGTCTCAAAAGAGAACTTATTACAATAAATATGGCTTAAGGCCATCTAATAACGATAACAGCGGAAGGCTTGGAAGATAAGTGAGTCCATCAACTCCAACGGCATCACTGAGTATAGAACCACGACCTAAAATCTCAATCGTCGTCTGAAAAGTCTGCAACATTAACGTTGCAGCCCGAAAACGGGTCAGCACATGGAATATGCTGGCAAGGTAACACATAGAGAGTAATGGAATGCAACAACTATACTATATGCATATTTGGCTGGTGGAAAGCTCTATGGCTACAGTTTTTGCGTAAAGCCAATTTTTCCCTGCTTCAAAGGAATAAATTTAATTACTATCATGGTGGTTGTTAAACATTGAGAATGGTTGACAGCATTCTCAATCCCAATTAAATAACATCTTTAAAACCCAACAAATTTAACTTTAGAGTAACATGTTGAGATTCACATGATAATCCAGGTACTAGATACTCAAGATGTCCATAACCGGGGACACGGCTAACCATGATTAGTTTATTACACTCTGCAGAGGTTTGCGCACTTTTCCCCACAAGACTCGATCGCCTCCGTTGGATTTCTCGCACTACATGGTGTTTGAGAAACGGATGACCGAGACATAGTCTTTCAGAAGCGCTAGCACCTTACGATCGGGTAGACCGTACCACCTACATCCCCTACATCTGCTAGTCTACCACTGTAAGAGTTCGCACAACTTAGTCAACTATGCCAGAGCCCATAATGGCTTATGGCTGCACACGGAAGTTTCTAGTATGAATAATCTCATGATCCCTTTGATCCTGGGTGGCGGTCCAAAAGAAAACAGGCAAGTCCTGGAAACCCCAGGTGCCTCAATCCACCCAGATGTGTGTTTAAGTTGCCACCTTAGGTAAACCATTAATTATCAATCTCACATCTGTCATGGATTTCACTCACCCAATCCACGTCTACTAGCATAGCATGGCATAATAAGAAAACATAGAAGTAACTCCCAAAGGTTTGATAATAAACAGGTAATAGGTACTACCTCATCTACTTCCCATCCCACAATTTAATTAGATCCTAATCATGCAATGTGTGAGGATTGATCTAATGCAATAAAACAGGGTTGTAGAAAAAGGTATGATCAAAGTGTTACTTGCCTTGCTGATGATCCGCGAAACCTAGAGATTCGAAGTAACAGGCGGCGCACTCCGGGTATTCTATCGCAGACAACCAAACAAGCATACAATAAGTACTCATCTAATGCACAGTTAGAACTCAAATAGAAGATCTAACCAGAAAGTTCAACTTAAGAACCCTGGTTTGCAAAAAGAATCAAATCGAATGAAGCAAAAGAAATCAAACAGCGAAAGAAAACAACTTCGTTCTAGTAATCTGGATCTAGGGCAAATTTTACAGTAGCAAAAACTTGTTTAATTTGGTTATTCGGAAAGAGGATTTCGAGACGAAACTCCAGGCGCTTGAATCGCCTGATTCCGATAAACGAGCGAAAAGTTATACTAAAACGAAAATCGGATCGGAAATTGCGATCAGAAAATAACCGTGAAAAAATCCGACGAAAAGAAAAACGACGAACAGATTTATTTTTTTAACGGCACGGAAGTCGAGGCAGCGGCGAACCTCGGGTGGCGCGCAACTCCGGCGGCGGGCTGGGGCTGGCTAGGGTTAGGCGGCGGCGGCGGGCTGGCTCGGCTCGGGCCTCGGGCGCGCCTTATAAAGGCCCTAGCCAGGCGGAGTCCTGGCCGAGTACAGCCCAAAGTCGGTTCCGCGTTTTTTTTAATAATTCCGCTCGGAAGAAAAATAAAAAGAAATACTAAACGGACTCCAAAAATCACGAAATAAATTTTCCCGGGTTTCTAAAATCAAGCCCGATAAAGTGAACATTTATCTGGGCCCAAACTACAACTTTAAAAAAACGCGCATTTTTCCTAAAATCAAATAAAATACCAAAAAACTCTGAAATAAAACTTATTTGATTTTTTAATTAAATCCTCAATATTTCTATATTTTGGGAAAGTCATTTTATTCCCTCTCTCATATTTTTGCAATAGAAATAATTGATGATAAAATAAATAAAATCAAATGATCCTGTTTACATAATTTGAGAAAACTCAAATATGTAAATAATGAAATCCCCAACTCTCTCCCTGGGTCCTTGAGTTGCTTAGGATTTTCTAGGATCAAAACCAAAAGCAAAATAAAACATGATATGCATGATGACCTAATGTATAACATTCCAAATTGAAAATTTGGGATGTTACAAACCACCCCCCTTAAGATGAATCTCGCCCTCGAGATTCGGGTTGGCTAGAAAATAGGTGAGGGTGGTCTTTGAGCAAATCTTCCTCTCGCTCCCAGGTGGCTTCATCCTCCGTGTGGTGACTTCATTGAACTTTGCAAAACTTGATAACCTTGCTGCGAGTAACTCGGCTGGCAAACTCGAGAATCTTGACTGGTTTCTCCTCATAGGTCAAATTGTTATCCAACTGAATTGCTTCCAATGGCACTGAGTCTCTCAAAGGTATGTCAGCCATCTCCGCGTGACACTTCTTCAACTGAGAAACGTGGAACACATCATGAACTCCTGTCAATCCTTCTGGCAATTCCAACTTGTAAGCCACTTCTCCCATACGCTCCAAAACTCGATATGGCCCTACAAATCGTGGCGCTAACTTCCCTTTAAATCCAAAGCGCTTAATCCCTCGAAGTGGGGATACTCGAAGATAAGCTCTGTCTCCAACTTCGTCCCATGACAACGGTGTCCTGCACCTCCTTCCGTACAAAGCTTCGAAAGGTGCCATCTTCAAACTGGTCTGATAGCTATTATTATAAGAGAACTCTGCATATGGCAAATTATCGTCCCAACTAGATCCATAATCTAGCGCACAAGCTCTCAGCATATCCTCCAAAATCTGATTGACTCTCTCGGTCTGTCCATCTGTCTGCGGATGAAAAGCTGTACTAAATTCTAGCCTAGTACCCAAAGTCTCATGCAACTGCTTCCAGAACTTTGAGGTAAACTGGGTTCCTCTATCTGATACGATGCTCCTCGGAACTCCATGCAAACATCCGATCCTGGTCACATATATCTTTGCCAACTTAGCACTGGTGTAAGTGGTCTTTACTGGGATGAAATGTGCTACCTTCGTCAATCGATCGACTACAACCCAAATCGAGTCATAGCCTGAACGAGTCCTTGGTAATCCCGTGATAAAATCCATGCCTAGCTTATCCCACTTCCATTTGGGTATCGGCAATGGTTGCAACAATCCTGCTGGCTTCTGATGCTCTGCCTTTACTCTCTGACATACGTCACAAACTGCTACATACTCCGCAATATCCTTCTTCATTCCGGTCCACCAGAAAATATCCTTCAAATCCAAATACATCTTGGTATTTCCTGGGTGAATCGAATATGGTGAATCATGTGCCTCTTGTGGAATCAACTTCCTAATCTCCGGGTCATTGGGCACATAAACACGGTCTTCAAACCATAGGGTGTCGTGCTCATCCTCACGAAATCCTTTCGCCTTTCCTTTGCTCAGTTTCTCCTTAATATAGGCAATCTCCTTGTCAGTTTTCTGAGCTTCCCTGATTTTATCCATCAAGGTTGACTGAATTTCTAGCGCTGCTACATAGCCTCTCGGAACTATTTCCACACATAGTTCACGAAGATTTTCTGCTAACTCCTTGGGTATTTCTCCCGTCATTAGTGTATTGACATGACTCTTACGGCTCAATGCATCAGCTACTACATTAGCCTTCCCTGGATGATAATGCAATTTCATATCATAATCCTTGATGAGCTCCAACCATCTCCTTTGTCTGAGATTCGACTCCTTCTATGTGAAAATGTACTTCAAACTCTTGTGATCCGTGTACACCTCACAATGGTTTCCAATGAGGAAATGTCTCCATGTCTTCAATGCATGCACTACGGCTGCTAACTCCAAATCATGCGTGGCATAATTAAATTCATGGGGCTTCAGTTGTCTTGAGGCATATGAAACAACTCTCCCTTCCTGCATAAGCACTGCTCCAAGTCCTCGACGTGAAGCGTCGCAATACACCTCATAATCCTTGGTTTGATCTGGCAAAATCAACACTGGTGAGGTAACCAAGCGTTTCTTCAACTCCTGGAAACTAGCCTCACACTCCTCAGTCCATTTGAACTTGGTATCCTTCTTCAGCAACTCCGTCATAGGCTTCGAAATCTTTGAAAAATTCTCAATAAACCTACGGTAGTATCCTGCGAGTCCAAGAAAACTCCAGATCTCTCCAACTGTTGTTGGTGCTTCCCACTTGGTCACGGTTTCAACTTTAGCGGGATCCACTGCTATACCTTCTCTGGTTATAACGTGTCCGAGGAATCCTACTTCCTTCAACCAAAACTCACATTTGCTGAACTTGGCATATAATTGAATTTCTCTGAGCTTTCCAAGTACCAAACGCAAATGCTCCTTATGCTCCTCTTCATTCTTTGAATATACCAGGATATCATCAATGAACACTACGACGAACTTATCCAAAAACTCCATAAACACTTTGTTCATCATGTTCATAAAATAGGCAGGCGCGTTAGTCAGACCAAATGACATAACGGTATACTCATACAGTCCATATCTTGTGGTGAATGCTGTCTTAGGTATGTCCTGCTCTCGGATCTTCAACTGGTGGTATCCTGATCGCAAATCAATCTTGGAAAATACTTTAGCTCCTTGCAATCGATCAAACAGATCATTGATCATTGGTAGCGGGTACTTGTTCTTGATTGTTACTTCGTTCAATCCTCGATAATCAACAACCATTCTTAACGATCCATCCTTCTTCTCCACTAGAAGTACTGGTGATCCCCAAGGCGAAGAACTTGGGCGAATATATCCCTTATCCAGTAACTCCTTAATCTGCTTCTTAATTTCCACCAAATCCTTTGTTTGCATCCTATATGGTCGCTTCGATATTGGCCCAGTGCCTGGTAAAAGCTCAATCAAGAACTCAATGTCTCTATCCGGTGGCATGCCTGGCAACTCTTTGGGAAATACATCAGGAAAATCCTTTACCACTGGTACTTCCTCCTGCGCAACTCCTGATAAGGAATTTACTTGTGTCCTCTTTGGCACATGCCGGGATACATACTTGATCCTTCTTCCTTCTGGTGTGGTAAGCAAAATTGACTTACTAGCACACTCAATATTCCCTTCATACTTTGATAACCAATCCATGCCTAATATCACATCCAGTCCTTGAGATTCCAATACTATTAGGTCTAAGGGGAAAACATAGTTACCAATCCTTAATGGTAACCGATCACACCATAGACTTGCCACATACTCTGCTCCTGGCGAGGTTACTAACATGGGTGACCTAAGGGCTTGGGTTGGTAGGTTATACTTATCCACAAATACCCTTGATATGTATGAATGCGATGCACCAGTATCAATAAGAACGAGTGCAGTAAATGACTTAACCAAAAACTTACCTATTACTGCATCGGGCTGAGCTTCAACCTTCTCCACATTAACGTGGTTCACCTGTCCCCTGTTGAAAGGGTTCGGCTTCTTTCCAGAATTTCCATTGCCATTTTGGCCTTCAGGACATTCATTTGCATAATGTCCTGGCTTCGAACACTTATAGCAAGTGACGTGGCTCAAGTCCTTCTTGGCTGGGGTTGATGGGGTGCTGCGGTTATGGCCATTGCTTCCTCCATTCCCATTACCATTCTTGGTGCCATTGTGATTGTGCGAGCTACCTACTCCATGGGTATGCTGAAAATGTCCTCCCAGTCTAGGGGTAAAACGAGGTTTCTGCTGAGCTCCTGAATTATACTTTCCTTGTCCATACTTCCTCTTGCGGTTCTCAATCTGCTGCTGCTTCCCTTCAATCATAAGAGCACGATCTACCAACTCCTGGTAGTTGTTGAAGGTGGCTACCATCAATTGCATACTCAACTCATCATTCAATCCTTCCAGAAATTTCTCCTGCTTAGCTGCATCCGTAGCAACGTCATCTAGGGCATAACGTGCTAGCTTACTAAACTCCTCCACATACTGGCCAACTGTCCGTCCTCCTTGGCGCAAGTTATGAAACTCACGTTTCTTCATGGCCATTGCTCCTGCTGAAACATGGGCAGTACGAAAAGCCTGGTGAAACTGGTCCCATGTGACAGTGTCGACTGGGAAGGTGGCTGTGAAATTCTCCCACCAGGATGCTGTGGGTCCTTCTAACTGATGTGCGGCAAACTTCACCTTCTCCGTATCTGTGCATCCTGCTGTGGTCAACTCCCTAGCTGTCTTGCGGAGCCAATCATCTGCTACTATCGGCTCGGTGCTACTGGAAAACACCGGCAGATTCAGCCTAAGAAAACGGGCTAAGTGGTCAATAGGTGGTGGTGGTGGTGGTGGGTTGTTGTGGTTCCCCTGATTCTGATTCTGAACTAGCAACTGCATCAGGGTGTTCTGCTACTGGATCAACTAGGTGAGCTCCGGCGGAAAGGCAAATCCGGGGTCACGTCTCGGAGGCATCTGAGGGTTTAGAAAAGATGAGATGTAAGAATAGAGGGGCTCTAAAGAGAAAACACTACCCATATGCACATGAGGCAAAAGCAAACAATTCACTTCAATTAATCAAACAAGGGCATACAATCGATCTAACTATCGCAAAAGTGCTCGGACTACTAAATTTACATGGTGGACTACTACTACTGGTGAGGTGGTCTGCTAGAAATATTCTACGGTTGTAGACTCCATGATATCTGCTCCTGCTTCATCAACATAGTCATCATTGCTACTATCTTGTTCCGAGTCGGTGCCGTCAATGATGATGTAGTCTTCCGGGCTAATCTCCTTGGGTTCCTCGTCTTCATCTACTGGTGTCGGGCCTCCCATAAATACTGCTAGCTTCATAGTTAGGTCGGCATTCTTATCCACCAATACTTCAATTTCTTCTTCATAATCTTCACGTGTAGCCTTGAGTTCTTCCTCCAGTTCCTTGATTCTGATCTTAGCCTTCTTCAGATCTATCATGTCGGCGCACATCTGATTCTCCTGTCGTCGAATGTGCTGATTTAACTCCTGAATAAAAGCGGCAATTGATCTATCTTTCCTGGTGCTGATCATCTCTCAGTGTTCATCTCGGCGCCCACAAATCTGGTAGATAGTATCCTTGAGATCCTTGCGGTAGATTTCTCCAATGCGTCCCATGGCGATGTGAGCTGCCATACTCTTTCCTAGACTCCAAGTTGGTGCATCAAAAGAAAACTCTATGGGCTCAGTGACTGGCATGAACGTCCTTCCTGGAACTTGAACTTGAATCATCCAGCGCTCTTCTTCGGGTAAGGGGGCGTTGTAGGTTCCCGTGAAGCTTGGTATTCCTATGTTCAGGTATCTAGTGACTTCCTTCAAGTGGCGTCCAAAGGGTGTATCCTCATCTGGTTGGGTGAACTTGTTCCTTGCATCCGCCATCCTAAAGAGTAGAAAAGATGAGAAGTCAGAAGAGAAGAGAGTGAGTAGTGATCTAGGTCTTTGGCTTAGTGGTCGTGTCCTATAGTCAGCGTGTGCTCTGATACCATCTCTGTAGCGACCAGACCTCAAACAGTCTGATCTCTGTGCTCCGGTGTCATCCCTGGATCAGTAATGCTGACACCACACAGTACTCGAAGGATTTATAGCAGAGTAGCAATCACACACTTATTACATCGAGTGTCTCAAAAGAGAACTTATTACAATAAATATGGCTTAAGGCCATCTAATAACGATAACAGCGGAAGGCTTGGAAGATAAGTGAGTCCATCAACTCCAACGGCATCACTGAGTATAGAACCACGACCTAAAACTCCTTAATCGTCGTCTGAAAAGTCTGCAACATTAACGTTGCAGCCCGAAAACGGGTCAGCACATGGAATATGCTGGCAAGGTAACACATAGAGAGTAATGGAATGCAACAACTATACTATATGCATATTTGGCTGGTGGAAAGCTCTATGGTTACAGTTTTTGCGTAAAGCCAATTTTTCCCTACTTCAAAGGAATAAATTTAATTACTATCATGGTGGTTGTTAAACATTGAGAATGGTTGACAGCATTCTCAATCCCAATTAAGTAACATCTTAAAACCCAACAAATTTAACTTTAGAGTAACATGTTGAGATTCACATGATAATCCAGGTACTAGATACTCAAGATGTCCATAACCGGGGACACGGCTAACCATGATTAGTTTATTACACTCTGCAGAGGTTTGCGCACTTTTCCCCACAAGACTCGATCGCCTCCGTTTGGTTTCTCGCACTACATGGTGTTTGAGAAGACGGATGACCGAGACATAGTCTTTCAGAAGCGCTAGCACCTTACGATCGGGTAGACCGTACCACCTACATCCCCTATATCTGCTAGTCTACCACTGTAAGAGTTCGCACAACTCAGTCAACTATGCCAGAGCCGATAATGGCTTGTGGCTGCACACGGAAGTTTCTAGTATGAAAAATCTCATGATCCCTTTGGGCCTGGGTGGCGGTCCAAAAGAAAACAGGCAAGTGCTGGTAACCCCAGGTGCCTCAATCGACCCAGATGTGTGTTAGGTTGCCACCTTAGATAAACCCTTATTTATAAATCTCACATATGTCATGGATATCACTCCACCCAATCCACGTCTACTAGCATAGCATGGCATAATAAGAAAACATAGAAGTAACTCCCAAAGGTTTGATAATAAACAGGTAATAGGTACTACCTCATCTACTTCCCATCCCACAATTTAATTAGATCCTAATCATGCAATGTGTGAGGATTGATCTAATGCAATAAAACAGGGTTGTAGAAAAAGGTATGATCAAAGTGTTACTTGCCTTGCTGATGATCCGCGAAACCTAGAGATTCGAAGTAACAGGCGGCGCACTCCGGGTATTCTATCGCAGACAACCAAACAAGCATACAATAAGTACTCATCTAATGCACAGTTAAAACTCAAATAGAAGATCTAACCAGAAAGTTCAACTTAAGAACCCTGGTTTGCAAAAAGAATCAAATCGAACGAAGCAAAAGAAATCAAACAGCGAAAGAAAACAACTTCGTTCTAGTAATCTGGATCTAGGGCAAATTTTACAGTAGCAAAAACTTGTTTAAGTTGGTTATTCGGAAAGAGGATTTCGAGACGAAACTCCAGGCGCTTGAATCGCCTGATTCCGATAAACGAGCGAAAAGTTATACTAAAACAAAAATCGGATCGGAAATCGCGATCAGAAAATAACCGCGAAAAAAATCCGACAAAAAGAAAAACGACGAACATAATTTTTTTTTTAGCGGTACGGAAGTCGAGGCGGTGGCGAACCTCAGGCGGCGCGCAACTCCGGCGGCGGCGGCGGGCTGGGGCTGGCTAGGGTTAGGCGGCGGCGGCGGGCTGGCTCGGCTCGGGCCTCGGGCGCGCCTTATAAAGGCCCCGGCCAGGCGGGAGTCCTGGCCGAGTACGGCCCAAAGTCGGTTCCGCGTTTTTTTAATAATTCCGCTCGGAAGAAAAATAAAAAGAAATACTAAACGGACTCCAAAAATCACGAAATAAATTTTTCCGGGTTTCTAAAATCAAGCCCGATAAAGTGAACATTTATCTGGGCCCAAACTACAACTTTAAAAAAATGCGCATTTTTCCTAAAATCAAATAAAATACCAAAAAACTCCGAAATAAAACTTATTTGATTTTTTATTAAATCCTCAATATTTCTATATTTTGGGAAAGTCATTTTATTCCCTCTCTCATATTTTTGCAATAGAAATAATTGATGATAAAATAAATAAAATCAAATGATCCTGTTTAAATAATTTGAGAAAACTCAAATATGTAAATAACGAAATCCCCAACTCTCTCCGTGGGTCCTTGAGTTGCTTAGGATTTTCTAGGATCAAAACCAAAAGCAAAATAAAACATGATATGCATGATGACCTAATGTATAACATTCAAATTGAAAATTTGGGATGTTACATATATAGGCGGAAGAAGTACGTCAGGGGGGCCACGAGGGGCCCACGAGGGTGGAGGGCACGCCCCCCTACCTCGTGGCTGTTGGGGAACGTAGCAGAATTTTAAAATTTTCTACGCATCACCAAGATCAATCTATGGAGTCATCTAGCAACTAGGGAGAGGGGAGTGCATCTACATACCCTTGTAGATCGCGAGCGGAAGCGTTCAAGAGAACGGGGTTGATGGAGTCGTACTCGTCGTGTTCCAAATCACCGATGACCTTGCACCGAACGGATGGCACCTCCACGTTCAACACACGTACGGTTGGGAAGACATCTCCTCCTTCTTGATCCAGCAAGGGGGAAGGAGAGGTTGATGGAGATCCAGCAGCACGACGGCGTGGTGGTGGAAACTGCGGTGATCTCGGCAGGGTTTCGCCAAGCTCAGTGAGAGGGAGAGGTGTCACGGGAGGGAGAGGTTTAGTCAACGGATCTGCCACATTCAGGTCCGTATGTACTTTACAAATATCTATGTCTCCATTTTGAACACTTTCAAGAATGGATTTGAAGCGACTCTTGATATGCCTGGTCTTCCTGTGAAACCTGGGCTCCTTGGCAAGGGCAATAGCTCCAGTGTTGTCACAGAAGAGAGTCATCGGGCCTGACGCATTGGGAATGACTCCTAGGTCGGTAATGAACTCCTTCACCCAGATTGCTTCTTGTGCTGCCTCCGAGGCTGCCATGTACTCTGCTTCACATGTAGATCCCGCCACAACGCTTTGCTTGCAACTGCACCAGCTTACTGCCCCACCATTCAAAATATACACGTATCCGGTTTGTGACTTAGAGTCATCCAGATCTGTGTCGAAGCTAGCATCGACGTAACCCTTTACGACGAGCTCTTCGTCACCTCTTAAACGAGAAACATATCCTTAGTCCTCTTCAGGTACTTCAGGACATTCTTGACTGCTGTCCAGTGTTCCATGCCGGGATTACTTTGGTACCTTCCTACCAAACTTACGGCAAGGTTTACATCAGGTCTGGTACACAGCATAGCATACATGATAGACCCTATGGCCGAGGCATAGGGGACGACACTCATCTTTTCTCTATCTTCTGCCGTGGTCGGGCATTGAGCCGTGCTCAATCTCGTACCTTGCAACACAGGCAAGAACCCCTTCTTTGACTGATCCATATTGAACTTCTTCAATATCTTGTCAAGGTACGTACTCTATGAAAGACCAATGAGGCGTCTCGATCTATCTCTATAGATCTTGATGCCTAATATGTAAGCAGCTTCTCCAAGATCCTTCATTGAAAAACACTTGTTCAAGTAGGCCTTTATGCTTTCTAAGAATTCTATATCATTTCCCATCAACAGTATGTCATCCACATACAATATGAGAAATGCTACAGAGCTCCCACTCACTTTCTTGTAAATGCAGGCTTCTCCATAAGTCTGCGCAAACCCAAACGCTTTGATCATCTCATCAAAACGAATGTTCCAACTCCGAGATGCTTGCACCAGCCCATAGATCGAGCGTTGGAGCTTGCACACCTTGTCAGCATTCTTAGGATCGACAAAACCTTCCGGTTGCATCATATACAATTCTTCCTTAAGGAAACCATTAAGGAATGCCGTTTTGACGTCCATTTGCCATATCTCATAATCATAGAATGCGGCAATTGCTAACATGATTCGGACGGACTTCAGCTTCGCTACGGGTGAGAAAGTCTCATCATAGTCAACCCCTTGAACTTGTCGATAACCCTTAGCGACAAGCCGAGCTTTATAGATGGTTACATTACCATCCGCGTCTGTCTTCTTCTTAAAGATCCATTTATTTTCTATGGCTCGCCGATCATCGGGCAAGTCAGTCAAAGTCCATACTTCATTTTCATACATGGATCCTATCTCGGATTTCATGGCTTCCAGCCACTTGTCGGAATCTGGGCCCGCCATCGCTTCCTCATAGTTCGAAGGTTCACCGTTGTCTAACAACATGATTTCCAAGACAGGGTTGTCGTACCACTCTGGTGCGGAACGTGTCCTTGTGGACCTACGAAGTTCAGTAGCAACTTGATCTGAAGTTTCATGATCATCATCATTAACTTCCTCTCTAGTCGGTGCAGGCACCTCAGGAACATTTTCTTGAGTTGCGCCACTTTCCGGTTCAAGAGGTAATACTTCATCAAGTTCTACTTTCCTCCCACTTACTTCTTTCGAGAGAAACTCTTTCTATAGAAAGGATCCATTCTTGGCAACAAAGATCTTGCCTTCGGATCTGAGGTACAAGGTATACCCAATAGTTTCTTTAGGGTATCCTATGAAGACGCATTTTTCCAACTTGGGTTCGAGCTTTTCAGGTTAAAGTTTCTTGACATAAGCATCGCATCCCCAAACTTTTAGAAACGACAGCTTAGGTTTCTTCCCAAACCATAATTCATACGGTGTCGTCTCAACGGATTTTGAAGGAGCCCTATTTAAAGTGAATGCAGCAGTCTCTAAAGCATAGCCCCAAAATGACAGCGGTAGATCGGTAAGAGACATCATAGATCGCACCATATTCAATAGAGTGCGATTACGACGTTCGGACACACCATTACGCTGAGGTGTTCCAGGCGGCGTGAGTTGTGAAACTATTCCACATTTCCTTAAGTGTGTGCCAAATTCGCGACTCAAGTATTCTCCCCCACGATCTGATCGCAAGAACTTGATTTTCCTGTCACGTTGATTCTCAACCTCACTCTAAAATTCCTTGAACTTTTCAAAGGTCTCGGACTTGTGTTTCATTAAGTAGACATACCCATATCTACTCAAGTCATCAGTGAGGGTGAGAACATAATGATAGCCACCGCGAGCCTCAACACTCATTGGACCGCACACATCAGTATGTATGATTTCCAATAAGTTGGTTGCTCGCTCCATTGTTTCTGAGAATGGGGTCTTGGTCATTTTACCCATGAGGCATGGTTCGCAAGTGTCAAATGATTCGTAATCAAGAGACTCCAAAAGTCCATCTGCATGGAGCTTCTTCATGCGTTTAACACCTATGTGACCAAGGCGGTAGTGCCACAAGTATGTGGGACTATCATTATCAACCTTACATCTTTTGGTATTCACACTATGAATATGTGTAACATTACGCTCGATATTCATTAAGAATAAACCATTCACCAGTGGAGCATGACCATAAAACATATCTCTCATATAAATAGATCAACCATTATTCTCGGATTTAAATGAGTAGCCATCTCGAATTAAACGAGATCCTGATACAATGTTCATGCTCAAAGCTGGCACTAAATAACAATTATTGAGGTTTAAAACTAATCCCGTAGGTAAATGTAGAGGTAGAGTGCCGACGGCGATCACATCGACCTTGGAACCATTCCCGACGCGCATCGTCACCTCGTCCTTCGCCAGTCTCCGCTTATTCCGCAGATCCTGCTTTGAGTTACAAATGTGAGCAACCGCACCGGCATCAAATACCCAGGAGCTACTACGAGTACTAGTAAGGTACACATCAATTACATGTATATCACATATACCTTTAGTGTTGCCGGCCTTCTTGTCCGCTAAGTATTTGGGGCAGTTCCACTTCCAGTGACCACTTCCCTTGCAATAAAAACACTCAGTCTCGGGCTTGGGTCCATTCTTTGGCTTCTTCCTGGCAGCTTGCTTACCGGGCGCGGCAACCCCCTTGACGTCCTTCTTGAAGTTCTTCTTACCCTTGCCTTTCTTAAACTTAGTGGTTTTATTCACCATCAACACTTGATGTTCCTTTTTGATCTCCACCTCCGCTGATTTCAGCATTGAATATACCTCAGGAATGGTCTTTTCCATCCCCTGCATATTGAAGTTCATCACAAAGCTCTTGTAGCTCGGTGGAAGCGACTGAAGGATTCTGTCAATGACCGCGTCATCCGGGAGATTAACTCCCAGCTGAGTCAAGCGGTTATGCAACCCAGACATTTTGAGTATGTGCTCACTGACAGAACTATTTTCCTCCATCTTACAACTGAAGAACTTGTCGGAGACTTCATATCTCTTGACCCGGGCATGAGCTTGGAAAACCATTTTCAGCTCTTCGAACATCTCATATGCTCCGTGTTGCTCAAAACGCTTTTGGAGCCCCGGTTCTAAGCTGTAAAGCATGCCGCACTGAACGAGGGAGTAATCATCAGCACGTGACTGCCAAGCGTTCATAACGTCTTGGTTCTCTGGGATGGGTGCGTCACCTAGCGGTGCTTCTAGGACATAATCTTTCTTGGCAGCTATGAGGATGATCCTCAGGTTCCGAACCCAGTCCGTATAGTTGCTGCCCTCATCTTTCAGCTTGGTTTTCTCTAGGAACGCGTTGAAGTTGAGGGCAACATTAGCATGGGCCATTTGATCTACAAGACATAATGTAAATATTTTAGACTAAGTTCATGATAATTAAGTTCATCTAATCAAATTATTCAATGAACTCCCACTCAGATAGACATCCCTTAGTCATCTAAGTGAAACATGATCCGAGTCAACTAGGCCGTGTCTGATCATCACGTGAGACGGACTAGTCAACATCGGTGAACATCTTCATGTTGATCGTATCTTCTATACGACTCATGCTCGACCTTTCGGTCTTCCGTGTTCCGAGGCCATGTCTGTACATGCTAGGCTCGTCAAGTCAACCTAAGTGTATTGCATGTGTAAATCTGGCTTACACCCGTTGTATTCGAACGTTAGAGTCTATCACACCCGATCATCACGTGGTGCTTCGAAACAACGAACCTTCGCAACGGTGCACAGTTAGGGGGGACACTTTCTTGAAATTATTACGAGGGATCATCTTATTTAAGCTACCGTTGTTCTAAGCAAATAAGATGCAAAACATGATAAACATCACATGCAATCAAATAGTGACATGATATGGCCAATATCATTTGCTCCTTTTGATCTCCATCTTCGGGGCGCCATGATCATTGTCGTCACCGGCATGACACCATGATCTCCATCATCATGTCTTCTTGAAGTTGTCTCGTCATCTATTACTTCTACTACTATGGCTAACGCTTTAGCAATAAAGTAAAGTAATTACATGACGTTTATGTTGACACGCAGGTCATAAATAAATTAAGACAACTCCTATGGATCCTGCCGGTTGTCATACTCATCGACATGCAAGTCGTGATTCCTATTACAAGAACATGATCAATCTCATACATCACATATATCATTCATCACATCTTTTGGCCATATCACATCACACGGCACATGCGGCAAAAACAAGTTAGACGTCCTCTAATTGTTCTTGCAAGTTTTTACGTGGCTGCTATAGGTTTCTAGCAAGAACGTTTCTTACCTACGCCAAAACCACAACGTGATATGCCAATTTCTATTTACCCTTCATAAGGACTCTTTTCATCGAATCCGATCCGACTAAAGTGGGAGAGATAGACACCCGCTAGCCACCTTATGCAACTAGTGCATGTCAGTCGGTGGAACCAGTCTCACGTAAGCGTACGTGTAAGGTCAGTCCGGGCCGCTTCATCCCACGATGCCGCCGAATAAAGATAAGACTAGTAACGGCAAGTAAATTGACAATATCGACGCCCACAACTGCTTTGTGTTCTACTCGTGCATAGAAACTATGCATAGACCTAGCTCATGATGCCATTGTTGGGGAACGTAGCAGAATTTTAAAATTTTCTACGCATCACCAAGATTAATCTATGGAGTCATCTAGCAACGAGGGAGAGGGGAGTGCATCTACATACCCTTGTAGATCGCGAGCGGAAGCGTTCAAGAGAACGGGGTTGATGGAGTCGTACTCGTCGTGATCCAAATCACCGATGACCTAGCGTCGAACGGACGGCACCTCCGCGTTCAACACACGTACGGTTGGGAAGACGTCTCCTCCTTCTTGATCCAGCAAGGGGGAAGGAGAGGTTGATGGAGATCCAGCAGCACGACGACGTGGTGGTGGAAACTGCGGTGATCTCGGCAGGGCTTCGCCAAGCTCAGCGAGAGGGAGAGGTGTCGCGGGAGGGAGAGGGAGGCGCCAGGGGCTAGGGTGCGGCTGCCCTCCCTCCCCCCACTATATATAGGGCCCCTAGGGGGGGCGCTGGCCCTAGGAGATCCAATCTCCAAGGGGGCGGCGGCCAAGGGGGTGGCTTGCCCCCCAAGCAAAGTGGGGCGCCCCCCCCCATCCCTAGGGTTTCCAACCCTAGGCGCAGGGGAGGCCCAAGGGGGCGCACCAGCCCATCAGGGGCTGGTTCCCCTTCCACTTCGGCCCATGGGGCCCTCCGGGATAGGTGGCCCCACCCGGTGGACCCTCGGGACCCTTCCGGTGGTCCCGGTACAATACCGGTGTTGGGGATCGTAGCAGAAATTCAAAATTTTCTACGCATCACCAAGATCAATCTATGGAGTAATCTAGCAACGAGGGGAAGGAGAGTGCATCTACATACCCTTGTAGATCGCTAAGCGGAAGCGTTCAAGTGAACGGGGTTGATGGAGTCATACTCGTCGTGATCCAAATCACCGATGATCCTAGCGCCGAACGGACGGCACCTCCGTGTTCAACACACGTACAGCCCGGTGACGTCTCCTATGCCTTGATCCAGCAAGGGGAGAAGGAGAGGTTGGGGAAGACTCCATCCAGCAGCAGCACGATGGCGTGGTGGTGGTGGAGGAGCGCGGAACTCCAGCAGGGCTTCGCCAAGCACTACGAGAGACGAGGAGGGAGAGGGGTAGGGCTGCGCCAACAGGGAGAGGATCTCGTGTATGTTGCAGCCCCCAATACCTCAAGTATATATAGGGGAAGGGGAGGGGCTGCGCCCCCATCTAGGGTTCCCTCCCTAGGGATGGCGGCAGCCCCAAAACCCATCTAGGGTTGCGGCCAAGGGGGGAGAGAGAGGAGGCGCACCTAGGGTGGGCCTTAAGGCCCATCTGCCCTAGGGTTTGCCCCCTTCCCCTCTAGGAGGCGCCTTGGGCCTTGGTGGGAGGTGCCCCAGCCCACCTAGGGGCTGGTCCCTTCCCACTATTGGCCCATGTAGGCCTCCGGGGCTGGTGGCCCCACCTGGTGGACCCCCGGACCCCTCCGGTGGTCCCGGTACACTACCGGTGATGCCCGGAACACTTCCGATGGCCAAAACCATACTTCCTGTATATCAATCTTTACCTCTGGACCATTCCAGAACTCCTCGTGACGTCCGGGATCTCATCCGGGACTCCGACGGGCTCGGGAGTCATGCAGACATGGCCGAGACAACTCTCCGGTCAATAACCAACAGCGGGATCTGGATACCCATGTTGGCTCCCACATGCTCCACGATGATCTCATCAGATGAACCACGATGCCAAGGATTCAATCAATCACGTATACAATTCCCTTTGTCTAGCGGTACGATACTTGCCCGAGATTCGATCGTCGGTATCCCGATACCTTGTTCAATCTCGTTACCGGCAAGTCTCTTTACTTGTTCCGTAACACATCATCCCGTGATCAACTCCTTGATCACATTGTGCACATTATGATGATGTCCTACCGAGTGGGCCCAGAGATACCTCTCTGTTCACACGGAGTGACAAATCCCAGTCTCGATTCATGCCAACCCAACAGACACTTTAGGAGATACCTGTAGTGTACCTTTATAGCCACCCAGTTACGTTGTGACGTTTGGCACACCCAAAGCACTCCTACGGTATCCGGGAGTTGCACAATCTCATGGTCTAAGGAAATGATACTTGACATTAGAAAAGCTTTAGCAAACGAACTACACGATCTTTGTGCTAGGCTTAGGATTGGGTCTGTTCCATCACATCATTCTCCTAATGATGTGATCCCGTTATCAACGACATCCAATGTCCATGGTCAGGAAACCGTAACCATCTATTGATCAACGAGCTAGTCAACTAGAGGCTTACTAGGGACATGGTGTTGTCTATGTATCCGCACATGTATCTGAGTTTCCTATTGATACAATTCTAGCATGGATAATAAACGATTATCATGAACAAGGAAATATAATAATAACCAATTTATTATTGCCTCTAGGGCATATTTCCAACAGTCTCCCACTTGCACTAGAGTCAATAATCTAGTTCACATCGCCATGTGATTAACACTCACAGGTCACATCGCCATGGGACCAACATCCAAGAGTCTACTAGACTCAATGATCTAGTTCACATCACTATGTGATAAATACTCAAAGAGTTCTGGGTTTGATCATGTTATGCTTGTGAGAGAGATTATAGTCAACGGGTCTTGCCATATTCAGATCCCTATGTATTTCGCAAAACTTTATATCGTAGATGCTGGTACCACGTTCCACTTGGAGCTATTCCAAATTATTGCTCCATTATACGTATCCGGTATCTCTACTCAGAGCTGTCCGGATAGGTGTTAAGCTTGCATCGACGTAACTCTTTATGTTGAACTCTTTATCACCTCCATAACCGAGAAACATTTCCTTATTCCTCTAATGATAATTTTGACCGCTATCTGGTGATTTACTCCTAGATCACCTTTGTACCCTCTTGCCAGACATGTGGCAAGGCACACATCTGGTGCGGTACTCAGCATGGCATACCGTATAGAGCCTATGACAAGAGCATAGGGGACGACCTTCGTCCTTCCTCTTTCTTCTGCCGTGGTCAAGCTTTGAGTCTTACTCAACTTCACACCTTACAACTCAGGTAAGAACCCCTTCTTTGACTGATCTATTTTGAACTCCTTCAAAAACATGTCAAGGTGTGCGTTCTTTGAAAGTATCATCAGACGTCTTGATCTATTTCTATAGATCTTGATGCCCAATATGTAAGCATCTTTATCCAGGTCTTCCTTTGAAAATCACTCTTCAAACAACCGTTTATGCTTTCCAGAAATTCTACATCATTTCGGATCAACAATATGTCATCCACATATACTTATCAGAAATGTTGTAGTGCTCCCACTCACTTTCTTGTAAATACAAGTTTCTAGCAAACATTGTATAAACCTAAAAGCTTTGATCACTCCATCAAAACATATATTCCGATTTCGAGATGCCTGCTCTAGTCCATAGAAGGATTGCTGGAGCTAGCATACCTTTTAGCATTCTTAGGATCATCAAAACCTTTTATTGTATCACATACAACTTTTCTTACGAAAACTGGTAAGAAAACTTGTTTTGACATCCATTTGTAAGATTTCATAATCGAAAAATACAGCTAATGCTAACATGATTCCGACGGACTTAAGCATCGCTACGGTGAGAAATTCTCATCGTAGTCAACTCCTTGAACTTGTGAAAAGACTCTTTCCCACAAGTCAAGCTTCATAGACGGTAACATTACCGCCCACGTCCGTCTTCTTCTTAAAGATCCATTTATCTCAATGGCTTGCCGATCAACGGGCAAGTCCACCAAAGTCCACACTTTGTTCTGATACATGGATCCTATCTCGGATTTCATGGCTTCTAACCATTTGTCGGAATACGGGCCCTCCATCGCTTCTCCATAGTTCGTAGGTTCATTGTTGTCCAACAACATGACATCTAAGACAGGATCACCATACCACTCAGGAGTAGTACATATCCTTGTCGACCTATGAGGTTCGATATCAACTTGATCTGAAACTTCATGATCACTATCATTAGTTTCCTCTTCAACAGTCGTAGGTTCCACAGAAACATCTTTCTGTGTTGCACTACTCTCCGATTGAAGTGAGGGTTCGACAACCTCATCAAGTTCTATCTTCCTCCCACTCAATTCTTTCGAGAGAAACTCCTTCTCGAGAAAGGACCCGTTCTTGGCGACAAACATTTTGCCCTTGGATCTGAGATAAAAGGTATACCCAACTGTTACCCTTGGGTATCCTATGAAGATGTGTTTGTCCGCTTTGGGTTCGAGCTTCTCCGGCTGAAGCCTTAAGCATCGCAGCCCCAAACATTAAGAAACGACAACTTTGGTTTCTTGCCAAACCATATTCTTACGATGTCGTCTCAACGGACTTAGATGGTGTCCTATCTAAAGTGAATGCAGCTGTCTCTAACGCATAACTTCAAAATGAAAACGGCGGATCGGTAAGAGACATCATAGATCGCACCATATCTCATAAGGTTCATTTATGACGTCCGGACACACCATTACCCTGTGGTGTTCCAGGTGGCTTCAACTGTGAAACAATTCCACAATGTCTTAAATGTTTGCCAAACTCATAACTCAGAAATTCTCATTGATCAGATCGTAGGAATTTGATCTTCTTGTTATGATGATTCTTAACTTCACTCTGAAATCGCTTGAACTTTTCAAACGTTTCAGACTTGTGCTTCATTAAGTAAATATACCTATATCTACTCAAATCGTCAGTGAAGATGAGAAAATAGCGATATCCACCGCACGCTCCAATTCTCATTGGATCACACACATCTGCATGTATGATTTCCAACAAGTCACTTGCCCGTTTCATTGTACCTGAAAACGGGGTCTTAGTCATCCTGCCCATGAGGCATGGCTCGCATGTGTCAAGCGATTCAAAATCAAGTGACTCCAAACATCCATCGATATGGAGTTTCTTCATGCATCTTACGCCAATATGACCTAAGCGGCAGTGCCACAAGAAAGTGGTACTATCATTATTAACTCTACATCTTTTGGCGTGAACATGTGTATTACCACGACCGAGATTCAATGAACCATTCACATAGGGTGCATGACCATGAAAGGTATCATTCATGTAAACAGAATAACCATTATTCTCTAAATTAAATGAATAACCGTATTGCAATGAACATGATCAAATCATATTCATGCTCAACGTAGACACCTGATAACATTTATCTAGGTTCAATACTAATCCCGAAGGCAGATGGAGCGTGCGATGGTGATCTCATCAACTTTGGAAACACTTCCAACACACATCATCACCTCGCCCTCAGCCAGTCTCCGTTTAGTCGTAGCTTTTGCTTCAAGTCACCAATAATAGTAACTGAATCGGTATCCAATACCCAGGTGCTACCAGGAGTACTAGTGAGGTACACATTAATAACACGTATAAATTTTGTTGAAGTTGCCAGCCTTCTTCTCTACCATGCATTTGGGGTAATTCCGCTACCAGTGACCGTTCCCCTTACAATAGAAGCACTTAGTCTCGGGTTTGGGTTCAACCTTGAGTTCGTTCACTGGAGCGGCAACTGGTTTGCCATCCATGAAGTTTCCCTTCTAGCCCCTGCCCTTCTTGAAACCAGTGGTCTTGTTAAACCATCAACACTTGATGCTCCTTCTTGATTTCTACCTTTTGCGGTCTTAAGCACCGCGAACAGCTCTGGGATCAACTCCATCCCTTGCATGTCATAGTTCATCACGAAGATCTAGTAGCTTAGTGATAGTGGCTAGAGAACTCTATCAATCACTATCTTATCTGGAAGTTTAACTCCCACTTGATTTAAGTGATTGTAGCACCCAGACATTCTGAGCACATGCTCACTAGTTGAGCTATTCTCCTCCATCTTGTTGGCTAAAGAACTTGTCAGAGGTCTCACACCTCTCAACACGGGCATGAGCCTTAAATCCCAATTTCAGCTCTTGGAACATCTCATATGTTCTATGGCGTTTAAAACGTCATTGGAATCCCGATTCTAAGCCATAAAGTATGGTGCAGTAAACTATCAAGTAGTCATCAGGATGTGTCTGTCAGGTGTTCACAACATCCACAGACGACGTTGTAGGGGTTTGCACATCGAGCGGTGCATCAAAGACGTAAGCTTTCTGTGTAGCAGTGAGGACACTCCTCGGACTACGGACCTAGTCCGCATCATTTCTTACAATATCTTTCAACTTAATCTTTCTCTAGGAACGTATTGAAACAGGGAGCTACAACGTGAGCTATTTATCTACAACATATTTGCAAAGACAATTTAGACTATGTTCATGATAATTGAGTTCATCTAATCAAATTATTTAATGAACTCCCACTCAGATAGACATCCCTCTAGTCATCTAAGTGAAACATGATCCGAGTTAACTAGGCCGTGTCCGATCATCACATGAGACAGACTAGCCAACATCGGTGAACATCTTCATGTTGATCGTATCTTCTATACGACTCATGCTCGACCTTTCGGTCTTCCGTGTTCCGAGGCCATGTCTGTACATGCTAGGCTCGTCAAGTCAACCTAAGTGTATTGCGTGTGTAAATCTGTCTTACACCCATTGTATTCGAACGTTAGAATCTATCACACCTGATCATCATGTGGTTCTTCGAAACAACGAACCTTCGCAACGGTGCACAGTTAGGGGGAACACTTTTCTTAAAATTTTAGTGAGGGATCATCTTATTTAAGCTACCGTCGTTCTAAGCAAATAAGATGTAAAACATGATAAACATCACATGCAATCAAATAGTGACATGATATGGCCAATATCATTTTGCTCCTTTTGATCTCCATCTTCGGGGCTCCATGATCATCGTTGTCACCGGCATGACACCATGATCTCCATCATCGTGTCTTCTTGAAGTTGTCTCATCATCTGTTACTTCTACTACTATGGCTAACTCTTTAGTAATAAAGTAAAGTAATTACATGGCGTTTATGTTGACACACAGGTCATAAATAAATTAAGACAACTCCTATGGCTCCTGCCGGTTGTCATACTCATCGACATGCAAGTCATGATTCCTATTACAAGCACATGATCATCTCATACATCACATATATCATTCATCACATCCTTTGGCCATATCACATCACAAAACACTATACAGGTTAGAAAACAAGTTAGACGTCCTCTAATTGTTGTTGCAAGTTTTTACGTGGCTGCTATAGGTTTCTAGCAAGAACGTTTCTTACCTACGCCAAAACCACAACGTGAATTGCCAATTTCTATTTACCCTTCATAAGGACCCTGTTCATCGAATCCGATCCGACTAAAGTGGGAGAGACAGACACCCGCCAGCCACCTTATGCAACTAGTGCATGTTAGTCGGTGGAACCGGCCTCACGTAAGCGTACGTGTAAGGTTGGTCTGGGCCGCTTCATCCCACGATGCCGCCGAATCAAGATAAGACTAGTAACGGCAAGCAAATTGACAATGTCGACGCCCAAAACTACTTTGTGTTCTACTCGTGCATAGTAACTACGCATAGACCTAGCTCATGATGCCACTGTTGGGGATCATAGCAGAAATTCAAAATTTTCTACGCATCACCAAGATCAATCTATGGAGTAATCTACCAACGAGGGGAAGGAGAGTGCATCTACATACCCTTGTAGATCGCTAAGCGGAAGCGTTCAAGTGAACGGGGTTGATGGAGTCATACTCATCGTGATCCAAATCACCGATGATCCTAGCGTCGAACGGACGGCACCTCCGTGTTCAACACACGTACAGCCCGGTGACGTCTCCTACGCCTTGATCCAGCAAGGGGAGAAGGAGAGGTTGGGGAAGACTGCATCCAGCAGCAGCACGATGGCGTGGTGGTGGTGGAGGAGCGCGGGACTCCAGCAGGGCTTCGCCAAGCACTACGAGAGACGAGGAGGGAGAGGGGTAGGGCTGCGCCAACAGGGAGAGGATCTCGTGTATGTTGCAGCCCCCAATACCTCAAGTATATATAGGGGAAGGGGAGGGGCTGCGCCCCCATCTAGGGTTCCCTCCCTAGGGGTGGCGGCAGCCCCAAAACCCATCTAGGGTTGCGGCCAAGGGGGGAGAGAGAGGAGGCGCACCTAGGGTGGGCCTTAAGGCCCATCTGCCCTAGGGTTTGCCCCCCTCCCCTCTAGGAGGCGCCTTGGGCCTTGGTGGGAGGTGCCCCATCCCACCTAGGGGCTGGTCCCTTCCCACTATTGGCCCATGTAGGCCTCCGGGGCTGGTGGCCCCACCTGGTGGACCCCCGGACCCCTCCGGTGGTCCCGGTACACTACCGGTGATGCCCGGAACACTTTCGGTGGCCAAAACCATACTTCCTATATATCAATCTTTACCTCCGGACCATTCCGGAACTCCTCGTGACGTCCGGGATCTCATCCGGGACTCCGAACAACATTTGGTAACCGCGTACATACTTTCCCTATAACCCTAGCGTCATCGAACCTTAAGTGTGTAGACCCTACGGGCTCGGGAGTCATGCAGACATGGCCGAGACAACTCTCCGGTCAATAACCAACAGCGGGATCTGGATACCCATGTTGGCTCCCACATGCTCCACGATGATCTCATCGGATGAACCACGATGCCAAGGATTCAATCAATCCCGTATACAATTCCCTTTGTCTAGCGGTACGATACTTGCCCGAGATTCAATCGTCGGTATCCCGATACCTTGTTCAATCTCGTTACCGACAAGTCTCTTTACTCGTTCCGTAACACATCATCCCATGATCAACTCTTTGATCACATTGTGCACATTATGATGATGTCCTACCGAGTGGGCCCAGAGATACCTCTCCGTTCACACGGAGTGACAAATCCCAGTCTTGATTCATGCCAACCCAACAGACACTTTTGGAGATACCTGTAGTGTACCTTTATAGCCACCCAGTTACGTTGTGACATTTGACACACCCAAAGCACTCCTACGGTATCCGGGAGTTGCACAATCTCATGGTCTAAGAAAATGATACTTGACATTAGAAAAGCTTTAGCAAACGAACTACACGGTCTTTGTGCTAGGCTTAGGATTGGGTCTTGTCCATCACATCATTCTCCTAATGAAGTGATCCCGTTATCAACGACATCCAATGTCCATGGTCAGGAAACCGTAACCATCTATTGATCAAGGAGCTAGTCAACTAGAGGCTTACTAGGGACATGGTGTTGTCTATGTATCCACACATGTATCTGAGTTTCCTATCGATACAATTCTAGCATGGATAATAAACGATTATCATGAACAAGGAAATATAATAATAACCAATTTATTATTGCCTCTAGGGCATATTTCCAACAACCGGTGACCCCCGAAACTTTCCGGATGGCCGAAACTGGACTTCCTATATATAATTCTTCACCTCCGGACCATTCCGGAACTCCTCGTGACATCCGGGATCTCATACGGGACTCCGAACAACTTTCGGGTTACCGCATACTAATATCTCAACAACCCTAGTGTCACCGAACCTTAAGTGTGTAGACCCTACGGGTTCGGGAGACACGCAGACATGACCGAGACGACTCTCCAGTCAATAACGAACAGCGGGATCTGGATACCCATGTTGGCTCCCACATGCTCCTCGATGATCTCATCGGATGAACCACGATGTCGAGGATTCAATCAATCCCGTATACAATTCCCTTTGTCAATCGGTACGTTACTCACCCGAGACTCGATCGTCGGTATCCCAATACCTTGTTCAATCTCATTACCGGCAAGTCACTTTACTCGTACCGTAATGCATGAGCCCGTGATCAACCACTTGGTCACATTGAGCTCATTATGATGATGCATTACCGAGTGGTCCCAGAGATACCTCTCCGTCATACGAAGTGACAAATCCCAGTCTCGATTCGTGCCAACCCAACAGACACTTTCGGAGATACCCGTAGTGCACCTTTATAGTCACCCAGTTACGTTGTGACGTTTGGCACACACAAAGCACTCCTACGGTATCTGGGAGTTGCACAATCTCATGGTCTAAGGAAATGATACTTGACATTCGGAAAAGCTATAGCAAACGAACTACACGATCTTTGAGCTATGCTTAGGATTGGGTCTTGTCCATCACATCATTCTCCTAATGATGTGATCCCGTTATCAATGACATCTGATGTCCATAGTCAGGAAACCATGACTATCTTTTGATCAACGAGCTAGTCAACTAGAGGCTCACTAGGGACGTGTTGTGGTCTATGTATTCACACATGTATTACGATTTCCGGATAACACAATTATAGCATGAACAATAGACAATTATCATGAACAAGGAAATATAATAATAACCATTTTATTATTGCCTCTAGGGCATATTTCCAACAGTGGCCTCCTCTAAGCTTCCCTTACGTGCACTTCAAGTCTTCTGGGCTTCTTTCCTTCCAAAAATGAGTTCCGTGAAGTTTCAGGTCAATTGGACTCCGTTTGATTTTCCTTTTCTTCGAAACCCTAAAACAAGGTAAAAACAAAAACTGGCAGTGGGCTCTGGGTTAATAGGTTAGTCCCAAAAATGATATAAAAGTGTATAATAAAGCCCATAAACATCCAAAACAGTAGATAATATAGCATGGAGCAATCAAAAATTATAGATACGTTGGAGACGTATCAGGCCTTCGGCGGAGGAGTTGGCAACAACTCAGAAAACTCGGGGAATCCCTAAGGCAAGAAGAAGTGTGGCTGCGGCTGCTCGCGTCAATCGGCAGGGGATATCGCGAGTCGACAGATGCCACGGGGTGACTTGAGGTGAGGGCAAGACTGTCGTGGAATATCCAGGGACGGGTATGCGAGTAGCACGCGCTGGTTTACCCAGGTTCGGGGCTCTCCGGAGAGATAATACCCCTACTCCTGCATGTCCGAATATATGTGGTGTACATGTCTGGCAGTACAGAGTTGCTCCTGAAGCTGTATTGGACTGAGAGTACTAGCAGAGAGCTAGCTAGCTAGTGTGTATGGCGTGAGAGCCTCATGCTCCCGTGAGTGGCCTTGTGGCCGTGAGCATGTGGGTGTCCATGCGTGAGAGAGTCCATTCTGAATGGATGGATGTGTGCCCATATATATTGGCATGGCTAGCTTGGTATGTAAGCTATGTGGGCATGGGTATGGTGGGTGTTGGCCCATCCACCAACTACACTATTCGGGAGACATCGATGTGGCGTGTTACATCTGCTACAATGCGCTACTATTCGCCAATAGTGTCGGGTACAGCCATCCCGTCCGTGTCGTGTCTGATGGGACGTTGTAGTTGACTTCACATAGCAGGCCGACTGGAGCAGCTGGACGAAGAGCAGGCCGGACAACCGGGTGGTGAGCCGGCCCGGGCAGTAGAACAGGGGTCATCTGAGCGGCCTGAGCAGTCGGACTAAGGTGCTTTGCTAGCCCCGATGTCTTGAAATATTGTCTCGCCGTCTTCGGGGTACCCGTGGTCAATTACGCTGACAGTAGCATCCGAGCCTCCGGACAACTTGGCAAAGTTGGACGGAGGTTTTTTAGCGAGTGTTGATGTAGAAGATGTCGATGACGGCCGGCTGCAGACCACAGCCGGCACGGCTTGCTTACGCTGGGGGCGCACAAGCGCACCCGCTGGGTGTAGCCTCCGAGCCTTCGGGCAACTTGAAAAAGTTGGGTGGAGGGTCTTCGCGGTTGTTGGTGCATCGTTGCCCGACAACTCGACAATTTCTGGCACCGTTACCCAAAAGGGATTGACAACCCCTTTAACATGCCGGGTTCCAAGTATTTATCCTTTGTGTGTAGGTACTATTTACATAGTGTTGCGTGATTCTCCTACAGGTTCAATAACCTTGGTCTCATCACTGAGGGAAATACCTACCGTCGCTGTGCTGCATCATCCCTTCCTCTTTGGGGAAATACCGACGTAGCTCAAGCTGCAATCAGCCATGCTAGTAGGAATGCTAGTATATTTTAGGTGACATGCTCTATTTTTATATGTTTGATGCTAATGTAATTTGGACAACAAACATGGTATGTGTAGTTGTGTATGTGTGTGCTAACCTGATCGTTGGTTATGTATGTTGACACATGAGTATGGCTGCCGAATGGGCCGATGAGAACACTCGAATTATCATCGAATTGTCTGTGAAACAATTGAGGATGGAAATATGCCAAACACTAATTTGACACCAAATGCATATGACAACGTGGGAAAGGAATTCCCGAAGAGAACTGGACTTGAGTACACGCATAAGCAGGTGAGAAACAAATGGGACAATTTAAAACGTGAGTACAACCTATTCAAGAAGCTCAAGTTGCACGAGACTGGAGGGGGTGGGACTTTGAGAAAAACACCGTGAAACAAGATAATGAGTGGTGAAAAAAAACAAAATTTGTAAGTTATCAGAACAATATTTAGGCCTATGTTTGTGGACCTATTATATGGTGTGCGTTGGGAACAAATATTTATGCCTATGTTGGTGAACCTATTATATGTTGTGCGTTGGTAACAGATATTTATGCCTATGTTGGTGAACCTATTATATGTTGTGCATCGGGAACAAAATTTATGCCTATGTTGGTGAACCTATTGTTATGTTGTGCATTGGGAACAATATTTATGCCTATGTTGGTGAACCTGTTGTTTTGTTTGATGCTAACTATTGTTTGATATGGCATTGACTGTCTATGTGCAGATGTCATCAGATATTGAGAGTGATGATGACAATAGTTATGAAACAATAAGGAATTTGGTTATGCATCAACAACATAATATGTACATGCTTTTGTTCGGGTGCGGAAGCCATATTTAGCAAGTATTGTGAAAGTTGGGTGATGAAGGCCGAGCCTAGAAATCTTTTTTGAGTGGATTTTGTTGGCTTCAAGAGACTATTGCCACACCCGGAGAGACCTACACAATGTTGAGAATGACGGCAAGTGTGTTCTTTGATCTTCATGACTTGTCGGTATGCAATTATGGTCTAAAAGAGACAAGCTTCGTTAGCACTTACGAGTCTCTTGCTATGTTCTTGTGGACATTGGAGGATGTGAATCAAACAGAAGAACTCAAAACCGCTTCAAACATTCAGCGGATACAACCAATCGTAAATTCCATGAGGTTCTTCAATGTGTGGTCAACATGGCATCTCACTCCTACCTTAAGCCACAAGAACCAAACTTCCACCTTTTGCATGATATCATTAAGATAGATAGAAGGGCTTATGCGCATCTGAAAGATTGCATTAGTGCAATTGATGTGACTCATCTAAGAGCTTCTATTCCTGAAGGGCCTCAGGAAATAAGGTACATTGGGAGAACGTGCGCGAATATGCAAATATTTATGCCTATGTTGGTGAAGTCATGCTTGTGTTGCATAGATATGTGTCCCCTTTTTGATTTGTAGACATATGCAAATTTGATGAAGCTTTTGTCATAGGACATATCTCAAACCTTGTGATTCTTTTATCTAAACTTGATGAAATTCAAAAATTTACATGTTCGTTTCACCATTTGCACTTTTTTTGCCTCGAAAAATTGGGGAGCTTTATTGCTTTAACAAGGTCCTGTTACAATCAGCACGAAGGCTGCTAACTAAGAAATTCGGACGTTCCTCTATCCAGCACTCGGAGACTGACAAGGTACACGCGTGCTTTGCACAGAGACCTGCCGAACTATTGGCATCCCTTAGGACATGTACATGCTTTTGATCTAGTTTGTGGACCTTAGTACTACTCTAATCCAAACTTGATCTAGTTTGGATTAGTAGTACTTTCGATGTGCACCACATGTTGGCTTCACTTGAATCTAATCCAGATTCATTTCACCCACTGTTATACATAATAAGTAACCATGCTCATATAAGAACTTAGCATCATGCATCATCGATCATAACAATAAATAATTTATCATTGGTATCATAATAACAAGTCATACTCATCATCATCGATCATACAACTTCTACTCGATACCACATTATCATCACAGTCATCTAACCAATCCTACTTAGTTGTTCTTGGCACATGATCATGAGTATTATTAACTAGGACCTACTACCTTCTCTTAGGTAAAATAGCATAAAACAAGATAGGCCTGACTCTCCATTATGGAGAATGGTGATTATCCTGTCTTCAATTCTTGCCTTTTGCACAATGTTGCTTCCAAGTACCTCCTTACGACTGTCCATACAATTTTTTTCATTCTTTGATTTTCATGTCTCCACTTCTTTTAGAAATCCAATATGGACAGGTGAGATTCGTATGATGACCTGGCCGTATGTTCAAAACATCAAGGCGACCATTCTGATACATCAGATGAGGCACACAATCACTCGGGATTTTCTGTTGAAAAACATAGTAATAACTTAGTAGTTAGCAATGTAGAATATTCTAGAATGTCATGTTTGTTAAAACTAAGCTACACAATACTAATATATAAATATTTGTTACCATAACTCTATCAATATACCCACAAATGTGACCAGATAATTTTCTGTTGAAAAACACAGTAATAACTTAGTAGTTAGCAATGTAGTTAAGTTCTAAAAGAATTTATGCAAAAGATGCACGGATGTCGTAATACTAAAAAATCTTACCATGACATCTCCATGGATGTTAGTAGTTCAACACGTGCACTAGTGACACATATTGACCATAATGTGGAGGAGTTTTATAATAGATATTGTAATTCTCAAGATCAGTACAAAATGCGACCAGATGATTTTTCTCCTGATAAGTTAACTCAGAGCCATCGGTGTAGTAGGTTCTGTCTACCATGTTCCGCACATTGTTTGAACAATGAAAATAAGCTATCAATGGAAATAAGTTGTCAACTATTTTAAAATGAACAATAGAAATAAGTTAATAACTATGTTTGAGAAACTCACATAGCGGTAGAATTGGAAGCATATCAACAAGGACCCAAATGCCCATATTGTCTTGGTCGATGTCAGGATCACCAAGATCCATCGTGACAAGCATACCCTCATAAAAAACCATACATATTGCAAAGTGCTTTTCAATTTTTGCAACCAAAATGGGTTACGCTCTTAGAATTATACAGATTACTTCAAAATCCACATCATGATGGGTCCTGACGTGAATTTTCTTTGTTTCGAAATTTTCATGGTCTTCAAAACCCATCCTCTCCAAGACATAGCGTCTTGCATGGCATGGGATAAGCTACTCAAATTGTAAAAGATGAAAATTACACGTTGAAATAGTTGAAGTCATGCTTAATTACGAAAAAAAACTTTTCGTCCTTGCGTACCATTTCAACATTGAAGGTCTCCTGGAGCTTAATGCTAAAGCGCCGATCTTCATCCAGGTGAGGCCTGTCGCACAGACCTCGATCGTCGTTGCACCAGCTGCACTCCCCCGGGAGACTTTCGTCGTCCGATGACGACATTTCCTATGTTCATAATTCAAAGATTAAACTTGTACAATTCAATATATGTACTATAAAAATTAAATTAGATCATTATTATTCATCACGGGTTGACTATCGGTCTGCCGAGTCTATACGGTGGAGACTCTCCCTCACTTATTCCTCTCTGACATTTGCGACCGTCGGTGATGGTCGTTACTCCTCCTTTCCCTAGTGCATAACAAAGGTCTAGCGCAAGGAAAAGAAGGAGAAACAACCGCCACGACAACAGTCAGGATTCTTCGTCCTCTCTCATATATGGTGGATACACTCCATCATAGATTTTTCAACCGTCGGTGATGGTCGTTATTCCTCCTTCCCTAGTGCATAACACAGGTCTAGCACAAGGAGAAGAAGGAAAAACGACCCCCACGACAACAGTCGGTCTTCTTCGTCCTCTCTCATATATGGTGGATACACTCCCTCACTGATTTTTCGACCGTCGGTGATGGAGCCTCGACAGACTTAAAGTCAACCCGAAATGCCATTTAATTATTTTTCGAGAAAATCCAGGCCACTCAATATTTCCTACATATTCTAGCACAAGTCATGCCAAAATTCACGGAAAAATCTGGCATGACCTTTGCTAAAAAAGGACATATCGAGCGCCTGAAATTTGTCGGAACAGAAATTAATCAACATTCTGGCAAACTATAGGCCACTATAGGAGGTGTAACCTGCAAACATGGCCGACCACTTGGGCAAGCACATATCCTATTTGAGCAACACAAGATATAAATGTTTATATCTACATCATATGAGCATTCAAACTTGAGATATACATGTTTATATTCACCAATCCCAGGCCTCCTCCGCCGAGTCGACGACGGGGATGCGGGATAGGCATCCTCGACGTCGATGCGGGAATAATTGGTTTAACTAAAAAAATAAAATAGTTCTATTAATTAACTAAATCCACCTAAGTAAATTGACTAAATTCACCTAAGTTACCTAACCTAATGAACTAAATGGAGGGAGGAGGAGTACCTCACGGTGGTGGAGGAGGCCGACGGTGTGCGGGGGTCGGTGACGGGGACGACGGCGGGGATGATGCAGGGGCTCCTTGATTTCTGCAAAAACAGAATATAAACAAAAACATTATTATTGTTATCTTAGCACTTAGTGAAACTCCATAAGCTACATTAAATTATTCTATTCAAATATACTTATTCAAATTTTCTAAAAAATTCCTATTTTATTCAAAAGACCTATTTTTCAATTTCATATTTTATTCTATTCAAATTTACTTATTCAAAATTTTGTAAAAATTTCCTATTCTATTCAAAAGACCTACATTTACTTATTCTTTTCAAATTACTTATTCAAATTTTCCAAAAACAAAATATACTAAAAACCTACATTTACTAAAAACAAAAACCTACATTTAACAAAAACTAAAATCTATTTACAGAAAGGGGGAGGAGGAGGTGTGGGAGGAGGCCAGGAGGAGGGGAAGGAGGAGGAGGAGAGAGCAGGAGGGGGAGGAGGAGAGAGAGCGGGAGAGGGATGAGGGAGGAGGAGGAGGACGAGGAGGACGAGGAGGGGGCCGCCAGCGGAGAGGGAGGAGGAGGGAGGGATCGACCTTGGGGTGGAGGAGGAGGAGGAGGACGACGGCAGCAAGGGCGACAAAGGCGACAGAGAGGCGACAGAGGCGACAAAGAGTGTGAGGGGGAGAGTGAGAGGACGCGCGGGTCGGTTAATTTGGATAAGGGCCCTTAGTGGTAGCGCTTATCCATAAAAAGCTCTACTGCTAAAATCTTTAGCAGTAACGCTTTTCAGTAGCGCTCTCTGTATAAAAGTGCTATTGCTAACGCTAAGCATGTAATTTTTTTCAAAAATACATTGGTCATTAGTGATCTTTTTTTTAGAATCTAAATTGTCAATAGGAATCTTCTCTGGTTTCCACAGATCCTACACATAGAGTTCAATGACGACCAAGTGGTTGTGATTGTTTGAGAAGCACCATATTTAAGATGGTAAAAATTCTGTTCGCGGAGCGAGGTGGGACTAAACTTTGGTATTATTAGGAGGGGACTGAATATATCAGTAGCGCTTGTAAGGGAAAAAGCGATGTTGCTAAGATCAATAGTAGTAGCGCTTTTTCCCCATGAGCGCTACTAGTATCCCTAACATATCTGGAACGGTCTGTCAGTTTTAGTAATAGCGCGTTTTTCATTTCCAGCGCTACTAGTATTCCTAGCGTACCTGGAACGGTCTGTCAGTTTTTAGTAGTAGCGCGTTTTCCATTTCAAGCGCTACTCCTATGCCCATAGTAGCAGGGCTTGTAGTGCAACAGCGCTACTACTAAGTAGCAGCAGCGTTTACTCTTTTCCAGCACTACTACTATGCTACTGTGTATAAGCATTTTCCTAGTAGTGTGTGCAGATGTCATCAGATATTGAGAGTGATGATGACAATAGTTATGAAACAATAAGGAATTTGGTTATGCGTCAACAACATAATATGTACATGCTTTTGTTCGGGTGCGGAAGCCATATTTAGCAAGTATTGTGAAAGTTGGGTGATGAAGGCCGAGCCTAGAAATCTTTTTTGAGTGGATTTTGTTGGCTTCAAGAGACTATTGCCACACCTGGAGAGACCTACACAATGTTGAGAATGACGGCAAGTGTGTTTTTTGATCTTCATGACTTGTTGGTATGCAATTATGGTCTAAAAGAGACATGCTTTGTTAGCACTTACGAGTCTCTTGCTATGTGTCGGTGTCAAAACCGGTGGATCTTGGGTAGGGGGTCCCGAACTGTGCGTCTAAGGCGGATGGTAACAGGAGGCAGGGGACACGGTGTTTATCCAGGTTCGGGCCCTCTTGATGGAGGTAATACCCTACGTCCTGCTTGATTGTTCTTGATGATATGAGTATTACAAGAGTTGATCTACCACGAGATCGAAGAGGCTAAACCCTAGAAGCTACCCTATGGTATGATTGTCTGTTGTCCTACGGACTAAAACCCTCCGATTTATATAGACACCGGAGGGGGCTAGGGTTACACAAGGTCGGTTACAAAGGTGGAGATATACATATCCGTATTGCCTAGCTTGCCTTCCACGCCAAGTAGAGTCCCATCCGGACACGGGACGAAGTCTTCAAACTTGTATCTTCATAGTCCAACAGTCCGGCCAAAGGATATAGTCAGGCTGTCCGGAGACCCCCTAATCCAGGACTCCCTCACTATGTTCTTGTGGACATTGGAGGTTGTGAATCAAGCAGAAGAACTCAAAACCGCTTCAAACATTCAGCGGATACAACCAATCGTAAATTCCATGAGGTTCTTCAATGTGTGGTCAACATGGCATCCCACTCCTACCTTAAGCCACAAGAACCAAACTTCCATCTTTTGCATGATATCATTAAGACAGATAGAAGGGCTTATGCGCATCTGAAAGATTGCATTGGTGCAATTGATGTGACTCATCTAAGAGCTTCTATTCCTGAAGGGCCCCAGGAAATAAGGTACATTGGGAGAACGTGCGCGAATATGCAAATATTTATGCCTATGTTGGTAAAGTCATGCTTGTGTTGCATAGATATGTGTCCCCTTTTTGATTTGCAGACATATTCAAATTTGATGAAGCTTTTGTCGTAGGACATATCTCAAACCTTGTGATTCTTTTATCTAAACTTGATGAAATTCAAAAATATACATGTTCGTTTCACTATTTGCACTTTTTTTGCCTCGAAACATTGGGGAGCTTTATTGCTTTAACAAGGTCCTGTTACAATCAGCACGAAGGCTGCTAACTAAGAAATTCGGACATTCCTCTCTTCAGCACTCGGAGACCGACAAAGTACATGCGTTCTTTGCACAGAGATCTGCCAAACTGTTGGCATCCCTTAGGACATGTCTAGCAGAGAAGGAAATAAAACTAGAAGACTTCTCCCCTATTTCATCTAAGATAGGGGCTACAATGGAACAAACATTGTTGCGCGAAGACCAGAGGTTAACAACCACCAGACAATCCACTTCCATCACCACATGTGAGAAACCCCAGAGTTGTGCAAAGATTACACCCTCTCGAAGAGCTAAAGCTTCGGCGATCAGTGGATCAAGTATCCCGGCGAACGGCTTACTCCAAGCTCCAACGAAGGCTAGGTGAGAACGAGCAACACCACCACCTCCTCCAGAATGATGTTCAGTACTAATAGCCCCATCAGTATTAATTTTGATCCATCCAACGTCGGGAGGCCTCCAGCACTGTCCATCAAGAATACCATGACGCTGTGTGGGTGTTTCAAGCATCAACAGGTCATCCCTAACCATCTTCACCGACTGGACCGGATCAAAGACAGGCTGATCATGTGTCCATCGGTTGCGTGATGTCCAAATCGCATACATGATTGTGATCAATTTTCCACGGTCTTGATCAGGAATCATGCCATCCAGTACAATGTCTTTTGCCCAGGTTGATTTGCACTTGGACAACCCAAAACTGCACTATTTGCACTTGTGATTCTTTAACTATTTGTACAACCAAAATCACAGAAACTACATAGAAAATATACAAGAGCTTCAAAATCTGGCATGTAGCTCTCTTTCCAGCCCATCCTGCCTTCCCCACAGAGTTGGGGCACCTCACAGCCCACCCGGATGGGCTTCAGGCTGCCTTCCTTGGCTGCCAACCCATGCAGCCGGAGCTGCCAAAAGCTTCTGGCTTCCTCGTGAAGCTGGCTAGCGCTGGCTTTTCATGAAGCTGGCTAGCTTGGGAAGCCAGTGAGGTTCTGAACGGGGTCCAAGTCTTGTGAAAATTTTGCCGATTTATTAACTAAATCATTATAGGCATCATCCTTCGAGAGATATATGCGTGGAATCGGCATGATGAGACTAGGGAGATGCAAGGTTCAGGAAAAGAAACTTCACAAACTCGTCGTTATAATATCTATCTTGATGATCGAGTACTCAACTTGATGGTTGAGTGAATTGTACTTCTTTTTTCTTGAATTAGTTATTTTGATGTTTCTCACACGAGGTTTTTGACGAGGCAATTCATGCAATACAACAACGTATACTATGCACTCTTCTTTCATATATTTTTTAATTGAGGTTTTCGGAGTTTTGAGACATCAATATACAGCTAAGTACCCAAAAGGGAATGTTAGAAAACCAGGCCCATTAGAGGTATGGTGTGGGCGCACCGCCTAGCCCTCCTGGTTTCATACTTTATGTTAAGTGGGTACTTATCCCTTATTGCACACAATTCATCAATCATCATTATATATTTAGGTGAGGAGCAATAATTGCACACAATTCACCAATTGTCATTATAATAAGGAAAAAAGGCTCCCCTTTTATGTGTTCATCTACTTTTTGCATTGTGACGTGATCAACTACTTCGTCTACAACACTCGGCCCCGGACCGGGCTCATGGACAGGAGTTGCGAAACAGTCCATCTACATATAAACCAAGTGAAGCCCCTCAAATCAGAAGAAAAACTGAAGAAAAGAAAAAGCGTAGCTGTCGTGCACCGCAGGCCTCCGCCTTATCTGATAACTGCAGCGCCCTTATCTGAAGCCGCATCCCGGGCACGGCTCGCGTCCAGGCCACCCGGTGCCTGGTGGCGCGGGAGTCGATGAAGGAAGGCGAGGGCGACGTCCGGTCGATCGACCCGCTTTGGACCCATCCCAAGCTCCCCAACACATATTCTTGTCGCCAAAACAAGCACATCCGTTTCCCCCTTGCCGCAAAAGATTGCGGCCGAAAAATCCGCCAGTACCCGGCGAATAAACCGTATATATCTATCCACGAGCCACCACTCTTTTCTCCCAGGCCGGTTCCCGTCGCATTTATCCAGCGGAGCGGAGCACCGCCGTGTGTTGTGTGATCGCGGTTGCACCTCCAGCAGAGGTTGCGCCGGTGGTCCAACGAAAACCTCACTGTCGCCAGCCACGACCACGGATGAAGGACCTGAGATACGTGAAGGAGGTTGCACGGGCGCGTAGATGGCCCGACGCGTGCAGGAAAGGCCAAATACACAGTCCACATCCGTCCATCGGAGGGAGCCTGATCTGAAGCTCCTGTCCACATTTTTCCCGACGCAGTACAAACACACAAACCAGACCAACCATTCTTCGCCATCACCACTGTTTTCAGTACACGGCCATTATTACGGTTCAGGAAAAAAAATGAAAAGCGTGCGATGAATGAATGGTCGGGCACCAAACCCCCGTGCCTTTCGACCCAAGCAAAGCAAGGTCGAAATGACCAGCCCGGAAATAATTTCGAAATCAAAATTATTTTATATTTTACGTAATAAACACCAAAGAGAAAAAAAAAGTGATGGACGTGCGCGATGGGATCGGAGCCCAGCAGCAGCAGGCCGCGGGAAAAAGCAGCCGCAGCAGCTTCCCCCCCTCTCCTCTCCATCGCGACGGATCTAGGTTTCCGTTAACCCGCTCTCTCTCTCTCTCTCTTTTCCCCCTGGTGATGATCTGTGTCGCCAATACACTATTCGCTCTCGCTGGCCGACAGCTGGGCCCCAGTCGCTGATCCCGAGGCCGGCGCTTTCGGGGGATAAGCATGGACGGCGAGGATCCACCCGCCCGTCACCTCCCACAAACCAGCGAGCCACAGTAAAATGCAGCACGCACACGCAAGGTTAAACGTTACCTGCATGACGCGTGGGTCCCCTCTACAAGTCGGTCCCATGGGCAGTGGGAGATGAGCTGGTGGTGAGTCGAGTGCACGTAACAGCAGCGGCGCTAATAGCGCAACGAGACGCCGGGAATGGGTTAATAGAGGGAGGGAGCCAGCCACCAGCGCCTCTCCCCACCGCACGCCCACGCCCACGCCCACGCACGCGCCCCCTCCCCCCTCGCGCCGCCGCCGCCGCCGCCGCAAAAACCCCGGGCAGGCATCTTCCTCCGAGGCGCGGCGAGGGGAGGTCGTCGCCGTCGTCGCCGCCGCGCGCGATCCGGGAGGGCGAGAGGGGAGGCGGACGCGGGAGAGGAGATGGCATCGGAGGACGTGGTGGGGAAGAGCAGGGGCGACACGGCCGTCAACACCATCGTCAACCTGGCCGAGGAGGCCAAGCTCGCGCGCGAGGGCGTCAAGGGCCCCGGCCACCAGGTCCTCACCGTCTGCAAGTCCCTCTTCGCCGGAGGCGTCGCCGGTGGCCTGTGAGTCCCCCCTTCCTCCTCCCTTCCCCCCTCTCTCCTTCCTCGATTCGCTCCCCTCCGCGGCGTCTCTCGCGACGGGCGCCGACTCCCAGATTTGGCGCAATTTCGTGGCGATTCCTGTAATTAGATTGGCGTTTGGTCTGTGTCGGAATCGCGTGTCCCCCGGGCCAATTGGGGTTTCCAGGTGGACGCGATTGGTATGTGCGTGATTCGCCTGGCATGCGAGTCGATGCATGGAGTTAGGTGGGCGCGAGGGCGATCTGTGCTGCCGGGATTCGGGACGCTTAAACCCTTGCCGCGCGCCCCTCAGATCTCGTTTGGTAGAGTTGTTGGTCTCGATTAAAATTCGCATCTGATTGATTAGTTTCGTCTATGATCTATACCATTTCCCTCTGCACACATGACCGACCGCTTCGTGATCTGTAGTACGTCAGGCAGAATCTGCTGTCGAGCATTTTGACTAATGCTAATTGTTTTGTTTGGATCAGTTTGCTGACGCTTAAACCCTAGCGATATACCATTAGTCTGAGGTGAAAAACACTGGACGGGGTTATATTAGCATTTCTCGTCATCCTGTTACCGTCAATTCAATGTCAAATTTGTATGTTGTTGTTTTTCACTGTCTTTAAAATGCTATCCCTAATATTCTGCGCAATGAGTTCCTTTAATTGGAGCTATTTTGGGGCTGGACATTTTATATCCAAGATTAGTGTATCAAGCTGCTAAACCCCCCTAATAAGTCGATTCACCAGGCTTTATGATCTGGATCTTAATTACTGGCACATTCTTTATTTGAGGTGTCAATTATTGGCTCATTCTTTATTGGCACCTTCTTAAGTATGTGCTTCTTCATGATGTCATGAAATCCCATTATCTAAAGCTGAGCATCTAAGTGCCTACTTGATGTAATAATATATATTTGGTTGGTACAGGACTATGGCTAGTTGATCTTGTCTTCCTTGGTTGGGGCTCTAGCTATCAAACGTTGTTATAGTTGCTGGAGTCAAAGCTGGCTTTGCCTTTTGCTTTGCTTTTTAGCCACTTGGAAACATTGCGTTCTTGAGAACAAGTTGCTAAACAACACCCCCTCCAACACACACAGAAGTACACCCCCTCCAACACACACAGAAGTATCGATTAACCACAGGCTTTAAGAATCTGGATTTAATGTTAATTACTGGTGCATTCTTAATTTGATGTGTTAATCAGTGGTGCACTTGCAAGCATGTGATTCTCCATGATGTCATGAATGTAAAGCCAAGCCCCTGATTGCCTATCTGTGGTTACATGGTGTGATGTTATAGTATATTTGTTGGGTACACGACTATGCCGAGTTGATCTTGTCTTCCTTGGTTAGTACTCTAGCTAGAAAATGTTGTTATAATTCGCTGAAGTCAAAGCTTGAATTCCTCTTCTTCTGTTGTTGTGCTGGCCATTAAGAACATTGCAAACATACTTGAAACACACATGAAAGGTTACAAGCTATTTACATGATTATGTTATGCATAATTGTTTTATCTTTAAAAAAATACTTACCAACTACTGCGTGTCAATGATATGGTAGGTGTGTATGCTTATGAGTTTTGTTTATTTTGTTGTTTTGCACAGATCGAGGACTGCTGTTGCTCCGCTTGAGCGATTGAAGATCCTGCTTCAGGTGTAGATCATCATTTTTGCTTTTATCTTGTGGCATGTTATTGTTCATGTTGGTTGAATGATAAATTGATGGAATTGTCTTTTCCTAAGTTGTTCTGTTTACCATGTACTAAGACATCAGATGACTAAATTAATAGCAATATTATATTCTTTGATTATTTCAAAAGTTTCTTCTATTAATGATATCAGCTAACATTGATGTGATGCAATATACATATACACCACATCAGTGTGTTAGATATGGTCTGTCTATTATAATTCAAGCCATGTTTTGTCTTATAGCTAGTTATTAACATTTGTTGCATTCATGGAACCATTTCTAATTTGTGGTGGCCACTCAAACTAAACTTCTTTGAGTGCGCACTAATTGCTCACATTTTCAGTTCTGAATCATCATGAGGAAATAATGCTAATAATATTCCGTTCACCCTTGTTACCGGATCCCAATACTTTTGTTACTAAAAGTGAAAAGGAAATGTTTTGTGAAATTCACCGTGTGGACCTTTTCTTTTATTACCTTCCTTGCAGGTTCAAAATCCTCACAGTATCAAGTACAATGGTACCGTTCAAGGGCTTAAGTATATATGGAGAACAGAAGGCCTTCGTGGACTGTTTAAGGGCAATGGAACTAACTGTGCAAGGATTGTCCCAAACTCTGCTGTGAAATTCTTCAGCTATGAGCAAGCATCAAGGTGGGTTTTTGGTTGCAATTACTCTTGCCTTGCATAACCACTTGCGTTCCACCACCTAGTTATTTGTAGTTTGCAATTTGCAGAACTTATCTCTGTTGCACGATGAGACAGTTTTGACCTGAAATTGGTTAGGAGCATTTCTTTATTACCATGTATTGACATGTTCTTGTTTCATGTAAGCTCTATTTGATATGTTATTTCCTTCTGTACCATTCTTACAGGGGTATTTTGTATCTGTACCGGCAACAGACTGGGGATGGTATGCCATTTTCTCTTGTCCTTACTACATAAATTAAGTTTCCCGAGTTTGGCATCTTCGTCTCTTTAGAAGTGAAAACATACCTCATGTTATACCACACGTGATTCTAGTGTTTGGTCATGTCTACAATCGCAGCTGTACTTGCTGTGCCATTTTGTGGAAATAATTAAAAGAGGAATTTAATTGGTGTACTCAGATTCTCCACCTCATGGCATTGGCGGCCTGTCTATCATTAACTAGAAGTCATGAAATTGTTTAGGTTCTTATTATTTAATCTAATCTTACAGGCACTTCATTGAATCTGAATCGAACCACTCTAGTTGCTTAAAATTAATAATTATTGCGATGCAGGAAGTGGAAGTATTATTTCTGCATGACTTGCGTGTCCCAGTAGTGTTTATTTTATCATAACATTCGTTTCTTGACCTATATGGCGTTTACGCCTTAGTAACATGTTGCTTTAATCCAACTCCGGTCACTGCTCGAGGCGTAAGCATTATAAAGGTTGCTGCTCACCAAATTGAATGTGAAATTGTATTTTTGTTAATTTATAAACCATAGGTAGGCTAATGTGGAACAAAAAGTCCCCGGGTTGAATACCCTTGTGTTAGTGGTTACATATAGTTCAAGACCTCTGTCATACATATCAGACTGATTTTGCTCAACTAAGTAAAGAATTCATGTTTGGCTGTCTTTTCATACTTTTTTGTTTTAGAAATTGTTGTCATACATATAGATATAAATTGCTGGAAGTCCTGTAGATTTAACGCTTGGTCAAATGTTAATTATTGTGAACAGAGAATGCTCAGCTTAGTCCAATCTTGCGCCTTGGAGCCGGAGCCACAGCTGGTATCATAGCCATGTCTGCCACTTATCCCATGGATATGGTTAGGGGTAGGATTACTGTTCAGGTACTGTCTAGATTTCATTGCTTTCTGTCATCATGATACTGTGAACATGAATAGTTGAATACATGTTATTACATGCTTAAATTTCATTCCATATTCTATTTTAATGGAGAATAATATCACTTCTGCAGACAGAGAAGTCTCCCTACCAGTACCGTGGTATGTTTCATGCATTGGGCACAGTGTACCGTGAAGAAGGCTTCCGTGCTTTATACAGAGGCTGGCTTCCATCAGTGATTGGAGTTGTAGGTTCCTCTTACCTAGTACTGTAATCTATTTGTGTGATGCGTCTTGCTGATGGGCACTTACCTCTCAATGCTTTGTTTTCTTCTTCTTGCAGGTCCCTTATGTTGGCCTTAACTTTGCTGTGTACGAGTCTCTGAAGGACTGGCTCCTCCAGTCAAATGCATTCGATCTTGCAAAGGACAATGAGCTGCACGTAGTAACAAGGCTTGGATGCGGAGCTGTGGCTGGAACCATAGGCCAGACTGTGGCATACCCTCTTGATGTTGTCAGGAGAAGGATGCAGATGGTCGGCTGGAGTCACGCTGCTTCTATTGTTACTGGAGAAGGCAAAGAGGCACTCCAGTACAATGGTATGATTGATGCATTCAGGAAAACTGTCCGCCACGAAGGATTTGGTGCTCTGTACAAGGGTCTTGTGCCCAACTCGGTGAAGGTAATGCTTCTAATGAGCAATGCAGATGTCTATAAGCTTCCCGGATATCTCATTATTGTTCTTATCTAATCCACTGCCCCTGTATTTTGGCTCTTCAGGTGGTGCCTTCCATCGCCATCGCGTTTGTCACGTATGAGGCTGTGAAGGATGTTCTAGGAGTAGAGATGAGGATAGACTGAAGAATCGGACCTAGCGCTGTCCGTGTTATCAACTTCTATTTTTGTAGGTGTTGAGTTCCCTTTTTTTGTTAGGCAGGGCGAGTAGAAGGACAATAGGACCGAGGCTCCATTCAGCATAAGGCCCTCTCAGCCCATGTCGATATATCCTACTACTGGTTCCGGAACCCTAATTGCTGCCGCTCTCTCGCTTCGGAAAGTAATAAGTTGGCTGTAAAGCATTAAAGCATTTGCCTGACTCATAAAGTCTTATTCAGTGAGGAACCCTGTATTGAGATTGATTGAAACATAAGCTGCATGCTGTGTGCTGCTAATAGTTGATTTTCATGATCCTCTTCTTTTCTTCACTCTTTGTTGCATCTCATCTATCTTTTTAGTTACTTGGCATTTCTCATTTGTGGACTGTTGCTGCTGCTGATATATTGATGTCTCTGAAGAAAACTCTTTACAACAGTGTGCTGCTATATCTGAACATGCATTTGCATTTCCTTTTTTCTTCGAGGGATTTTTTTGAGGGAATGCATTTGCATTTCCTAGTCTGTTTGTTTGTTGGGTGACATATAAGACCCATTTGTTTACATACATCCACTGAGTAGTTTCCATATGTATGACTGACAAAATGCCACATGACTGAATTTATTTGTGTAAAATCTGCTCTTCTTATTGCTAAGATGCGTGTTCGCTCTCTACTGAGTACATCAGAAGTACAATCTTGCATTTGCGTTTCTAGCCTAGCTCGGAGTCTGAAGCGTGACCCCCGGGCACGCGCCGCCGGGATTGTGGAATCACGGCGGCCTGCAGCTGCCCGTCGGACATTATCCTTGGCGTCCGTCGTAGGGCTCCAACCTGCTGCGACGGCGCCGCTTGCCGGACCACCCCCATCGATCTCGACTTCTGCGGCGACCCTGCATAGAGATGCACCTACGCCATTGTCATCATCCTCAACGGCGAGCTCCAAGGAGGAACGCAGCTACAGACACTTGCCTGCTTTGGCGCCGGCGACCCTGCCGGCCGGCTTGCGCGGCGACGACACCGATGGCGCCAACCTGCTGCCGCCGCTGCTCTTGGAGGACGGCGACCGCGACCACGCCTTGGCGCGCGGGCTCGACGTCGGGGCCATCTCGACGACGACGTCCGGCACCGTCGCGCCGCTGTGCAAGCTCTCGTCGCCGCACAGCGAGTTGGCCTCGCTGCCGGAGTCGGAGCCCCTGCCGACGTGCAGGATCGCCGCCTTGCCCCTCTCCATCACCCTGTACGCGTACATCTCGAACGGCACGTCCGACACGCGCGGCGCCACGCCCCCCTGCCGCTGCTGCCACGCCGGGAGCTTCTTCTGCAGCAGCGCCTCGATGTCCAGGTAGTCCACCGGCGGCGTCGGCGTCGGCGGCTGCGCTGGCGTCGACGTCGACGCGTCGGCCTGGCCGCCGTGCTGCTCCGGGTTCATGACGAGGAACCGCTTCACGTAGCGGAGGACGCGGCAGATGGAGCTGAACGGCGGCCGCTGCGCCGGGTCGCCGTGCCAGCAGCGCCTGGTGAGGCCGGTCAGGTACTTGGGCGCCTGGAACGGGAACAGCGGCCTCTCGCCGGCGCGGATGTTCTTGCTCATGTTGTCGCCCTGCAGGTGGTTGTCCTCGAACGGGATCTTGCCGGTCAGCAGCTCGAAGCTGATCATGCCGAAGCTGTACACGTCCGCCTTCTCCGTGCGCCTCGCCGTCGCCTGCCCGGGCTCGTCGTTCTCCAGCACCTCCGGCGCGTACCAGATGCAGGGGTTGACGCTGCCATTTTGCCCACTGGCATTGGCGTTTGCGTTTGCGCCGGCGGCGGCGTGCGACGCCTTCCGGCCGGGGCTGGTCACGGCTGCAGCTCCGGGGTCGGCGGCGAACCCGGCGACCTTGACGACCAGGTAGGCGTCGGCGGCGCTGCCCCGCGTCTTGACGAGCACGTTGGACGGGTTGAGCTCGCCGTGGTAGATCTTCTTGGAGTGGAGGTGCTCCATGCCGCGCGCGATCTGCAGCATGGCGTCGACGACGACGACGAGCGGGAGTTGCGCGCGCGGCCGCTTGGCGCTGCCGCTCGCCTCCTTGAAGAAGCTCCCGAGGTCTTTGCTCATGATCTGGTCCATGACGAGGTACGCCTCCCGCTTCTCCTCGTCGCGGAAGCAGTACCGGCAGTGCGCCACGTTCGGGTGCGCCACCGACGTGAGCAACTCCATCTCGGCGCCGACCGCGGCGTCGTCGGCGTCCACCCCGACGTAGTGCTTCACGGCGAAGGCCTCCCCCATCCACTGCACCTCCTTCAGGCTGCCCCCGAGGCGCCGCCGCATGTGGAAGTCGCCGAGGAGGAGCGCGGCCGCCGGGTGCGGCTCCCCGCGCGGCGCGGCCAGGAGGTCGGCGATCCGGTGCTCCTGCCGCGACAACGGCCTGGATCTCATTTCGTCGAGCAGCTGCGAGAGGAGCCACCTGTCCTCCGCCCACGCCGTGTCCATCCGGGCGGCGAGCTCCTGCGTGGCCAGATATGCCCTGCCCACCCTGCTTCGCCGGAACAGCGCCGGATCGAGGAGGTCCTTGTCGTAGTCCCGGGCGAAGAGCACCCGCCGCCGCGCGAGCTCGTCGGGCTTGAGCGCCGCGGTGGCCTCAGCGACGACCTCGACGGCCTCGAGCACGACGGCGACGCACCAGAGGAGGCCGTGGAGGTGCAGCTCGACGGACTCGACGCCGTGCGTGAGCGCGGCCGCGCGCGCCCACCAGCTCCCGCCACCGCCGCCGCCACCGCCGTGCAGGTCCCCGAAGCAGAGACGGATGTAGTGCTCGGCGTCGCGGACGGCGCGGCAGAGCTCGCGGAGCGGGGACTCGAGCGGCTTCCACCGGCCGGCGAGGCGGTCGTCGAAGCGTAGGCTGGCGCGCACCTCGGCGGCGACGGCGTCGAAGGCCAGCTCGCAGGCGTCGGCGAGGAGGCGGCACTGGCGCGGGTTGACGCGGAGGTCGTGGTGGAAGGCCATGAGGGCGGCGATGCCGCCGAGGGCCTCGCCCACCTGCCGGAGCTGCTCCATGGACGGATCCTTAATTTGGGGCCTCGCTCGCTCGATCGCTGGTTGAACGAAAAGAGAGATGGGTGAGGCTGGTGGACGGATACGAATGCTGCCATGCTGCATGCATGCATCGTTGTTTTTTCATCTCTCCCGCACGGTGGAAAAAATCGTATTACACCAGCTTGCTTGCTTTTTCTTAAGTACTCCTATATAAAACGTCTTTGCCATTTATTTTATTTATTAATTTAGCTGTATGTATGTCGCCTGAAATTTTATTTTGTGTCGGTCGGTTTAGTGTGTTAATGATCTTGCTTTACTATTTATTCTGTTATTTTTTTCCAGTCTTGTCAAATCTCAGTCGACTGAGATTTAGTTATGTCTTAATTTATATTATATTCGTCAGATCTTATATTGAGATCCGTCTAATTTTTTCTCAATTATTTTTATTTTTTTCTTACATATTATGTCATTTGACTGAGATTTGGTTAAGTCTCAGTCGAGTGAGACATAGCCACACTCATTTTTTTATTTGTTCTCTGATGTATTTGGCCAGTCGATTCCAACAGGCCGTACCCATTACCAGGTGCGACCAGGCCTTCCCCTTCCTATTTTCTATCTTCCTACTTTGCTTTTATTTTTAGTTTTCTTTATTAGTTCGGTTTTGTGTGTGTGTGTGGGTATGTTTTTTCTTTTTTTTCTTCTAAAAGGCCACTATTTCATTTTTTTCTTAGAAAATATTTGAAATCTTTTATTTTCTTTCTTCTTTAAGGGTAATATCCATGCCGCGGGAAACTTACTTTTTTGAAAACTTCACTATTATATGCCGCTAAGTCGGTACTTCTTAGGCAACTCTTTTTAAGCGAAATTCCACTAGTATATGATTATTCTTTCGTATTATAAAAACACAATATTTGGGTTCAGCGGTGATTTGGAGCACTTTAAAAACAAGGAAACCATCGAGCCTCAACATTGCTCCATCGTTTATCGGAGTACTCGCCACCCTCCACCGGGGGCGTTCCCATCAAGGGTCCGCCCTCCCCGTCAAGTGTAAGGGGCTTGTCTGCCAGGTGGGCGTGCACCGCGGGGGTTTCTGAACGCGGGAATAATAACTTGCATATAGTGTTGATTTTGTTTTTTCATCCACAATACCATGAAAGCCGCTTTGGCGATTTTTTTATACAAATACAACAGAAGGTGAAGTTTATTTCTCAAAATGTTTCATCATTTTTTTGAATTACTTATTTTTTCTTCATATATATACACTGGAGGCCCCCACCACCAAATCGACGGATACGCCACACTCGTACATTGCTAGTGAAAGCAATCCCCAGCAACCGACAAAAAAGAAGCGAATCTGAGGCTCGATGGAGCCTCAGATTCGCTTCTTCTTTGTCGGTTGCTAGGGATGTTGGTGTGTAGCCGCCTTAAGCTTCCAGCTCCGGTTGTTGTGGTTCGCTCTCGGGCAGTGTTGTGGAGTTGCTGGCCGGTGGTGGTGCTCCTGTGGGGCGATCGGAGATGAGGTCTCCCCTCCGGCAACGTGTGAGGAGAGATGGTGGTCTCTCCTCCGTCCCTGGCTCTTGCTGCCCGGAATCTTGCGACGGTGCTCATTCCTGCGGTGGCGGCCCTATCACCCTCCATCTGGTGCGTCTCTACGGCCTCTTCTCATGTTGATCTTTTGCGGCTTGGAGTTCAGTTTTGACTTGATCCTGTAATTTTCTTTAGTGGCAGCTATGTGTGACCTTCTCTACTCAGCATCTTGGTCTAACTGCCTTCTCTTCTCTCTTGTCAAGTCTGTACCAATGTTTGCAACACCATTGTATCCCCTAGCCGGTTGATGGCTTCATTAATTTTAAGTCGGGTATGATGCCTTTTCTCTAAAAAAAGCCACTGTCTCTAAACTATGGATGACAGGGTTTGTTTTTACATATATTTTTGACGATATATCTCATAGTATGACATACTATTCTTTCTATAAACCATACTAATATGCGACATACAATTCTGTCTAGAAACCATACTAATATGAATCGATCATGTTGTTTCGTGAGTTGACATCTAGTGCAAGGCCTCAAGGCGAGCTGGAAAGGGAATTCAAGAAGAAGAAAGAAGAGTTGTTTGATTTGCTCATAGAGGTGAAAATGGCAGAACTTTACCCACAGTTGTCCTGGAAAGACATCCAAATTCATCGGCTGATCACTCAACTTATTCAAGTGGAGCCTAGGCCTCATGATCCCATTTGGTATAATTTCAAACATACGCATGCATAACTATGCTCTATTCCCACCACTCTTTTTCTGTTTTTTGAGTTTTGTCTGTTGTTTGTCACCCCGCATGCAGGCGTAGGTTTCGAGGAACAAGAAGACTCAATGATTTTACCAGTATATACACCATTCTGGGATTTTTTGATCTGCTCTCCTACAACGTGGTATCTGTCATGAAAGAAGATGGCGCTACAAGCAAGAACTGTGAAGCCAATTTCGTCTCTGAGCCAAAGAATGATATGAAGTAGCTTTATATATTAGGCTGGTTGTAATGGGAGTATCATAGCTAGTATCATGCATGCCAACTAGGTAAATTTGATGATGTGTCATAGAATTAAATGAAGAAAGAGAGAGTTGAGTATCATATCATGATACTGTATCATAATAAATGCTAGGCTAGTATGTGCCATGCATGGCAATAAATAAAATACTACATGATACTAATATATGATACAACACACTAGGGAGGTAGTATCATACACTAGTATCATATGCATGATAGTAGTATATGATACCCCCCATTACAACCAGCCTTAGACAGAAGTCTAGAAAATCTCCTGAGCGTTGTAGTTATTAGGGACTTATTGGGGGATATTCATTGGGAACTTATTGAAGATGCTCTAAAAGAATCCACGTGTTGCTCGATGGAGAAGATCCTTCCATTGGAATCCATGCGTTTTTTTCTTTGAAAAGGAACAATTCTATTATAAACACGGTACTTCCATCAATTCATATTACTTGTCTTAGATTTGCTTAGATACACATGTACCTAGTGAAGGAAATATGCCCTAGAGGCAATAATAAAGTTATAATTTATTTCCTTATATCATGATAAATGTTTATTATTCATGCTAGAATTGTATTAACCGGAAACATAATACATGTGTGAATACATAGACAAAAACAGAGAGTCACTAGTATGCCTCTACTTGACTAGCTCGTTAATCAAAGATGGTTATGTTTCCTAACCATAGACATGAGTTGTCATTTGATTAACGGGATCACATCATTAGGAGAATGATGTGATTGACTTGACCCATTCCGTTAGCTTAGCACTTGATCGTTTAGTTTGTTGCTATTGCTTTCTTCATAACTTATACATGTTCCTATGACAATGAGATTATGCAACTCCCGTTTACCGGAGGAACACTTTGTGTGCTACCAAACGTCACAACGTAACTGGGTGATTATAAAGGTGCTCTACAGGTGTCTCCGAAGGTACTTGTTGGGTTGGCGTATTTCGAGATTAGGATTTGTCACTCCGATTGTCGGAGAGGTATCTCTGGGCCCTCTCGGTAATGCACATCACTCAAGCCTTGCAAGCATTGCAACTAATAAGTTAGTTGCAGGATGATGTATTACGGAACGAGTAAAGAGACTTGCCGGTAACGAGATTGAACTAGGTATTGAGATACCGACGATCGAATCTCGGCAAGTAACATACCAATGACAAAGGGAACAACGTATGTTGTTATGCGGTCTGACCGATAAAGATCTTCGTAGAATATGTAGGAGCCAATATGAGCATCCAGGTTCTGCTATTGGTTATTGACCGGAGACGTGTCTCGGTCATGTCTACATAGTTCTCGAACCCGTAGGGTCCGCACGCTTAAAGTTCGGTGACGATCGTAATTAGGGTTTTTGTGTTTTGATGTACCGAAGGTTGTTCGGAGTCCCGGATGTGATCACGGACATGACGAGGAGTCTCGAAATGGTCGAGACATAAAGATTGATATATTGGAAGCCTATATTTGGATATCGGAAACGTTCCGGGTGAAATTGGGATTTTACCGGAGTACCGGGGGGTTACCGGAACCCCCCGGGGGGTTATTGGGCCTACATGGGCCATAAGGGAGAAGAGGAGGGCCGGCCAGGGCAGGCCGCGCGCCCCCTTCCCCCTAGTCCGAATAGGACAAGGAAGGGGGGGGGGCGGCGCCCCCTTTCCTCTTTCTCCCTTCCTCCTTCCTTTTCCAACAAGACAAGAGGGGGGAGTCCTACTCCCGGTTGGAGTAGGACTCCTCCAGGCGCACCCATAGGGCCGGCCGCACCTCCCCCTCTCCCTCCTTTATATACTGAGGCAAGGGGGCACCCCATGACACACAAGTTGATCCTCGTGATCGTTCCTTAGCCGTGTGCGGTGCCCCCTTCCACCATATTCCACCTCGGTCATATCGTAGTGGTGCTTACGCGAAGCCCTGCGTCGGTAGAACATCATCACCGTCATCACGCCGTCGTGCTGACGAAACTCTCCGTCAATGTTTTGCTGGATCGGAACTCGAGGGACGTCACCGAGTTGAACGTGTGCAGAACTCGGAGGTGCCGTACGTTCTGTACTTGGATCGGTCGGATCGGGAAGACGTACGACTACTTCCTCTATGTTGTGTCAACACTTTCGTTGCCGGTCTACGAGGGTACGTAGACAACACTCTCCCCTCTCGTTGCCATGCATCACCATGATCTTGCGTGTGCGTAGGAATTTTTTTAAAACTACTACGTTCCCCAACACCTAGACACGTTAGATACATCCGTATCTAGATAAATCTAAGACAAGTAATATAGATCGGAGGGAGTACAAAGCATCTCAAACATAATAAAATTTACATTGAGATTTTAAGACCACCGAACAACCACTACTGCTGCCAAAACGAGTCGCCGACGTGTCGTTGTCACCGCTCCCCTACCGGAATCGGCCGGGAAGTCTTCATACATATGCCCGTAAGGACCAGCGCCCTGGAGCCTTGCATAGATCTGAAGCACCTGACACCAAATCTCACCACATGACGATAAACCCCAACCTCACAGTCCTAAGGAGGCGACATGAATCTATGTCAGAGCTTTGTTGACTACGCCCAGAAAGATGAACTAGAGGAGGATCGAAGCCCGAAAGACAGACTCAAAGAAGAACCGCTACCATCCGCCCGAACACCGGGCTGGCGAGGACTAAAAAATCCTAACCTAAACTACTAATCAGAGCGAAGTCACCAGGACCCCCCCCCCCCCCGGCCCCCCCCCCCCCGGTCACCATTCGCCCGAGCGGCAGGCGAAGGGGAGGCGAATCCACGGTCTCGCCGGTGAAGCCCGGAGGGGAGATTTTGCCCTAGCCTCCTAGAGTTAGGGGAGGAAAATGAGAGGAAGTCTTTTAAGCCCGATTTGGAAGCCATGCTGATCCGACAATTATAGAAACTAACACAATTTATCCATAAATAACATGCAAATATCGTTCAAATGTGAATATTACATCTGAGATAAATGTATGTTCAACAAGTTTTTCAAATTCTTCGATTCCAAATTCAACGACACTAGAGTCAGGGCTGGCACATCTCGTCCTACACATACTATCCCTTGAGATTCATCCAACACTGTATGTGGGTGAATGGCCTACCCTTGGTCCTGTAGTACATCACATCACTGCAACGCAAGCATGCTATACAATATGTAGAGCAACATTGAGTGAATGAATGAATTAACCAACATATAGAGCAACATGAAGGAAATATTACGATCTCTATGGTTGAATCAGAGTGTCATGGATAACGTGCATGTCGCAGGGTGCGAAATTCTTTTGCTCATGAAATGAAGCATGCACACGCTGCCAAAAGAGCGAGCCCCTTCAGTTCCTGCTACAAGTTCAAAAACGTGACCAACCACACATAGCATAGAAACTCAATCTCCATCATCGAGCACATTGCCAAGTTACTCCAGAAAACAACGAGAAATTCAATAAAAGAGCTTAATGGCATTTGAACAAACACCTTTGGGCATGATGTCCATCATGGATGTCGTCGACCGGGGGAGGGTACTTGGCTGCGAAGGGATCCTGGGTGGACGACGGCGTAGTCCAAGGCAGGTAGGCGCGTTGCTGGGGGCCGTGGATATCCTACAATGCCAGCGTGGCAGCCGAAGAGGTACATCGGCGATGGCGGATGAGGAAGGTGCGGATGCAAAGAAGGAGGGGAGCAGGCAGTGGCTGAGTGAAAGAAAAGTGAACTGAGAGGACTTAAGTGGGTCAGGCATGTCCCACAATGCCCCCCAAACTTTGCCTCCTATTTATGGGCAAACGGACTTTCGACCGGCCCACGAACCAATAGGATACCCAAGTTGGATGATAAAATACGTCCTCGTCACTTGGCACAGACAGATGCAGACAGGTTGAGGGGCGGCGTTGAAGATGTCCTAAACCATAACTAGTGATTTCGTCCAAAAAATACTTCAGCCTCCTCCCAGGACATGCTCCTGTCTGTTTTTTTTGGGGGGTGGGGGGGTGGGGGAGGGCTTGCTCGTGTCTGCTGGGCCGCGTTTGTTGCCTCGTTGCAGCGTGCCAGGCCTAGGCCCGGCTACTTCCGCTTGCCATCTCTCCCGCGGTGGTCTACAACCCAATCCGCGTGAAGGGAAGGAATCAAGCAGGAAGGAGGGAGAGACAGAGGAGAGAAAGAACCCCCAACAAGAAGAGAGTCGCCGGCGGCGGAAGGGAATCAAGCAAGAAGATGACTCATATCCTCCCCATCTCCCATCACAATTTGGATCTGTGAATTACTGTTTGCTATTGCTATATTCCTTGTTCGCCTAGCTCGATCTGTTTCCTCCTTGACTTTCTTCTCTGCGGGCGGGCACGGGGCAGCCAGAGGGAGCGCGACCGCGAGCGCGCCGCGGCGCGGAAGCCCAACTCCAAGAACGGCGGCGACGGCCTCACCCCGGAGCAGCGCCGCGAGAGGTTCGCCCCCTTCCCCTTCCCTTATCTTTCCCGATCGGATCCAATCCGCCGCGCCACGGTCGACTGAATTGATCGAATCTTGGCCTGACTGACGCCGATCCGCAGGGACAAGAAGGCGCTGGAGGAGAAGAACGCCAAGAAGGCGGCGCAGGCCTCCGGGAGCACCTCCACGGACGCCAAGGGCAAGGACGCCAAGAAGTAGTAGGAGAGGCGCCGCCGGATCCCGTCCCCGCCACCGGGACGGGACGCCGGCGCCACGACGATTGCCATGCGTTTGTACCCTGTTTGCTCGCAGCATCTGCGGATCCTTGTGCCTTAATCGTGTATGCTTGGTTAAAACTGTCGTTGGCTGCAAATCTTTGTTGCATGAGTTTGTTGTACTCTGATCAAATCCTGAACTCGTGATGATAATAATGATAATAAGCAGCAGTGTTCACTCTTAAGTTATTTCTTACCGCCTCTCTTTCGTTGCGGCCTTGCTATCTTGTGTAATCTTGTAGTCCAGGCTAAGATTGCGATTATGGTAAGTTGTAATGCAGTCCTGAATCCCGTTCTAATGCTATCTATTGCTATTGTTCTGGTTGGTTCTGTGTGTCATGTCTCGCTCACTCTACGATGTTTTGCTGCCACACTTTGGCTGTTATTTTGCTAACTTGTTGAATCTTTTTACGTGATACTATCAGGATTAGATTGTGATTGTAATGAAAACTGTACTCTGGACCCTAAACCAAGCACTGGGAAATTGGGGAAATGGAAATGGCCGTAATGCAGTCCTGAACCTGGTTCTACTCTGTTTTGGCTGGCTGTAATGCTATCGTATTGCTATTGTCATACTATAAATAAATGATGCTACAATGTTGATCATTCTTAGATAGAGAGTCTCAGACCGCAGAAGATGTTGTGCATATTCCATTGCTGCATATTGTTATTTATGCTTTGAGAGTAGAGACTACTGGGACTGCTCATGTGTAATATATGCATCTGTGTTTCAAACTCTACAGCTTGACTGGGAGATGGACTTAGCAGCCTACCAGGTCCTTGGCTGAATCTTGTACTGGCTACATTATTTACTACTCCCTCCGTAAAGAAATATTAGAGCGTTTAGATCACTAAAGTAGTGATTTAAAAGCTCCTATATTTGTTTACAGAGGGAGTACTATGAAGCTGCACTCCTTTAGAACTTTATCAATTTTTTCTTGGCATCACAATTGAGTTAAGCTAGGTTCTGGTGCACACCATATGGTCTGTCATGCTCACTGCTGTTGGAACAATATTCTGATTTTTTAGGACAGAAACAATGGAGGCTGAAAAATCAGTTATATGAGTTACATAGTTCCGTTCTCTAGGTTTGGGTTTTTATTCCACTGCTTCTCTGTATGTTCTCTGCTCTGCAATCTATTTCATTGTCGAGGTATTTGTGTTCCAGTCACATATATCTGTTGTGTAATCAGTTGGTGAGAGCTAGAACTAGTTTGTGTTATCCCAACATTTTTTTCAGTGTCACCAGTCACCACCTGCACATGTGAAGTCCTGCACAACTTAGTGGAGAGAGAGAGAACCATGTGAAGGTACAAATTTGCTTAATGTTCCTTTTATAAATTGTTACTTTGCTTGTATAATACTATTATTCAACATTTTCTTTCCTTTCTAGGTTTGCTGGGACATCCTGCTTTATCTTTGCCAAAATATTTCTACTTGCTGTACTGTCTGACTCAAATTTGAATTATGCTCCAATCTGTACTTCAGTAAAAAATGCAAGTTCACCAAGTTCTGCTGATTGCTTAACGCATACATGCATTGGTAAGAACTTGAGAAACTGACTTGATGCCGTTCCCGCTGTATCGAGCAAGTACACTCGAAATTAATTCTGGACCGACAACATCACTACAGCAAAATGACTGTAAATATATTGGATGGCCGGAGGTGTTTCATGTTCTATTGTCTCCAATTGGTTGTGAATCAATTTTCTGAAAGGGCATTGTGCATGAGCCATTTCCAGTTTCTACTGTACTATCATTGTCGCATGTTCTAGTTCAAGGGGGTGTCCTAGTTTGCGTAATTGTCCCTTTAGTTTAGTCCTCTAGCTGTTCTGGGTACCATTACCCTTTTTGTCCAATAGAGTATAAAAGGAAGCAGTGCTGCTGTTTGCGAAATCTGTACTTTTGATAGCAATTGTTCAAATCCTGTTTATCTTTGACAGTATAAGTTACTTATGCTTACAGTTATGTTCATGTGATATCACCCTTTAGCTTACCGTTTATCTATTTACCTATCCATGTGCCAGAACCATGACTTGGTTTTGATTTATTATGGGTTTCAACTGTAGCCTACCCCAACTTGTTTGGGGCTGAATCTATTTTCAGAAAAGGAAGCAGTGATGCTGTACGTGAAGTCTGTACTTTTGATATCAGTTTAAATTCTGTAGCTTTGGGGTGTATCCAGCATCGACAAAATATGAAGTGATTTTTTTTATGGGCAAACAGTAGGGGAATCCCCTATGTTATAATTTTCACTAAGTACAGCGAGTACAAGGATTTTACATACATTCCTCTGTTTCCAAATGTTCCACAAGGCAGAAGAAATGATTCCCATGAAGCAAAGGGCCATTGAACTCATCCTTTGCAGATTTAAGCAGAGCCATAATGTCCGAACCCACCCCCACCCCCATTGGATGTTGATGCTTCTCCAGCATCTCTGAGTGAACCTGCAGTTAAAGAACAGGCGGTCTCTAGTCTCTCTGGTTCTGATTTGGCAGAGAGCACAATTTACCCCAGACTCGATCGTCCAATGTCGTCGATCCATCATACTATATCTCATGTTAAGCCGATCGACAGTTAAAAGCCACATGAATACCTTCTGCTAGCACTTGCTTTTCCACATAAGATCATACAATGGACAAACCTCAAGGCAGGAAACATCAATTATCAATTGGTAGTATCCCGCGGAAGAGAGACTTCCCGATCGAGTGCGCTTAAACGACCAAATATCTAGCTGGGCATCAGACTGAGACTCAATGCGCAGCTCCACCAAAAATGTATGAAGTTCCACATGAATAATAACTGTTTTTTGAAGTTTGATCATGCACATAAAGAATGTTGGTAGGGTAGAAAGAACAGAGTTTACGTAGGTCAGTCGACCAGCATAATTGAGAAACTTTGAAGCAGCATCAAGTCGCCTCTCCAACGTGCTAACCAGTGGTTAAGAGCTCATTGATTCTCGACTTGGTGCTTCCCATGGGAAGACCCAAATAAGTGAAGGGCAGCGGCCCCACAATGCAACCAAAATGATCTGCCAACAGCCTAGCTTGATTTGGGTCCACATTTATCGGTACCATACATGATTTGCTGAAGTTTACTTTCAAACCTGTGGCTTCCTAAATACCAATAGAATATATTTTATAGCGCACAGCTGAAAAAACGAAGCTTCATGTACTATAACGTGTCGTCCGCATACTGAACCACCGGAAACTCATGTCCAGGAAAGTGATGGGAGCAACAACGAAAAGTAATGGAGATAACGGATCCCCCCTGCCTAACACCACGTATGCAAGCACTTTTTTTTACCAGGAACTCTGTTTAACATAACAACAGAAGAGGCCGAAGAGAAAATGAACTTAATCCAACCGAGAGAACAATCGCCTCCTTGCCATAGCTCTTGCAATGAAATAAATACTCAAATGACCAAGCAAGACTGCCGTGATCACCATTGCTTCACATGGTGGAGGTTGCCACCACTGCAGCCCTCCAGTGTTGAGCCTTGCCGACGGTGAGATCTTAGAGCCCACGTGGCCTCCTCCTTCGTCCTCCTCCGGTTCATCGACCACACGGGGAATTGATCATCAACATACGGGGGTGCCGTTCGGTGTCACCTCTGTGAGGAAGTGAGGAGATAAATACAACCGCGCTCAATGAATTTATCCTCGATGCACACTATCACTGCACTTCAAAATACGCCCGGTACGGTCACTATGTACGATTTGACGCGCATGTAAATGTCGCCTATGAGCCCGGTATGACCCTCTGTTGCCCGCCACGTATGCAAAAGCGCATGGGAGGCTCTGATATTTTGCAAAAAAAGCCCTCTCGGGCTCACTGACAACGCACATTTGGCTTCGCTTATATGCAGGGTTTGCAGGATTGGGGGTTAGAGTTTATGGTGGTTTGAGGAAATGATGTTTGCTTCAATTCTGATGCATGTGTTCGTCAACAAGACCTCGCAACAATGAGTTCTCTGTGCAATTCAACCATGGTGATTATTTTCTTGGTGAAGGCAACAACCATTCTTATGTTAATGGCAGAGTTGATTCTTATGATTACCTATATAACATCACCTGGTCTTAGATTATGGTACATAACATTGTTGAGGAGATTGGATGGGAGATGGCAAGCAGGGTCAATGTATACCGTTGTGTGCCTATATTTACAATTGGCAGGAACAGCCTGAGGGAAATTAGGAGCGAGGAAGATATAGATACTATGATGCATTTCCTGTCATTTGGACACCAATCATTCAAATTGTACTTGGATCATGATGATAGCTTCCATGCCCACCTTAATGTGTATGATGTTGTTCTTAATCCAAGAGCAACCCTTCCTACAGTGATGAGCCCATCTAAGCTAGTGATGTACACACAAGCAGAGCAAAGAGAAGCAGAGCAAGTGGCACATGTACCTATACAGATTGTGTATCCAGAAGTGGATAGGAACTAGCTAGTTTATCTTTAGTAGAAGGTCATCCACATTTGCTAACATTGAGGCACCTGAGGAACATCAAAACTGAACCGGAGCCCGTTGTACTACAGGTTATTCAGCAAATGCCTAGTGAGCACATTGAGGAAGAGAATGCATGCATCACAAGACTAAGAAGGAGTGCAATGCAAAGCAATTTCACAAATCACATGGAAACAGAGGATGCAGAAATGGATAGTGATTCAGATGATGAGGACTATGAGCCTGATGTACTTATTGATAGTGACAATGACATAGGTCATGAGATGATGATCTTTATGTAGAAAATGTAGATGAGGATGAACCTGAGCAGAAGAAGGTGAATTAACCAATCTCCAAACCAATTGACAAAGGAAAGAACAAAGCAGAAGATAAAGGACAAGTCAAAAGACAAGATAAAAGGCAAAAAATTACAATTTTGATGAAGATTTGTCTGAAGAGGAAGATCTGTGGCATGTGATTTAGATGATTAAGAGATATAGTTTAAGTTCAAAACATTCAGACCAGAGGATCTCCGCAGGCTAAGATTCCATGTTGGACAAGTCTTTGAGATGTGGAGCTATTGAGGAAAGCAATCAAAGAGCATTCTTGTCAACATGTTGATTTGAAGATGCAAGTGAATGACATGTTAAGGTTGAAATCAAAGTGTGATGAGGATTGCACTTGGTACTTGTAGGATCCATATGATAGTAGGACAAAGGCTTTCATGATCAAGATATATGCGGATGAGCACACTTGCTACAAGAACTGGAAGATCAAGGCCTTCACAGCTCCTTTACTTGCACATAAATATTTGGAGAGCTTTAGGGCAGACCAAGACATGAACCTTATGAAAATTTCAAGGATTTTTCAAAAAGAATGGCACATGACACGTGGAAGGATGAAGTTGCAGAGGGCAAGGAGGTTGGCCATGAAAATGATTCATGGTGATGAAGAAGGGCAGTGTAAGCAACTTTGGAATTGCTTTGTCTTGAGGTTTCTGTTGGGCCTGCCTGAAAAGCATTTCTATGCAATCCTAAGAATTTCTCTCCACCAATTCTATCTGGTAGTCTTCCTACGATTATTCCGGGCGTAATATATATTTTTGAACTATGGATGAACAACACTTGGCTCAAGGGGCACTAGAATATGTGCGTGCTATTAATGGATTATTTGTACTATTTTCTATTCGTTATATTTTGAGCGCTCCCCGCATAGGAAAAATATACCTAGACGAACGTTTGATGCACATGATTGGGGTCACCGGCTCCTGCATCTGCGTCCACAAACGTATCCGGCGCGTGTTTTTAAGAATTTTTTATAGGCGGAAAAAAAAACCCTTTACAGTCACGGGTCCAAAGTGGAAACGGAGAGCGAGCCGGTTGCGGAGTTCTCTTTCTTCCGTGCCAAGGCTGCAAACCGATCACAATTCATAAAATCACCAAGACAAGACAGACAGAGTTCCGTTTCGAAAACAAGACAGACAGAGAGACGGACTGCCGGGGCGGGCCGGGGCGGGCCTATAGACACTGGAGGCCCCCCCAAATCGACGGACACGCCCCTGTACTTTGCTAGCGAAAGCAATCCCCAGCAGGAAACCGACGAAGAAGAAGCGGATCGATCGAGTCGGCGAGAGCGATGGCGGCGCTCCGGCACGCGGCGAAGAGGCTCTGCGAGCGTGCGCTCCAGCAGCGAGGAGCGCTGGTGAGGCCTTCGGTCGTGGCGGAGGGACCTCGGCGTCTCTTGCTAAACGGCGCTTCCCCTGCCCGCCGGCCCATGTCCACCTCCTCCATCAGTGGCAAGGTACTTCTTTTCTCCGACCTTCGACCCCTCTCCCTCCCAGATCCAGCCGATTTTCCGTCGGAGGCCTCCGAGGGTACGGCTGCCCTCTCAAGCAGTAGCAGCGTTGGCTTTGTTTCCGGCCACCTGATGACTTGCGACAAAGAATTTTTTAAAAAAAAATCTTTGATTGCCGGCGATCAGGAGTCACTTGCAGCCATTGATTGATTGCTCTTGAGATCCGGCAATCGGTTGCTGGCTGGAGATTAAGACCTCAACCTTGTGAGAAATTAAGAATGATGATAGCCTCTACCATGTCATAAGGCCATGTATAATTTTCTTTCAGCAGACCACTAATATATGACAGATACATTCTGTGAAGAAAACTATGCTAATTAATATTAATTTAATCATGTTGTGTCTCTTGTGGCCAGCCGACATCTAGTGCAGCGCCTCACGGCGAGCTGGAATTGCTGGAAATGCGATTCAATAAGAAGAAAGAAGAGATGTATGATTTGCTTGTAGCGGTGAAAAGCTCTGAACTTTACCCAGAGTTGTCCTGGGAAGACATCCAAACTCATCGGCTCATCACTCACCTTGCTGCTCAAGTGAAGCCTAGGCCTCATGACCCAATTTGGTATGTAATCTCAAACATATGCATGACTATGCTCTATTTTCCCCATTTCTTGTCTGAGAGCCTTTTCTGCTCTTGTCACCCCGCAGGCACAGGTTTCGACAACTAAGAAGACTCAACGATTTTAACACTATATGTCTTCCTCTGGGATATTTTGGTCTGCTCGCCTACTGCGTGGCAACTAACATGAAAGAAGATGGCGCTACAAGCAAGAATAGTGAAGCCAATTTCGTCTCCGAGCCAAAGAACGATATGAACTAGCTTTATATTAGAAGTCTAGAAAGTCTCCTGAGCTTATGTAATTAGTAATATGACATCTAGTTGTAGTTGTAGGTTTTGCTGGATGCTGGCAACGGTAATAGAATCGGCCTGAAGTTGGAGTGGTAATTAACTTTTATGTGACGAAAGAGAACAGAAAATCCAGCGATATCTTTAGGTAACTTGTCATGTTTATTTCTTGTGAGCAGAAAACTTCAGGTTGGTCCTCTTGAGTATATATTGTCATGCCTGCTTATATGGAAACATGTGAGCTTTGTTCAAATGTTGAAACATTCTGAAATTTGATTTCTCTGCTTGTTGTATCATCCTAAATCCCTTCTGTATCTTAGTTATTACGTGGAATAAAACTTTTCCATCACAAGAACATATGAACTCTAAATTTTAGGTTATCTTCCATGTAATTGGCTATAGGTCAAATATCATCGAATTCCTGCAGCAGCTCAACCACGCCATGCCGGCAATGCCATTGTTTCTGCAGTTGCGGCGACTCCATCTTTGTGTGAGAAGTCTGGTGCCTTGCATAGCCTGATGAACAATATTTGTGAGCATGTATCCTTCACGTAGTCCTCCGGACCGATGTTGCTCGGGATGAAACATCACAACCACACATTAACTTTGGACAAGAACATAACTTCCAAAATGAAACCCAGCTGAAATAAAGAATTCCGCCATCTTTTTGGCAGTAGGAGTCTTGCAAAACCCTTGACTTCCAAGTGTTCAAACAAATACAGGAATCACAAGAACAAATATAGGTTGCAGGAAAAGAAACTAAAACAAAACACTGCCACTATGCATGTATATTTCCTTCAGGCTTCAGAAGTGCATCAACATAGCTATCAAGTAGAGGGTGTTAACCAGTGGCGAACGCAGGAGTAATTTCTAGGTGTGGCGGAGTGTATGAACAAAAAAAAAACCATGTATAATTCAACTATGGAAGTGCTCACTAGAATACTCGATAAATATTACTTGGTGTTCAACAAATAAAACCGAAATCAAAACTTAACTATTGGCACTCTAAATACCCCACTTGATGAAGATTACATGGATGATTGAGTGCCAAAAAAACCATTTATATTACCTAGACCGGCATAAAAATGACCTATAAAACATAAACACCAGAGATAAATCATGAATTAGTAACTAGTAGGATATAATGATAGAAACAACATTATGCAAGTGAAGATAGTTAGAAAGAATACATACCCATAATGAAGATTTACTCTCATTAAGTAGAACGTGGCAATGGCATTCTTCTACCTTCATGTTGAAATTCTTTCTTAATTTCAGCAAGATCAAGTCCTTTAAATATCTCTCTCTCGATGTAGCACACCATTAAGTCATCAAGCCAACCATTGGACATCTTGCTGCGCAAATCAGTCTTGATGATCTTCATTGCTGAGAAGGCCCTTTCAACCGATGCCGTTGCCACCGGTAGAAGCAACCCCAACTCAATAAGGCGATAAACCAGAGGGAACATAATATTTCTTTCAAGTTCAAACATTTTCTTGGCTAGGCTTGCAAGATCATAACAAACTCTAAAGTCATCATGTCTTCTCATGTGGTTGATGAACAACTGGAGCTCGGTTTTCATACGCTTACGGTCATCATTGGAGAAATCTGCATCATAGATGTCTGTAAGCTTAGCAACTTTGTCCAAATCAAACTTGGAAAATGAGTCTCTTGGGTCAAGACAAGCAAATCCACATAGCAGTTCTGAAGCCATGTCATTAAAGCGATGATCCAGCTCTGTGGTGATAGCATCTATCGCTGCATAGAAGGTATCAACACGAAAAAAATGTTCTTGAGTAACATTATTTCTCCCTCCTTTTCTTGATCGGCCGAATCTCGGTACAGCTTCATCCATATTTGGAACCGGAATATCATTAACATTACAAAAGATCTTGACATCTTCAAAGAGTGGTTCCCAACCATGGTTCCTCAAGTTGGCCAAGGAAGACCTCACATCTGTAACCAAAGACATGGCTTGAACAATATTCTGATCCTTCCATTGGAGGAGAAGTGACAACTGATTTGTAATGCGAAGGATTTGCAACATCAACTTCATGATGAACACAAAGCTAAAAGACTCCATTATCTGCACCAAACCTCCTGCCCTAGATGGATTACGCTCATCCTCATGCACAATAGCTAACACTTGTATAACTGCATCCCACATCGATTCTATACGAACTAGTGTTTTATAATGAGAGCCCCATCTTGTATCTCCTGGTCTAGCCAATGATGTTTCTTGGTTTTTCCCTCTTCCTGAGAAAATTTCTTCACTCTCTAACTTAGCCAACATATTTATGCGTTGCTTATCAAGCAATATATCCTTCCTCTTGCAAGATGAACCAGCGGCGTTCACAATCAAGGCCACATATTCAAACAAATCCTCAATGGAAGAACAACATCTTGAGACAGCAACAACTACTAGCTGCAATCGGTGGGCGAAACAATGCATATAGAAAGCATATGGGTTTTCATCTCGGACAAGTTTTTGAACACTATTGAATTCTCCCCTCATATTAGATGCTCCATCATACCCTTGCCCTCGTAAATTTGCAATAAGTAGCCCATTCTTACCAAGAACCTCAACCAATGCTTTCTTTAGTGCTTCTGTTGTTGTCTCCTTGACATGCTTGATACCCAAAAATCTTTCAATAACTTCTCCCTTGCTCATATACCTGTAAGGCATAGAAGAAATAATACAATTAGTTAATTAGAAAAAAGGCGATTACCAGGCAAAAGATGGAACACATAATAAAGTAACCAATGGCTTACCTCACAACCAAGGCCATTTGTTCTTTTACTGATATATCACGAGATTCATCAATAAGAACCGAAAAAAGATTATCCCCCATCTCTTGTTTTATTGCTCTTCGGACCCCATCTGCACAACTTTTGGCAAGTGCTTTTTGAATTTTTGAAGAAATCATTTGTGCATTTCCTGGGCATAGCTCATCAAACGCAATTCTCACTTCCTCCTTTCTTGCTTTGTACCAATCAAGCATCTCTAGAAAATTACCTTTATTTAAGGAAAGGGCAGATTAATTGTGTCCATGAAATGGTTCACCTTGCAATGCAAGAAAACTTACAATCCCCAAAGATGTTTCCAAACGGGTCTCGTACTTGATTAATGATTCTTTGTTATAGACTGTAACCTTACGCTTCAGACTTGAGTTTTGATTTTTAAAATCTTCATATGCTGTCCTTGATTGATTGTGGATACTCCTGGGGCCACCAACATGAAGAGGAAATGCCTTGTATGCATTCTTCCAAGTACTGTAGCCATCTTTGGTGAAGGTAGTATGACCAAATTTTTCATCCACCGGATCTTGTCTAAAAAGAAAACAATAAAAGCAATAGACTGCATTCTTTTCCATGCTATATTCCAACCAAGGATTTTTTTCATACCATGCTTCACAAAAGGCCCTGTCAAAATGATCACGTTCGTACGTATGACCGACCGGTCGAGTTGGACCCTTTGCCACATAAGCCAATCTAACTTCATCTCTAATGTTGGGATGAAAATTATTAATTGGAATACGAAGCCCGGGATCAGGCTGGATGTGGTCAGGATGCAACTCCTCAATGAACTTGCCTTCTCCCCCGTCTCTAGCTATTGGTTCATTCTCAATATAATTTTCGCCTTCATTCTCTTCCTCTTGAACAGATGCTGAAACTTCAATCCGCACATTCTCTTGATGCGCACGCTCTTCTCGTCGTTCAGCGACTACTTCCAAAGTTGGAGCTGGGCTCGAGGTGCTAGTGCCACTGGCTTTGGCAAAAATACTCTTTAAATCTGTATAAGAGAACACAAGAGAAACTAATTGGAGGTTGGAGCAATACCAATAGAATAATTAAATAAATGTTCAAGCAAGTAACCTGAGTACATACATGACACAATTGAAATGATGCGATCAAGGGGAAGAACCGAAGAAGTACAACTAAATTATACCTTTCATTACATACTTAATCCTCTTCTTCGGCGGCGTCATCTGCAAACCCTGCGGACTCGCCGAGTCGCGGCCGCCGCCTTGCTGATCTCGGGGCCTGTCGCCGCCTTGCCTGTCGCCGCCTTCGCGCCTACGGTGTCCGGTGGTTGATTGCCGGCTGCCCGCTGCCATGCGTCCGTGCGGCCGTGCCCTAGCCTCTAAAGCGCCGCCGCGCCGCCTCCGTCTTGCGAGAAAGTAGCAACGAACGACTCGTATTCTCGTCTGGTAGAGTCGTAGTCTGCCTAGCAGTCGTGAAAATGTGATCGATCGTCTGTGTCCTTCAGCCCATAGCCCATGGGCACGGCCCGTCATTCAATCGGCAGTAACCAAGCCCAATAGGAGGCACGCGCACGCCCCACTACCTGAAAAATACGCCAGGCTAATACACTAGTATATATACGTATTTGCACGGCAGCTTAGGTATGGCGTTCGCCAAACCACGCCATATAGCTAGCTTGGGCAGCGTGAGCAAACGGCTCGACAGCGATAGCAATCGTGTTGGGCCATAGAAAAGTTGGCGTGTGAGGGACGCACGTGCACATTGGGCATCTTCAGGGCGACCTCCATGCCGAGAGATTGTGGCCACGCCTTCGTCATCTCGTGCGTCTCCGCATGGGGAGGTTCAGGCCATGCCACTGCGCCTCGCGTTGGATGGTGCCGCTGCCTCGCGATTGATGTTCATGTCGTGAGGTTGTCGGTAGCGAGGATGCGGGAGATTCAAAATCGTGGGTTTTGGTTCGATGGACAACTTCGTTTTGGAAAACCTTGAAGATGAGAGCTACCGCCAAGCGCGCAGGCCAGACGTGACCCATTAGGACTCGGCAGGCGACGGACCAACCAAGTGCGACTACGGATGAAATATCGACGTGAAAAATCTTGGCACAAACAGTTTTTCTATTGAAAAAAGATCAGACGAACAATCTATATGCAACTATCCTCGCTACTTTCCTACTTGTATGGGCCAGCTTCGTTTCACGTCAAGCAATTGTATGGTTTCCACGCATATTCAAAGAAAAAGGAAACTAAAAAAAGAGTCTGAACCTTTTCCCAATGAATTTGACGTTCAATAAAGGTAGTTTTTCTAGGATGTTTCTTTTGATATATCTTCTTAAATCTCAACCGTCAATCTTTGTGATTAACATAAAATTAATGGCACCCGCAAAAAAACAAACAAACATAAAATTAATGGATATAAAGGATGACGGAAGAAGAACTATGAAATCTTCAAACGTCCCGTGTGGACATGCCCTAAGGGAGTAAGGGTGATACTTGATCCATCAATCGCTTTAACCACCACTACAATGTGCTAGAATTTTTTTTTCTTTTCTTTCAAGCCACTCATTCCATTGTTACCATAAACAAAGGAGTACCATCATCGAGCAAAAACCTACATTACATGTTCATAGGCGAAGCAAGAAAATAGGAAAGATCCAAAATTAACATTGCATACGTTGACAGGACATTCTAGTAGACTTCTAGTAGGAGTATTGTATACTGTAATAAAACGACTTCGTGCCATTCTTCGGTTCTTTAGTGCAAGGAGGCGATATTGCTTGTAGCGGCACCATCTTTATTCTGCACCTCAGACAAAGCCTCGGAAATTCTGGTCACTTCAGCAAGGGGTAAATCTTTATCACCCTCCGTTGGATTGTTCCGGAGATAGTTGAAGACCTTCAGAGCCACATCATCGACGTTCATCTCGGCCGCGGTTGGCTCGGAAAGACCCTGCAACACAAATCGAAGTAAGATTTGCAAGGAACAGAGAAGAAAGATTTGAAGAATTTTTTTTTCGGCCCAAGTTTGAAGATTTAATGAAGATTTTCGGCCCCAAATCGGAAATAGTAAGATTTGTAGCAGGAAGAGGGGTCGAAGGTAGGAGAGAAGAGGTACCGCCACGAGGTCGTAAAGCCTCATCGCCACGACATGGAGCAACGCCATTGATCTCGCCGACTCGATCCGCTGCTGCTTTTTCCTCCTGGGTGGTTGTTTGGGCTAGCTTTATCACGCGTGTGCGTCGACCGGGGGCCGGGGGCTCCAGTATATAAAAGCCCTGGCCGCCAGTCCGTCTCTGTTTTGTGATCGTCTGCTGCGGCCTTGCCGGTGAAGAAAGACAACTCCATAACCGGCCTGCTCTCGGTTTCTCCCTTGCTGCGTTTTCCGGATCGGAGACTTTACGAGGCTATTTTTTTTTGCGAGGATATTTTTTCTTTTTTCGAGAAAACCTACTCTCTACTCCCTCCGTTTCTAAATTCTAAATATAAGCCATTTTCGATATTTTAATACGGACTACGTATGAATGTATATAGACATATTTTAGAGCGTAGTTTCACACATTTTTCTATGTATGTAGTCCATATTATGCAGAATCTCTAAAATGTGCTATATTTAGGAACGGAGGGAGTATTGATCAACCGTTGAAACAGTACAAAGAACATTCAAAATAAAATATACATCCAGATCCGTAGACCATGTAGCGACGACTACAAACACTTGAGCGAGCTGAAGGCTCGCGACCGTCGTCACCTCTCCCTCATCGGAGCCGGGCAAAACTTGTTGTAGTAGACGGCCAGAAAGTCGTCGTGCTAAGATCCAATAAGACCAGCACGCCAGAACAACAATCACCACAGATTAAGAGAAGAGTAGTGTTAGAAGGGAGAGGGAGGATTGGTGGAACAGTTCATTGTATTGCTTGAGCCTCATGGGCATATATATAGGAGTACATGATCTATTTGGAGTACAAGACAAGCCAGAATAAATCCTAATTTATCTCATCTTTCCTAATAATCAATATACTCAACATCCCCCCACACTCACAACGGTAGCGACACAGACGATGAGACGGGAGAAGAATCCGAAGGCAAGCCGACAGACACCCCCACAATCGTAACGGTCGACGCATCGCGGAAGTCGTGGCTGGAGTAAAAACCGACGAGGTTGCTCAAGCAAGGCGGTAGCCCTTTGTGCCGTTTGTTGATGTAGCCGAGAGCGTGGGTGGTGTAGCCGTGGTCGAGGTAGCCGTGTAAAGAATGGCGGGGTCGATGTCGATTCGGGGTGTCCGGTGTCGAGGAATTCGCCGGGGAGTCGCGGGCGCAAGGAGGCGCCGAGTTAGCATGGGCGCAGTGGTGTCGAAGTAGGGGTGCGCCGGAGAGAAGACGGTGTTGACGAGGCGTCGCGCCGAGTTTGCCAAGCCTGGGAACACGTCGTGGACGAAGGCACACATCGGTGTTGCCGCACCTGGCATGCGTAGACGGATGAAGACGAAGTTGACGAAGCGCCGCTTCGGGCTTGCCAGGCCCGGGGACACGTCGTGGACGAAGGCACGCACCGGTGTTGCCAGTACCGGCCATGCGTAAACGAGGGACCTACATGAGCTGTACGCCATATCGAAGAAGTCGGAGAGGCCAGGAGAGAAGGACTCTACGACGGTTGCGGCGCCAATCTGCGCGGGCCGATGTCGCCCGCGCTTGTCGGAGTAGACGAAGTGGTCGGGGTAGATGACGACAACGCTGGCGACTGGCTGGTGCTGGACAAAGACGAAGATCGACGGCGACTGCTACGGGGGCAACGGCGGTAACGGTCGAAGAAGAGCGGCGGCGACGATGCTTAGGTTAGGAGCGCGGCGGCGATACTCGAAGTAGGCAAGGAACCCGACAGCGTGACAAAGACCGACACGGTTGATGGTGCTCCGGCGCCAAGGGAGACGACGCGGCGCATACCACGGGAAGTCGACGCGCGGGAACAACGGAGTAGACCGGGGACAGCGGCGCTACGGCCGAAAGGGGCGACGCAGCGGCAGCAGAAGGGTCGGGCGACGGTGGGAAGACCTCGGGGCGGAGGCGGGGACCGCGGGCCACGGCGCTACGCCCCGAAGGGGCGGCGGAGCGCGGGTCGGTGCAACCGCGGTGACGGCCTTGGAACGGCGGCGGGGACCGCATATCGCGGCACTACGGCCTGAAGGAGCGACACAGCGGCGACACGCGAGTCGATGTAGCCGCTAGGAGAACCATGGGGCGGCGGCGCTACGGCCCGACGGGGCGACGTAGCGGCAGCCTGTTGCTCGATCGGTGGAGAGGCGCGCTGAACTCGCGGATGATCTACACGGGACCTGTGAAGGCGCGCACAACCAACGGGCCAGATCAATCGCACGGTGCGGATGGAGCGGAGTGGCGACCAGGTGATCAATCTGATTGCTCACCACGTCGAGGGGGTGCAGACGGGGAGAGTATCTGCTGCTACCAAGGCTTAAATGCTACCGTGATACGGGCATCTGGGTCGTCGGATTTTTAGATCGGACGGCATTCGGAAGTTGTTGGATCTGCTGGACCTATGCGCAATTTTTGAACTCATCATAGGCTTTTTTGCAAATATTGCAAAGTTGTTAAGAGCCGTCTGATCTAAAAATCCGACGGCCGAAGCTTGTATCAGGGTAGCACATAAGATTTGGTAGCACTGGATATTTTCCCGGTGCATACGTTAATAGATGGCCGCAGACCAGTCTTGGAACACGAGCAGCCAGCGTCCGCGCACGAACACGCGTGCGATCCAGGGCTACGCAGCATCGGTGCATGAGGCTGATGGTCACGTGGCTGTAGCGGATGGCCGCAACAACCAGCAAATCAGCATAGCAACTAGCGCGTACGCAGATGTGTTGGCTCGTACATGCCTCGTACGAAGATGCTTGGTTTGACCTGCATCGTGAAATCTTGTGTCATGATGGCTGCTCGGTGATGAAATCTGCATGGACCGGATGTAGCAGATCCAGATGAAGCGGGCGTTGATGGAGGCCACGATGTGATCAAAGCGACGACCGGAGGCGTAGAACGACGGGCAAACGGATGCGCGGACGACAGTCGTACAGACTGTCGCGTGTCGCGCGAGGCCACCGTGTCGAAGAAGAGGCCGGTGTAGTCGATGTCAAAGTTGGAGTAAAGGCGCACGGAGTTCGACGGCGGCGGCGGTCGACGCAACCGGATCAAGTATAGATCGGAAAATCAAAAAGAAGCCGCCGATCAAGATAACTGGCGGGAGAGAGAAAACTCGGAGCAAGGGCTCGGGAAAAAGACTCTTTAAAACAGCCGGTCAACACGACCGGCGGATGAACCCTAGGTACGGACGGCGTGGCCCCCCGCAGCGGTCATGGAGACCGACCGCACCGGGAGCGGCGTGTGGGTGCGGAAGCGGCGGCTGCTAGGGTTTAGGATCGATTAGGCTGATACCATGTTAGAAGGGAGAGAGATGATTGATGAAACTATTGTATCGCTTGAACCTCATGAGCATATATATAGAAGTACATGATCTACTTGAAGTACAAGACAAGCCAGAATAAATCCTACTTTATCTCATCTTTCCTTATAATCAATATACTCAACAAGTAGATCGGAACACAGACTAACACACACTTACGAAGACCAGATCCACGAGCGTATATTTATGTCGGATATAGGACAATAGGATTGCAGTAGAAGAATTTTTGTGTTGGCCAGCTCGATAGTTCTACAATCATGTCATATCAAATGCAATTTTTTGTACTAAGAAAATGCAATTCATCGCCTTGCTTTATTCCTCTTTTACTTATTTTTTTCAGGGTACCTGGTTCCGTTCCTGCTTTCCACAGTTAGAACTTTATATTCACTAGTTAGCGTGCATATGCAATGCATGTATTCGTGATGAAGAAAAAACATGCTCATCCTAGTTACTAGGCAAACATTGAACAAAAATAAATAATAAAAGTCTAGTGAAGTACTACTAAATATTAAAAATCAATAGATCATAATGATGCACTAATAATGAACTAATAATTTTCTTTTGGCACATGAATAATGATTTAATTTGTTGTATTCAATGGAGGAGATTTCCTATATGGAGAAGTGTCAATAACATATGCAAACTTCTCATGCAAAAGGTATATAGTGAATCTTTTGGGTGACGTTGTATTCTATAGGTATAGTATTCTTCCACAGACAAGGATGCACGCTCTAGGTAAAAGCATCTACAGTCAAACCTAGCTAATCGGACAGTGATCGTTCATCCCTCAAATAATTGCGTCCACTACCGGGTACCTTATTAGCAAATCCTCAAATCCATCACATGCAACGTAAACGTAACTCTACGTAAATACATCTTGATCCCACACATATCGTCCGGCTACTTAGTCATGCATGCCATCGGACCACCAAAAGTTGACCTATGCTCTACTACATCATACATGCCATATCACTACCAAAAATTGGCATGTTCTACATACTAAAGCTATGGAGAAATATCATCCACGGCTGCCTTTGCCCTTGTCGTTTCCCTTGGCATCTTTGTCGCGGAAGTAGCGCTAGATGATGCAAAACGGATCGAGTCAAGTTTGCTCACTGCCGAAGCTGCCCGACCCATCATTGGCCTCCTCCTCCTATTCTTTGAGGGGGAGGGCGGGCAGTTCGGCCATGGCACGAACCACCTGGTTTTGCCCCCAGGCGAGGGCACACATCGTTCTCCTTTTTCACTTCTCGAGGATGCTGTCACGGATGGCCTCCTCGTCCAAGGTGATGTGCGACTCCGCTTCCTTCCCCTCGGCCTCGAGTGTTACCGTAGCCTCCCACGCCCTCTGCCTTGCACAGTGGGCACGCTGCACCATAGCACCAGACGGCCCATGGCGCATGTCGATGTTGACCTTCGACCCGCAGCCTGACGCCACGGGGACGAGGCACCATCGAAGGGGTTGCGCCGCCACCCCATGGTTGGGGCATCTTACAATGGTCACCACGTACGGCGAGGCCGCGGTCACGTGCCTCGAGTCACCTTCCCCGGCGGATCCGAGCGTCATTTGCGCTAACACAATGGATTCCTGTTGGATCAAGTAGGACCGTGGGCGGTAGCACTCCTCCCGGGAGCGGGAGAGATCCATGTGGACGACCATCTCCTACTCGTCTCCATATGGGACGAGGTCCCAGTCGACGGATCGGGAGATCCCAGAGTCAGATCCGCTACCGTCGTGTCAGAGAAGGCCGGAACGGAGATTGGGGCGAAGTATAGTGGAGTGGAGTGGTTAGAGTTTCATTCATGATGCAGATAGGGTGGACCTGCATGGGGCGGATCTGATGTTGAAGACACGCCTAGAAGCGTCTGGGCCTCCCCATTTTTGCCCCAGGTATGGGTTGGATTTGAGAGGTGCTGGTCGGCCCTGACGTGTAAGGCCAGTATGTGGGGTGCGGCTGGGTCAAGATTTTGTGATCGATCATTGGGCGCGACTATGTTTCGCTGCAGGTGAGACAGAGCCAACTCTCATTGAAGGCGCCAGCCTAAATGGGTCGGCCCAGCCCGCGCGAGGCCACTGCCTCTTTTTTTGACCTTTTGTTTTCCTTTTTTACTTTTTTTTACACTTCCAGAAAATTCAAAACATATCTATTCAAAATATATCTTTTTATTTTTTGAAAAATATTAATCATGCATTTGAAAAATGTTAAATGTGTATAGAAAAAAATGTTGACCATGTATACGAAAAAATGGATACAAAAAACATACAATGTGTGTGAAAAAGTTGATATGTATTTAAAATAAGTTAATCAAGCATTTGAAAAAAATGTTAAATAAGTGTTTGAAACATGTTAATAAAGAGTTTGAAAAATGTTAAATGTGTACAGAAAAAATGTTGACCATGTATTAAGAAATGATGAAATCTTTTGATCATGTCTGTGAAATTGTTAATCAAGCATTTTAAAAATATTGAAAAGTATTTCAAAAATGTTAATCAAGCACTTGGAAAATGTAGAATGTGTATAGAAAAATGTTGATCATCCATTCAATAAAATGTTAATCTTGCAGTAAAAAAATGTTGATAAAGAATTTGGAAAATGTTAAAATATGCATAAGAAAAAATGTTGACCATGTATTAGAAAAATGTTAATCTTGTAGTAGAAAAATGTAATCAAGTATTTAAAAACCTTTAAAGTATGTATAGGAAAAATATTGACCAAGTCTTCAAAAATTGTTAATTAAGCATTCGAAAAATGTATAACGTGTATAGGAAAAATGCTGACCATTTATTAGAACATTTATTCCAAAAAGTGTTGATACATATATTTAATAAAAATGTAAATCATGTACTTGAAAAATGTTCAATGTGTATCAAAACAAAGTTTCATGTGTACACTAAAAATGTATATTGTTTACTGAGAAAACCTACGCAAAAAAAAGAAAAATGAAGAAAATCAAACTATAATGAAAAACCGATGAAAAAAACAAAGAAAATCGTAGTATATGAAAGAAAAAAAAATGAAAAAAGAGAATAAAACAGATGGAGAAATAAAGAAAATCAAAGAAAAAAATAAGAGAATAGGAAAAAAGTAAAAAAAAACAAAGCGAAGAACAACCGAAGAAAACCAACAGAAAAAAAAGAAGAAACAAATAAAAAAATAAAAAAACCAGTGCGAGGAGAGCAAACCAGCAAACTCACTCAATCGAACGATCTTAGTGAAGAAAAAAAAAACAGACAAAACAGGCTGGCCCACCAGCTACAGTACAGGGTAAAGAGCTTCAGCGAGAGTTTCTTCCATCTTGCATAACACAGAGTTATAGTTCTCGCGTCGGCCACTAACCAGGCCGTCCGCCCGGACGTATAGGCAACGTTTGAGGAGTCTGGATGTTGATACTCTAAGGTAGTTTGGTTTGCACACATAGAACATATAGTAGTATTCCATTTTCTAACAACTAAAGATGATATTTAAATGTTTTAGTAAAACCAAGTTATTCTATAATAAAAAGATTTGTAGGCTAAGCAAAGGAAATAGGAATTTGTCGTTCATATAAACAAAAAATAACTCATTTTTGTCCACACATTTTCTTTTTTACACGCACCACATACACTGGCGGAGGCAGGGGCCAGCAAGGGCCCTAGCCCCACCTAACACCACTGATTTGTTCCTACTTTGAAGATGAACAATGCATGATTTGTTTAAAAGAAAATCCATTAACCACTATCCTCAACATGCTAATTTGGCAATTCCTGCCTCTGACCACATACATACTACATATTTATCGAGCGGTTGGGTCGGGAGCCGCATGTAATGGGAGAGAGATGGGCCGGCGCGGAGAAGCGCATGCGTAGTTTTGGCAGCGGCGACGTGGGCGATACAGTGCCATTTTTTCTAGAGTGGAAGCACTTTTGGAGGAGGAGGTTCGATGGTGGGAGGTGTGTGGCGTGTGATGTTTGACTAATGTGTTTTTTCAATTACGTGATATATGGTATGATAGTTGTTTCGTAATGTAGGTGTAATTAAGGTGCAATCTATATCTATATCTATACTCTATACCTACTAATAAAGTACGGTGCGTTTCTCCAATTTTTCATCCGTTCATCATCAAAACGGTTTTTTTCTATCCAAGATGGTACTAAATTTGTATGCGTCCATTTGCTAAAAAAAAGAATGTTGTCCAGAATTTCGTACATGGGCCGTGCGTGCTACGGCCCAGCGATGCCAGCCCATTTAGTTCCTGCCCATGCAGCTGCAAAGCCTTATTTCCCACATGGTGCGCCAAATAGTCAGAGTTTCCCATAAGGCATCCAAGATTGGGCCGGCCCGTTCTCGTTCTTTTTTGTGTTCTATTTCCTTTTCCTCTTTATTTTTATTTCTATTGCTTTATCTTTTTTCCCTTCCAAGTTTATTTTTATTTTTTCAAAATTTCAACTTTTTTTCATAATTTCCATTTTTCTTCAAATTTTCATAAATCTTCAGAATTTCAAAATTTTGGTCCCATGTTGAAAAATGTGGGGAAGGTTTAATATTTCTTCTCGTTCCAAAATTTGGCCAAAATTCAAAAAATGTTCACATTTGTCAAAAAATGTTTTAGTTTTCCAAAATTATTCAAGACTTGAAAAAATCATTTTATAAAATGATACAAATTATAAAAATATTCCTGTTTTATAAAAATATTATAAAATTCAAAATAATTTTCGTGTTAAAAAAGCGACATATTTTCAAACAAATTGAATGTTCAAAACATGTTTCTATTCTAAAAAATTGTTCAGAAATTCAAAAAATGTTCCTTTTTTTAGAAAATGTGCATGCTTTCAAAAGAAATTCTGAATTTCAGAAAATCTTTCCATTTCAAATTTTGTGTGTCTTTTTAAAAAATTAATGAAATTATAAAAAAAAATGTTGTTGTTTTTTGGAAAAAAATGGGATTTAAAAAATTGATCATGTTTCAAAGAATATTCAGCAATTCATAATTATTACTTTATTTTTGCAAGTTCAAAAAAGATCAAAAAATCAAAAAATGTTTTGAATGTGATGTTGTAGTATGTTCTTAAACATTCGCGCTGGCCATTGGTTAGCAGGAGATGTTTGTTCGAGTGGCTAGCAACACGTGGTCGAGTTTTTAAGGTCATGAGTTTGATCCTCAACTCATTCTTTTTTTATCCGCGCCTTACAAACATAGGTTGTTTCAGTGCCTGCCAGTGGCCTAGCCCAGACGTCAACTGTTGTGCGTTCCATGTGCTATTTGACAATAGAAAAAAATATGTTAGTTGGCTATAATAAAAAGTAATTATGGGCATATGCCAGTAAAAGTGAATATGCTGGTTTGGCTCATATAAAAAATGTGGGCAAATGTTCGCTAAAATAATTAAAGAGAATACACCATGGTAAAGCAAGGACTACTTGGTTATGCGATGATTATGCCAATGAAACGGGATTCACTGCAATTAGTAATCCATCCGGTTATGCCATCGTAGGAGAGAGTGGTCGAAGCAACTATGGCCTGAAGGTCGTCGTGCTGCCACAAAGTGAGGAGGCAACCAGAACCTCGACATGGAGGCGGACCTGGAGAAAAAAAAGGTACGAGTTGGGTGGTGGCCGCCAGTCCGACCAACCCCACCACTATCCAGATCTCGCGGGCTAAACATGACCTGCGAGAACACCATAGCTCCCCGCTCTGTCGCCCCACCGCTGTGGTGACCGTTTTGATGGACACATCAATTATCTTTCTCGATGCTTCCGCAAAAAATGTCTCTCCCGTTGCAACGCACGGACATATATGTTTTGTAATGTAGGTGTAATTAAGGTGCAATGCTTCCTAATTAAGGTATGCTGAAGATGATATGCGATATATGGTGTTATGATTTGCTCTAATGAAGTTGTAATTAAGTTTCAATGATCCCAAATTAAGGTGTTATAGAGATGATTAAAAATATTTACTCCCTCTCTCTCAGTTTACAGGGCGTGCGCGTACCCCTAGGTCGTAAATTTGACCAACCTAATACAAGTCATATATTACAAAAAATATACCAATATAAACTTCAGATGTTCTATTTTCAAACAGTATAATTTTTGTATTAGATAGTTTATATTAGGTGATAAAATTGGCAACCTAGGTATACGCGCAGGACTTGTAAACTAAGACGGAGGGAGTAGTAAACATGTGCATTATATGAGATACAACATTGGGACAATCTGGTCCGTTGATGAAAGGTGGATATGTGGTTGAGATCAAATGTTTCTAACTCAACTCGCATGTTTAATAGTAATGGACATCATGAGCCGAGACATCAAATTCCACAGTTTTGTTTTCTAACTCACCTCTCGCATGTTTAATAGTAATGGAGATCATGAGCCGAGACATCAAGTTTATGTATATAGACATGACACGTTTACCTGAACGGCCAATTACCTAGACAACTACTACATCCTCCGTTCCGAATTATAAGATGTTTTAAGTTTTTTCTGAATCGGATATATATAGACGCGTTTTAATGTATTTCTTCACTCATTCCAATTTGTATGTAGTACATTTTCAAATATCCAAAACATCTTCTAATTCAAAACAAGGGTGATAGATTTTATGTTCTCTCTCAGTTAGCTCCATGTAAACGACTATTCAGATTTCCGCTAACTTGCACCGCCACTCAAATCTGATATGGTCATTGTTGTAGTTTGTCAATCATTGTTTTGATCACTTGCTTTTTTTCCTTTTCCTCACAAGGCACAGTTTTGGTCTCTTAAGACTTTGCTATTTGACGTCGTATTTAGTTGTGTGTGTCATGTGTGTTCGTGTTGGTTGTGTGCATCTTAGGCTCTTATCTATGTAAAGGCCAGGCGTGTTGTCACTACAAGAAATATGTCAACTTGTGACCTTGACTATTGGTCACTGAAAGGTCATTGTTTTTCATTTGCGACCTTTTTTTGACCAAAAATAAAAGGTCAAAAGCTGGCAGTCGTAAACTGAAATTAACGACCTTCTATGTGAGAAGGTCGTGGACGTTTACGATCAAAATATGCCTACTGTTTTGTTTTGCTCACTAGCCGCCTCCCCAGGCCACGTAGGCATCCGACGTGGAAATCTGATGTGGCACAAGAATCAGCCCGGTCTGATTCGGTTTTCTACATGGGCCTAGCCCAACAATTCAAGCTTTTTTCCAAGTTAATTCTTGTGGGCTACATGGGCCAAGCCCAATATTTTGGCTTCTTTATTTTTTGGCCTTGGCCTTCTTACAATCATTTATTTTCTATTTCAATAATTATATTTTGGCACTGGTCCCACTAGTCATAATGCCATACATCAGTCACACATGTCAAAAATTTCAAAATTGCTCAGATTATATTCATAACTGGGTCCCACTGGTCAAGTTTCCATTTCACATCTTTTCAACATACATAATCATTATTTCAAATAGGACAGAACAGATATAATTCATTAACACTACATTAGACTTTTACAATATTACAATTTACACTTGGCTTCACACTTCAGAACCAAAAACTCTTTGCTAAGTACAGAACCAAAAACTCTTTGCTAAGTACTGCTTCACACTTGGCTTCACAGCTTCACACTTGGCTTCAAGGCTTCACACTCCAAAAAAATAGGCCTGGAGCTCCTGTAAAAGAATGAACATAAAGGCCACCAAAATTAGAGTGTACTGCTGCTGAGGCCAGAACCAAACAACTTCAATATTACAATAAAAAGAAGTCTCAGGTTTATCAATCACAGCAAAACACACTGTGGCCATCAGTCAGATCTGAATATAGAACGAAAGAGGTCTCAGGTTTAGACTGAAAAGGAAGAGCTAGTTATGCATGATGTCTCAGGTTTAAACAAAAGATCAAGACCATAATTTTAACAAGAGATATGTAGTCAGTCCAATTGAACAAAACCTAGACAGTAGCATTATGAGTATTTAAGTGGAGATGTAGCAGGCAATCAAATGAATTTATTCTGGAGACGATGAATAAAATTAGGCAATCAACAACTTAAGCATCACAAGAATGAGCAGTACAAGAATGTGTTAGCAGCACAAGAATTAGCAGCACATACATGTCTGCACGATCCAACAAGAATGATTATATTCAATTTTGTTAGCAGCACAAGAATGAGCAGTAGCAGCACCACCACCAGCACAAGTGCACACCTATTCAAGCAAGCAGCTAGCAGTAGAAGCATTCAAACAGCAGCAACACTGTCACATGTCATATCTTATAAACTTAGGCATGTGTTCTCAGGTTATCCTTAACATCACGCACTATCTTGGGTAATTAGCAGCAAACAATACATATTAGTACAAGGCTAGGCAAGATAATAAAGACTTGGGAAAAGATAGCAGAGTTTAAGAAATGATACATGCCCTTGAGGAAAGGGCAGTGGCAAGCGCGACCACGAACATATGCATTCATGTAATGAATATAGCAATTATTTTTAAAAAGTGTTCATGTAAACAGGTGAACACTACAGTAATCTTATGAATGCAACGAATATAGCAATGCCATCCTGGGGCATAGGTGATTCCATGCAACTAGTTTCATAGAACAATAGAGAATATTTTCATCATATAACAAAAAATATTTCATCCTCCAATTGTTCCCCAGATAATGAAACATGGAGAAGTGTTAAAAGGTAGGCTGAAATGATTCTAGGGCACTGCATTCATCATGGCGGCAAAAGATGTCAAGGAGCCAAATTTCAGTCCCGTTCTATAGTCAAATATTCTAACACAACAAAAAGTAAATATCATTACAAAAGCACAAACCACTGGAATAAATTTGTAGAAATGAAAATTAGAGACAAACTATCTATAAATGCCCTAAATGGCAAGCAAAATCCATCTTGCTATACCAGTTTTAAACTCCAGACTACCCAACAAAGATGCAATTGCCTCAGACAATGCATTCGCCTCTAAGGCACGACAAAAGCAAGTCAATCAGGTAAACTTCAATCCCAATTCTACGAACTAAAAGTTTCAGTGCTACAAACTTCAGTGGGTATCACTACACACGTGAAGCAAATATGTACACAGTTCAGCTTATCTCACAAATAAGTACAGCAAGCAATTAACAGCCACAAAACAGATATTAACCACCTCATTCTACAAAAGCTAATCACGAATCTCAGGAATTAACACGGTCCCGAGCGTATGTTATAGTACTACCCTTCGGATCCAGCAGACAAAGGAACTAGCAGATCAGGCACAACGATAAATCAATCAACAGTGACAAAAAGATCCATACCCTTGGAGCTGGGCAGCGTCTTGAGAACGGTCTTGTAGCCGAGCGTGTACTTGCCGCTCTTCATCACCAGCTGCATCTTGTTGTTGATGTTCTCCCTGCTCTTCTTCTGAAGAGTGCATCCATCAATCGAAAAACAGTGAGAAGATCTCTCGGAAAGAAAGACACGGCGAGATAACCACCAGGGAACGAATCAGGCCGAAATGGGAGGAGCGGCGGGTGGGGATCGATTAGGGTTCGTACCGCCTTCTTGATGGGAGCCATCGCGTCGGACGGCGTCAGAGGGCACCGACCGCACGGCCGCGTCGTCGTCGTCGACCACACAACAACAGAAGAAGCAGACGGAGCCGTGGTCTCCTACTAGGCGGTGCACCTACGCGCATGCATTAGGGAGGGGAGGAAGTAAACCGCATCAGCAAAATCAAACCAAGCAACAGAGAGAGACCAGGAGGAGGAGAGAGAGGCGGACCTTGCATGGCGTCGAGCACGGCGAGGGAGGTGGCGAGCAGAGCGAGGAGGCGTCGCTTTGCTCCCCGTCCTCGGCCTGGTAGAACACGCCCAATATCTTCCCCAGATCCGTCCCAGCGGCGGATTCCATGGCGGTGGCGCACGCTGGGCCTGGGCGTCGGGCCCGGGTGATGGAGGGAGGAGGATTCGTCAGGGGACCGGGCCCTTCCTCGCCATCGTCTCCGGCCGCCGTGGGGTGCGGGGTCAGGGACCGCACGGTGGTGGTATCCTGATTGGCGCGGCGGCAGACTGGTGGAGGTCGGATCCGGCGACGCAGGAAGCCATGGCGCGGCTGGATGCGGGCGATGCAGAGGGACAAAGCAGCAAAGATAGCGGCGGCTCGACGCACTCAGGAGAGCGGCTTGGGGTTGTGGGTCTCGGGGAGGCGACGGAGGCGAGTCGATCTGGATCGGGGAGAGGGGGAGAGACAGGCGGCGGCAGGGGGAGAGGGGGATTGGGTTGCTGCTAGGGTTTGGGTTGGGTTGGGAGAGGTGATCCGTGATGCGGACGGTTGGATCCTTCGGATGCGGACGGTTCAGATCGGCCAGTGGAGTGATCCGTGAGAAGAGCCATGATTGGTTCAGAAATTTTGTGATTTAAAATAGTTTCTAAGTACTAAAACTAGGGGAATTTTGTGAAGCAACTTTCAAAATATTTTGCAAAATGGCACAACTAAATTTTTCACTCAAGTTAGACCAGATTTTATGGGTGATCACCAATTTGTATGCATTTCTAATCTTTCTAGATATTTTTAATTATTTTTCGAGTGCCCGAAATGAGGTTTTTTGTGAAGAACCTACGAAATAATTGTTGCAAAATTGGACTAAATCATTTTTCTAAGATACTAGGCCATATTTAATGCACAATTGACCAAATGGTTGAGTGTGAAATTTTTTGATCCACCTCTCATGAAAAAGACAAATTTCCACCGATTCAGTTGGAAGCGGGTTAAATTTGAACTGCAGCTACCTCATAGTTTGCTCTTTATTTTTTCCAAAAATCATTTATAGGTAAAAAGGTATCTATTTAATCAGAGAAACACCAAAAAAACTCCAATATTCAACCACTAGCTAGGAACGGTCATGCCCGCCGTTTTGACCACATTTTAAAACGGGCATAAAAAATTCAAAAAAATCAAAAAATTGGGAAACCTTCGCATTGTGTCACTATATATGACCAAGATTTCAGGAAAAATAATAAACTTGTAATACGACAATTGTTTTAAAAAAGTGTTCTCAAAAATGAGCTATCACACGTGAAGATTCAGGGCTTTCAAGCCAAATGATCAATCCTATGGCCAAATTCATGGCATAGTTTGTTCAAATGATCTCATATTATGCACAAGGGTGCATATTGGAATGGCAAACAATGTTGCCTAAGGAAGTTTTCATTTTCTTTGGACGAAAAAACCATTTTCCATTTTTCGAGTGCCCAACAGGAGGTTTTTTTGTGAAGGACCTCCCAAATAATTGTTGCAAAATTGGACCAAATCATTTTTATAAAATACTAGGCCATATTTAATGCACAATTGACCAAATGGTTGGGTGTAAAATGTTTTGATCCACCTCTCGTGAAAAAGACAAATTCCCGCCGATTCAGCAGGAAGCGGGTCAAATTTGAACTGTAGCTACCTCGTAGTTTGCTCTTTATTTTTTCCAAAAATCATTTCTAGGTACATAAGTATCTATTAGAGAAACACCAAAAAAATTCCAAGATTCAACCACTAGCTAGGAACGGTTATTCCCGCTATTTTGACCGCATTTTGAAACGGGCATAAAAAATTCAAAAATAATCGAAAAATTGGGAAACCATCGCATTGTGTCATTATATGTGGTCAAGTTCACAGGAAAAATAACAAACTTGTAATACGGCAATTATTTTAAAAAAGTGTTCTCAGAAACGAGCTATCACGTATGAAGATCAATGGCTTTTAAGCCAAATGATCAATCTTATGGCCACATTCATGGCATAGTTTGTTCAAATGATCTCATATTGTGCACAAGGGTGCATATTGGAATGGCAAACAATGTTGCCTAAGGAAGTTTTCATTTTCTTTGGACAAAAAAATCATTTTCCATTTTTCGAGTGCCCAAAAGGAGGTTTTTTTGTGAAGGACCTCCCAAATAATTGTTGCAAAATTGGACCAAATCAATTTTCTAAAATACTAGGACATATTAATGCACAATTGACAAAATGGTTGGGTGTAAAAAGTTTTGATCCATCTCTCGTGAAAAAGACAAATTTCCGTCGTTTCAGCTGGAAGCGGGTCAAATTTGAAATGCAGCTGCCTCATAGTTTGCTATTTATTTTTTCCAAAAATCATTTCTAGTTACATAAGTACCTATTTAATCATAAATACATGGTTTGGTGGCGATACGTCAAGGTTTGGGTGGTGGCCGAGGCCCCCAACTCTAGAGCGCGTAAACTCACATGCCCGCCGCGTGGTCACCACGTGACCGTGGCGTTGCCATGTGTTCTGGGTAGCCTAGGCATGTATAGTGGGTTGGGCACTCCCCAGGTAGGTGCTAGGAAGAAAATTACAACATAAGATTCTCACGAAGAGACCGGTCGATGCTCAAACATGAATTAGCAGCCAAGTGTTTGATTAGCGGTACGGGAAATATACATGGCCAATGGGCGTGAGTTTTGACTGAGGATGATCAGTTACTAAGAAGACCGTCTTCACAAATTTTCAACTCAAAAGGAGAGCCTAGGTGGTACTTGCTTTGCAAATTACCACACTGGACATAACTACGAATGTTGAAGCTCGGCTCAAAATAATGAATGGATTGAGCTGGCATTTGGTGGAGGATGGTTATTTGGGCATAGGAAAGCACAATAGAAAATGGATACTATTTGGACATGCCAAAGTGGTACTTCCTTCACAAACTGTTGTTCTGAACAGAATAGGAAAATGAATATTTTTGAATTATTTTTGAACTAGGCAAGGAAGGTTTTTACATATTTGACGAAGATATGACCCAAAGAATTTATGAGATTTTTTTGGGAATTTTGGGAATGACAGAAATATAGGTTGCTTCACAACCTAGGGCAAAAACTGCCACATGGACATGACACATAGGCAAAACTGATGAGGTGGTGCCTAGTCATAGCAACCCACCACAATTTACAAGGCTATGACCATCTATATTGGTCGTTAACAACTAGAAATAAGGCAGCGGACTAGCGTTGTTTGCTTTATGACCATTTCATGTAAGGAAATTACGACCTTTCTGACCAAAATGGTCGCAATGGTTTAGGGTTTGGAGCCCCCCGAACAGCTTTTGACCAATTGGTCTGAAGTGGTCATAGATCTATGACCATTTCTTCCAGGGTCACTGACAGAAGGTCACTAGTTGACATATTTCTTGTAGTGTGTTTGGATCTATTTGATGCTTTATTTTGAGTCAATGAAATCTACTTTGTTGAAAAAAATAAAGATCTGAATATCATCATAGTAATTAGGCAAAATTTGGTCTGTGCCACTATGCACTTGGGATATCGGAAATCTGCCACTAAATTTTCATGAATTATTGTTGTGCCACTAATGAATGCAGCGAAATTAGTCACGTGAGTTGTCGGTGCACATTGGCTCAAATCGACATCATTTTGTTCATCTATTAGCACAAAAGATGACAGGTGCTGATTATGCAAAGTGGAATCATCTTAAGCATGAGTATACACTGATTGAGGTGATTATAGTGAAGGCATAGAGTGAAACTGAGAAATATCAGGGGAAAGTGGAATATCGGACAAAACATCAAGTGAATGAAATGAGAAGTTGGTAGAATTAAGACTTTTATGCCATCTGAAATAATGTTAACAGAGGTTGCAAATAACAGAAAGAACCTTCATAGAAATAGAGTATGAAAGAATGATACATATCACACAAATCACACGGAAGTATGTACTCTTTGAATGTTGTGACAATATGTTGTAGTTAGCAGTATCACTAGGGCCAGGTTCCTCGTCATGGTGATTATCTATCGGTTGTGAGCAGATATCAGTACAATTTACACTCCTTTCCATCTAAAAAAGTAAGGAAAAATAAGTGAGAAAGAAAGCTAAAATTTTAGAACAATTCAATTGGGTGATCAACATCTCTAGATATGACTGGAATAGAAGTGTGTACGGAGAAAAATATTGAGACAATCTATTATATTCATTCCTGACTGACATAGGTATATCAAACGAACTTGGATTGGAAGGAATACTCATATTAGAGAGCGAAGACATTTGGTCAAACCCAGAATCGATATCACAATCAACATTCAGTTCAGAATGCATACGATTATGAAAGGTGTAGTACATGAAGACATTAAGGACTGGTTAAGAAGCACGAATGGAACTTAAATGCAACAAGTTTCAGATAACGTAACTTGAGGATGAAGAAATAAACAATTAATATGGAAGGAAGAGATTTTAGAATCATATAGTATGTTGATGGATGTATTCCGAAGAAACTGACATATCCATGGGCGCTAAATCGAGAGAAGGAACAGATTTAGAAATCTGAATCTGTGGATCTGTAAAAGAAGTTCATCACAAAAGAAAATCATGTTCCCCAGTTGCCGATACATAATCGTGTGATGACCAAATGTTAGTAACATCCAAATCGTCCGCACATACATGAGATGGTAAAGAAGACATTACATCAGATGATCTGAGGTTCACAAATCTGCATCGATGCATTGGCAGATAGAAAGATATGAGAGGCCTAGGTGAGTAAGCAAGAATACTCGCAGAATGGAAGGAGTAACAGAAGAAATTACCTGTCGAATTGCAACTTTAATCCATCAAACTCCCCTCAGAAAGATCGCATATTGATAGTGCACAGAATACCCACAGTAGGTGAAGTGGCAAAGGAAAGAAAGAACATGAATGTGAAGGGAATATAATGCATCGGATGAGAGAAGATGGAACAACAATGGTGATGTACAGAAGGAAGAAGAGTTTGCCCCGATTAAGAATGCAGAGACAGGAGGAAGGAGATGAACAAGAAGCAAATAAGTAAACATATAAGGTCCACCCGTGGTCATAGAGGGGATAATACAACAGTATGTACGACGTATCTGTAGAAGGCCGACATGTATACTCGATGTATTTCAACATATTAATAGCGTAGATTAATTACAGTGGTTTTTAACAATTTTCAAGTACACACAAGTGCACGAACCACATATTTATGGAGCATGACTTGGCAAAAGCGAGAAACATGAAGTGGGTAGTTTGGTACCTCATCTAATTGATGGAGGTGTATCTGTCCTACAGTATGCCGATAATACAATCATCTTTATGGAGCATGACTTGGCAAAAGCGAGAAACATGAATCTGGTGTTATGCTTATTTGAACAATTGACCGGACTAAAGATCAATTTCCACAAGAACGAATTGTTCTGTTTTGGAAGAGCCAATGAGGAACAAGAGGCATATAAGCAATTGTTCGGATGTGAATTGGGGGCTTTACCTTTCACTTATTTAGGTATACCAATTCATCATCGTAAGATAACAAACAGAGAAAGGAAATGCATTGAGGATCGATTTGAAAAGAAATTGGGCTGCTGGAAGGGCAAATTGATGCCATATGGAGGCCGTTTAATTCTCATTAATTCGGTTCTCACAAGCATGCCCATGTTTCTTTTGTCTTTTTTCGAGGTACCAGTGGAGTTCGGAAAAGACTTGATTTCTATCGGTCCCGTTTTTTCTGGCAAAGTGATGAGCTTAAGAGGAAGTATAGACTAGCTAAATTGGACATTATTTGTCGACCGAAGGACCAAGGGGGTCTAGGAATGGAAAATCTGGAGGTGAAGAACAAATGTCTTCTTAGCAAATGGCTGTATAAGTTAGCTGGAGAGACCGAGGCCACATGGGCACAAATTCTGCGTAATAAGTACCTTCATTCCAAAACTTTATCCCAGGTGACAGTGAGGCCGATGGATTCGCCTTTCTGGAAAGGACTGATGAGTGTTAAATCGTTCTTTCTTAATCGGACCAAGTTTGTTGTCGGTAACGGCACTTCTATGAGATTCTGGGAGGATACTTGGCTAGGGGTCACGCCCCTCGCGCTTTAATATCCTTCTCTCTATAGTATTGTTCAATAAAGAGATGCAACCGTTGAGTCAATATGTCAGTCCACGCCTCTAAATATCCATTTCAGGAGAGCGCTAGCCGACAACCGTTTGGAAGCTTGGCTCCATCTTGTGAGAAGATTAATGGATGTTCAACTTTCTCAACTTCCTGATCAGTTGTGTTGGAAGCTTACTAGGAATGGAGAATTTAAGGTCAAATCCATGTATTTGGATGTTATTAATTCTAGCTCTATTCCTACTTCGAAACATGTTTGGCATGTCAAAGTTCCCTTAAGAGTTAAAGTGTTTATTTGGTTTGTACACAAGCAAGTCATTTTAACTAAGGATAACTTGATTAAACGCAACTGGAATGGATCCACTAGATGTAGCTTCTGTGACCGGGATGAAACAATCAAACACCTCTTTCTTGATTGCCCTTTGGCAAAGATTCTTTGATAATCAGTTAACATAGCCTTCAATATTACTCCTTCGAATAATATTAACACGTTATTTGGGACGTGGTTGGATGGGATTGAGCCCCAAACAGCGAGACACATTCGTGTAGGAGTATGTGCTTTATTATGGGCTATCTGGAATTGTAGAAATGATTTGGTCTTTAATAGAACAACAAATACTCATTTTTTGCAGGTTATCTTCCGAGCCACTGCGTTGATCCGTATGTGGTCGCTACTCACTCCGACGGAGGCCAGGGAGCGTTTGGTTACTGGATCTATCCGATGGGAGATGGTAGCACGGGCTATTTTCAACCGGTTTGGATGGTGGTCATGTAATAGGATAGGCAATTAGTTTTCCTATCTTTCTTTTGCCAGCCGGTTGTGGCTTTATTTTTGTTCCTTAGCTCTTTGTGAGCATCTTTTGTTTGAGACTTTAAGACTTTTGTTGGACCTATTTGCTTACTAATAAAGGTGGCCGTATGCATCACTCTGATGTAGAGGCCAGGGTTGTCCCCCTTTTCAAAAAAAGTGCATGAACCATAGCGCCAACGGACGCACCTGGTCGGCCGCGCAGGTGCGTGCCCCCCCCCCCCCCCCACTTGTGTGCCCTTGCGCATTTTCGGATGGCTTAGTGAAGAAATACAAATATACGAAGATACACATTTACAATAAAATTTTCTTCATGCTCATTTCATTAATTGGTGTTCTTTTACTTGTACAATATCATCTATTATTTTTCTTTCGTTTGTAGGTTTGTCTGGATATCCTGCTTAATCTTTGCCAAAATATTTTTGCTTCATCTAAAATTTCATCATCTGTGGTACTGTCTGAATCATATTTGAATAATCTTCAATTTGTATGCATGTAAGTATTGGCCTAATGAGTTTTGGATGTATAGTTCCGTTTGAGCATTTGGCATTCGATATGAGGGTGCTCACTACTTAGTTCTGCCAACTGCTTAACACATGTACGTACATACGTGCATGCCTTGCTAAGAATCTGAGTGGACTATCACGTGACATATGTGGTAAGCAATTCAAACTAATCCAAAAAAAAGAACTTGAGTGGACTTGTTATTGCCGTTCCCACTGTATCCAGCAACTGAATCACACATTTAATTCGGGACTGACTACATCGCTAAAGCCAAGGGTTAAACGTATCTGATGGCCCGAGGTGTTGCAAGTTTAATTTCCTCCGGTGCGCGTCGTTTCCAGTTTCTACTCTGTAAAATATGAAGCCTCGCCCTGATATACATTGTGCTGTGCATGAGTGACAGTTATAGCTTGCTGGATGTGAAGTCTGTACTTCACATATCATCGGTTTTCAAATTATGTTCATATTTGATGATAGTTGTAGCATCATAAAATGCTGTCTATCTCCAGGGTTATCCCCAACATTGACAAAATATGAGCCTAAGTTACACCTCACTAGTGGAAATCTCAAGGAAGTTTCCGTGTATAGTGGTAGTGTGTGTTCTGTTTATTTCTTGCAACCTATTATTGTTTTTGTGATTGCTGTGTTTGGTTACACCATGTAGGTGAAGGGTTAAGCGGAGACTTTTGTATTCAAGAATTACCAGATTATGAATAGCGGAGGACGGCGTAATTCGTTATTCAACAAAATCTACAGCTGCAATTTGACAAATTAAGCAGAAGGGAATTGACGAACCCATACGCGCTTGTTTATGAGAGGCAAACTAGCAAAAACCTGACACGGCATGCAGACTACTATGGAACCATGAAACAACACAACAACAAAACCAGATCGACCAACATCCCCAACAAACTACTCCTGCAAACCTAACGAGAGGAAAACACGCCAATCACGACAACTCGGACAATTGAAACCACACTGACAACCCAAAAAACTGAGAAATTACAGAGTGTTTCTTTTTAATTTCTCCACACCGTAATCTGGTAGGCATATTATATCAATAATAATACGAAGAAGGAAAATAGCAAGGATCCAGATCATATTACATTTGTACACAAGAGTTTCTAGACTACTAACATTGTACTGTAAATCTAGTTATCGACTCTCATAACATTGTACTGTAAAGCTAGTTATTGCTTGTAGCTTCATCCTAATTCCTTCTGCAAGTTAGACAAGGCCTGCAAAGTTTGGGTCACATCAGCAAGGGTTATATGCTGATGACCGTCTATCCGTAGTCCCCAGAAGACGTCGCGGGCCACATCATCGACATCCCTACCATCAAAGTTGAACCGTTTCACGGCGGCCTGCAACATAGCTTTCTCCTGGGCAGCCGTTGGCTCGAAAAGACCCTGCAACGCGCAAAAATCACAAGTGAGATGATTGGCATGCATGGAACAAAAGTGGAAGATTTATTGAGGATTTTCGACCCCAGCTCGGGTTCGCGCAGGATTTGGGTGGGTGAAGGATGGAGGATTCGGCAGCAACGGTTCTACCATGGACACGCCGCGGAAAGAAAGCCGGCGCCGTTCTGGAGCGCAGCAACGAGAGGGATCAAAGGTAGGAGAGGGAGGAGTACCGTTTTTGTCCCGAGATGGTAGCAAAGCCTCCTCGCCGCCTCTCAGAGCGCCGCCATTGTTTCTCGACGACTAGGGAGAGGGATCCGCTTGCTTCTTCTTCTTCGTCGGTTGTTGGGGCTAGCGTTTGTCACGGGTGCGCGTCAACGAGGGGGGCTCTAGTGTTCATAGGGCCTGTCCGTCCGACTCTATTTGTGATCGGTTTCCTGCCTTGTTCAAGGTCTCATGGAAGAAAGAGAACTCCACAACCGGACGGCTCTAGATTATTTGTTTGAAAAACTCTCTAGAAATATTGCCAAGGAACAATTTGTACTTCTGCCCTGTTACGGTTTCAGACAGCAGAGCATCTTCGAAAAAAGGATTTTAGGTGTCGAGGGATAAGGTTTAGGTCTTCAGAATTTTCTCCAGCAGATCTAAAATTGACGCAGCCTTAAAACTTAAAACATGAACGTAACCACTTAAATTTAGCTCTCTATGAGCAGAAGAATTACTTATCCGTTGTTGAGTGAATTTTTACGATGATGATACTGTAACGTGATGGTATTTTTTATTAGATGTATGAATAAAGTTATATTTGTTACTCATGCACCACTAGTTGTTTGTCAAGTCTAGATTATTATTCGTATATGTTAAACTATTTTTTTCTGTTTGAATGCATTAAGAAAATAGAAAAATTTCGTAAAAGAATAGAAGTTGAGAATAAAAATTTAGCCAAAACTATTTTTAACTTAAACGAGTAGCGAGTAATGGTGGAACTCTCAAACCATAAAAGGATGGATTGTTCCATACTTTGTTTTGAAGTTAGTACTCAAACTTGACCGTTTTTGTTTTCAGTCATAAGCGTTGGGCATGCTTAGCTTTCATGATGACAAGCAAAACAATAGAGCATTGTGTCATGGGAAAGTAAGCTTGTTTGACGTTCTGAGAGGAAATGAAAGAGACCGGTCAAAGTATTAAATTCCAAATAAATGTGTGAAGCTCTATAAATGTTGAGAGCCCCTCACTACGACCGAATTTCAAATAATTTCTGCACTAAGCAATCAATCATTAACCCAAATGATAATGCTCACATGTGTAGCACTTATCAACACGCCCACATGCACTCGGTGCCGTTCGTTCCATTTGCACGAATTTTGAAGCGGTTGCCATCTGGGTGGAAAGCCACGTAAGCACCCAGCGGCATGTGGGTGTTATCATTTAGTGTCACACGTGTGGACGCTCCTCGCCCGAACGGCACACAGGACGCTTGCCCGGTGAATAGACGACAATTACTGGTGCACATGGCAACTAGTTAATCACACATGGCAACTATGTTTGATCATACATGGCAACTGTGGTTTGACCACACATGACAACTATGGTTTGACCACACATGGCAACTAGTTAATCACACACGACAACTATGATTTGATTACACGTGGCAACTACCGTTAATTAGACATGGCAACTATAGTTAACCTAAACGAAACCCCCCAAAAAAAGATGATACGGAGAAGTTGCCATCCCAGGATAACTAAAGTTACCATCCCGGGGTAACTAAATTTGCCATCAAAAAATATCTGGGTGGAATTGCTTCGTGCCACACATACGGGGTAGGGTGAGTAGTTGTTGTTGGTTCGGTGTGTGGCACGAAGTTGCTGCATCCGGACGTGTGGGTAGTTCTAATGTTCACCCACACAGGGTTGTGTGGGCTGCCTGCTGGGCATGCCACATAGGACCGTGTAGTCGGGTGTCCACTGTGCCACACGGGTGGCAGTTATCGGTGTCCATCATTAAAGGTGTGGAAGCCTCTCTAGTTATCTCGTTAGTAGAAATTGTTAGGTTGATCTCCTCCCGATCGAGCCCAACGTTCGACGGGCCCTTGACTCGCGCTCTGATCGGGGGCGCCCAACCGAACTCTGGTTGGTGGGCCCCTGTCACCGCGCTACATAAAGAGGTGGGGGGCCGGACGCACATGGTACGAGGTTCACCGTGCGCCGCAGCCTCCCACCGGCACCCCTACTGATCAAGGGTTAGCGTAGGCCGACGGGAAGCACCACCGCTGTACTGCCCACTCACCATCGTCGCTGTCGCCCTACACCATGGCCACTCCCTCGGACTCATCGAGCCAAGGAGAAGGTATCCTCCTCCCATCTCTGTTTCCTCACTTCACAAATGCATAGACAGATTAGTAAACAAAGATAAACTACCGCTAATCTCTAGCCTACCCGATCCAAAGGATCTATCAGAAATATCCCAAGCCGGGAGTAAAGCCTCCTCGCCGCCTGTCGGAGCGCGCCGATCGTTCTGGACGACTAGGGAAAGGGATCCGCTGCTGCTTTTTCTTCTTCTTCTTCTTCTTCTTCTTCTTCTTCTTTGGATGCTGCCTTGTTGGGGCTAGTGTTGTCACGCGTATATACGGCCCGGCCTGCCCGTCTGACTCTATTTTGGCTCGGTTTTTGAGTGGATGAACGGTTTCAAAAACTTTTTTTTCTAGTGCACGATCTTGTAGTGTGAGCTGGTGCGGTCCGGACACATTATCTATTCCGGTGGCCTCACGAAACCGTCCTAAGGCGAGCCAAGAGCACCAACCGGTCTAGTGGATCCACAGCGTGCACCGCATACACACACTCAAGAAAGACACCCATGTGCGGTGTTCATTATTTTTGTCTCAAGAGAAACATGCTCTATTTCCATTCCTATTTTGTTAGGAGAAAGCTGCCAAGAAGATGGCGCATGCGGCTAGGACCACTTCCACGGACACCATGAACGGTCAGCAATCCCTTGGGGCCAAGGAGCCTACACCGGGTGTCAAGGTGCACATAATTGATGGTGTTGTCTGGGAGCTCCGTGCTGAGATCACAGCCATGGTGTTCACGAAGCTCATGGAGACTACCGAGGCGTACATAGATCGGTCACGCGATCTGCTACTACTAGGCGATCGTCATAGTCCTGTGGCTTTACAACAACGGTTCATCAAGGGAAGCTAACCTTTAATGCCACAGAGCTCGCCAGACTGCACGTCACGAGGATGTTCGACGAGCCGACCAAGATGACCGTTGCTCACTACCTTCACAAGTAGCTGCTTGATGAGAGAAATGTCCTCGTGCTCCACTTCAGCAGCGGGATCTCCGAGACGAGCGCCATGACGTATGTGGACAATGTATTCAGAGGAGACCATGATACATTCGGTGACCAGCGCAGGGTAGGATATCACGCATTGATGAACTGTCTTTTACGAATTCAATCTTGAACCGAGCCGATCACATGTTCATGGTCCGAATTATTCTAAGAAGCAATTAATTTAACCCGAGCTAATAGAAATACTTATATAATTTTGCTCCTCCTATCTATGCACGGCAGCAACACTAACTAATAATGTCACATACTTTGAACACCTTGTAGTTTGGACACCATTATGTGCCCACGCTCCCGATGACACTTAGACTAGTGACAATGGGAGTAACTTGACTAGTAACATCACACATTTCAATACAAAATTGCTTACTGTAACATCACACATTTCAAGAGATAATGAGTCTATAGCCTAATAAATGAACTCTTTCATAATACCACTCATATGTTACTACCCATTATGAAGGTAGTAACATAGACTAGTAACATCGGCAAGTTACCACTCTATGTTACTCCCCACTGTGAGCAGTCTTAAGCTTGAACTGCTACCTGATGCCCTCGCTCCTGATGATGCACGCAATGTAGTAGACGGACCTTAGCATTATTGTAGTCAGGCTCAGGTATCCCTACCACCTCGCAGAAGCACCGAGCGAAAGAGAAACATAGAATGAGGTGGTTGTCCGTCTCGAGAGGCTTGGGGCATAGGAGGCAGCCCGCAGCGGCTCGATCGATGATGTTCTTGCGCAAGAGCACATCTATGGTGTGTACATGGGTTTGAACCAGCAACCACATGAAGAATCGCACCCGGTTGGCTGGACAAAGAGTTGTCATTTGATTAACGGGATCACATCATTAGTTGAATGATCTGATTGACATGACCCATTCCATTAGCTTAGCACCCGATCGTTTAGTATGTTGCTATTGCTTTCTTCATGACTTATACATGTTCCTATGACTATGAGATTATGTAACTCCCGTGTGCCGGAGGAACACTTTGTGTGCTACCAAACGTCACAACGTAACTGGGTGATTATAAAGGTGCTCTACAGGTGTCTTCAAAGGTACATGTTGGGTTGACGTATTTCGAGATTAGGATTTGTCACTCCGATCGTCGGAGAGGTATCTCTGGGCCCTCTCGGTAATGCACATCACATAAGCCTTGCAAGCATTATAACTAATATGTTAGTTGTGAGATGATGTATTACGGAACGAGTAAAGAGACTTGCCGGTAACGAGATTGAACTAGGTATTGGATACCGACGATCGAATCTCGGGCAAGTAACATACCGATGACAAAGGGAACAACGTATGTTGTTATGCGGTCTGACCGATAAAGATCTTCGTAGAATATGTAGGAGCCAATATGGGCATCCAGGTCCCGCTATTGGTTATTGACCGGAGACGTGTCTCGGTCATGTCTACATTGTTCTCGAACCGTAGGGTCCGCACGCTTAAAGTTACGATGACAGTTATTATGAGTTTATGCATTTTGATGTACCGAAGTTTGTTCGGAGTCCCGGATGTGATCACGGACATGATGAGGATTCTCGAAATGGTCGAGACACAAAGATTGATATATTGGACGGCTATATTCGAACACCGGAATTGTTCCGGGTGATTTCGGAGAAAACCGGAATGCTGGAGGGGTTACCGGAACCCCCCGGGGAAGTATTGGGCCTTAGTGGGCCTGAGGGGAGAGAGAGGGCTGCAGCCCAGGAGGTGGCGCACCCCCCCCATGGGGAGTCCGAATTGGACTAGGAGGGGGGCGCGGCCCCCCTTTCCCTCTCCCTCTCCCTCTCTTTCCTTCCCCCCCTCTCTTCCTAGTTGGACTAGGAAAGGGGAGTCCTACTCCTACTAGGAGGAGGACTCCCCCCTCCCTTTGGCGCGCCCCATAGGGCCGGCCGGCCTCCCCCCTTGCTCCTTTATATACGGGGGCAGGGGGGCACCCTAGAACACACAAGTTGATCTTCGTGATCGTTCCTTAGCCGTGTGCGGTGCCCCCCTCCACCATATTCCACCTCGGTCATATCGTTACAGTGCTTAGGCGAAGCCCTGCGCCGGTAGAACATCATCATCGTCACCACGCCGTCGTGCTGACGGAACTCCTCCCCGAAGCTTTGCTGGATCGGAGCTCGGGGTGCGTCATCGAGCTGAACGTGTGCTAAGAACTCGGAGGTGCCGGAGTAACGGTGTTTGGATCGGTCGGATCGGGAAGACGTACGACTACTTCCTCTACGTTGTGTCAACGCTTCCGCTTCGGTCTACGAGGGTACGTAGATATCACTCTCCCCTCTCGTTGCTATGCATCACCATGATCTTGCGTGTGCGTAGGAAAATTTTGAAATTACTACGTTCCCCAACAGTGGCATCCGAGCCTAGGTTTTATGTGTTGATGTTATATGCACGAGTAGAACACAAGTGAGTTGTGGGCGATATAAGTCATACTGCTTACCAGCATGTCATACTTTGGTTCGGCGGTATTGTTGGACGAAGCGGCCCGGACCGACATTACGCGTACGCTTACGCGAGACCGGTTCACCCGACGTGCTTTGCACAGAGGTGGCTTGCGGGTGACAGTTTCTCCAACTTTAGTTGAACCGAGTGTGGCTACGCCCGGTCCTTGCGAAGGTTAAAACAACACCAACTTGACAAACTATCGTTGTGGTTTTGATGCGTAGGTAAGATTGGTTCTTGCTTAAGCCCGTAGCAGCCACGTAAAACTTGCAACAACAAAGTAGAGAACGTCTAACTTGTTTTTGTAGGGCATGTTGTGATGTGATATGGTCAAGACATGATGCTAAATTTTATTGTATGAGATGATCATGTTTTGTAACCGAGTTATCGGCAACTGGCAGGAGCCATATGGTTGTCGCTTTATTGTATGCAATGCAATCACGCTGTAATGCTTTACTTTATCACTAAGCAGTAGCGATAGTCGTGGAAGCATAAGATTGGCGAAACGACAACGATGCTACGATGGAGATCAAGGTGTCGCGCCGGTGACGACGGTGATCACGACGGTGCTTCGAAGATGGAGATCACAAGCACAAGATGATGATGGCCATATCATATCACTTATATTGATTGCATGTGATGTTTATCTTTTATGCATCTTATCTTGCTTTGATTGACGGTAGCATTATAAGATGATCTCTCACTAAATTATCAAGAAGTGTTCTCCCTGAGTATGCACCGTTGCCAAAGTTCGTCGTGCCCAGACACCAAGTGATGATCGGGTGTGATAAGCTCCACGTCCATCTACAACGGGTGCAAGCCAGTTTTTGCACACGCAGAATACTCAGGTTAAACTTGACGAGCCTAGCATATGCAGATATGGCCTCGGAACACGGAGACCGAAAGGTCGAGCGTGAATCATATAGTAGATATGATCAACATAATGATGTTCACCATTGAAAACTAATCCATTTCACGTGATGATCGGTTATGGTTTAGTTGATTTGGATCACGTAATCACTTAGAGGATTAGAGGGATGTCTATCTAAGTGGGAGTTCATTAAGTAAATTAATTGAACCTAAATTTATCATGAAACTTAGTACCTGATAGTATCTTGCTTGTTTATGCTTGATTGTAGATAGATGGCTCGTGCTGTTGTTTCGTTGAATTTTAATGCGTTCCTTGAGAAAGCAAAGTTGAAAGATGATGGTAGCAATTACACGGACTGGGTCCGTAACTTGAGGATTATCCTCATTGCTGCACAGAAGAATTACGTCCTGGAAGCACCGCTGGGTGCCAGGCCTGCTGCTGGAGCAACACCAGATGTTATGAACGTCTGGCAGAGCAAAGCTGATGACTACTCAATAGTTCAGTGTGCCATGCTTTACGGCTTAGAGTCGGGACTTCAACGACGTTTTGAACGTCATGGAGCATATGAGATGTTCCAGGAGTTGAAGTTAATATTTCAAGCAAATGCCCGGATTGAGAGATATGAAGTCTCCAATAAGTTCTATAGCTGCAAGATGGAGGAGAACAGTTCTGTCAGTGAGCATATACTCAAAATGTCTGGGTATAATAATCACTTGATTCAATTGGGAGTTAATCTTCCAGATGATTGCATCATAGACAGAATTCTCCAATCACTGCCACCAAGCTACAAGAGCTTCGTGATGAACTATAATATGCAAGGGATGAATAAGACTATTCCTGAGCTCTTCGCAATGCTGAAAGCTGCGGAGGTAGAAATCAAAAAGGAGCATCAAGTGTTGATGGTCAACAAGACCACTAGTTTCAAGAAAAAGGGCAAAGGGAAGAAGAAGGGGAACTTCAAGAAGAACAGCAAGCAAGTTGCTGCTCAAGAGAAGAAACCCAAGTCTGGACCTAAGCCTGAAACTGAGTGCTTCTACTGCAAGCAGACTGGTCACTGGAAGTGGAACTGCCCCAAGTATTTGGCGGATAAGAAGGATGGCAAGGTGAACAAAGGTATATGTGATATACATGTTATTGATGTGTACCTTACTAGAGCTCGCAGTAGCACCTGGGTATTTGATACTGGTTCTGTTGCTAATATTTGCAACTCGAAACAGGGACTACGGATTAAGCGAACACTGGCAAAGGACGAGGTGACGATGCGCGTGGGAAATGGTTCCAAAGTCGATGTGATCGTGGTCGGCACGCTACCTCTACATCTACCTTCGGGGTTAGTATTAGACCTAAATAATTGTTATTTGGTGCCAGCGTTGAGCATGAACATTATATCTGGATCTTGTTTGATGCGAGACGGTTATTCATTTAAATCAGAGAATAATGGTTGTTCTATTTATATGAGTAATATCTTTTATGGTCGTGCACCTTTGAAGAGTGGTCTATTTTTGATGAATCTCGATAGTGGTAACACACATATTCATAATATTGAAGCCAAAAGATGCAGAGTTGATAATGATAGTGCAACTTATTTGCGGCACTGCCGTTTAGGTCATATCGGTATAAAGCGCATGAAGAAACTCCATACTGATGGGCTTTTGGAACCACTTGATTATGAATCACTTGGTACTTGTGAACCGTGCCTCATGGGCAAGATGACTAAAACACCGTTCTCCGGCACTATGGAGAGAGCAACAGATTTGTTGGAAATCATACATACAGATGTATGTGGTCCGATAAATATTGAGGCTCGTGGCGGATATCATTATTTTCTCACCTTCACAGATGACTTAAGCAAATATGGGTATATCTACTTAATGAAACATAAGTCTGAAACATTTGAAAAGTTCAAAGAATTTCAGAGTGAAGTTGAAAATCATCGTAACAAGAAAATAAAGTTTCTACGATCTGATCGTGGAGGAGAATATTTGAGTTACGAGTTTGGTCTACATTTGAAACAATGCGGAATAGTTTCGCAACTCACGCCACCCGGAACACCACAGCGTAATGGTGTGTCCGAACATCGTAATCGTACTTTACTAGATATGGTGCGATCTATGATGTCTCTTACTGATTTACCGCTATCGTTTTGGGGTTATGCTTTAGAGACGGCCGCATTCACGTTAAATAGGGCCATCGAAGTCCGTTGAGACGACGCCTTATGAACTATGGTTTGGCAAGAAACCAAAGTTGTCGTTTCTTAAAGTTTGGGGCTGCGACGCTTATGTAAAAAAACTTCAACCTGATAAGCTCGAACCCAAATCGGAGAAATGTGTCTTCATAGGATACCCAAAGGAGACTGTTGGGTACACCTTCTATCACAGATCCGAAGGCAAGACATTCGTTGCTAAGAATGGATCCTTTCTAGAGAAGGAGTTTCTCTCGAAAGAAGTGAGTGGGAGAAAAGTAGAACTTGACGAGGTAACTGTACCTGCTCCCTTATTGGAAAGTAGTGCATCACAGAAAACTATTTCAGTGAAACCTACACCAGTTAGTGAGGAAGCTAATGATGATGATCATGAAACTTCAGAACAAGATACTACTGAACCTCGTAGATCAACCAGAGTAAGATCCGCGGCAGAGTGGTACGGTAATACTGTTCTGGAAGTCATGCTACTAGATCTTGATGAACCTACGAACTATGAAGAAGCGATGGTGAGCCCAGATTCCGCAAAATGGCTTGAAGCCATGAAATCCATGTATGAGAACAAAGTATGGACTTTGGTTGACTTGCCCAATGATCGGCAAGCAATTGAGAATAAATGGATCTTCAAGAAGAAGACTGACGCTGACGGTAATATTACTGTCTACAAAGCTCGACTTGTCGCAAAAGGTTTTCGGCAAGTTCAAGGGATTGACTACGATGAGACCTTCTCACCCGTAGCGATGCTTAAGTCTGTCCGAATCATGTTAGAAATTGCCGCATTTTATGATTATGAAATTTGGCAAATGGATGTCAAAACTGCATTCCTGAATGGATTTCTGGAAGAAGAGTTGTATATGATGCAACCAGAAGGTTTTGTCGATCCAAAGGGAGCTAACAAAGTGTGCAAGCTCCAGCGATCCATTTATGGACTGGTGCAAGCCTCTCGGGGTTGGAATAAACGCTTTGATAGTGTGATCAAAGCATTTGGTTTTATACAGACTTTTGGAGAAGCCTGTATTTACAAGAAAGTGAGTGGGAGCTCTGTAGCATTTCTGATATTATATGTGGATGACATATTACTAATTGGAAATGATATAGAATTTCTGGATAGCATAAAGGGATACTTGAATAAGAGTTTTTCAATGAAAGACCTCGGTGAAGCTGCTTACATATTAGGCATTAAGGTCTATAGAGATAGATCAAGACGCTTAATTGGACTTTCACAAAGCACATACCTTGACAAAGTTTTGAAGAAGTTCAAAATGGATCAAGCAAAGAAAGGGTCTTGCCTGTGTTACAAGGTGTGAAATTGAGTAAGACTCAATGCCCGACCACTGCAGAAGATAGAGAGAAAATGAAAGATGTTCCCTATGCTTCAGCCATAGGCTCTATCATGTATGCAATGCTGTGTACCAGACCTGATGTGTGCCTTGCCATAAGTCTAGCAGTGAGGTACCAAAGTGATCCAGGAGTGGATCACTGGACAGCGGTCAAGAACATCCTGAAATACCTGAAAAGGACTAAGGATATGTTTCTCATATATGGAGGTGACAAAGAGCTCATCGTAAAAGGTTACGCTGATGCAAGCTTTGACACTGATCCGGACGATTCTAAATCGCAAACCGGATACGTGTTTACATTAAACAGTGGAGCTGCCAGTTGGTGCAGTTCTAAACAAAGCGTCGTAGCGGGATCTACATGTGAAGTGGAGTACATAGCTGCTTCGGAAGCAGCAAATGAAGGAGTCTGGATGAAGGAGTTCATATCCGATCTAGGTGTCATACCTAGTGCATCGGGTCCAATGAAAATCTTTTGTGACAATACTGGTGCAATTGCCTTGGCAAAGGAATCCAGATTTCACAAAAGAACCAAGCACATCAAGAGATGCTTCAATTCCATCCGGGATCTAGTCTAGGTGGGAGACATAGAGATTTGCAAGATACATACGGATCTGAATGTAGCAGACCCGTTGACTAAGCCTCTTCCACGAGCAAAACATGATCAGCACCAAGGCTCCATGGGTGTTAGAATCATTACTATGTAATCTAGATTATTGACTCTAGTGCAAGTGGGAGACTGAAGGAAATATGCCCTAGAGGCAATAATAAAGTTATTATTTATTTCCTTATATCATGATAAAAGTTTATTATTCATGCTAGAATTGTATTAACCGGAAACATAATACATGTGTGAATACATAGACAAACAGAGTGTCACTAGTATGCCTCTACTTGACTAGCTCATTAATAAAATATGGTTATGTTTCCTAACCATGGACAAAGAGTTGTCATTTGATTAACAGGATCACATCATTAGTTGAATGATCTGATTGACATGACCCATTCCATTAGCTTAGCACCCGACCGTTTAGTATGTTGCTATTGCTTTCTTCATGACTTATACATGTTCCTATGACTATGAGATTATGTAACTCCCGTGTGCCGGAGGAACACTTTGTGTGCTACCAAACGTCACAACGTAACTGGGTGATTATAAAGGTGCTCTACAGGTGTCTCCAAAGGTACATGTTGGGTTGAAGTATTTCGAGATTAGGATTTGTCACTCCGATCGTCGGAGAGGTATCTCTGGGCCCTCTTGGTAATGCACATCACATAAGCCTTGCAAGCATTATAACTAATATGTTAGTTGTGAGATGATGTATTACGGAACGAGTAAAGAGACTTGCCGGTAACGAGATTGAACTAGGTATTGGATACCGACGATCGAATCTCGGGCAAGTAACATACCGATGACAAAGGGAACAACGTATGTTGTTATGCGGTCTGACCGATAAAGATCTTCGTAGAATATGTAGGAGCCAATATGGGCATCCAGGTCCCGCTATTGGTTATTGACCGGAGACGTGTCTCGGTCATGTCTACATTGTTCTCGAACCGTAGGGTCCGCACGCTTAAAGTTACGATGACAGTTATTATGAGTTTATGCATTTTGATGTACCGAAGTTTGTTCGGATTCCCGGATGTGATCACAGACATGACAAGGAGTCTCGAAATGGTTGAGACATAAAGATTGATATATTGGACGGCTATATTCGAACACCGGAATTGTTCCGGGTGATTTCGGAGAAAACCGGAGGGCTGGAGGGGTTACCGGAACCCCCCGGGGAAGTATTGGGCCTGAGTGGGCCTGAGGGGAGAGAGAGGGCTGCAGCCCAGGAGGTGGCGCGCCCCCCCATGGGGAGTCCGAATTGGACTAGGAGGGGGGGCGCGGCCCCCCTTTCCCTCTCCCTCTCCCTCTCTTTCCTTTCCCCTCTCTCTTCCTAGTTGGACTAGGAAAGGGGAGTCCTACTCCCACTTGGAGGAGGACTCCCCCCTCCCTTTGGCGCGCCCCATAGGGCCGGCCGGCCTCCCCCCTTGCTCCTTTATATACGGGGGCAGGGGGGCACCCTAGAACACACAAGTTGATCTTCGTGATCGTTCCTTAGCCGTGTGCGGTGCCCCCCTCCACCATATTCCACCTCGGTCATATCGTTACAGTGCTTAGGCGAAGCCCTGCGCCGGTAGAACATCATCATCGTCACCACGCCGTCGTGTTGACGGAACTCCTCCCCGAAGCTTTGCTGGATCGGAGCTCGGGGTGCGTCATTGAGCTGAACGTGTGCTAAGAACTCGGAGGTGCCGGAGTAACGGTGCTTGGATCGGTCGGATCGGGAAGACGTACGACTACTTCCTCTACGTTGTGTCAACGCTTCCGCTTCGGTCTACGAGGGTACGTAGACATCACTCTCCCCTCTCATTGCTATGCATCACCATGATCTTGCGTGTGCGTAGGAAAATTTTGAAATTACTACGTTCCCCAACACCGTCCAACAGCCAAGAGTCGAGCCAGAAGGGAGTCATCAGTCCTCGCCTCGTCCATCATTGTAGCCGTTGAGATGCCTCACTAGAGTGACATCAATCCGACCAGGGACAACCGGTGAGGGTCAGAGAGGCCAGAGGCCGCCAGGGTCGAGGGGGAGAGCATGCGCCCCGCGAGGAATGTCAAAACCTAGAGAAGCTCAAGGGGGAGTCGAGCTGGGCGTGCAGACGGTACAACATCTTCATCCATAGATAGTTGTTCAACACTTAGACTGAACACCGAGCCTTCCTTCATGTTTGGAGCAACACACCCTCTCCCAGGAAACGAGACATCGATCCCCCGAGGCCTTGTTGTCCATGGACTGCAAGAAGGAGCGACGCAGAGCGTTAATTGACTAGACCACCGATGGTGGAAGCTCCATAGCTACCATGGCATATATGTGTAGGGCGTCCAAAACAACATTTAGCATGACGAAGCGGCCACGAAAACACAACAGCTACATGCACCATCTCCAGAGGTAGCACTTAGCTAGCCTTGGCAATCTGTGGTTGAAAATTTTCAATTGTCAGTTTATGGGAGGAAAGCAGCAGCTGCAAGTACACCTGGGTATGGACTCCACGCAGCAGCCGAGCACAATAGTCATGGTCAGGAGATCATCTTCCAAGACACTCATGGGGCGGCCGTGCTCTTGTGGAAGTTGATCACAGTCGTCGAGGAGCTGCTTTAGGTGCTCCACAAGCCGAAGGTCCGCACACACGATGATGAGAGTCTCATCAGGGTACTGAAGGATCGAGGGTGGCATTTTGCAAACCATACAGTCAGAGAGGACGCCGTCCTGCCTGATCATCTATTGGGGGACATCGGCAACCAACAGGAAGAGGTGTGGCGACATGGAATCCCCTACCGTAGGCCCCACTTGCACCGAATCCTCCAGCTGGGTACCCCGTTGAGGATGGCCGCTAACATGGAGGACTGGAAGATGGAGTCCATCCAGTCGCACCACCGGTCGGGAAACCCACAGATCCTTCACAAGCTATGCCAGTCGACAGAGTCGAAGGCCTTGGCAAAGTTGAGCTTGGGGACTAGCGTGGGGGCGTTCCTTTTGTAGCAGCACCGAAAAACCTTGGCGGCATAGATGAAGGTCTCAGAGAAGCTTCTCCTGGTGATTAACTCTAGTTGGTCGACGTCGATGATGGAGTTGATTTACCAGGGAAGAAATAAAACTCCACAAATGGCCCTTGCACTTTGTTTCTGCCGTGTTTCCGTATATAGACATGGCAAATTTACCTAAAGGCCAATTACCTAGACAACAACTAGATTTTATGTTTTCTATGTGCTAACACCATGTAAACTACTATTTACAGTGACTTGGGTCACCGTTCCAATCAGATAGGCATGTCCACACCTTAGTTTTGAAGATAGAGAACCATTTGACCTTATAAAGGAAGAAAATATCCAAACACGATACTCTTAACCGCAAAGATCAAAATATCATCATACTAGTAATTAGCTAGTCAAATATATAGGCACTAACGTTCATAAAGGTTAAGTTTCTAGATTTCTAAAGCTAGTCGAATTATCCTTCGGCTTCCCTTGGCCATCTAGGCGTCTATGAATGAAGGAATGCCCTGGTTTGCTTAATTTCCCATTTGGTTTAGGCCTCTAGCTGTTGTTGGTGTTATTACCATTTATTTATTTTCAAAAAAGGAAGCACTGATTATAAATGTGAAGTTTGTACTTTTGATAGCAATTGTTAAAATTATGCTTTTCTTCAACGATATTAGTAGCTTCATAAAATGCTTACTTGCTTGGGGATGTGTCCAGCACCAAGAAATATGAACTAAAGTTACACCTCACTCTAGTGCAATTCTCAAGGAAATTTCTTGGTGTAGTGGTTGTGTGTTTTATTTCAGTATCTTTTTTTGCAACCTATGCTTGTTCTCGTGATTCATGTGGTTTGATTGAACAGCCAATGGTTTAACCAAGACTCATCCGCAGAACTTGTTTCAGCAGGATTCCATGCTTGGACATAATGTTTCGCATCCAGCAACTTATGTGCGGTCACAATGTTTTTTCACCCAGAGCCGAAGAAGATCAAGGGAACTGAATGGAGGATACCTCCTTGCAAAATTTGTTCATCTGGCTAGAGAAGGCATCAGAGTTTGCCTTCTCACACAAAGATGCCTCCTTGCAAAATTTGTTCATCTGGCTAGAAAAGGCACCAGAGTTTGCCATCTCACACAAAAATGCACGAGGAAGTAAGGAGACTCCCCATAGCAAAAAAGAAAAACAGAAAAACTAAGGCCCACACGTGTGGGCGTTTGCACATCGCCCACACGCCTCAATCACCACTCATTTTGTCACGTATGAACAGATGACATCAGCAGAAATCTTTTTGGTTTTCGGCTTAAAATGTTTTATCTCCTAATTAAAAAAGCGAATTAAAAATCCGTTTCACCATTAAATCCGTCTCGACGAGCTCTTCAAAACTAGACCCCATGTTGATATGTTTTGACGAAATTTTTTTTTGCCCAAAAGTTGTCATGATGTTTACACTGTAGTTGCCATAGTGCTTAAACTAAAGTTGCCATGTGGCAATTTTAGTTTGTAGATCATGGCAATTTTAGTTTTTCGATGATGGCAATTCCAGGACTTTGACCATGAAAATATTTTTTGTATGAACCATGGCAATTTAAAGTGCATGTATCATGGAAATTTTAATTTATGGTGCATGACAAGTCTAGTTTATTAATTCCCCGTTTTATAATATGTCAAAATTTACTTTTCAATGTAGAATAAAATAGCTGAAACAAATCATGGCAACTTCAGGGTAAACATCATGGTAATTCATGTGCAATAGACACGACAACTTTTAACCAAAAAAAATTTCGTCGAAATATATTGATATGAGATCTAGTTTCGAAGATCTCGCCGCGAGGGATTTAATGATGAAAACGAATCTTCAGTCGGATTTTTCATTTAAAAGATGAAACATTTTAAAAGCAGAAAATTCAAAAAGATTTCCATATGCATGCATGCGGTGACATGATGTAGTCTGTGTGCTATAGGGCGTGTGGCGGGTTTGGCTCCCACCACACATGTGGGCGTTAGCGTTGTCCAAGAAAAATGAAAACTGACAAATATGATCATCAATCTGCCAATAGGCATTCTTTCTTTCTTTCCAAATGACCCATTCCATTACCATATATTTTATAATGTAAGGAAACTGAGAAACAACATCCAGCAAATAACCAGAACACTATATCCAGGGAAGGTTTCGTCACCACGTTTACCCATTTGGTAGGATAGATTTTGAGTGCCTATGGAATATTGACGCGTGTATTTCTTTGGGACCCTACAGGGCAGATTTGGTTGTGACTCTACCGGCTGCATGTAAATTTTTTGAACCGGCTGACTGCCTTTACGTGTGGGTGTAGCTATTTTAGATATGCCCAGGTTGGGTGCGTGTGGGCCAGCACATGTCCCGTTGACCAAATTGTATGGGTACTCTTGCGTGGCTTGCTGCCTGTATGGTTTCGTCTTTTGTAGGTGCATGCACCGGCTCGGCGTGATTTTTCGAGCATTACTTGGCTACATGCATGCAAAGCATGGGTTGATGTGACCACGTTGCATGACAACGTGTAGGTTTTCTAATTTTTTTCAATTGCATTGGAATCACCGAAAACCACATCAAGAGCAATTTGGCCAAGTGACTCGGCTTTCTTCCTAGGAATGACTCCATGGAAACTCATATTACTGGTGCTGAGCCTGGACATCGGAATGCCCATCCCTTTCAATGTTTCTGCATACAGTATGTTCAAACCGCTGCCTCCATCCATCAGGACTTTGGTCAATCGAGTGCCTTCGACAACTGGGTCAACCACCAGAGCTTGCCTCCCAGGGGTGGCAATGTGCGTAGGGTGATCAGACTGGTCGAATGTGATGGCAGTCTGGGACCACTTCAGATAATTGGGTGTTGCCAAAGCAACCATATTTACCTCACGGTTAATAACCTTCAGTCGACTTTTGCTCTCAACATCAGCAAAAATCATCAGGGTGGAATTGACCTGGGGGTACCCATCGTCACTATCTTGTCCTCAACTTTGTCCGACTCCTTTTCCTTATCTTTGGACTGCTTGCCCTAAAACTGCTGGATCAGAAGTCGACACTGTCGAGTGGTATGCTTTGGGTAAATGAGTTTACCCTCTTCATCTTTCTTGGTGTGGATGTGACACGGTAGATCCAAAACATCATTTCCATCTTGGTCTTTAACTTTCTTGGGGTTCCAAGGTCCTTTGGGTTTTCCCTTAAATTTTCCCTGGGTTATGGCCAGGGCCTCCCCAGGAGCGGCTGGCTCGGCTTTCCGCTTCTGTTTCCGACTGGAATTTCCTCCGGTTTCCTGGGCGACTGCTTTATGCTTGCCACTCCGGAGTCGATCCTCATCTTCACCATTAGCGTATTTGGTGGCAATCTCCATCATCCGATTCAGAGACATCTCTCTGTTGGGGAACGTAGTAATTTTAAAAAATTTCCTACGCACACGCAAGATCATGGTAATGCACAACAACGAGAGGGGAGAGTGTGATCTACGTACCCTTGTAGATCGACAACAGAAGCGTTAGGTTGATGTAGTCGTACGTCTTCACGGCCCGACCGATCAAGCACCGAAACTACGGCACCTCCGAGTTCTAGCACACGTTCAGCTCGATGACGATCCCCGGACTCGGATCCAGCAAAGTGTCGGGGAAGAGTTCCTTCAGCACGACGGCGTGGTGACGATCTTGATGTACTACTGTCGCAGGGCTTCGCCTAAGCACCGCTACAATATTATCGAGGACTATGGTGGCAGGGGGCACCGCACACGGCTAAGAATATGATCACGTGGATCAACTTGTGTTCCTCTGGGGTGCCCCTGCCTCCGTATATAAAGGCTCAAGGGGGGGGGGCTGCAGCCGGCCTAGGAGAGGCGCGCCAGGAGGAGTCCTACTCCCTCCGGGAGTAGGATCCCCCCCAATCCTAGTTGGAATAGGATTCGCGGAGGGGGGAAAAGAGGAAGGGGGCCCGGCCCCCTCTCCTTGTGCTATTCAGACCAAGGGAGGGGAGGGGTGCGCGGCCCATCTCTGGCTGCCTCTTCTCTTTTCCACTAAGGCCCACTAAGGCCCATATATCTCCCGGGGGGTTCCGGTAACCTCCCGGTACTCCGGTAAAATCCCGATTTCACCCGGAACACTTCCGATATCCAAACATAGGCTTCCAATATATCAATCTTTATGTCTCGACCATTTCGAGACTCCTCGTCATGTCTGTGATCACATCCGGGAGTCCGAACAACCTTCGGTACATCAAAACATATAAACTCATAATATAACTGTCATCGAAACCTTAAGCGTGCGGACCCTACGGGTTCGAGAACAATGTAGACATGACCGAGACACGTCTCCAGTCAATAACCAATAGCGGGACCTGGATGCCCATATTGGCTCCTACATATTCTACGAAGATCTTTATCGGTCAGACCACATAACAACATACGTTGTTCCCTTTGTCATCGGTATGTTACTTGCCCGAGATTCGATCGTCGGTATCCAATACCTAGTTCAATCTCGTTACCGGCAAGTCTCTTTACTCGTTCCGTAATACATCATCCCGCAACTAACTCATTAGTTGCAATGCTTGCAAGGCTTAAGTGATGTGCATTACCGAGAGGGCCCAGAGATACCTCTCCGACGATCGGAGTGACAAATCCTAATCTCGAAATACTTCAACCCAACATGTACCTTTGGAGACACCTGTAGAGCACCTTTATAATCACCCAGTTATGTTGTGACGTTTGGTAGCACACAAAGTGTTCCTCCGGCACATGGGAGTTACATAATCTCATAATCATAGGAACATGTATAAGTCATGAAGAAAGCAATAGCAACATACTAAACGATCGGGTGCTAAGCTAATGGAATGGGTCATGTCAATCAGATCATTCAACTAATGATGTGATCCCGTTAATCAAATGACAACTCTTTGTCCATGGTTAGGAAACATAACCATCTTTGATTAACGAGCTAGTCAAGTAGAGGCATACTAGTGACACTCTGTTTGTCTATGTATTCACACATGTATTATGTTTCCGGTTAATACAATTCTAGCATGAATAATAAACATTTATCATGATATAAGGAAATAAATAATAACTTTATTATTGCCTCTAGGGCATATTTCCTTCAGTCTCCCACTTGCACTAGAGTCAATAATCTAGATCACATCGCCATGTGATTTAACATCAATAGTTCACATCTTTATGTGATTGGTTCACATGTCCATGTGACTAACACCCAAAGGGTTTACTAGATTCAATAATCTAGTTCACATCGCTATGTGATTAAGACCCAAAAAGTGATCATGTTTTGCTTGTGAGAGAAGTTTAGTCAACGGGTCTGCCACATTCAGATCCGCATGTATTTTGCAAATTTCTATGTCAACAATGCTCTGCATGGAGCTACTCTAGCTAATTGCTCCCACTTTCAATATGTATCCAGATTGAGACTTAGAGTCATCTGGATCAGTGTCAAAACTTGCATCGACATAACCCTTTACGACAAACCTTTTGTCACCTCCGTAATCGAGAAACATATCCTTATTCCAGTAAGGATAATTTTGACCGCTGTCCATTGATCTACTCTTAGATCACTATTGTACTCCCTCTCTTAACACAGTGTATGGTATACAATAGATCTGGTACACAGCATGGCATACTTTGTAAAACCTATGACTGAGGCATAGGGAATGACTTTCATTCTCTTTCTATCTTCTGCCGTGGTCGGGCTTTGAGTCTTACTCAACTTCACACCTTGTAACACAGGCAAGAAACTTTTTCTTTGACTGTTCCATTTTGAACTACTTCAAAATCTTGTTAAGGTATGTACTCATTGAAAAAACTTATCAAGCGTCTTGATCTATCTCTATAGATCTTGATACTCAATATGTAGGCAGCTTCACCGAGGTCTTTCTTTGAAAAACTCCTTTCAAACACTCCTTTATGCTTTGCAGAATAATTCTACATTATTTCCGATCAACAATATGTCATTCACATATACTTATCAGAAATGTTGTAGTGCTCCCACTCACTTTCTTGTAAATACAGTCTTCACCGCAAGTCTGTATAAAACTATATGCTTTGATCAACTTATCAAAGCGTATATTCCAACTCCGAGATGCTTGCAGCAGTCCATAAATGGATCGCTGGAGCTTGCATATTTTGTTAGCACCTTTAGGATTGACAAAACCATCTTGTTGCATCACATACAACTCTTCTTTAATAAATCCATTAAGGAATGCAGTTTTGTTTATCCATTTGCCAGATTTCATAAAATGCGGCAATTGCTAACATGATTCGGACAGACTTAACCATAGATACGAGTGAGAAACTCTCATCGTAGTCAACACCTTGAACTTGTCGAAAACCTTTTGCGACAATTCTAGCTTTGTAGATAGTAACACTACTATTCGTGTCCGTCTTCCTCTTGAAGATCCATTTATTATCAATGTCTTGCCGATCCTCGGGCAAGTCCACCAAAGTCCACACTTTGTTCTCATACATGGATCCTATCTCAGATTTCATGGCCTCAAGCCATTTATCGGAATCTGGGCTCATCATCGCTTCCTCATAGTTCGTAGGTTCGTCATGGTCAAGTAACATGACCTCCAGAATAGGATTACCGTACCACTCTGGTGCGGACCTCACTCTGGTTTACCTACGAGATTCGGTAGTAACTTGATCTGAAGTTACATGATCATCATCATTAGCTTCCTCACTAATTGGTGTAGTAGTCACAGGAACAGATTTCTGTGATGAACTATTTTCCAATAAGGGAGAAGGTACAATTACCTTATCAAGTTTTCTACTTTCCTCCCACTCACTTCTTTCGAGAGAAACTCCTTCTCTAGAAAGGATCCATTCTTAGCAACGAATGCCTTGCCTTCGGATCTGTGATAGAAGGTGTACCCAACTGTCTCCTTTGGGTATCCTATGAAGACATATTTCTCCGATTTGAGTTTGAGCTTATCGAGATGAAACTTTTTCACATAAGCATCGCAACTCCAAACTTTAAGAAACGACAGCTTAGGTTTCTTGCCAAACCATAGTTCATACAGTGTCGTCTCAACGGATTTAGATGGTGCCCTATTTAACGTGAATGCAGCTGTCTCTAATGCATAACCCCAAAACGATAGTGGTAGATCGGTAAGAGACATCATAGATCGCACTATATCTAATAAAGTACGGTTATGACGTTTGGACACACCATTACACTATGGTGTTCCAGGTGGCGTGAGTAGTGAAACTATTTCACATTGTTTTAATTGAAGGCCAAACTCGTAACTCAAATATTTTACCTCTGCGATCATATCGTAGAAACTTTTATTTTCTTGTCACGATGATTTTCCACTTCACTCTGAAATTCTTTGAACTGTTCAAATGTTTCAGACTTATGTTTCATCAAGTAGATATCCCCATATCTGCTCAAATCATCTGTGAAGGTCAGAAAATAATGATATCTGCTGCAAGCCTTAATATTCATCGGACCACATACATCAGTATGTATGATTTCCAACAAATCTGTTGCTTGCTTCATTGTTCCGGAGAACGGCATTTTAGTCATCTTGCCCATAAGGCATGGTTCGCAAGCATCAAGTGATTCATAATCAAGTGATTCCAAAAGCCCATCAGCATGTAGTTTCTTCATGCGCTTTACACCAATATGACTTAAACGGCAGTGCCACAAATAAGTTGCACTATCATTATTAACTTTGCATCTTTTGGTTTCAATATTATGAATATGTGTATCACTACGATCGAGATCCAATGAACTATTTTCATTGGGTGTGTAACCATATAAGGTTTTATTCATGTAAACAGAACAACAATTTATTCTTTTACTTAAATGAATAACCGTATTACAATAAACATGATCAAATCATATTCATGCTCAACGCAAATACCAAATAACACTTATTTAGGTTCAACACTAATCCCTAAAGTATAGGGAGTGTGCGATGATGATCATATCAATCTTAGAACTACTTCCAACACACATCGTCACTTCACCCTTAACTAGTTTCTGTTCATTCTACAAATCCCGTTTCGAGTTACTACTCTTAGCAACTGAACCAGTATCAAATACCGAGGGGTTGCTACGAACACTAGTAAAATACACATTAATAATCTATATATCAAATATACCTTTGTTCACTTTGCCATCCTTCTTATCCACCAAATAGTTGGGGCAGTTCCGCTTCCAGTGACCAGTCCCTTTGCAGTAGAAGCACTTAGTCTCAGGCTTAGGACCAGACTTGGGCTTCTTCACTTGAGCAGCAACTTTCTTGCCGTTTTTCTTGAAGTTCCCCTTCTTCCCTTTGCCCTTTTATTGAAACTAGTGGTCTTGTCTACCATCAACACTTGATGCTCTTTCTTGATTTCTACCTTCATCGATTTCATCATCATGAAAAGCTCGGGAGTCGTTTTCGTCATCCCTTGCATACTATAGTTCATCACGAAGTTCTACTAACTTGGTGATGGTGACTAGAGAATTCTGTCAATCACTATCTTATCTTAAAGATTAACTCCCACTTGATTCAAGCGATTGTAGTACCCAACCAATCTGAGCACATGCTCACTAGTTGAGCGATTCTCCTCCATCTTTTAGCTATAGAACTTGTTGGAGACTTCATATCTCTCAACTCGGGTATTTGCTTGAAATATTAACTTCAACTCCTGGAACATCTCATATGGTCCATGACGTTCAAAACGTCTTTGAAGTCCCGATTCTAAGCCGTTAAGCATGGTGCACTAAACTATAAAGTAGTCATCATATTGAGCTAGCCAAACGTTCATAACGTCTGCATCTGCTCCTGCAATAGGTCTGTCACCTAGCGGTGCATCAAGGACATAATTCTTCTGTGCAGCAATGAGGATAAACCTCAGATCACAGATCCAATCCGCATCATTGCTACTAACATCTTTCAAAACAATTTTTCTCTAGGAACATATCAAAATAAACATATGAAAGCAACAACGCGAGCTATTGATCTACAACATAGATATGCTAATACTACCAGGACTAAGTTCATGATAAATTAAAGTTCAATTAATCATATTACTTAAGAACTCCCACTTAGATAGACATCCCTCTAATCCTCTAAGTGATCACGTGATCCAAATCAACTAAACCATAACCGATCATCACGTGAAATGGAGTAGCTTTCAATGGTGAACATCACTATGTTGATCATATCTACTATATGATTCACGCTCGACCTTTCGGTCTCAGTGTTCCGAGGCCATATCTGCATATGCTAGGCTCGTCAAGTTTAACCTGAGTATTCTGCGTGTGCAAAACTGGCTTGCACCCATTGTAGATGGACGTAGAGCTTATCACACCCGATCATCACGTGGTGTCTGGGCACGACGAACTTTGGCAACGGTGCATACTCAGGGAGAACACTTTTATCTTGAAATTTAGTGAGGAATCATCTTATAATGCTACCGTCAATCAAAGCAAGATAAGATGCATAAAAGATAAACATCACATGCAATCAAAATATGTGACATGATATGGCCATCATCATCTTGTGCCTTTGATTTCCATCTCCAAAGCATCGTCATGATTTCCATCGTCACCGGCATGACACCATGATCTCCATCATCTTGATCTATATCAATGTGTCGTCACGTGGTCGTCTCGCCATCAATTGCTCTTGCAACTATTGCTATCGCATAGCGATAAAGTAAAGCAATTATTGGGCGCTTGCATCTTATGCAATAAAGAGACAACCATAAGGATTTTGCCAGTTGCTGATAACTTCAACAAAACAGGATCATCTCATACAATAAAATTTAGCATCATGTCTTGACCATATCACATCACAACATGCCCTGCAAAAACAAGTTAGACGTCCTCTACTTTGTTGTTGCAAGTTTTACGTGGCTGCTACGGGCTTAAGCAAGAACCAATCTTACCTAAGCATCAAAACCACAACGATAGTTTGTCAAGTTGGTGCTGTTTTAACCTTCGCAAGGACCGGGCGTAGCCACACTCGGTTCAACTAAAGTTGGAGAAACTGACACCCGCCAGCCACCTGTGTGCAAAGCACGGCGGTAGAACCAGTCTCGCGTAAGCGTACGCGTAATGTCGGTTCGGGCCGCTTCATCCAACAATGCCGCCGAACCAAAGTATGACATGATGGTAAGCAGTATGACTTATATCGCCCACAACTCACTTGTGTTCTACTCGTGCATATAACATCAAACCATAAAACCTAGGCTCAGATGCAACTGTTGGGGAACGTAGTAATTTCAAAAAAATTCCTACGCACACGCAAGATCATGGTGATGCACAGCAACGAGAGGGGAGAGTGTGATCTACGTACCCTTGTAGATCGACAACGGAAGCGTTAGGTTGATGTAGTCGTACGTCTTCATGGCCCGACCGATCAAGCACCGAAACTACGGCACCTCCGAGTTCTAGCACACGTTCAGCTCGATGACGATCCCCGGACTCCGATCCAACAAAGTGTCGGGGAAGAGTTTCGTCAGCACGACGGCGTGGTGACGATCTTGATGTACTACTGTCGCAGGGCTTCGCCTAAGCACCACTACAATATTATCGAGGACTATGGTGGCAGGGGGCGCCGCACACGGCTAAGAAATATGATCACGTGGATCAACTTGTGTTCCTCTGGGGTGCCCCTGCCTCCGTATATAAAGGCTCAAGGGGGGGGGGTGCGGCCGGCCTAGGAGAGGCGCGCCAGGAGGAGTCCTACTCCCTCCGGGAGTAGGATCCCCCCCAATCCTAGTTGGAATAGGATTCACGGAGGGGGGAAAAGAGGAAGGGGGGCCGGCCCCCTCTCCTTTTCCTATTTGGACCAAGGGAGGGGAGGGGCGCGTGGCCCATCTCTGGCTGCCTCTTCTCTTTTCCACTAAGGCCCATATATCTCCCGGGGGGTTCCGCTAACCTCCCGGTACTCCGGTAAAATCCCGATTTCACCGGGAACACTTCCGATATCCAAACATAGGCTTCCAATATATCAATCTTTATGTCTCGACCATTTCGAGACTCCTCGTCATGTCCGTGATCACATCCGGGACTCCGAACAACCTTCGGTACATCAAAACGTATAAACTCATAATATAACTGTCATCGAAACCTTAAGCGCGCGGACCCTACGGGTTAGAGAACAATGTAGACAGACCGAGACACGTCTCCGGTCAATAACCAATAGCGGGACCTGGATGCCCATATTGGCTCCTACATATTCTACGAAGATCTTTATCAGTCAGACCGCATAACAACATAGGTTGTTCCCTTTGTCATCGGTATGTTACTTGCCCGAGATTCGATCGTCGGTATCCAATACCTAGTTCAATCTCGTTACCGGCAAGTCTCTTTACTCGTTCCGTAATACATCATCCCGCAACTAACTCATTAGTTGCAATGCTTGCAAGGCTTGAGTGATGTGCATTACCGAGAGGGCCCAGAGATACCTCTCCGACGATCGGAGTGACAAATCCTAATCTCGAAATACGTCAACCCAATGTACATTTGGAGACACCTGTAGAGCACCTTTATAATCACCTAGTTACGTTGTGACGTTTTGTAGCACACAAAGTGTTCCTCCGGCACACGGGAGTTACATAATCTCATAGTCATAGGAACATGTATAAGTCATGAAGAAAGCAATAGCAACATACTAAACGATCGGGTGCTAAGCTAATGGAATGGGTCATGTCAATCAGATCATTCAACTAATGATGTGATCCCGTTAATCAAATGACAACTCTTTGTCCATGGTTAGGAAACATAACCATCTTTGATTAACGAGCTAGTCAAGTAGAGGCATACTAGTGACACTCTGTTTGTCTATGTATTCACACATGTATTATGTTTCCGGTTAATACAATTCTAGCATGAATAATAAACATTTATCATGATATAAGGAAATAAATAATAACTTTATTATTGCCTCTAGGGCATATTTCCTTCACTCTCCGGTTCGACCGAACTTCAGATTCAATTCTCTGTACTTAACGCCTTCTTTAAAGGCACAAACTGCTTGATGATCTGGTACATTTTCAACTGTGTGATGCAATGTGATCCACCTCTGGATGTAATCCCTCAGAGTTTCATTCGGTTTCTGCACGCAAGACCGCAATTCCGTAAGGCCTGCAGGTCGCTTGCATGTTCCTTCAAATGTGGTGACAAACACTCGGGAGAGATTCTCCCAAGTGTAAATGCTGCTGGGTGCTAACTGATTCAGCCACGCTCTGGCCGAGCCTTCTAACATGAGAGGCAGGTGCTTCATGGCTACCTCATCGTTCCCACCACCAATCTGGACAGCCACTCGGTAATCTTCGAGCCAAGTATCGGGCTTGGACTCACCGGTGAACTTACTAACTCCAGTCGCCAACCTGCAGTTGGGAGGAATTACAGTGGCTCTGATGGCTCGACTGAAACACTCCGGCCCTGAAACATGTACGCTGCTACTGGTAGGCGCATCTCTGTCGTGGCCGTCTCGGTGAGCTCTATTCCTGTCGACCAAACCTTGAACGAGAATGGATCTCGCATCAAAGCCTGGTTCTCTGGGGTCGACTGGAATTCTCCGCCCAACACTATGAGGGCGTCTGTCAACCTGCTGTCGAGGCACATATGATCCACTCCTCGGGGGAGGGGTTGGCACTCGACGTTGATCATCACGATCGAATCGGTGATCATACTGCTCATTCCTTCTGTACTGATCATGCTGGTCTCCACGTCCCTCACGCCTCGGAGGCGATCTTGGGCTGTGAGCCGACTGGACCGTATCCGCTGCAACGGATCGACTGTGGATCCTGTTCCGCGACTGAGAAACAGCAGAATTCTGGTCTCCTGCTGCCCGGAGCAACGCTCTGATTTGCAACAAGCCTCTGCCAGCCTCTGACTGGGAGGGCTGAATCGACTCTGCTATACGGGCCGCAGCCGCCAAATTCTGAATCGGAGTATGATATACCTGCGGGGGCGAAAAGAGTTGACGTCGACTGGATTCTGGAGCCCGTTGACGCGCTCGCTTGTTGAGTATTCGCTGGAGATTCTCCAGTCGAGTGTGCTCGGCCAAGTTAGCCAAGCGCGCGTCCTCCAAGGCTCGGGCCTCGGGGGTTTCTCCAACGATAGGAGTGTGGAGTGCATCCATGTTCCGGCGGCGAAGCTCCTCCCGCTGCAACGACGTGAGAGGCTCGGGGAGATACTCCTCGTGAGGACGCGACGGGTCGCCCCCATCCGCGCCTCCGTCAGCGCGGGGGAAACCGGGAGGACTGTGTGGCCCATCGATCACCAGAACCTCTGCAGCTGGGTCACTGCTGTCGCATTCGGATGCGGTCTCTGCGGAGCCAGTCGACAGGTTGAACAGGCCGTAGAGGGATTTGTCGGGCTCGATTGCCGCGACTTGTGGGGTGGCCGACTGGCGGGCCACCGCATGCCTCACCCACCTCTGAAGCCTCGACCGACCGGAGCGCTTGCGCCGGTGAGAAACAGGGCGGGGAGATGCCACGGGAGCCGACCGATACTGGGTCGACGGCTGCCGCAGGAGGACACCACGGACGCATGCGCGAAAGTGCGTTGCCCCGCGGATGGGGAGCACGTCGACATCGAGTGGAGCCTCCTGAAGCCAAGCGGAGTCGTCGGCGATGAACATGAGCGCGCCGAGACGGATCTCGCGGCCCTCCACCAAAGCTCCGCCCGAAACCATGATCAAGGAGATCGGAAAAAAACGCAACTTCTCAAACTAGGCGCTAAGACTCCTAGCCCCACGGTGGGCGCCAACTGTCGTGGTTCTAACTCTGATAGTGATGTAGGGGGGTATGTATGGAGAGGCTAGATCTTAGCTATGGAGGAGTTGTAAGCACACGAGGATTACGAGTTCAGGCCCTTCTCGGAGGAAGTAACAGCCCTACGTCTCGGTGCCCGGAGGCGGTCGACTGAATTATGTGTGTATGAATAACAGGGGTGCCAACCCTTGATACTGAGGAGGGGGGTGGCTTATATAGAGTTCGCCAGACCCCTCCAGCCCTCAGTAATGCAAGGTTTAAAGTACATTAAGATTGGGGGTTACTGGTAACATCCCTAATAAAGTGCTATGATGACCATAAAAGCTACTTAATGACCGACCGTTTGCGTGCAGGGTGACTTTAGATCTCCTGGCAGTCGAGTGGTTGGAATATGGGTCGAGTGATTGCTTCGTGGTCGGGTGTCTTGAATCTGTCGAGTGAGATACCTCCAAGTCGATTGAAAGGTGACTTCTTCTAGGGATGTCCTTGGGTAGGGTACTTAGGACAGGTCCATGCCCCTATCCTAGGTACATAGCTTCATCAGGTGGTGTATTCTAACCTCATGCCCTGGCACCCTCTGGTTTTACCTTCTCAAAGGCAAAGTATTTCCCCTCCTCGAGCCTCTGGTGGTTCTCAGGCTACCCGTAATAAAAGTATCATAGATTTAGTATCATGCATGCCAACTAAGCAATTTAGATGAGGTGGCATAGAATTAAATGAAGAAAGAGAGGCTTGAGTATCATATTATGATACCGTATCATATTAAATGATGTGCTACTTTGTGTCATGCATGACAATAAATGTAATCCTCTATTATAGTAACATATGATACTATACATTACAGATGTAGTATCATATGCATGATACTAGTATATGATACTCCTCATTACAACCAGCCTCAGGCTGGCTTCAGTTGGTCAAAGTGCATGATGAATTCAGTGCAGGCTAAATTTGCGGTTAATAATGAAAAGTCCACTCGTTTTTGGCTTGACTAATGAGTTGGCAACGACCCTCTCTATAAAGCTGTTCCTACCCTTTTTTCGTATTGTCGTCTCGGAACTTGCTGCTAATAACTGGGATTTGGGCTTCTGGCACTCGTCGTCTCCTGCAGGGTTGGAAGACTCGCATGGTCTTGCCGCTCTCTTCCCTTCACTTAGGTAGATGATGACTCGGTGCTCTGGCCCCAATCTTCCTCTGCCAAGTTTTCGGGGCATGCTCGTGTGCCTCTATAGATTAAAAATATTCTCTGCCAAGCGGCCAGAGGAAACTCCCTGAGGGCTGATCAAGTTGGTAAGCGTAATAGTCATGGTTCAGAATGAGGACTCCATGCAAAAGGAGCGGGAGGAGTGCAGCGTCCTGCATGGCGAGCTCCAAAAAAAGCAAAGAGTAGCAAGGACTGCTCCGCAATGAGCTCCGAACTCTTAGAGCATCTCTAGCAGACCCTGTATAATTCCGACCCGCATAACGCGTTTACAGTTCAAGGAGGAACTGTTTTGCGGGGCAAGATTGCGCGCTGCAGAATAGACCCCATATATGAAACTCCATAATTAAAAAAACTTTTGCGGGAGAAATTGCAATCACACTGATCATTCATAGTTTCACATAGTACATGATCATACATACATTCTACTACTACTACTACTACTACTACTACTACTACTACTACTACTACTACTACTACTACTACTACTACTACTACTACTACTACTACTACTACTACTACTACTAGAGGGGGCTGGGGATCTGCGGGCTCGAGGCGGCTACCAACATGGACGAGCTTGCGGCAGCGAGGCCAACGCGGTGGAGGAGCTCAGTCCTCCTCGTCGGAGCTGACGAGGTCGACGTACTTCCCCCTCTGCTCCTTGCGGACACGCCGTCACTCGTCGTCCTTGTCCTTCACGGTGAGGTTGGCGGTGACCGCCTGCTTGAAAAGGAGGTCTTCGAGCTCCTTGTCGTGGCTCCAGATGGCAACGGGGATGAAACCCATCGGGTTTTGCCTTCCCAAACCCATCCCCACGAGAAAATCGTAAACCCGTCCCCGTCCCCATCACCTTGTGCGGGGCTAGTTTTCCGCCCGTCCCCTAAACCCATCGGGTTTCGAGGAACCCACAAGAAAATCAAAATATTTAAACAAACACAGTAGTGACAAAAAATAACATTTCAGTAGCAAAACAATCACATTTCAGCAGCATAATTTGAGCAAATTTCAACAAGAAACAATAGTAGATGGTTCAACAACTATATAGTGTATTTCAGAAGATTTAAACAACATACATAATATATTTCAGAGGCAGCAACATAAGATAAATAGTAGCAACAATGATATCATTTCAGCAGCAACATAGTATATTTTAGCAGCAAAACAACAACAAATTTTAGCACAATACTCAGGAATAACATCAGCTAAAAGAAGCCTATTTCAGCGCAACTATAGCCCATTTCAACAACTAAGATAAGCATATTTCAGCAACAAACAGGAGCATATTTCGGTCATACATTGTTCAACAAGATGTCCAACTATAGAAGTTCTGAAATAGAAATCATGGTTCACACATCACGAGCACAAATGATACGAAATTGTCCAATACATAAGTTCTAAAATAGATTTTGTAGTTCATAAATCAATTTAAAGTGGTCATCATCATGGCATCTTTGACATCTCCAAGCCTCCAAAAGACGATCTTCAAAGCATGCCAATTTAGAGTGCCAAGTCCTATAGAAGATCAAAATTCACTTAAGCTAAAGTTAAATATGAAAAATATGCAGATTGATATATGAAATGTGAAAGTACTTGTACTTCACCTGCATTCCCTCTTGAATGTCTTGAAGACAACTCCAAAAGCTTTGTCCATCTTCATTGTCAGCATCTATAAGAATGAAATAAGTAGTAATGAACATCTAATGAAACATTGCGGCAAGATAATGATAAACTATATTATGATATGTAAAGAAAGACATACCTTTATATTTGTTTCTTATCCAATCTTGTGAACACATCAAGGCCTCTAAGATTTCAGGGGTAAGACGACTACGGTGATCACTTAGAACTCTACCACTTGTGCTGAATGCTGATTCTGAGGCAACCGTGCTGACCGGAGTTGCAAAAACATCACGTGCTAGCAGCCTCAAAGTTGGATAGCGTGTTCCAGAAACTTTCCACCAATCTAACACACTGAACTTATCTTTGGACAATTGAACTAGCTCATCTTCCAAGTAACGGTCTAGTTCAGATTTCATCCTAAAAGATGCTGGCCTCTTTTGAGCAACACGTGCATTGAAGAGTGACATAAGGGCTGGAGCTTCCAGAGAAGAGAATGAGGAAGATGATTGTCCATGATCATCATCACTCTCAATATTGTACTCCTCTAACAATGTGCATATCTTGGCAATTATTCCATTAACATGGTCCTCACATTCTGTACTAGAAGGACTAATACCATGCAACATAGCAAAGCAAACAAGTAACATTTCATTTTTGTACCGAGGATCAAGAAGTGTAGCCATTCCCATTAGACCTTGAATATCAGTCCAATACTTGTTAAATTTCTCTTCCATGCTAAATGTCATGGCTTGTATCACCTCATTACCGCAAGTTGACCATTGCCTCATATTCATTTTAATTTCACAAATCTTGGGAAAATAGATGTTGGCAGTTACATAATTTCAGTGATTTCAAAGAACAGCCGCAGCCTTTCTACAACATCAATATCAAAAGCCCATTCTTCCTTAGAAGGGAGACTCTCGTATTGCTTCTCAACCTTCTTTAATCGCTCAAAAACAACCTTATATGGTAGAGCCACACTAAGCATTGTGTAAGTTGGATTCCACCTAGTCTTACAATCAAGTATTAATCTTCTTGTTATTTTGACCTTTTGAAACTTAGCAATTTCCTCAAACTTCTCTATTCGTTTTGGTGAGGCAATCCAAAAAGCTACACTATCTCTAATCTTTTCAATTGCTAGTTTCATAGCATCTAAGCCATCTTTGACAATTAAATTCAGAATGTGGGCACAACAACGCATGTGAGTCAAGGTACCTTACAACATGAGCTTGTCCTTCCCTATCCTCTTCACCAACAAGTCAATTGTCTTGTCATTTGAAGAACAATTGTCAATAGTCACCGTTGATAGCTTCTCATCAAGATTCCAAGATATCAATGATTCATGAAGTTCTTCAGCTATAACTTCGGCGGTGTGAGGAGCTGGCACATAAATAAACCTACAAATGCAATGAATATATGTTATACAGCCACAAATATAGATAAAAACAACACCAAACAAAGTAGAACAGCAGCAAATGTTGATAAAAGTAACACCAAACAATGTACTACAGCAGCAATCATCTATAAAAACAACACCAAACAATGTACTACAACAGCAATCATCTATAAAAACAACACCAAACAATGTACTACAGCAGGAAATATTGGTAAAAACAACACCAAACAATGCACTACAACAGGAAATATTGGTAAAAACAACACCAAACAATGTACTACAGCAGGAAATATTGGTAAAAACAACACCAAACAATGTACTACAGCAGGAAATATCGATAAAAACAACACCAAAGAATGTACTACAGCAACAACTATTGATACAAATAGCATCATATACCTCATGATAACACTCCTAAGTTTCCAAGAGTCATCAATGAAATGGCCCATGATTGCCATGTATCCTTTCTTTTGATTGTCAGCTGTCCATAAATCAGTAGTGATAGCCACTCTTGATCGATTTGCAGCCATGTACTCGATAGCCTTCTTCCTTTCAACTTTGTAAGCGTATAGAATATCCTTCCTATGAATGAAGGGGTGACAATCAGATATTGAAGATATTAAACAAAACATAGCATATTAGTAGAACAATTCACAGTTTCATAAGACATACCTAATAGTGTTTCTTGTCACCATACTAAATAAGGGTTGCAATGCACTAACAAATCTTCGAAACCCCGTATGATCAACTATGGATAAGGGGTACTCATGCAGCACAATCATGGAAGCAAGCATCTTTCTAGCAAAAACTTGGTTAAAAGTATAGTTCTCCACCGAAACTTTTCGATGGCTACTAGAACTGAACCTCAAAGAAGATTGGCTCAATGTTTTACCATTGCTATGGACCTTCTTCATAGTACAAGCCGCCAAATGAACATGAAGATGCTTTGTCCCATTCTTTGATTCCCCTCCAAGTTTCTTCTTACAATGAAGACATTGTGCCTTCCATCTCCCATGGACCTTCACTTTCTTGAAATCAACCCAAACAATTGATGTGAGCTTTCTCTTGGAACCAACTGCATGTCCTTCCTCAGCTCCATCTTCCTCTTCATCCTCATCCCCATCTTCCTCTCCATCCTCATCCTCATCCCCATCTTCCTCTTCATCTTCTTCATCCGCAGCTTCCTCTTCATCCGTAATTTCAACATGTTCTCCAACAAACATTGCATCATAATCGACGGACTCATCAAATTCTTCGTCCATATCCACAGGTTCAGGCACACTACTTGTAACTGACTGTACAATTGTAGTTTCTGTTGACGGTGTCGTTAATGAATCAATTAACCTATCAAAAAGAATAAAAACAGAATTATTAGCTTTGGTGTATTTTTTTTGACATAGTAGCAGTAGCAATTTTGCTAAAACAGTAGCACCAAGGACTCTACTACATGTATTTCTTGCAAGTTTGACAAAACAGTAGCAATTTATACATGTAGCCTACAATATGAAAAGATCATATACATGTACCTACACACTGCATATTAATTGTACAAGGATTCCAAATCCATTTTGTTTCGTTCTTGCAAGAGTGTACTAGCTTCAACTCAACTTCTGAAACTTTCATGAAAAAAGATCACATACAAGAGTCTAAACCAAACCCTAGCAAACATAATCCATCTATCCATAGAAAGTTAGCATCATCCGTCTCAAACCCTAGCACCATCCATCTCATATTGTGCAAGATCAGGCTGCTCACCTCGTCTTTAACTTCTTGTGGACGTTGAAGTTTGATGGAGGATTGGGAACAGGACTGGAAAGGCCTCTACCTCCTCTTCCTCGAAGGCCACCACGACCTGCTGCCCTTCCACCACCACCACCGCGCGGGGTTGTAGTAGAGAGAGGAAGGCGACGGGTGGCCGCAGACGGCGCCGGCGGTGGCGCCCTTTCACCTGACTTGGGCCGTGAGGAGGCCACCATGGAGATTGTCACCGGTGGCGGCGCCCCTTCTCCAGATCAGACCGCGGGCGGTGGAGAAGACGTGGAGGGCTCGCCGGCGCAGATCTTGGTCGGCGGCTGGTGCGAGATTGGATCGAGAGAGCGGCGGCGGCGAACCTAGGTTTAGGTTTGATGTGCGGGGGAGAGAGACTCAAGTGGGGGGAGACTGGGAGAGGAACGAGCGAAACTGGACACAGGCCACAGCGAGTAAGCCAGTTGTTTTGGCCTCGAGACGCTGGTCGCTGGGGGGTTTGGCTGCACAGGCTGTGTGGCTTTAGGCTGGGCCGGATCAATGCATGTGCATTTAGACGGGTTTTCCCGGGTTTCGGGTTCGGGGACTATCGAAACGGGGATAAACCCACGAAATGTGTCGGGTTGTATAATGTGCCTGATAACAACCCCATGGGGATGAAAAGGTGCCCATCCCCGTCCCCTAATAGGGTAAAAACCCGCGGGGATGCGGGTTTCGGGGCCCCGTTGCCATCTTGAGTCGTGGCAGTGGCGCTCTTCCTCCTCTTGCAAGCTCCGTTCGGCAATGGCGGCCGCGACCGCGTCAACATCGCCGACGAAATCTTCGGGCCCGACGACGCCTCGGCGCGTGATCTCCTCCAGCTCCTGCTTGACGGCGACGAGCTCCGCCCACTCCCTCTTCATGGGGAGAAGAGCCGTGCGGGAAGAGGAAGAGCCCACGGCGGAGGAAGTGCCAGCGGTCGTACTCCTCCGTCATCTCACGACGGAGGAGCGACGCCGGTGGCTGGAGGCCTTGGTTGGTCCACTTCTTGGCCGTGCACTTCCTCGCACTGTCTGCACGAACACACCGCTCACACTCGGGGTCACCGCGCCCGCCAGAGCTGTGGACGGAGCTCCACATATGGCCCCACATGGCGGCTGGAGGCGGAAGCGGGCTCATCGGCGGCAAGAAATGTGAGGGGGGGGGAGTGGGGAATTGTGGCGAAACGCGGCGGCGGGGGATAAGGTTTCGACCCATATCTGCCCCGCAAACCCGTAGTTATATGGCTTCCGGGGTGAGGTTTGCGGGCCACGGTAAAAAAATTACGGGTCGGGTGAGTATATGAGCTCTGTTCTGGCCAAAAAATCGGGTCAAGCCCGGAACTTGTTAGAATTATGCGGGTTCGCGTGTTATACGGGGTGTCTACTAGATATGTTCTTAAGGCCGACCTTGAGCGCCAGGATGGTTTGTGCAAGGGGCACGAGGAGGAGGTCTCACGCCTCTGGAAGGTAAATGACGACGTGTTGATGTAGCTGAGCGAGGCGCACAAGCATTGCGAAGATCTGGTCGCCGCGGATCAACATAAATACCTAGGTGCTTGTCTCCCTTCTTGTTTCTTTTAGAAATGTTGCCTGATGCTTGAGCGTGACGTAGTGCCAATCCGTGAGATGTGTAATAATGACGACGTTGAAGCCAGGCTCCGAGAGGTCGAGGGCACTGCGGAGAAGATGCAGGTTTCCCTTGGAATTGTCGTGTAAACTCTCTTTGGTGGGGATCCGGAGCAGTGGCGTACCCAGGAAAAAAATGAAGGGTGTGCACACTCTAAAAAAAATCCCCACCTAATCCATGTGTCAGACAAAATATGTCAAAATAATAACATGAGTAGCTTAATGCAAATCTCACAACAATTTAGTTCACAAAATATATCTCAAATGTGCTCAATTACAATACGAGTAGTCTTACATGAAAGAAGAACAAGTAGAAAATTACATCACTAGGTAACTCTACGTTTTTGCATTGCCATGAAAGCATAAACTATGTCATCTTCGCTTACTTCCATGAACACATCCCGTTCAATAAATGTCACCAAGCAATCATTCAAGCGATCATCACTCATAGTAGTCCTCAACTTATTTTTCACTAGATTCATTGCTGAAAACACTCTTTCAACACTCACCGTTGCCACCGGTAAAATCAATATCAATTTGATGAGTAAGTAGACCAAATCATAAAGAACATGCTTCTTTGTTGCAACATGCATAATAGAGAGCTCACCAATATTACTTGCATTTCTAAACCTATCATCTTGTCTCATATCATCAATAAAATTAGTAAGTTGAAATTCTAGCCTTATCAAATCTATGCTTGAAATGTCCATGGGATAGAATTCAGCAAGTCTCATTACCTTGAGTGCATCATAAGAAGCAAATGAATTGAGGGGATTCAGGCCCTGTTTGGTTCATAAGTCTTAGGACTTTTTCTAGTCCCAACTAAAAAGTCTCTAGTCCCTAAAAAGTCCCTCCCTGTTTGTTTCCAGAGACTAAAAAGTCCCTAGTCCCTTCCTAGAGGTTATTAAATGACCATGTTGCCCCTAGTATATACTCCCTCCGGTCCTTTTTACTTTGCATATTATAATTCTCTAAAGTCAAACTTCACAAAGTTTGACCGTATTTATATAAGAAAATATCAACATCTGCCATGTTAAACACTACAAGAAATATGTCAACTTATGACCACCACTATTGGTCACTGAATGGTCACAAATTTCCATTTATGACCTTTTTGTGACCAAAAACATAAGGTCAAAAGCTGGGCGTCATAAACTGACTATAGCGACCTTTAACAAAAGGTCGTTGATCCTGTGACCTTCTGTTTTGGTCGCTAGCTCTCTCCCCAGGCCATGTCGGATCCGACGTGGCAAGCTGATGTGGCACAAGATTCAGCCCGGTCCAATTCGGTTTTCTATATGGGCCGAGCCCATTAATTCAGCCTTTTTATTGTTTTTTTCATGTGAATTTTTGGTCGGCTACATGGGCCACGCCCTACAATTCGGCCTTTTAATTTTCTAGGCCATGGCCCTTTTGCAAACCATTTCATTAGGCCTTTTTGTAAGGTTTTACAGAAATGCACAATATTCCAGTCCACTATTATTTGGGCTGTAGCATTTTTGATCCAGTAGACCATTTGGTCTTTTTATTATTCAATGATTTCCAGTTTACACATTTGAACAGCAAACACTCAATAATTCTCTCAATTAAATGATTAAATTCAGAAATCATTCATCCAAATACACACAACAGCACATACAAGTCTGCACGTCCAACCTCAACTAAAACAAGCAAAAACAGATACACATCAACTAAAGTTGTGGTGCGCTTCCATCACAGCAGCAGCAACCTAAGCGACATTAGATCACCAAAAAGAAACAATGCCATCAACATGAGGCGGTAATCCAACTTCAACACTTTGTGAGGAGCAGCGCCACCAGGAGGATGCCGATCGCCTCTGGTACTTGGCCACAGGTCACATCAAAAATATTCAAAAATCAGTTGAACATAATTGACTACAAAAGAAATCAGAATTGAACAGAATTGTCATGCTTGTCTACTTTCGGGAAAGTTAATACATATTTCCATGCTTGTTTACCAAAGAAATTGTATCAACTTAACACTTAGTCATGCATAAGTGTTTCACATCAAAAACATACAGCAGTGCAGACTCAAAATTGTATCAACTTAACACTTAGTCATGCATAAGCGTTTCACATCAAAAACATACAAAATTTGGAGTAGGAAACTAAATCTCTAAATACTCCAGCTGCAAATACTGCTAACACTAATAGGCCAGTAGCAAATACTATATTTTTGGAGTTTTAACAAATGTTCAGTAATTTATGGAGTACAGCAGCAACATCACGTTAAGAAACTGAGCTAAATCATCACATTTTCAACTCTAAAGGTGCAGCAGGTCCTAACCCTATCATAGGCATACGCGCAAACAGGTGCATGACAGTGTTAAGTTTTATACAAGGATGTGGCTTATTGAAACTGAAAGTCCAAGTAAAAGTCGTCAAGAGCAAAAATAATGAAATGTTTAGTCCCAGGTTTGTGAACTACGCAGCAATTCTTTTAAACTTGTAATACGGAGGCTGAGTTAGTACGCAGAATGTCTGTAAGCTACAACATGGCCCATCCAAGCACAGCCCAACCCGTCAGCTACAAAGAGCATGAAATAAAAACAAAATACCATACTTAATTGGAGCTTTATTTTTTTGTTCTTACACGGGCCGCTAATAAATAAAGAGTCAGAAAAGCGTCTGAATGGAATCGAGGCTCTGTTTCAGGTAGCAAAGTGGCAAGCAATCTATTTGTGCAGCAGCAATTCTAGGCTTCACTCTGCTCATGATCTACTAATGACTTCTAGCATAAAAAAACACTTCTGGCCTAGTAAGCAACAGTATAGCATGCACTTATTAAATTCTTAAGAGTAGCACATGCATTGTTTATTAAGGGAATCATCTATTACAATTTGTGTTAAAATCTCCTAGGAGTTCAAAGGTTGGAAACAATCTACTATGGAGAAGTGAAGGACCCCAAGTACCTTAAGAGTAGCACATGAATTGTACAACTCTTCTTTACGAGTATCTCCGAAACCATCAGCGTTACCTGTAAAAGTGGTGTCATCACATGGAAAAATTAGCCAAGCACAGCTCTAATATGGAAAGAAGCACTTCTGTATTTCTATTATATATGCTAGAGAAACTGATTTCTAGTGTTAAAACGTGCAGCTCTGTATACATAATTTTGGTAAGCTAGGCAGAAGCTTAAATATTGAGTGTACAGAAATAGTCATGTGTATGCATATGTAAATCAATATGTCAAATTTATGGCCAACTAGAGATTCATGTATACAATTTGCTAGAGAAGAAAATAACAAGTCAGTTTGTAGCTAGCCTACCAGCAGTTTAACAACACTAATAGATTTGCATTTGATGCTGCCACTTAATTTCAAGACATGACAAGACAAAAAGCATGGCATCAACACGAGCATCAATAGCATACTAACACCTAAATTGATACTAAATTAATGGAGTCCCATCCATCCATGAGAAAAGAAAGTGCCTTTGGTTGATAAAGAGAAGAGAAGACTACCTCTTGCTGGGATCAAACCAGAGGATACCAGCGCATCCACCCATGAGCAGGTTGTGTGGCTCGAGGTCATGGTCCCGGACACCGCGTTCGTGGCAAATGATACAACATCATGGAGTGGGATAACATGTTTAGCAGTACAGGTTATATAGTAAGCAAGCAAGCAATTTGGCAAGCTATGTTGCAAGATAATTGTTGTGTCGCTAACAATCACCATGTAAGAATGCTTTGTTGTACTAATACATGCACATCAAGCGAGAGTGGTGTTCTATTCTTACCACATAGGCACAAGTAAGATGATGCCCGATTCGCCCTGCTTCTCCACAAGACTCGACCAGGAGCACAAGAAAGTAGGCTGGTAACAAAATAACAAGCCACACATAAGACTGTTATGCCCTGGACAACTACAGAGAAGAAAGCAAAAGTAACCAGAATAGTAGAGGTGTGGTGATCAAGTATATAAACACTCCTAGCAGCTAATTATATAAGGGCATTGCTCATAATGAAGAGCAAAGTATTTTTATGGGGAGGAAAGGCTCCCAGCTTCACCACCCCCAGGATATGCATTCAAACAAGAATTTATTAGTGAAGAACAAAAAGAGCGGCTCCCCTGTTTTTTGCTGGAACAACAGTAGCCTAGCTTAGCTTCAAACAAGAATAACGAATTTGTAAGACATGTATGTCTGCCATAACCAAGCAAGCAGATTCAGTAGCTACTTAAACAGTTTAATAGTTGGACTCCGGAGACAATTCTTAGTGCTTCAAATCATTCAGTTATCTGAATAAACAGTACAGAAAAGAATTGAAGATCTCAATGACAGTAGTAATTGGAGGGATAAATCAACACTTGTTCTAAGGACAATAAGATGATTGGTGCCACGCAGTGTGGGGTCTCATCAGTCACCAAGCTGAACATGAGTGTTTAAATTTGCCAACTAGGACTAACAAAAGTGCCAAACAGAGCTTTTCAGGCTACAACAACAACATATTAAACTATCATGGACCTACCTAACTCTCAAAGCACTAATCCATCCCCAATTAGTTCAGATAAAAAAAATCCCACATGGCTAAATGGGCATGCACCTCTCTGTAATTATGCAGATAAACCTTGAGGGGCTCAATGTACTCCTGAAAGCCTAGCGTGGCCATCACCCAGAGCAGGTCATCGATGTTGATGGTCTTGCACTTCTCCCTCTGGCACTTGTCACTCGCCCTACAATACAGACAAGACAAAATGGCGACAGGTCAGCACCAGACCACACTTGATTCGGGCAAGCAAAACAGAGCGGCAACGGTCAACAGAGGCACTCACTCGCTGGCGATGAAGCAATGAACTCCGAGATGCACTCCCGCAGGGTCTCCTTGGCGTCCTTGGCGATCTTGCCATTGGCCAGGATGGCCTTCTTCATGATGCTGCTGATGTTGGCGATGGGCAGGAACCTGTCCTGCTCCCTGACGCCGCCGAAGCCGCCGCCCGGCGGGCTCGCCGGCGCGTCCGACATCCGGCCGCCCTCCTGCAGCACACCAGCAACCCCGACAGATCCATCAGCGCACCGGCGCACCAAACCCTAGACCCCGACTTCCGGAAGTGCGGGGAGAGAGGTGAGGGGAGAGGGAGGCGTACCTTATATAGACGGGCGTGTAGAGGGAGGGAGGGAAGGTGGTGAAGGGGAATGGAGGTGCGGTGAGCGTGGCGAGCGACGTCCCCGTGCTCCGCGAGCCTCCGCGGCGCCTTTCTGGCCACCAGAGGAGCTGAGGGCCGAATCCGCTACGGTTGGCTCGCCTGCCCAAGTCCCGTTGGTGGAGAGCGCCTGCTCAATCCAGATCGAGGTCCTGATTGGCGTGGGGTTGCCTGCGAATCTTAGGGGCGGCTCTGGGCATGGGCTCGATCTTGGGTCGGCCTCAACCTCGTCTACGGCGAGGGTCGTCGATGGTGGCGGTGGCGGTGGGGTTGGGGGCGGCGGCAGATCGAGATCTGAGGGAAGGAGAAGTGGGTGGGGTTGGGGGCGTGGGCGGAGGAAGAAGAGCTGGGAGCGGGAGCGAGGTTTGGGTGCAACGCGAGGGAAGGAGGGTGCCGCCGGTGACAGAAAGGAAGGAGGGCGCCGCCGGTGATAGAAAGGAAGGAGGGCGCCACCGGTGCCAGCGCGAGGGAAGGAGGGCGTGGCGCGAGGGGTGAGGGAGAGGCCGATCTGGATCGGGGACAGAGAGAGGGAGGCGGCGGGTGGAAGGAAGGGACGAGAGGTGAGAGAGAGGTAGGGTTTGGCGCGGTGGGTTTTTTTCCTTTCTTTGCATGGACGGATGGATGGACGTTGGATTGCTAGCAATGGATGGTAGGATGTCTGCCATCTCATCGATCCGTGCCACAAACGGTTCCACCAATCACAATGTAGTACACACTTTGACGATTTTATAACCATCTAAATTGGTCGTAATCAATTAAATAATATGCTAAATCATGTCACCTATTTTATAACATCATAGAATTATAAAAAAATAAGAACAATAGCATCGTGTCACAAGTGAGACTTGTTTTTCAGAAAAATAACAAACCTGGAATAATACAAATATCTTTAAAAACTGATCTCAAAAATGAGTTTTATTTGCAAAAAAACATTTTCAACCTTTGGAGTGTCGAAAATGGTATATATTTTTTGAAGCACCTACCAATATTTGTTGCAAAATGGCACCACTCTATTTTTCAATAATATTAGATCATATTTTAGGTACAATTGACCAAATGCTTGTGTCTCAATAGCTGTCTATCCACCTCTCGTCAATAATTGAGGAGGTTTTTCAAGTGCCCATTTTTCATTTTTCGAGTGTCCAAAAGGGGTTTTTTTGTGAAGAACCTACCAAATAATTGTTGCGAAATTGGACCAAATCATTTTTCTAAAATGCTATGCCATATTTAATGCACAATTGACCAAATGGTTGGGTGTAAAGAGTTTTGATCCTCCTCTCGTGAAAAAGACAAATTTTCGCCGATTCAGTTGGAAGCGGGTCAAATTTGAACTGTAGCTGCCTTATAGTTTGCTCTTTATTTTTTCCAAAAATCATTTCTAGGTACATAAGTTTCTATTTAATCAGAGAAACACCAAAAAAATTCCAAGATTCAACCACTAGCTAGGAACGGTCAAACCCGCCATTTTGACCGCATTTTGAAACAGGCATAAAAAATTCAAAAAAATCGAAAAATTGGGAAACCTTCGCATTGTGCCATTATATGTGGCCAAGTTCCCAGGAAAAATAACAAACTTGTAATACGGCAATTCTTTTAAAAAAGTGTTCTCAGAAATGAGCTATCATGCGTGAAGATTCATGGCTTTTAAGCCAAATGATCAATCTTATGGCCACATTCATGGCATAGTTTGTTCAAATGATCTCATATTGTGCACAAGGGTGCATATTGGAATGGCAAACAATGTTTCCTAAGGAAGTTTTCATTTTCGTTGGACGAAAAAACCATTTTCCATTTTTCGAGTGCCCGAAAGGAGGTTTTTTGTGAAGGAACTACCAAATAATTGTTGCAAAATTGGACCAAATCAATTTTCTAAAATACTAGGACATATTTAATGCACAGTTGATAAAATGGTTGGGTGTAAAAAGTTTTGATCCACCTCTCGTGAAAAAGACAAATTTCCGCCGATTCAGCTGGAAGCGGGTCAAATTTGAACTGCAGCTTCCTCATAGTTTGCTATTTATTTTAAAAAAAATCATTTCTAGGTACATAAGTATCTATTTAATCAAAGAAACACCAAAAGTTTTCCAAGATTCAACCACTAGCTAGGAACGGTCAAGCCCGCCGTTTTGACCGCATTTTGAAACGGGCATAAAAAATTCAAAAAAAATCGAAAAATTGGGAAACCTTCGCATTGTGTCATTATATGTGGCCAAGTTCCCAGGGAAAATAACAAACTTCTAATATGGCAATTATTTTAAAAAAGTGTTCTCAGAAACGAGCTATCACGTGTGGAGATCAATGACTTTGAAGCCAAATGATCAATCTTATGGCCACATTCATGGCATAGTTTGTTCAAATGATCTCATATTGTGCACAAGGGTGCATATTGGAATGGCAAACAATGTTGCCTAAGGAAGTTTTCATTTTCTTTGGACGAAAAAGCCATTTTCCATTTTTCGAGTGCCCAAAAGGAGGTTTTTTTGTGAAGGACCTCCCAAATAATTGTTGCAAAATTGGACCAAATCAATTTTATAAAATACTAGGCCATATTTGATTCACAATTGACCAAATGGCTAGGTGTCAAATGCCTTGATCCACCTCCGGTGAAAAAGACAAATTCTCGCCGATTCAGCAGGAAGCGGGTCAAATTTCAACTGTGCCTGCCTTGTAGTTTGCTCTTTATTTTTTCAAAAAATCATTTCTAGATACATAAGTATCTATTTAATCAGAGAAACATCAAAACATTTTCAAGATTCAACCACTAGCTAGGAACGGTCAAACCCGCCGTTTTGACCGCATTTTGAAACGGGCATAAAAAATTCAAAAAAATCGAAAAATTGGGAAACCTTCACATTGTGTCATTGTATGTGGCCAAGTTCCCAGTAAAAATAACAAACTTGTAATGCGGCAATTCTTTTTAAAAAGTGTTCTCAGAAATGAGCTATCATGCGTGAAGATTCATGGCTTTCAAGCCAAATGATCAATCTTATGGCCACATTCATGGCATAGTTTGTTCAAATGATCTCATATTGTGCACAAGGGTGCATATTGGAATGGCAAACAATTTTGCCTAAGGAAGTTTTCATTTTCGTTGGACGAAAAAACCATTTTCCATTTTTCGAGTGCCCGAAAGGAGGTTTTTTTGTGAAGGCACTACCAAATAATTGTTGCAAAATTGGACCAAATAAATTTTCTAAAATACTAGGACATATTTAATGCACAATTGACAAAATGGTTGGGTGTAAAAAGTTTTGATCCACCTCTCGTGAAAAAGACAAATTTCCGCCGATTCAGCTAGAAGCGGGTCAAATTTGAACTGCAGCTGCCTCATAGTTTGCTATTTATTTTTAAAAAAAAGTCATTTCTAGGTACATAAGTATCTATTTAATCAGAGAAACACCAAAATTTTTCCAAGATTCAACCACTAGCTAGGAACGGTCAAACCCGCCGTTTTGACCGCATTTTGAAAGGGGCATAAAAAATTCAAAAAAAATCAAAAAACTGAGAAACCTTCGCATTGTGTCATTATATGTTGCCAAGTTCCCAGGAAAAATAACAAACTTGTAATACGGCAATTATTTTAAAAAAGTGTTCTTAGAAACGAATTATCACGTGTGGAGATCAATGGCTTTCAAGCCAAATGATCAATCTTATGGCCACATTCGTGGCATAGTTTGTTCAAATGATCTCATATTGTGCACAAGGGTGCATATTGGAATGGCAAACAATGTTGCCTAAGGAAGTTTTCATTTTCTTTGGACGAAAAAACCATTTTTCATTTTCCGAGTGCCCGAAAGGAGGTTTTTTGTGAAGGAACTACCAAATAATTGTTGCAAAATTGGACCAAATCAATTTTCTAAAATACTAGGACATATTCAATGCACAATTGAAAAAATGGTTGGGTGTAAAAAGTTTTGATCCACCTCTCGTGAAAAAGATAAATTTCCGCCGATTCAGGTGGAAGTGGGTCAAATTTGAACTGCAGCTGCCTCATAGTTTGCTATTTATTTTTTCCAAAAATCATTTCTAGTTACATAAGGACCTATTTAATCATAAATACATGGTTTGGTGGCGATACGTCGAGGTTTGGGCGGTGGCCGAGGGCCCCAACTCTAGAGCGCGTAAACTCGCATGCCCGTCGCGTGGTCACCGCGTGACCGTAATGTTGCCATGTGTTCTGGGCGGCTTAGGCATGTCTAGTGGGTTGGGCACTCCCCAGGTTGGTGCTAGGAAGAAAATTACAACCTAAGATTCTCACGAGAAGACCGATCGATGCTCAAACATGAATTAGCAGCCAAGTGTTTGATTAGCGGTACGGGAAATGCACATGGACAATGGGCGCGAGTTTTGGCTGAGGATGATCATCTACTAAGGAGAATGTCTTCACAAATTTTTAGCTCAAAAGGAGGATCCTAGGTGGTACTTGCTTTGCAAAGTACCACGCTGGACAAAAATATGAATGTTGAAGCTGGGCTCAAAATAATGAATGGATTGAGCTGAAATTTTGTGAAGGATGGTTATTTGGGCATAGGAAAGCATTGTAGAAAATTGATACCATTTGGACATGCCAAAGTAGTACTTCCTTCACAATGCTCTTCTATGGACAGAAACTTGGGAAAACTAGTGAGAGAGATTGGATGAATGAAATGAGCTCAAAATTGGTGTAGGTAAGTTACTTAGGTATGGTCATGCGCTGGTCAATTTTCAGATCATTTGGGTAAGCCTAGCTAGTACTTACTTCACAAAGCTTCTCTCAAGGTAGAAACTTTGGAAATTTCCTGAGAAAGATTTACTAGGAAAATTGAGCTGAATATTATCATGTGGCAATGATTTGGGTATGGAAGAGTGCCCGAAAAGTTTGAGGGTAATAGGAGGGGTCTATATAACACTTGCTTTGCAACGTGCCAATTTGGCCATAAAATATAAATTGAACCTGGGCTCACATAGATGATTTGACTGAGCTGCAATTTGGAGGAGGGTGATAATTTGGGCATATGAAGAAACTGTATAAATTTCATGTCATTTAGATATATAAAAAAGGTACTTCCTTCACAATGCTTCTAGGTGGACAAAAACTTTGGAAATTTGCCGAGGAAGATTTGCTAGGCAAATGGAGCTGAATTTTGTCATGCGGTAATGATTTAGGAAAGAGTGCCCAAAAATTCCTAGGGTAATCAAGAATATATAAATAGCACTTCCTTCATAAAGTGTTGTTGTGAACATAATAGGAAAATGAATATTGTTGAATTAGTTTTGAACTAGGCAAGGAAGGATTTTTACATATTTGATGAAGATATGACCCAAAGAATTTATGAGATTTTTTTGGGAATTTTGGGAATGATAGAAATATAGGTTGCTTCACAACCTAGGGCAAAAACTGCCACATGGACATGACACATAGGCAAAACTGATGAGATGGCGCCTAGTCATCACAACCCACCACAATCTACAAGGCTATGACCATCTATATTGGTCATTAACAACTAGAAATAAGGCAGCGGACTAGCACTGTTTGCTTTGTGACCATTTCGTGTAAGGAAATTACGACCTTTCTGACCAAAATGGTCGCAATGGTTTAGGGTTTGGAGCCCCCTGAACAGCTTTTGACCAATTGGTCTAAAATGGTCATAAATTTATGACCAATTCTTCGAGGGTCACTGACAGAAGGTCATAAGTTGACATATTTCTTGTAGTGAAAGTTATACAATATGAAACTTTAAGTCATGACACATCTATTGGTATTGATTTCAGATTATGAATGTTGGTACTTTCTTCTATAAAGTTGGTCAAATTTTACGAGCCTTTACTTCAGTCAAATCTTATATGCAAACTAAAAAGGACCAGAGGAGTAGAAAAATAACAATCAAACAACACCATGGGGTGGCGGGCCATTGAATGCATGGAGGGGCATTGTTGGAAAAGTCCCAAAAAGTCCCAAAAAAGACTCTCCTTGAGAGTCTTCTTCATTTAGTCCCAAATGCCTAGTTTAGTCCCTAAAAAGTCCCTCCCGTTTGGTAAAAAAGTCTCTAAGAGGGACTTTTTCTAGTCCCTACACAAAAAAGTCCCTGGAAACAAACACCCCCTCAAAGCCGACATGCAAATAAGCAACTCGGTATTAACCTCATCAAACTGACTGTCAAGCTCTTGAATGGTTTGATCAATGACACCAAGATATACTTCTCTTCTATAACGATCATCATTTGTTTGTACTTCATAATACCGACGTGATCTTCGATTTGGCTCATAAATATCCTCCCACAAAGGAACTTGAATGTCATGTTTGTTGCAAAATAAGGTTAGCTTTGCAAGAAAATCTTCCCAACCATGAGACCTCATGTGTTGCATTCTACTCTTTGCCAAACTAGCAAGTGTCATTGCATTGACAATATCTTAATCTCTCTTTTGCAAAGATTTGGACAACTCATTTGTGTAGCCAAGAATAACAAGCATCAAGTGAAGATTGAAAACAAAGTCAAATGATTCAAAGGCTTGAGCAACTCCACGTATTCTTGTCCACTCACTTTTTTTGTGAAGGATCTTTTCCAATAGCATCAAGTACTTTAAGGATTGTGGAATACATGCTAACAATGTGCATAATGGTTTTTAAATGAGTACCCCAACGAGTGGCGCCGGGTCTAGCTAGTCACATCTCTTGATTTAGCCCACTTCCACTTTCAATCTCACCCATTTCAAGTGCTTCCAACACCTTTTGAGCTCTAACATCTCGAAGCATGTCATGGCGCTTACAACAAACTCCAAAAATATTGAGCAAATAAGAAACATGATCAAAGAACCACAAACATGGTTCATTGTCCTTTGCCACAGCTATAAGAACCAACTGAAGTTGATGTGCAAAACAATGGATGTAATAGGCAGAGGGTGACTCTTTCATGATCAATGTTTTCAACCCTTTAATCTCCCCTTTCATGTTGCTAGCCCCATCATATCCTTGCCCACGTATTTGACTAGGAGGCAAAGTTTGAATTGCATCCTTAAGTGACAATGAAGTTGTATTGGCAACATGAACAACTCCAAGGAACCTCTCACATCCTCTTCCCGATTTGTCAACAAATCGTATGAAGAGAGCAAGTTGTTCTTTATGAGATGCATCACTAGACTTCGGCCGTTGGGACGGGAGGCACGGGCGGGAAGAGCTCCTCCGGGGCGGCGGCGGCCCTCTGGTCCAGGTCGACGGGTCGGCGGCTCGCGGGTCGCGGCGCTTGCTGCTTGCTAGCTGTTCTCGCCAAGGGGAAGGAGCTCCGGTGGCCGGCGCTGCTTCGACTTCGAAGGGGAGCAGCAGCTGCCGAGTGGGTGATGCGGTGAGCGCCGAGCGGCGGCGCGTCCTGGTTGGGCAGCGGCCGAGCGAGAAGGGATTAGGCCATTAGGTCGCGCCGCTCTGCCTATCTCTCTCTCTCGCTCGCTCTGTCCGGGTCTCTCACGTGATGGCAGTTAGGCCTGGCTGGCTGGCTTAGTTAAATTGGGCTAAAATATTATATGGTATAAAAAAATTCTCACAAACTCTGGGTGTGCCACGGCACACCATGCACACATGCTAGGTCCGCCACTGATCCGGAGCTCTGACCCGACCTCGACAGTGTGCTGGTACTGCCTTATTAGGTCGGCAGGGCAGATGGATGACTCGCTGTTCTCCGAGGGAGCCCGCCGGGTGCTTGCCGGTGTATGGGCGCATTTTTTTTTTGAAATGAAGGCGTGCCCCCGGCCTCTGCATCATAATGATGCATGGAGCCATCTTATTAAAAAGTCTCGAAATATCATAAAGTCACAAAGGTATTACAGCTCGCAAGCAGAGCAAAAAAAAGAAAATAAAAGTACATGCTCAGAATCACAACTGTAAGGAAAAAAAGAGGATAAGCTCCCTAGACTCCTATCCTGTTATGCGACCGTCATCCGAACCGATTGAATATAACCCGTGCTACCATCTCCCATTGGTTGCACCCAGTAATCAAAGGCTTCCTAGAGTTCGTAGGAGTGAGTAAGGACCACGTACGGATCCAAGCTGTAGCTTTGAAAATAACCTGCAAGAAAATTAAAGTGTGTTGTCTGTTAAAAATCAAATCATTCCTACAGTTCCATACAGCCCACAAAAGCGCACATATTCCAATCCGAATATGAGCAGCAGTATCATGGTTAACCCCAGCTAACCACGTTCCAAACAATGATTCAATGTTAGCTGGGGGATTAATATTGAAGGCAATATGGATAGTTTTCCAAAGCAATTTAGCGAGAGGGCATTCAAGGAATAAGTGTTGTATTGTTTCATCATGATCACAAAAACAAAAACGTGAACTACCTACCCATCGTCTCTTGATTAAGTTGTCCTTAGTGAGTATTACTTGCTTGTGGACAAACCATATAAAAATATTAATACGCAAGGGAACCTTAATCTTCCAAATATGCAACGATCTCGAGATTGGGCTAGAATTAATCAAATCTATATAAAAAGATTTCACCGTGAAAACTCTATTCTTAGCTAATGTCCATTGCGTCGAATCCGGCTGGTCGGAAAGTTGAACATCTATCAATCTCCGAACCAAGTGCAACCAAGCAGTCCATCTCTCACCAACTAACGCACGCCTAAACTGGATATTCAAGGGGATTGTTTGGAACACGGTACCTACGTAATCCTCCTTGCATTGTACAATATTATAAAGGGTGGGATACTGTACGGCCAGGGGTGTTGCTCCTAACCATGTATCCTCCCAAAATCTTGTTGACGTCCCATTGCCAACCAATAATTTGACCCTACGAAAAAATAAATCATTCACTCTCATAAGCTCTTTCCAGAATGGCGAGTCAGTTGGTCTCATGGTAACCTGGGCGAGCATTTTCGACTTCAAGTATTTATTGCGCAAAAGTTGTGCCCATATGCCCTCCGGCTCTATCTCCAACCTGTAGAGCCACTTGCTCATAAGGCATTTATTCTTGATTTCTAAGTTCTCAATACCAAGACCTCCTTGGTCTTTTGGCCGGCAAAGGATGTCCCATCGCGCCAGTCGGTATTTTCTTTTGGCCTCATCTGACTGCCAGAAGAAACGAGATATGAAGAAATCAAGTCGCTCTCATAGGATTTCAAAGAAAGAGAGTAGGAACATCGGCATACTGGTCAATATCGAATTAATCAGCACTAGCCGACCTCCATAAGACATAAGCTTACCCTTCCAGCAGCTCAGCTTTTTCTCAATTCGATCTTCAATACAATTCCATTCTTTATTAGACAACTTACGGTGGTGAATTGGTATGCCCAAATAACTAAATGGTAACGACCCTAATTCACACCCGAACAGTTGTCTATATGTGTCTTGTTCGTCTTTGGCCTTCCCAAAGCAGAACAACTCACTTTTGTGAAAGTTTATCTTTAATCCAGACAATTGTTCAAAGAGGCACAATATAAGTTTCATATTGCGCGCTTTAGCAATGTCATGTTCCATGAATAGGACGGTGTCATCAGTATACTGCAAGATGGAGACTCCTCCATCGACCAAATGGGGAACTAAACCCTCCACCTGACAATGTTGTTTGGCTCTGCCAATAAGAATGGCCAACATACCGGCCACTATATTAAATAAGAGAGGAGACATGAAATCTCCTTATCTCAAACCCTTATGTGTCTAAAAGTAATGACCGATATCATCATTAATCTTGATTCCGACACTACCATTCTGGACTTGAGAACCCACTTGGTTCCGCCAAGCCTCACTAAATCCTTTCATGCGCATTGCCTGCTGAAGGAAAGGCCATTTAACTTTATCATATGCCTTTTCAAAATCCACTTTGAAGATAACCCCATCTAGCTTCTTCTAATGGATTTCATGAAGCGTTTCATGCAGCACGACAACCCCTTCAAGTATGTGTCGCCCCGGCATGAACGTTGTCTGACTCGGTTGTACCACTGAATGAGTAATTTGTGTCAATCTATTGGTATCAACCTTTGTGAAAATTTTGAAACTCACATTAAGAAGACATATTGGCCTAAATTGTTCAATCTGAACCGCTTCTTCTTTTTTGGGTAACAGCGTAATCAGGCCAAAATTAAGATGAAACAGCTCGAGATGGCCACTAAAGAAGTCATGAAACATAGGCATAAGATCATTCTTAATAATATGCCCACATTTCTTATAGAATTCAGCTGGAAACCCATCTGGCCCCGGTGCTTTATTCGGTTTCATTTGTGAGATGGCTTTCAAAACCTCCTTCTCAGTAAATGGTGCAGATAGAATATCATTCTCCTCTATCTGAAGTTGAGGTATATCTCCAAAAACTGATTCATCTAGGGCCACCGTGCTTGCTTCCGGATGCCCAAAAAGTTGTTTATAGTAATTAGAGATATACGCTTTCAAATTCTCATGTCCTAGAATTGTCCCCTCGTCCTGTTCGAGTTGTATGATTTTTTTTCTTCCTATGTTTACCATTCCCAACCATATGGAAGAATTGTGTATTATCGTCCCCTTGGACAATCTTAAGCACTTTAGCACGCAATGCTCACTTGAGCTCTTCTTCTCTAAGAAGAGCGCGTAAGCTTTGCTCAGTTTCGGACTTGGAGTGTTGCTCGGTAATCATAAGAAGATTGCTTTCGGCTTTTAAATCTAAAGTCTCAATTAAATGAGTAAGGCGTTCTTTCTCTTGCAAGACGAGGGGACAATTCTAGGGCATGACGCTGTTCTACCAAGTCCGCTTTGTCATTGCTGTGGTATTTGTGAATGGGTTAGGGAGCCCTTTTTGTGTGGCCCGGCATGCTTGTTCCGGCTTGTTGCCTGAACGTAGCCACGGGCTCAGGGTAGTATTCTCAGCACTGTTAAGACCTTGTATCACGATAATTTTCCTAAGGGGTTCAGTGCGTATCTTCGCAATAATTCTCAAAGTATAAGAACAAAGTGGTTTTGATATGAATTACATGATCGGGCTAAGTTATAGGACCACACTTGTAAGATACCTATGCTACATTACGGAATCACATGAAATGTAGTGGAATAACAAAAGTACAAACCCAAATGTACTATAGTAAGATATTTGTCGAGAGAATGTTATGCTCTAGCCAAACAAAAAAGGTTTTTGTACAATGACGCTACAAACATCACAGAGTTACATGGAGCCACACACCAGCTACACTACTATGATCTTACTCCACAGAGACTAAAAATGTCTTTGTACAGTTGATTGACAGTGAGAACTCAGAAGAGCATTGGTGCAGTCCCTCTTCTGAACTTCTCTGTTGCTTCCATGGTCAACTGGCCCACGCGATTTTTGGGTGTCCATCTTTTCACTGTTGCTTCCATGGTCAGATGGCCCCCGTGGAGGCGATTTCCTGTCATCATATGATGTGTTGTCGATGCGAAGGCAGGCCGCGGAAAAGGACGGGGCACAAAACACGATTGGCGAGGATGTGGTGGCGGGGTGGCTTGGACGGCGAATGTGTATGTCCTACAAATCACCGGCTGTTGTTGCCGACCCTTGGGCAAGAAGATACATGATGCTAGTACATAATATCACGAAGAGAGTGGTTTTTCTACACCTCACGGTGCATCCACACTACACCTACCCAAGAAAACATAGTAAAATATTTTGGGAAAAACTGAAATTTGTGAGAATGATCATGAACAAAAGTTATAGGTGCTTGCAAAGTTTCACTCAAATGATATTCTATGAGCTCCGTAAAAAACATTTACTCAAAATGTATGTGCACTCTTTGAGCAAAATTTGTAATTTTGTTTTTTTTCGTACAGAACTCCTCGGTTGTCATTTGACCACCAAACTTTGCAAGCATCTATAACATTTGTTCATGAGTAGTTTTAACATGGTCCCTCTTACCTCCTCTTTTCACACGAGAGGTAAGAGTATACAATAAATCTGAGCCGTTGATCTCATTAATCGGTGGTCTGATTAACTCCGGTTTACAATAACAGGAAAAAAGAAGGTTAGAGCAACTCCAACAGTTCCCCTAGAAATCTTCCTCTAAAAGTGGTTTTTTGGCCTTTTCGTAGAAGTTCGGGGAAGTTTTTTGAAAGCAACTTTTGTTAGTTCCCCTACTAATCTTTTTCCCCTAAATGCATTTTTGGCCTTTTCGTAGAAGTTCGGGGAAGTTTTTTGAAAGCATCTTTTGTTAGTTCCCCTACTAATCTTTTTCCCCTAAATGCATTTTTGTTTTATTTTCAATGAGGCAAAAAATTAGATGATTGCTAGCACCCACCAGACAGTGAGACTGGCAGGCCGTGCGATGGCCGCTGGCGAGGGGTGTGGCAGCGGGCGTGGACGGCGGCGCAGCCAAGACGGCGGCGGACGGCCGTGATGGCGGCGGTGGGTGGCGCTGGCGCGTGAGGCGGCGGCGTGCATGGCGGTAGTGGTGGGAGCGGGCGATATAGTGGCGGGTGGTGCGGGCAAGGCGGCGGCGGGTGGAGTGGGCGAGGCGACGGCGGGCATGGTGACAGTGGCGGGCGTGGGTGATGGCGACAGGTGGTGCAGGCAAGGCGACAACCGGTGGCAGAGGCCTAGCGGGGACGGCGGGCGGTGGCCCGGGCGGAGGCGGTAGGTGTCGCGGGCGAGGCGGAGGCGAGCGGCGCAACGGTGTTCCAGCATAGGCGGCGACGGCTTTGCAGCGAAGTTTCGGCGGAGTGGCTGGGTTCCGATGAACCGCACATGAAAGTTTCAGGCGGTTGCTATCCCACCAAAAAGATACGGAAAGGACATCTTCTCGTAAATCAGTAGGGAGAAATGACATTATTTATGAGATCCTGTAAAGATAAAGCCAGTTTACAGGAGGAGAGTTTTTTTTGCCCCAATTTTCCGTAAGCGACGGTTATTTTAAAGGGAGTTGTTGTTTGACAAAAAACTCCGCATAACATCGATGATCTAAGATGTGAAATACTTCAATAAATCCTGATCGATGGACGTGCGTGACAACGCTTTGACCAAACAGCCGACACCATACGCTGAAAAGCGGCAAATCGAGTCGGCGAGATCAATGGCGGCGGCGCTCCTGCAGGTGGCGAGGAGGCTTTGCTTCCGGCTCGGGAAAAGAACGATACTTCTTTGCTCCTGTAACTTTGGACCCCCTATCCGTGCTGCCCGCTCTCTCAAGCGGTGTTGCTGCCGATTCCTCCATCCTCTTTGCTCCCTAAATAAATCCCAGCCTTTTTCTGTTGCTGGCCCCCTCCCAGAGCCGTCTCCAGAAATTTGGGGGCCCGAGACAAAAATAAAAATAGGGCCCTAATATTTTTTTGAAACATATAGTTGAAGAACTTATGTAAGTAAAGCATACTCTCCTTAATTATTTAACTTCAAATATGTCTGATTTGATACAATATTTAGGAAATATATCAAATACTAATGATAAAATAGCAAACATGGTGCTAAAGCAGTAAACTTCTAAACTGGCCTCATTTTCTACCAAAAAGCAACATTCTTCTAGTATTTCTTGAAATGAAAACTTCGATCAAATCTTCATAATTGATCTTATCCAAGACATCATTTTCAAGTGCTATTGTTGCCAATCCATTGAGCTTTTCTTGTATCATAGTAGAACGCAAATAGGATTTCAACAACTTAAGTTTAGAAAAGCTCCTTATTACAGTAATATTTCTGTTTAATGCATGGATATTTCTGTTTAATGGAGCAAAAAGTAATCTGAATCAATTCAATCTCTAGGAATTTTAGCACTGTATAGCTAAGAAAATAGATAAAGACTTCACCATATTACAGTAATAATATTATAAAATATTGTTTGCGCTGGCAAAATAAAAATAGGGTTTTGTCTACAAGGAATTACACCGGCAAAGGATGAATGAATCGCCGTGGGGCGTGGTCGGCGCCGGCGGCCGCATACGCACGGCTGAACGGACGTGTTTCCTCTTCCGCTGTAGCCCTCCTTGAGACCAGAGACCTCTGTCGCCGACTCGCCATCGCAGGCACCGAGCCGCCGTCACCCTTGCTTCTCGAGCGCTAACTTCGGTGCTAATCGAATGAGATTCTGCTAATCGATCGGGGTTAGGGAAACTAACAGACGGGCTGCAGCCTGCAGGGGCTGCATGCGTACTGTATTTGGGCTGCCTGGAGTGCGTTTTTACTGGGCCATTTATTATATATATGTGTGTACACATTCCTGGACTGGGGGCCCCCAAAATTTTGGGGCCCTGTGCGGTCGGCCAATTTGGCCTTGCCCATCGACCGGCCTGCCCCCTCCCCCGCCTGAATTATGCGCAAATCTTAATCTTTTCGAGCCCAGACCAAAAATCTTCGAGGGATATTGAAACTTGGAGCGAAAAATTCAGCTTAATTTGTGTGTGGTACAGGGTCTTTTCGAGCCAACGGCTGCCCAGGAGGATGCCGTGAACCGGGCTGTCCTGGAATCGATCAAGATTGATGATTTGGATGATTATGCTCTGAAGGCCTTCTGGTGTCACCGGCAGACTGGAGATGCTCCAGGTTTAACCCATGCTCAAGTGACCGAGATTCTCAAAGCTGTGTGTCAGATGCAGAAGAAATATGGCATAACAAGCAAGTGATCTTTGCTATTTTCTAGCTTTGTGAGGTCGATTCGTTGTAGGTCTTTCCTTCGATTATCAATGTAGTAAATAGAATGGGTTCGTTTGGATCTTTGTTGTTTCACAAAGTTTCTTTGTAGCTCAGGCTACATGGAACTTTTTATCCTCAACCCTCCAACCTTGCTTTGAGATCCGTACTCTTCAACTAACTAACAACAACAAGATTTCTCTTTTTTGTTTCTCGAAAATGAAACAACATATGAACTTCAAACTTTGCGGACCGAACAAACATTAGAACATCAATGTGTGAAAAAACTTTCAGATTTTTTGGTCTGATATAAATATATAAAATGAGATTTTCTTTGAATAAAAATATTATTTCAAGTATTTAAAATACATGAAAAAATCTGAAAGTTTTTTCCTATATTGTAGTTAGAATGTATTGTTGTTCTGCAAAATTTGAAGTTCATATGTTGTGTCGTTTGAGAGAAACAAAAAAGACAAATGTATTTGCACGGATCTTGATGCATAAATGGATGGCAAAGATAAGGGGTACCGTGTAGCCTGTTGTTTTCTTGCTTTGTAAGATTTCTAAATCTTAAACATATTTTGGAGTGTATGCTTTTGTTCTTGGTCTGCGAACATCTAGTTTTAGTTGTAGGTTTTTCTGTATGAGATGCCGGGGTTTCTGATCCACGGACACCTATGGGACCGGCGGACCGGGTCCCTTTTGGTTCGGCGGGGGGCGGAGGTTGCGCAAAGAGCAGATCGAAGCGAAACACGCGGGCGGTTGGTCGTGCGAAGGGCAAATCGAGGCGAAGCACGCAAGCGATTTACCCAGGTTCGGGCCGCACGGATGCGTAAAACCCTACTCCTGCTTTGTGGTTTGGTATTGATTTCTAGCTCGGGAGCGCGGAGTGCTACAGTACACTCCAGCAGCTGGCAAGACCGAGCGTGAGTGTTCGAGGTGGCTCTCCAAAAATGGCCGACCCCCCTCTACGTTGCACACGGGCCTCCTTTTATATGCTCAAGGGGTTACCGACATAGCAACGGAGGTCGAGGGCAAAAATGGAAAGGGTGCCGTCGATAGGCACAGCTAGGTGCTGTAGTAGGCACAGCTACCTGCTACAGTGTTATCATACCTAACCCTGACGGCAGGGGACAAGGGCATTAAATGCCCGTCTGTGTCGCCTAAACAGTACCGAGAAGGACCGCTTAGGGACGCCACCGTTTGCCACGATGGTTGTCTCGTCAGCGCCTGCTCGCCACCTCGCACCCCTAGCTGCACGGCCTCCCGCCACGTGTGCCCGGGAGAGCGACACGTGGGCGGGTGTGCTGGAGCGCGGGCTCGAAGAGGCGGTTCGCCGCGGCAAGCGCCTTGCCGCGTTCGTCGTCTTGTCGCGCCCTGGAGCTTGTCGCTCACCGGGTCTTGCCTGGGCGCGTAGCGCGCCGCGGCAAGTTCCTTGAAATGCCTCGAGTGGACTTCCCGGCAAGCTCCCCTTGCCGAGGTCTCGAGGTGCCCTTGATAGCCTTCCCGGCAAGCTCCTCTTGCCGGGGCCTTGGTTTGCCTTCCCGGCAAGCTCCTCTTGCCGGGGCCTTGTTTTGAGTACTTTGTTCTTGAATGGCCTTCAAAGTAGCCACGGAGGGTCTTGGCAGTCACCCGGCAAGCCTTGCCGCGGGGATGCTGCGACTGCCCGTGCACGAGTTCGGGGTACTAGAGTACCCCTACTCTAGTGCACCGACAGAACGGCGCCGACCGTGGGAAGGTCTGTCTCCTTGCCGCTGCTTGGCCTTGCCGCGGCGCCCTTCCTGGCCGGTGCGCTTCTGGCCAGATTTCTCGGCACCCCCTTGGGCTCTCTCCTTGTCGCGCCGCTCGTACTCAGCCCTCTGTTGCTGGACGAGCTGCTCGACCTTCTTGCAGCTTTGGAGGTCATGGCCCTTGGTGCGGTGAATCTTGCAATATTGCTTGCAGGAGCCATCCCGCTTGTCGGTGACCGCCACAGCCTGGCAGTTGGTGCACGCGGCAACTTCCTTGCCGGAGCTACCAACCGCAGCCTTCTTGGCGTCACCTTCATCGCCGGACTGCTCAACGACCAACACCTCTTTGCCTCTCTTCTTCCTGTTGCGCCGCCGGCCTTTCTTTGCCGGGGCAGCATCCTCACTGTCAGATCCCTCCGCTCCAGTGCTTTCTCCGGGGAATTTCCTCCCTTCCTCAGTGCACGCACACTTGTCGGCCAGGGCATATAGCTCGCTGACGTCCCGAATCTTGCACATCGCCATCTCCTCCCGCATCCGGCGGTTACGCACGTTCTGATGGAACGCGCTGATTACCGCGGCAGGGTGGATATTTGGGATGTTGTGGTGCACACGGCTGAACCTCTGGATATACTGGCGCAGGGGCTCTCCTTCCTTCTGGACGAGCAGATGTAGATCACTCTCTTGGCCATGGGGTTTGTGGCCGCCTGTGAAGGCGCCAACAAACTGATGGCACAAGTCTGCCCAGGAGGATACGGAGTTGTCCGGCAAGTGCATGAGCCAGGACCTGACGTTGGGTTTAAGCACCAGCAGAAAGTAGTTGGCAAGGATCTTGTCGTCCCGTCCCCCAGCAGCCTGCACCGCGATGGTGTAGATGCTGAGGAACTCTGACGGATGCAACTTGCCGTCGTACTTCTCCGGTACATCTGGCTTGAAGTTCTTCGTACTGGGCCACTGGACTCGCCGCAGCTCACGAGTGAACGCAGGGCAACCTACCGTGTATGGCAAGTCACCGGGTTCCCCTGGCGCATGCATGTCAACAGAGGGCCCAGCGCGCTGGTCTGATTGACGCCGCGCTTCCCTCCGGCGCTTGATGCGAGTACGAGCGTCTTCCCGCTGTCGCTCTTGAAGAACTTGGCGCTGATCGCGACGAGTTCGCGAATCTAACGACGCGGTGGAGTCGCTGTCGAGGTGGATCCGACGAGTCGGCGATCTTGGCCTTCGGGGCGGAGAGTGCACGGTGGTCGTACCCTCGCCAGCCTCGTCGCCACCGGCTCGCGCATGGCTGACTCGCTGCGGCTGCGATGTGCTCGGCTGCCGAGGAGTGTCGCCGTTGGCGAAGCCGATGAGACTCTGGATAGCGGCCCTCCAGTCGTCGATCTTGTCCGCTGCCGGAGGGTAGTCTAGGAGCAGCTGAGCTCGCGCCAAAGCTTCGGCTGCGGTGGTGGGCGGCGGTAGCGAACGGTGCGAGGAGCGGGATATGCTCGGACTTCTAACCACGTTAGAAGGTGCAGTAGCCCGTCGAGGCGACCGTGTGTCGCTTGCGCCGGCTTGTTGACGTGCATGGTGGTCTTGAGCGCTTCGAGATCCACCAGCTCGGCCTTGGTCTAGCGAGCGCATGGCACCATGAGTACCATGACGCTGCCGGTCCCGCGCCTCCTGAGACGGGCACGGTGCATGCACGGACGCCGAGGTCTTGGAGTGCGCCCGGTCGTTGTGGGAACCGGCTACGCCGCCGACGGGCAGCGCAGCCTTGTCCTTGGACCTGGCAGCACCGCGAGCTCCCTCGTCGACGCCCGTCCTTTCGCCGGCGCCTGCCCCACCAACCGCTTGCTCTGGGGGTGGCTGGCTCGGCGCGGACGGAGCAGCTGCCTCCGAAACCTTCTTCTTCGGTGGCATGGTGATGAAGACGATGAAGACGATGTAGATCTAGTACGCGAGAACGTTGGATCTGGTTCGCACGACTTCGACGCCCCCTACCTGGCGCGCCAAAGATGCCGGGGTTTCTGATCCATGGACACCTATGGGACCGGCGGACCGGGTCCCTTTTGGTTCGGCGGGGGGCGGAGGTTGCGCAAAGAGCAGATCGAAGCGAAACACGCGGGCGGTTGGTCGTGCGAAGGGCAAATCGAGGCGAAGCACGCGAGCGATTTACCCAGGTTCGGGCCGCACGGATGCGTAAAACCCTACTCCTGCTTTGTGGTTTGGTATTGATTTCTAGCTCGGGAGCGCGGAGTGCTACAGTACACTCCAGCAGCTGGCGAGACTGAGCGTGAGTGTTCGAGGTGGCTCTCCAAAAATGGCCGACCCCCCTCTACGTTGCACACGGGCCTCCTTTTATATGCTCAAGGGGTTACCGACATAGCAACGGAGGTCGAGGGCAAAAATGGAAAGGGTGCCGTGGATAGGCACAGCTAGGTGCTGTAGTAGGCACAGCTACCTGCTACAGTGTTATCATACCTAACCCTGACGGCAGGGGACAAGGGCATTAAATGCCCGTCTGTGTCGTCTAAACAGTACCGAGAGGGACCGCTTAGGGACGCCACCGTTTGCCACGATGGTTGTCTCGTCAGCGCCTGCTCGCCACCTCGCACCCCTAGCTGCACGGCCTCCCGCCATGTGTGCCCGGGAGAGCGACACGTGGACGGGTGTGCTGGAGCGCGGGCTCGGAGAGGCGGTTCGCCGCGGCAAGCGCCTTGCTGCATTCGTCGTCTTGTCGCGCCCGGGAGCTTGTCGCTCACCGGGTCTTGCCTGGGCGCGTAGCGCGCCGCGGCAAGTTCCTTGAAATGCCTCGAGTGGACTTCCCGGCAAGCTCCCCTTGCCGAGGTCTCGAGGTGCCCTTGATAGCCTTCCCGTCAAGCTCCTCTTGCCGGGGCCTTGGTTTGCCTTCCCGGCAAGCTCCTCTTGCCGGGGCCTTGTTTTGAGTACTTTGTTCTTGAATGGCCTTCAAAGTAGCCGCGGAGGGTCTTGGCAGTCACCCGGCAAGCCTTGCCGCGGGGATGCTGCGACTGCCCGTGCACGAGTTCGGGGTACTAGGGTACCCCTACTCTAGTGCACCGACAGTATGCTAGGGGCGTGTTTGGTTACTCGCATCGATTTTGCCTGTATTGCATGTGTGTCTCACTTGGGTCTGTTTGAAGAAAAATATGAAAAAAAAACCATCATCTACACATCATTTGTTTGCTCCCGTCTAGGCTTCCTGCATTAGGGGGTCAATTTTGGCATGACGTTTGGTGTCCTGCATTGGTTCAGCTCATGCAACTACACGATGTTTGGTTATATACATGGGATATGACTAAGAGTTATCAGCTACACAGAACATGGTGGGCGGTGGCAACGGCGCAAGCACCTAGTTCACCGCACCGCCACCGTCGGACGCTGACGGTGTCTTGGACTAAGGGGCACAAACCCGTACAGTCCAGAGTCCATGGGTCGGATTGTTGGTCCGCCAATCACTAGAAGGAAGGACTACCGAAGCCATCAAAACCCAACATGATCAAGATGGAAGCCTCCAGAGACTTGGCCTCTACTTTAAGGATTGCTCTGTAGTTTAAGGATTGCTCTGTAGTTTAAGGATTGCTCTGTAGTTGTCATATCGGTAACCGACCATATGTGTAAACCTAGGTACCCCCGGTGTATATATAAGCCGAGGGGTTTAGTTTTTAGAGGCACGATTACCAGACTAAGGGTTTAGAACACAATCATACGATCTTGAGGTAGATCATCTCGTACTCGATACTCCATCACATCGATATGACCAAAACATGACGTAGTATTTTACCTCTTCGAGAGGACCCGAATTTGGATAAACATCGTGTCCCTATGTCCATTGTTAGCATTGTTCCAAGACCCAGAGCTTGGGATCCCTACCTGAAATCCACCGGTTTTAGCACCAACAATGGTGACCCATGCAGGTCCCGCTATGTGGCCAAAATATATAGATCAATCTCTCTCCTTCAGATCAATAGCGACATCGGCTGCGGTGACATCATCGTCCCCAGCCAGCTTTTTGCGTTCGGCAGCGTCGTTCTTCACATCGATCCAACAGGACGCCTCGGCCGTGTTGAGAACCTTGCCCCAGATCAGATCATGAGATTTTGAAGTTTGGAATACACTGTTGATTCCCGTGATCTCACCCTCTTTGGTTGTTTTCTAGAGCTCTTTTATGGTATCCTGTATTGAATACAGGCCGTCCAATGGCAAAGATCCAAAGGCTGTTAGATATCTGTACTGGTGAAAATGGATCAGCAGTATCGTTAGTATTGCGTGTCTCTCGTCCATCGGTATAGGCGCTTGCAGTTCATTATTCGGCGACTCTGCATCTCCGGCAGACGTCCCCGGATGCTCGTCCTCCCTTCGACCGTGCGCCTGCCGGCCGGGCCATCTCCCCTTAATTCGTCGTGATCGTGGACTGATGCTTCTGCAGGTATGACGTTATGGTCCGTCGCCGTGCGCCCCATCCTCACCCTAGCATCACGGTTATTGTGCCTTGTGCATGGCGGCAACGCATGCCAAACCACCCTGCGCCGCGGACGAGCTCGCCGCCGTCGACGACGAGGCCAGGATGTGCAAGATGTGCCAGTCTTCTGACGCCCGAAGAGCTGCGTCTTGGTGAGTGCCGGAGCGTGGCGGAACCTCTACTTCGGCCGCATCTCGCGGGACGTGGAGCTGCTCATCTGCCTTTGCTGTGAGGTCGACAACCACGCCGTGTGCTAGAATGCTCACCCAGGCATGGCTCAATCTGCTTGTGTCCTGGTCGTTCAGAAGTATTGACCCACCAGAGCAATTTCTTTTGTGATCAACGGTGGGATCACACATATACTGCTCCCTCCCTGATAGCAGTATAGGGTACCGTAAAACCCTTTTCTAGAACGGCTTGAGAACGCCACGGATGCCGTGGCCTTAACCTCGGACCAGACCATAGACTCGAACCTCCGATCAGGTCACATCACAGAGCCAACTTCGAGTTTGGATGTGATCACTTCGGTATCAGACCAGGACCTCGCCCTGGCTAGTCCATGCTCCGAGGACGCATCACGTGCTTCGTCGAGCATAATGCAAGTCAGACCCGCCCACTGTCAAGAGATGGGCCCAGCAGAACTCTCGCTCTTGAATGAGATGTTGGAATGAATCCAGAAGCTCAGTATTTTGGACGATCAGTCCTCGTTCTATGACCAGATCGGATGTAAAGCCGATGATAGGGAAATTTACGTCCACCATCCACCTAGTCACTACAGTCGAGGAATTAACCGACGTACTGGACTATGCCTCTGAGGAGGTGACCGACATGGATGAAGATGTCGGCGATCAGCCTAGCGCTTAAATATCCTGCAGTGGCAGACCTAGCCCACTAGGCCAGGGTGGGCCAATAGTATAACTGTACATATACATTATTATTTTTCTATTATTTTTTAGCCTTTCTCCTATGGTATACGACTATTTTCAAATCTCAGGGTTGGCCATGGCCCACCCTGTCCACCCTCTACCTTCACCATTGTCCACCTACCATGTCTACATGCTAGACACACCTAAGGACGATGAGAAAAAGGAGGAGAAAAAAGTTGTCCCCAATGCTGATGAAAGCACAGTAAACGCATCGGCAAGGGGGCACCAACAACCACAACACCGGTAATGGGACTCTTGGTAAGAACACCACCTCCAATGGTGTCAAAAACCAAGGCAAGGGCGATGACATCGTGTCCGGTCCAATCGACGGTGCCGCAGGGACGGAGGACCTCGATGATCTTGACGATCCCGATGATAGCAACTACATGCCAGAATCAGAAGAGGATATAAGTCTTGGACCCGACGAATTCGATGTCCCCAAAGATTTCCTTGATCTAGAAACTTTTCAACGAGGACTCATTGCTTCCGCTCGAAGTATTAAAGAGGGCATGAGAAGCTAAAAGCCGATCAACACACGCTCAATGATAAGTAGGCAGAAGTCCTTGCAACCGAACAGGACCTCGAGCCACGGCGCATGGACCAAACCAAAACCTACCCACGATGGCGTCTACTTCCAGCATTCGATGACGAAGTCGATGACAATCTATATTACAAACATGATAAAACAAATCAGCCCGATCACCCTCCTCGGGGACTGGACAGGTCAAGGGGAGATCCTCGAGCCCCCCCCCCCCCATCCCTCGCCGTGAAGGCAAAGACCTAGTAACGTACTCCCTGCAATATGATCTGCGGGAAGAATTGACGGCTCAGCCTGCCCCATGGTCCATATACAGATCTAGGGATCTGGCGCCTGCTGGACATGCCGGATATCAGGAGTGGCTCGACAAGCATGACAGGGCTCGGGATAATGCGCGTGCTCGGACAACCACGGATGTTCGGCAAGCTGTATCTCCGGTCTGAGGAGCCGCGCACCGGATGTGCTTTACAGACGAGGTCATGCAACATCAGTTCCGAGAGGGGTTTAAACCTGTAAATATCGAACAATACGATGGAACCACTGACCCGGATGCGTGGATCGAAGGCTTCCATCTCCACATGCATATGGCCCGAGGAGATGGCCTCCACGCCATCAAAACTTAAAGGACCAGCGAGGCATTAATTGGCTCAATAGCTTGCCCAAGAACTCCATCGGTAGCTGGCAAGAGCTCAAAGATGCATTCCGTCCTGACTTCCAGGGCACTTATGTTCGGCCCCCGGATGCCGATGACCTTAGCTACAACATCTAATAGCCTGGCGAGTCTGCGAGGAAGTTTTGGAATCGGTTTTGACTAAGAGAAAGAAGCCGGCTGCGGGGATGTGGACGAGGTGGCGGCCAACACGTCCACGCCCACTAGCATCATTGAGGAGAAGTAGAACACGGGAAGCCGCTGCCGCTTGGGTCCCATGAAGGCCACCACCGAGGCGACGCCAGCGTACACAGCCGGTGTCTTGCCCGGTTCTTCTTTATGTCAGACCATCGCCGGCTCTCGCTTGGGCTTCATGTAAGCGGACGCGCCCCCTTCCCCTTCGGCTGAAGCATCAGCCCGGGTTCCACTCCGACGAGCGGCGGGAAGCGAGCCGCCCTTTGCGCTGAAGCATATACCTCCAGGGCTCCGGGCAGTTCAGTGAGCTAGCAGGCTTCCAGACATGGGGAAGACAAGCCGCGGCCGGCCGTAGACTAGTGTAGAGTATCTGTGTCGTAGGAGTGAAGCTCCACGCGGCCGTACGTGCACATAGTTTTAACTTTTTAGTTGAAAATAGGTTCAAAATGTAATTGTTTCGGTCCGGTTTGTATGAAATCCGTCATGTTTGTACGAAATCCGGCCATGTTTGCATGAATTTCATGCGGTTTGTTGAAAAGGAGTTTGAAATATATGCGGTTAGCGTTGTATGTCAACCTCCCACATCCATGTTCAAGGACTGGTCCTCCTGTGCACGGACGGATGCGGAGAATTTTTGTGAGTTATTGTTGGAGATGCCCTTAGGCCCCATGTACCAGGCCTTTTTTTTTGCGGGATCCATGTACCAGGCCTTCCATGTACGCAATGCATAGCGACTGGATGCTGATAGTTTGATAAGTTCATGTTGTCGCTCTGTGCGTATATATACACCTGTAGCTGCAGTTCATCCCGGCAATTCAATAATTATGATGATGATATCTCCCCCGCAAAAGAATTAAAAAAAAGGTGATGATATCTCGTGTTAGAAGTTGCGTATCATCAAACGTTGAATTCTTGGGATGAGGTTTCTAGTGGCACAGCCGTAAGCAGTGGACCCAACGCAAGCAAACAACAACACGATTGCATTGCATGTGACATATTCCACATGGTAGGTAAGAAAGAAAGATATGCCAAACTGTAAGCTCATCGGTTTTCTTAGGCCCCACGTACTGGGCCTTCCACGCACGCAATGCAGAGACTGGATTGAGAAGTTAGCAGGTGAAACGGCCGTATTGGGCATGAACACCGCAGTAGTAGTAGTCAGCGTGGAGAGGCATACTTACATTATTGCAAATAAAAAAGTGTATGTGGAGACCCTTGTTTTCGGCTGTGACACGGCATTCCACATTATGAAAAACCACGTTGTCATGTAGCTGAATTTCTGGCCGGTTGCTTCGGTGGATGTTCAGGAATAGCATTTGCATCTTCTTCAATTTGGTTTCTGGACCTTCAACTATCTATCTATTTACATACATCGTTTAAACTCTCTAGCATTTTTGTAATACTCCAGCCCAAATATGGCGGGCGTGCGTGCCTGGAGTACCAGTTATGTAGCTTGCTTCTAAATTATTTTGCCTCAACATCAGTTTCAAACTGTCAAAACAGATGCATGCGTCTGTATCGGCCAGTCTATGGGCCTGTTGGGAGTCAAGTCAAAGGCCAGTAGTGTACTAGCTTCAGCCTGCTAGTCTTCTTCACGTGAAGGTGGCGTAGTAGTTTGCCACACGGTGGCCTTTTTTGTTTCTTCTTTCGTTTCTTTGGCGTGATTGTGCTGTGACCTCAGCCGTCTTATCTGCTTTCATGACTGCTACTGGGTTGTTGTATAGATGTTTACTTTATCTATAAAACGGGGCAAAAGCCTAGTTCGAAAAAGAAAGATGGCGTACTCATGGGAGGTGAGCAGGCGGCGCAGGTGCGACACCATGCTCCTACAGTTACCGCAGACTACACGCATACACGAGTGCAAGACACGTTAGAGCATCTACATCCGGACATGCCAAACCCTTCTCAAACGTCCGGGCGGGCCATTCGGTCACTGACCAGTCACGATTTTTTGACCCAGACGGACGCCTCAAATGCCTGGATTGACCGGTATTCCTCATATCCAGCTTAAATATGGGGCGAATATAGGGCGTTCGGGCACGCCCTCCACGTCGGACCCGGCCCATGCTGGCTCACCCTACCCCACATATATTTTTCCCCATCCGCTCGCCGGAGCAAACCCTAACCACTTCACTACACTTCCCTCCGCCACCCGAGCTCACCTCCGGTGGTTTTCGGCCTTGTCCGACATGGCAGGCAGCGGATCGGACTCCGACCACTCTGGATCCATCGACTGGGTGTCACCCCGTGCGGGTTGGAGGAGGCAATGGCAGTCCGCATTGCACTCCGCCGCTCCCGGGAGGACAGCGCCCGACCGACGGACGAATCCGTCCACCACGACGCCATAGCATCGGCTCACCAGGCGCTCGGGCCACGGCAGCCGGAACACCTCTCCTTCCCTACCACCAGTCGGACAGACTATGAGTCCCATCAGGAACGGGCGGCCCGCCGTGGGAAGGAGAGGATAAGGGCCGCTGAGGCCCTTATCGCAGCGGAAATGGCGGCGGTGGAGGAGGTTGATGCGGGGACGCAGGCGGCCGCATAGGAGGAAGCCATCTGCGCCAGCATTGTGAAGAAATGGCAGCAGAGGGACACGCGCACCCTCGTTTGAGAGCAGAATCAGGCGGTCCGTGCCATTGCCGGACTACCACCAAAGGAGGAGAAGGAGGACAACGAAGGCGGGGAAAGCTCCGGTGACGAGAAGATTCGGCTCGATCCATACTGCGTCTTCGACCGGTACTTCCGTGAGAAGGACAACAAGGGTGCCGGGAAGGGCAAGGGCAGCCATGGATGAACTCCATCATAGCCAAACATGCAAAATTTTGGTAGTCCGATGGCATGTTTAGTTAGTAGAGATGGAGTAGTCGGATGATGTGTGTGCATCGACGTAGCTGCATGAATCTGTATGGATTTGAGATATGATGAATTGAGGTGTCCGGATGTGGATTACATATTTGAGGGGTGCCCGGTCTGTGCCCACGGACGTGTCCGGACGCGTTCGCGGGTGTTTGAGGGGGCAGATTTGCCAAGTCCTATAGATGCTCTTACAACTCTAATAAATTTGAAGTTAGAGTACGTGTCGACGTGTACATACTTTCAGCATCTGCAACGCCGACCCTCAAATCTCCTGCAACCGTCCAGATCGTGCTGTCCGGACCATGTACGTGTCGATGTGTACACACTTTCCTAGGGCAATCCGGACACGGTTTCTCTCATAAACTCGAGACAAACGTGCAGGAGGTTTGCGGGAGTCCGTACCGCTGTTATGCCCGCTTCTGACTGTCCTGGCCCACCCAAACCCCTCCTCTCTCGCACGCACGTGTTCCTGCCCGGCGCTAGCTGCCCGCGTTCATGCCGCTGTAGAGCGCGCTGCTCAACAATAATGATGGCTCAGAGCGGACGCGACCTCTCACTGCCTCCGCCATTGAAGCGGTGCGCCGGGCATGGGCACTGCCCGCTGCATGCCCGGCTTTACACGCCTCCTCTCCGCATTCAAACGCCTCCAATAACCGCGCGTGGAAGCCGAGAAAGCTAATCCGGCCACTTGTCCGGTCATGAGCGAGCCAACATTAAACGTAACACCGGCCAGGCTTCTCCCGTCCGCCCTCTCTGCCGCTCCCCATCTCCTTGTTTCACCATTTTCTCCAATCTTTCGATCGCATCCGACTAGTTGGAAGAGCAGTTCTCCAGCATAAAAGCCGGTTGGATGGTCTTCCGAGCCAGCCGGATACGAGCGGTCAAGGAAGCTCGCTGCTCCACCTCCCTCGCCTAGCCCGGCGGAGCCTCACCGGTATGGCGGGGAGCACGGCGGCACGGGCATCAACGCTGCTGTCGACCAAGCATCTCAATTGTTCATAAAAAATGGTGAAGAAACATTTTGAAGAATGCTAAGTAATTGAGTTAACAAAAAGATGTCTTTCTGTTTTCCCAAAAAAAATTAAGACGTCCCTCTAATTTGGAATATTTTGCGAACAAAAGTTACTCAATAACTAAAATAGGGGCAGCATCTTCTGCATGACCTGTACCAAAGGAGGAAACCAAAACAGCCCAGTCCAATAGTTCTGTTTTCCAGAAATGGTTCACTGAAGATAGGTATAGGCAAGAGCATAGAGGATACGGAGCTTTACTGCAATGAGGTGAAGTGGATTAGCATAGGTTAGATTAGACACAAAATATATATTGAACTCTACTTACTATTCTAACTAGTCAATCTTCCCGTGCATTTGCAACTGCTAGTTGTCGTAGTCTTAATAAGATATTCCCTCTGTCCTAAAATATAAGAACGTTTTTAACACTATACTAGCGTCAAAAACGATCTTATATTATGGACAGAGGGAGTACTATTCTTGATTTTATTTATATCTTGTATGAGTCAAATTGATGGATGATCCCTTTCTTGTTATCTTAATTAAATGGAAACAAGTTATAGAAGTTTATATTTGTTTCTGCTATGTATCTATGACTTTCTTGATGCATGTATTGGATTCAATATGACTATTAATATCGATTATTGTGATCTATTTCTACTATTTCTTTCCATTTCCTTGCAATTATATTAATTTCAGAGTTCTACCACATTTTTTATAAAAATAGCAGTTTGATACTTTTTATATTATGCCTTGTATCCGTCAAATTATCTCATTAAACTCAATCTATCATAAAAGGGAGATCACTTTTATTTTTATCTTAATTATATGAAAAGCAATAATAGGAATTTATATTTATTTCTGTTAGTTATTTTGGAATTTTTCTTATGCATGCATTGGAATTCAATATGATTGTTTACCTGGACTACTGAGATCATTTCTAATATTTCTTTCTCTTTGCCTAATGTTCTATTATCTTACATATGTAATTATTATATCATTATATTGCTATTTATATCATCATAATTCTTAGTTTATTATTCTCCAAAGGATAATAGGTAATTTATAAATTAATGTATGGGCATTTGACTATTTCTCATAAGAACCGTGCTACATGTATCAAATAGATATGTTACAAAAGGATTACGAAATCACCGACAAGTTAACCTCTACCCTCAAGGTCGGGCCTTTCTTCTTCCGTTTATCTCCCCGTCGAGCCTGTTCTCAAATGTTCTAAATCCCGTCCTCCAATTTATATATTTTGTGATGGATTGAGTTTTTACCCGTAAGTAGTGTGGTGTATGGAATACTTAACCATATCAGAGCCCATGATTTTGAAATTCCCTAAGCCCAATGCGTTTGTCTCAGGAGTTGGCGCCGAGGAGACTTATTTTGCTCAACTGCCTGACAATGTGGTGAAGGATCATTTGGCGCCGACACAGACTCCGATCGCTCATGTTCAGGTTAGTGGGTTGATGGTACCGGCTAGCGTTGTCGAGAGCCAGATCGCAAGGAGATGCCCGGTACATGATCAATGGAAGTGGGAGGCTATTCAACATGGATCTGATGCTTACCTTGTTAGCTTTCCGTCCTTCGAGGATTTGGATAGGGTCGATGGAATTCAGATGAACGTGCCGTCCGTTAATGCCCAGATGACCGTCACAGCATGGAGATCAGAGGAGGTCCCACATAAGCTAGAGCTTCAGCAGATTTGGCTCCATGTTGAGGGTGTTCCTCATACAGTGTGCCATTTTTGGGGGCTTTGGGCCGTTGGTACTTTGATGGGCAAGACCTTAGATGTGGATCTCATTAGCCTTCGGCGCCGTGGTGTTGTCCGGATTCTCGTGGCTATGACCAACTCTCGGATTTTGTCTAAAGACAATGATGATGCGGGGCCTTTTGTTGCAATAGATATGCTGGTTAAGCTCAAGGGCTACGCCTTCACGTTCAGGAGGGAGCCAGCAGGATACATTCCGGATCCTGACTTTGTCCCGTATATCTGGAAACGGAAGGGTGATGATGCTGACGATGAGAGCGGCGCCAAGGAGAAGGACGATGATATGGACACCTCAGAACAACCATCCAACCATCCGTCGTGTAGTGCTGCTCCGGCGAATAACATTAATGTGTCTCATGGTCTGTCGAGTGGGGGCTCTAGTGGTGCGACGGGAGGTGGTTCTGTGCTCTTGGCTGTCACTCCATTTAACTCCTCGTCGCAGACGCCGAAAGGCATGGAGCATGCCGCGGGTCTTCATAAATCCTCACGAGTGCACCGACAGGAGTCACCATTGCCTCATACACCACGGGCAATATATGTATCTCAGCCGTCGTTGCCTTCTCGGGCAGCTACATCGCCGCCAGCTGCCCTCCAGGCGACGCAGGCCACCGGTGGCTCGGCAGGGCACTCGGTCTCTCCTTCTGATAATGTACAAAGAGCTGCTGAGGTGGCGTCGCAGCCGCCATCGACGACACGGACGGCACCGTCGAAGCTGGCTGTACCCAAGCAGGTGCAGGGAGCCGGAGGTACTGCGGGGCGCCCCGGTGCGCGGTTGAAGAGCGGGCATCCAGAGGCTGGGGATGAGGCCGTCCAGCAAGCAGCGCAGTTGGAGCAGCGCATGCATACTACAGGAGGGCTGGAACATGAAGGACTACTCACGTATGTACAACCATGCAGTGTTACCTCGGGTATTAAGCCATGTAGTGCATCGACGGGCGTGCATCCATGCAGTGGTGCAAGCTCGGCGGATCTTCGGACTACTGTGGAGCAAGACGCTTCCGCAGCTGCTCCTCAGCATCAGACAGAGCCGGACGTGTCCACCTCTCCTTTCCAAGCTCCTCCCGTGGTCCCGTGTACTGACACGCCATCTTTACTAGCGGCGTCGTGTGAACCGGCGATCGAGACTGCCGGGGAGGGGGTTGCTACTCCACCCTCATCCCCTCCTCCAGCAGTGGTGCTTGCGCGATGTTCTTCAGCGGAGGTGACACCCACACGCCGGAGTGGCCGTCATTTGGTGGCCGATGATGGTAGGACGGCCACTGACGAGGACTCTTTGACCAAGGCTATGCGGCATAAAGCAACGCAGAACCTCGACAACCAAGGTACTTCGTCATCACCCAAATCATTTTTATCCTTTTCTACTACATCCATAGTTTCTAAGTTGAATAAAGTGGGTGTTAGCCTAGGAAATAATGAGAATGATATTTCTGTTTCTGCAAACGCCTTAGACATTTGGAATATGACCGATTAAAGGTTAAACCACGAGTTTCGAGCAAATCTTTCTTCTCACATCTAGATGACGAGGAGCTGCATGCCACATCAGATGGTCAGCTACTCGCGCATGTAGTAGGGGAGGTTTCGGACGTGGGCTTGGAGGAACCCGGGCTTAGTTCATTGATTGAGCTTACAGCTTCCGGTCGTAAATCCAAGTCTGACCGTTCGAAAAGAGGTCATAAACCCTCTAAGAGGGTGAAAGTTTCTAAATCTCCTATTGTTTCCTCATGAATGGCATGTTCTTTAATAGCAGAGGTCTTGGTGACTTGGCTAAACATCTATTCATTGCGGAATGTAATAGGGAGTATAATTTAGACTTTTTGGCCTTATCTGAAACGGGGAGACGTGATTTCTTAGTAAGTCTTCTTAACCGTCTTTCTGGCGGGATAGACTATAATTGGATTTCACGGCCACCTCGAGGTCGTTCTGGGGGCATTTTACTTGGCGTTAACATAGGGACTATGGATGTTCTGGCTTCTTCGGAGGGTGAGTTTCACATTAAACTCCATATCCGAAATAAAGCTGACAACTTCACATGGTCCCTCGCCGTCGTGTATGGGGCAGCCCAGGATGAGTTCAAGGCTGCTTTTCTCCGTGAATTGGTTAATCTGGCGAAAGATAATCCCTATCCCATTCTTATTGGTGGGAATTTTAATTTGCTACGATTTCCAAATGAGAAAAGCCGTGGTAGGTTTGATAACCATTGGCCTTTCCTTTTCAACGCTGTCATAGACAGTCTAGATCTGCGAGAGGTTTCCATGACTTGAAGACAGTTCACTTGGGCGAACAGTCTCCCGAAGCCGACATATGCGAAACTAGATCGCGTGTTAATGGATACCGACTGGGAATTCAAATTCCCAATGGTCTCTGTTCGCGCTCTACCTCGTATAGAGGCTATCTCAGACCATGCACCCATCCTCTTATCTACTGGATTGCCACGACCGCAGCACAGACGCAAGTTCAAGTTCGAACTGGGTTGGTTGCATCGGGATGGATTCCAAGACATGGTCAAGGAGGTATGGGATAAACCTGTTGCCGTACTTACCCCAATTCACAAATGGAACAACAAAATGCGTGCTTTATGTAAGTTCCTTCGTGGTTGGGCTAGGCACACTGCGGGTGTCCTCAAAAAAGAAAATATTCGTCTTTCATCTATTATTGATGATTTAGAAGCTTTGGCAGAGATTAGACCTCTCTATGAGCATGAAATAGAGATCAAGGGTCAATCGAATGCCCAGTTAGCTCGCATGCTACGTGAGGAGGAACTTAAGTGGTACCAGCACTCAAACTCTCAGTTTATCCTAAAAGATGATTCTAATACGAGATATTTCCATGGTGTCGCCAATGATAGACATCGGAAGAAACTTATTCATTCCCTACATCAGGAGGAGGGCACGATTGAAGGGCATGAGCAACTTAAGTCTTATATAACGAATTATTACAAAAATCTATTTGGAATCCCTGAGGAAGGAAACTTCTCGATGGATGAGTCTCGAATAGATGACATCCCGCAAGTTTCTGATGCAGAAAATAGCCTTCAAACAGCTCCATTTTCTGAGGAGGAAGTTAGAAAGGAGGTTTTCCTAATGGAGCACAACAAAGCTCCAGGTCCAGATGGTTTTCCCGCTGAGTTCTACCAAAACTTTTGGAATGTCATCAAACATGATCTCCTACTCCTGTTTGGCTGCCTTCACGTTGGCCAACTAGAGTTGTTTCGATTAAACTTCGGTGAAATTATTTTATTACCTAAGGTTAATGGGGATGAAAGGATACAACAGTATCGGCCAATCTGCCTCCTTAATGTCAGTTTAAAATCTTCACGAAGGTTGCGACAATTAGACTACATTCGGTTGCTAAACATGTGGTTCATCCTTCTCAAACTGCTTTCATGCAAGGCAGAAGCATCCTAGATGGGGTTGTTATCCTTCATGAAACAGTCCACGAATTGCATCGGAAAAAACTAAATGGGGTAGTTCTTAAAATCGACTTTGAAAAAGCTTATGACAAAGTCAAGTGGTCTTTTCTTCAACAGACTCTCAGAATGAAAGGATTTTCTGCAGAGTGGCGCGCAATGATCCATAGCTTCGTGACTGGAGGTAGTGTTGCCATTAAAGTCAATGATGACATTGGTAACTATTTCCAAACGAAGAAAGGATTGCGACAAGGTGACCCAGCATTGCCCATGCTATTCAATATAGTGGCTTATGCTAGCGGTCATGATTGAGCGTGCTAAGGTTGATGGCCACATTGATGGGGTGGTGAATCATCTAGTTGATGGTGGTCTCTGCATCCTTCAATATGCTGACGATAAAATTCTCTTTATGGATCATGACCTCGAGAAAGCAAGAAATCTGAAATTAATTTTATCAGCATTCGAGCAACTCTCAGGGCTTAAGATCAATTTCCATAAAAGTGAATTGTTTTGTTTTGGCGAGGCTCAAGACGAGGCCCATCTGTATGCTGACCTATTCGGATGCAGGTTGGGCCAGTTTCCGATCACTTATTTGGGGATACCGATACATTATCGGAGACTCACAAATGCTGAATGGAAATACGTCGAGGAGAGACTACAAAAAAGGCTTAGCAGTTGGAAAGGTAAACTGCTATCTCTGGATGGAAGGTTGGTCCTCATAAATTCAGTAGTAAGTAATATGGTACTATATATGATTTCCTTCTTCCAGTTGCCGAAAGGAGTATTACATAGATTGGATTACTTCCGATCGAGATTCTTTTGGCAAGGAGATAGCGAGAGAAAGAAATATCGACTGGCTAAATGGAGTGTGGTTTGCCGTCCAAAGGACCAAGGCGGGTTGGGCATTCATGACCTTGAGGTTAAGAATAGGGCCCTTCTCGGCAAATGGTTGTTTAAGTTATTGACAGAAGATGGTGTATGGCAAACCCTCCTTAGAAGAAAATATGTGGGTTCAAAGGCAGTATCACAAGTATACTGGAAGCCTGGGGACTCCCATTTTTGGGCGGGACTAATGGCAACAAAGAAACATTTCTTCCGCTATGGGTCCTTCTTGATTAAGGATGGATCGGAAATTAGATTCTGGGAGGATAAGTGGCTAGGTAATGCTACACTCCATGAACAATATCCAGCTCTATACAATATTGTGCGTCACAAGGGTGATACTATCGCCAAGGTTTTGGAATCATTTCCGCCAAATGTGACGTTCAGAAGGGAATTAATTGGACCTAGACTCCAATCGTGGAACATACTACTCCAGCGGTTAGCCACGGTACAATTGTCACAAGGGTCCGATGTATTTCGCTGGAACCTACATGGGAATGGGAAATTCTCAGTGGATTCTATGTATAGAGCTTTGATCCAGTCTGACGTGCCAGTTGATAATAATAAGAAGATCTGGAAGATGAAGATACCTCTTAGGAATAAAATCTTTACATGGTATCTTCGTCGCGGAGTCATTCTTACTAAAGATAACCTTATTAAGAGGAATTGGCATGGAAGTACACAATGTGTCTTTTGTCCGCATGATGAGACAATAAAACATTTATTCTTCCAATGTAAATTGGCTCGTTCTATATGGTCAGTCATCCAAATAGCGTCTGGCTTGTATCCTCCTTGTAGTGTTGCTAATATATTTGGCAACTGGCTACATGGGATTGATCACAAGTTTAGAAGTCTTATCAGGGTGGGAGCGCTTGCCGTGATTTGGTCGCTTTGACTATGTAGAAATGATAAGGTTTTTAGTGATAAAAATACTTCTCTTATGCAGGTTATCTACAGATGTATCGGGACTCTTCATTTATGGTCCTCTCTACAACGACTGGAGAATCGAGACCTGTTTATGAAGGTGTGTACACGATTGGAGGCTTCGGCGAGGGATATTTTTATCCAACGTGGGTGGCAGCATGATCTTAGGATTGGGCCACCTTCAGTTTAGGCGTTATACAGATTTCATTATCCTTGTATACCGCCTTATTCTTTTATTTTGCCTTGGTGTGAGAACTTTGTTGGCTATGTGTATCTTAGTTATGCAGAGGCCGGATGTAATGCTTAAACCTTTTAAGTAATAAAACGCCCCTTTTTGAAAAAATGAGCAACCTCAACACGATAACCTGCTTCGACACACTGGGAGCTTGCCCAGAGCCGTCTCTATAGATTTGAGGCCCCGGTGCGAAATGCACATTGCGCCTTAAAATTAACAAATTCTAGTAAGCTTAGGGCTAGGTTCTTTTCTTATAATTAGCTAGTCGCTTATTTACATAGAAGGATATAATCTCTTATAGGAAGATGAAAGTCCTCGGGTTGAGAGCAATTTGCGAGAGATGAGGATGTTGGCAATTTGGTGATCGACACTTGCAGGTGATGCGCTCGCGCTGCTGAAATGCAAGACAATTGTTCGCTAATGTATGATAAGTTGCCATGCGCCCATGTCAAGGTGCAAATGGCGGATAATTCTAGGAGAACACGAACAGGCCGGCAAAGTCATTTTTTCGAAGATGAGATCACTTTTACGAATACAAGTTCGACCAACTCAACAGGATCTGCCACACTCACCTATTGGGATTGTTGGGACTTTTTTTCACTTACTAAATCAACCAAAGCTAATTAGAAATTGGGGGCCCTGTTCCGTGGACGACAATTTTGAAGAATGCTGAGTAATTGAGTTAACAAAAAGACCTCTCTCTGTTTTGGTTTTGCAAAAAAAGAAGAGAGAGATGTCCCTGTAATTTGGAATATGTTGCGAACAAAAGTTACTCAATAACTAAAATAGGGGCAGCATCTTTTGCAGGAACTCTACCAAACGAGGAAACCAAAACAGCCCAGCACAATGGTTCTGTTTTCCAAAAATGGTTCACCGAAGGTAGGCGTAGGCAATACGCAATAGCACTGGGGATATGGAGCTTGACAGCAATGGAGGTGAAGATTAGACACAAAACATATATTGAACTCTTGGTACACTGTTCTTCTAATAACTTTGCCAAGTTGATTTCCTCCACCGTTTTTCTTTTTCTTGTACGGAACTTATTGGCCACCGTCAACTATATATGACAGATGATGCTTCAACTACCGCACGGCACATGTGGTTAGCAAAATCAAAATTCATATAGATGATGCTTCAACTATATATATAGACTGGTTGCCGCCTTCTATATAGAGTAGTAGCACGCATGTCCCGCTCACAGGCAGCCATAGTTGCCACCACTCGTGCATCCATCAATCATGGCAAGGACACCGAGGACGACAATTTTACACCTTGTCCTAACCCTCTGCTGCATCCTCTGGGTTCAAAACACGCCCTCTTTAGCTTCCACTGCAAGTGCAATCGATGAATTCCTTGGGTGCCTCTCGGCGGACATCCCGTCTGGCCTCATCCAGACCCCGGCAACCCCGTCGTCCTACTCCGCCCTCCTGCTGTCCACCGCCCGGAACCTCCGCTACGTCCTGCCGGACACCTCCAAGCCTCTAGGGATCATCGCGGCCACCGAGCACGCCCACGCGCAGACCACCGTGCGCTGCGGCCGCCGCCACGGCGTCCGCGTCCGCGTGCGCAGCGGCGGCCACGACTACGAGGGCCTCTCCTACGCCTCCGTCCACCTCCACAACCGCAACGAGCCCTTCGCGGTGCTGGACCTCGCCGCTCTCCGGGCGATCCACGTCGACGCGGCGCGTGCTGAGGCGTGGGTCGAGTCCGGCGCCACCGTCGGCGAGCTCTACTACGCCGTCGGCGCCGCCAGCCGCTCGCTGGGGTTCCCGGCGGGCTCGTGCCCCACCATGGGCGTCGGTGGCCACCTCAGCGGCGGCGGGTTCGGCTCGCTGGCACGCAAGTACGGCCTCTCCGCCGACAACGTCCTGGACGCCGTCGTCGTGGACGCCGACGGAAGGCTGGTGAACAGGAGCACCATGGGGGAGGACCACTTCTGGGCTCTCTGTGGCGGAGGCGGCGAGAGCTTCGGCGTGGTGCTGTCGTGGAAGGTGCGGCTGGTCCCCGTGCCGGAGACCGTCACGGTGTTCAGCATCGTCCGGTCAAGGAGCCAATCCGCCGTCGAACTGATCACCAAATGGCAGGAGATGGCGCCGGCTTCACCGCAAGAGCTGTACCTCCGCGTGCTCGTGCTGAACCAGCAGGCTAATTTCCAAGCGCTGTTTCTCGGCCGGTGCGGCGGCCTCCATCGGCTCATGCAAGACCGCTTCCCTGAGCTCGGGATGACGGAGCAAGACTGCGAGGAGGTGAGCTGGGTGCAGTCCACGGCCTTCTTCGGCTTCTCCACGACGTCCGTGCCACCGGAGCAGCTCCTCAACAGGAGCAGCAACCCGAGCTACTACCTCAAGGCCAAGTCGGACCACGTGCAGGAGCCGATTCCAAGGGACGTGTGGGAGAGCATATGGACGACATGGTTGGAGAAGCCCGAGGCGGCGCTGCTCATGCTGGACCCTTACGGCGGCGTGATGAGCAGCATCCCGCCGTCGGAGACGCCGTTCCCGCACCGGCAGGGGAACCTCTACCAGCTCCAGTACTACTCCTTCTGGTACGAGAACGGGACGGCGGCGGCGGAGAAGCGGATGAGCTGGGTCAGGGGGCTGTACAAGGAGATGGAGCCCTACGTGTCCAAGAACCCGAGGGCGGTGTACGTCAACTACAGGGACCTTGACCTGGGGACGAATGAGCTGGACGGTGACGTGACGAGCTATGAGAAGGCTAGAGTCAGCTGGGGAGACAAGTATTTCAAAGGAAATTTTAAGAGGTTGGCAGCCGTGAAGACCATGGTGGATCCCCATGATTTCTTCAGGAATGAGCAGAGCATCCCTCCTCTTCCCACTGCCAAAATGATGATAGATTCCATTTGAGACTCTTAATTTTGGTCTCTATTGCTAAATTTGTGCGTCTTGGTGACGTGACGTGTTTATAATATTCATGGATGAAAAAGTATGTGTATCGTGTCAAGTTTATGAAAAATAATAAATAAAATGGAATGATATTGTCCCTTTGTCTAATTTTTTTTAAAGAAAGTACAAACACAAGCGCTTATGCATACGTGCATACACTCACCATTATAATAATACTCAAGGGGATGACTCCAACCAAGAAAGAAACATCCACCAAGTGTTAAACATAGTAGGACCGTGTGACTTCTCTATACTATTGTACCATACAAGTTTATCATTACCATGATTCAAAAGGGTCACTGTGAACAATACAAAAGATAACTATAAACAATCTCAAAGTTTCATGATTCGATGCATGAGTGGCAGTCTGCAAGACCGTGATCAATGTGACTACCATGTCTTAGGGCATCTCTAACCCATCCCTTATAATGCCACAATGGAGTAAAAATTCGATTTTACTCCCTTACGACGCACCTAACTGATCCCTTATCCGCCGTAAGAGAGTACATTTTTTACCCCAACTCTCTATTTCCCTTAAAATTTCTCTATTTTTACTTCATCCCGCCACGGCCGAGTAAAAGTGGCGCCTCTCCCTCTCGCCGCACTGCCTCATGCCGCCGCCACCCCCTCCCCCCTTCCCCCGCGCGCCGCCGCCTGCTGGCTCGGCCGGAATGGATAGGTAGGCTCATTCTCTCACCCCGCCGGGCACTGGCGCCGGCTTTTCGCTACATGAATTGACCAACGCGTCACCGCCTCCACCGAAAAAATTGGGAATCAAGAAGACCCACCGCGTCAAAGCTCCTCCTCCAACCGCTCCGATGGTCTCCGGGGTGGCCATCGCCTCGCCAGCAATGGCACGCCGCCCTCCGGCCGCGCTTACCGGAGGCAAACAGGCTCGAAAGCCGACGGCGGTGGTGTCAGCGCTTGCGGAGGCGGCCGCTGGATCGGTAGTGATTGTTGGCGATCGGTAGAGATGAATGTTGGGGAACATTGCAGAAAACAAAAAATTTCCTACTCGTTTCACCAAGATCATCTAGGAGTTCATCTAGCAACGAGTCATCGGATGCATCTACATACCTTTGTAGATGGCGCACGGAAGCGTTCAAAAGAACGGTGATGATGTAGTCGTACTCGACGTGATCCAAATCACCGATGACCAGCGCCGAACGGACGGCACCTCCGCGTTCAACACACGTACGGGACGGGAGACGTCTCCTCCTTCTTGATCCAGCAAGGGGGAGGAGAGGTTGATGAAGATACAGCAGCACGACGGCGTGGTGGTGGATGCAGGGCGTCACAGAAGCAGGGCTTCGCCAAGACTACAAGGGAGAGACGTAACGGGGAGAGATGGAGGCGCCAGGGGCTGGTGTGAAATCCCTCCTCTCCCCCCCACTATATATAGGGGTGCCATGGGGGGGGCGCCGGCCCTAGTAGATGAGATCTACTAGGGGGGGCGGCGGCCAAGGGGAGGATTCCCTCCCCCCCAAGGCACCTAGGGGTGCCTTCCACCACATGGACTCTTCCATGGTGGAACCCTAGGCGCATGGGCCTATAGGGGCTGGCGCCCCAGCCCAATATGGGCTGGGTTCCATCCTATTTCAGCCCATGGGGCCCTCCGGGATAGGTGGCCCCACCCGGTGGACCCCCGGGACCCTTCCGGTGGTCCCGGTACAATACCGATAACCCCGAAACTTGTCCCGATGCCCGAAACAGCACTTCCTATATATAATTCTTTACCTCCGGACCATTCCGGAACTCCTCGTGACGTCCGGGATCTCATCCGGGACTCCAAACAACATTCGGGTTTCTGCATATACATATCTTCACAACCCTAGCGTCACCGAACCTTAAGTGTGTAGACCCTACGGGTTCGGGAGACAAGCAGACATGACCGAGATGACTCTCCGGTCAATAACCAACAGCGGGATCTGGATACCCATGTTGGCTCCCACATGCTCCACGATGATTTCATCGGATGAACCACGATGTCGAGGATTCAATCAACCCCGTATGCAATTCCCTTTGTCAATCGATATGTTACTTGCCCGAGATTCGATCGTCGGTATCCCAATACCTCGTTCAATCTCGTTACCGGCAAGTCACTTTACTCGTACCGTAATGCATGATCCCGTGACCAGACACTTGGTCACTTTGAGCTCATTATGATGATGCATTACCGAGTGGGCCCAGTGATACCTCTCCGTCATACGGAGTGACAAATCCCAGTCTTGATCCATGTCAACCCAACAGACACTTTCGGAATACCCGTAGTCTACCTTTATAGTCACCCAGTTACGTTGTGACGTTTGGCATACCCAAAGCACTCCTACGGTATCCGGGAGTTACACGATCTCATGGTCTAAGGAAAAGATACTTTGACATTGGAAAACTCTAGCAAACGAACTATACGATCTTGTGCTATGTTTAGTTGGGTCTTGTCCATCACATCATTCTCCTAATGATGTGATCTCATTATCAATGACATCCAATGTCCATAGTCAGGAAACCATGACTATCTGTTGATCAACGAGCTAGTCAACTAGAGGCTTACTAGGGACATGTTGGTGTCTGTTATTCACACATGTATTACGATTTCCGGATAACACAATTATAGCATGAATAAAGACAATTATCATGAACAAGGAAATATAATAATAATGCTTTTATTATTGCCTCTAGGGCATATTTCCAACAGTCTCCCACTTGCACTAGAGTCAATAATCTAGTTACATTGTGATGAATCGAACACCCATGGAATTCTGGTGTTGATCATGTTTTGCTCCAGGGAGAGGTTTAGTCAACGGATCTGCTATATTCAGGTCCGTATGTACTTTACAAATCTCTATGTCTCCATCTTGAACATTTTCACGAATGGAGTTGAAGCGACGCTTGATGTGCCTTGTCTTCTTGTGAAACCTGGGCTCCTTGGCAAGAGCAATAGCTCCAGTGTTGTCACAGAAGAGCTTGATCGGTCCCGACGCATTGGGTATGACTCCTAGGTCGGTGATGAACTCCTTCACCCATATTGCTTCATGTGCTGCCTCCGAGGCTGCCATGTACTCCGCTTCACATGTAGATCCCGCCACGACGCTTTGCTTGCAACTGCACCAGCTTACTGCCCCACCATTCAAAATATACACGTATCCGGTTTGTGACTTAGAGTCATCCAGATCTGTGTCGAAGCTAGCGTCGACGTAACCCTTTACGACGAGCTCTTCGTCACCTCCATAAACGAGAAACATTTCCTTAGTCCTTTTCAGGTACTTCAAGATATTCTTGACCGCTGTCCGGTGTTCCTTGCCGGGATTACTTTGGTACCTTCCTACCAAACTTACGGCAAGGTTTACATCAGGTCTGGTACACAGCATGGCATACATAATAGAACCTATGGCTGAGGCATAGGGGATGCCACTCATCTCTTCTATTTCTTCTGCCGTGGTCGGACATTGAGCTGAGCTCAATTTCACACCTTGTAACAAAGGTAAGAACCCCTTCTTAGAATGATCCATATTGAACTTCTTCAATATCTTATCAAGGTATGTGCTTTGCGAAAGACCTATGAGGCGTCTCGATCTATCCCTATAGATTTTGATGCCTAATATATAAGCAGCTTCTCCAAGGTCCTTCATTGAAAAACTCTTATTCAAGTAGGCCTTGATGCTGTCCAAGAGTTCTATATCATTTCCCATCAAAAGTATGTCATCTACATATAATATGAGAAATGCTACAGAGCTCCCACTCACTTTCTTGTAAACGCAGGCTTCTCCATAAGTCTGTGTAAACCCAAACGCTTTGATCATCTCATCAAAGCGAATGTTCCAACTCCGAGATGCTTGCACCAGCCCATAAATCGAGCGTTGGAGCTTGCATACCTTGTCAGCATTCTTAGCATCAACAAAACCTTCCGGCTGCATCATATACAATTCTTCCTTAAGGAAACCATTAAGGAATGCCGTTTTGACGTCCATTTGCCATATTTCATAATCATAGAATGCGGCAATCGCTAACATGATTCGGACGGACTTCAGCTTTGCTATCGGTGAGAAAGTCTCATCGTAGTCAACCCCTTGAACTTGTCGATAACCCTTAGCGACAAGCCGAGCTTTATAGATGGTCACATTACCATCCGCGTCTGTCTTCTTCTTAAAGATCCATTTATTTTCTATGGCTTGCCGTTCAACGGGCAAGTCAGTCAAAGTCCATACTTCGTTTTCATCATGGATCCTATCTCAGATTTCATGGCTTCTAGCCATTTGTCGGAATCCGGGCCCGCCATCGCTTCTTCATAGTTCGAAGGTTCACCGTTGTCTAACAACATGATTTCCAAGACAGGGTTGCCGTACCACTCTGGTGCGGAACGTGTCCTTGTGGACCTTCGAATTTCAGTAGGAGCTTGATCAGAAGTATCTTGATCATTATCATTAACTTCCTCTCTAGTCGGTGCAGGCACCTCATGAACATTTTCTTGAGTTGCTCCATTTTCCGGTTCAAGAGGTAATACTTCATCAAGCTCTACTTTCCTCCCACTTACTTTTTTCGAGAGAAACTCTTTCTCTAGAAAGGACCCATTCTTGGCAACAAAGATCTTGCCTTCGGATCTGAGGTAGAAGGTGTACCCAACAGTTTCTTTTGGGTATCCTATGAAGACGCATTTTTCCGATTTGGGTTCGAGCTTTTCAGGTTGAAGTTTCTTGACATAAGCATCGCATCCCCAAACTTTCAGAAATGACAACTTAGGTTTCTTACCAAACCATAATTCAAACGGTGTCGTCTCAACGGATTTCGACGGAGCCCTATTTAAAGTGAATGCGGCAGTCTCTAAAGCATAGCCCCAAAAAGATAGCGGTAAATCAGTAAGAGACATCATAGACCGCACCATATCCAATAGAGTGCGATTACGACGTTCGGACACACCGTTACGCTGAGGTGTTCCAGGCGGCGTGAGTTGTGAAACTATTCCACATTTTCTTAAGTGTGTGCCAAACTCGTGACTCAAGTATTCTCCTCCACGATCTGATCGTAGAAACTTGATTTTCCCGTCACGTTGATTTTCAACCTCACTCTGAAATTCCTTGAACTTTTCAAAGATTTCAGACTTGTGTTTCATTAAGTAGATATACCCATATCTACTTAAATCATCAGTGAGCGTGAGAACATAACGATAGCCACCGCGAGCCTCAACACTCATTGGACCGCACACATCAGTATGTATGATTTCCAATAAGTCGGTTGCTCGCTCCATTGTTCCTGAGAACGGAGTCTTGGTCATCTTACCCATGAGGCATGGTTCGCATGTGTCAAATGATTCATAATCAAGAGACTCTAAAAGTCCATCTGCATGGAGCTTCTTCATGCGTTTGACACCTATGTGACCAAGGCGGCAGTGCCACAAGTATGTGGTACTATCATTATCAACTTTACTCCTTTTGGTAGTCACACTATGAATATGTGTAGCAATACGCTCGAGATTCATTAAGAATAAACCATTCACCATAGGAGCATGACCATAAAACATATCTCTCATATAAATGGAACAACCATTATTCTCAGATTTAAATAAGTAGCCATCTCGAATTAAACGAGATCCTGATACAATGTTCATGCTCAAAGCTGGCACTAAATAACAGTTATTGAGGTTTAAAACTAATCCCGTAGGTAAATGTAGAGGCAGCGTGCCGACGGCGATCACATCAACCTTGGAACCATTCCCGACGCGCATCGTCACCTCGTCCTTCGCCAGTCTCCGTTTATTCCGCAGCTCCTGCTGTGAGTTACAAATATGAGCAACGGCACCGGTATCAAATACCTAGGAGTCACTACGAGTACTGGTAAGGTACACATCAATTACATGTATATCAAATATACCTTTGGTGTTGCCGGCCTTCTTGTCCGCTAAGTATTTAGGGCAGTTCCGCTTCCAGTGACCCTTCCCTTTGCAATAAAAGCACTCAGTCTCGGGCTTGGGTCCATTCTTTGGCTTCTTCCCGGCAGCTTTCTTGCCGGGCGCGGCAACCTCCTTGCCGTCCTTCTTGAAGTTCTTTTTACCCTTGCCTTTCTTGAACTTAGTGGTTTTATTGACCATCAACACTTGATGTTCCTTCTTGACTTCTACCTCCGCTGATTTCAGCATAGAGAACAACTCAGGAATGGTCTTTTGCATCCCTTGCATGTTGAAGTTCATCACAAAGCTCTTGTAGCTTGGTGGAAGCGACTGGAGGATTCTGTCAATGACCGCATCATCCGGGAGATTAAGTCCCAGCTGAGACAAGCGGTTATGTAACCCAGACATAGTGAGTATGTGCTCACTGACAGAACTATTTTCCTCCATCTTACAGCTGAAGAACTTATCGGAGACTTCATATCTCTCGATCCGGGCATGAGCTTGAAAAACCATTGTCAGCTCTTCGAACATCTCATATGCTCCATGTCTCTCAAAACGCTTTTGGAGCCCCGGCTCTAAGCTGTAAAGCATGCCGCACTGAACAAGGGAGTAGTCGTCAACACGTGTCTGCCAAGCGTTCATAACGTCTTGGTTCTGTGGGACGGGAGCTTCACCTAGCGGTGCTTGTAGGACATAATCTTTCTTGGCAGCTATGAGGATGATCCTCAGGTTCCGGACCCAGTCCGTATAGTTGCTGCCATCGTCTTTCAGCTTGGTTTTCTCTAGGAACGCGTTGAAGTTGAGGACTACGTTGGCCATTTGATCTACAAGACATATTGCAAAGATTTTAGACTAAGTTCATGATAATTAAGTTCATCTAATCAAATTATTAATGAACTCCCACTTAGATTAGACATCCCTCTAGTCATCTAAGTATTACATGATCTGAGTCAACTAGGCCGTGTCCGATCATCACGTGAGACGGACTAGCCAACGTCGGTGAACATCTTCATGTTGATCGTATCTTCTATACGACTCATGCTCGACCTTTCGGTCTACTGTGTTCCGAGGCTATGTCTATACACATGCTAGGCTCGTCAAGTTAACCCTAAGTGTTTTGCATGTGTAAAACTGTCTTACACCCGTTGTATGTGAACGTAAGGATCCATCACACCCGATCATCACGGCGTGCTTAGAAACGACGAACTTTAGCAACGGTGCACAGTTAGGGGAGAACACTTCTTGATATTGTTATGAGGGATCATCTTATTTACTACCGTCGTTCTAAGTAAACAAGATGCAAAAACATGATAAACATCACATGCAATCAAATAATAAACGTGACATGATATGGCCAATATCACATAGCTCCTTTGATCTCCATCTTGGGGCTCCATGATCATCTTGTCACCGGCTTGACACCATGATCTCCATCATCATGATCTCCATCATCGTGTCTCCATGAAGTTGCTCGCCAACTATTACTTCTACTACTATGGCTAACGCGTTTAGCAATAAAGTAAAGTAATTTACATGGCGTCTCTCGATGACACGCAGGTCATATAAAAGAATAAAGACAACTCCTATGGCTCCTGCCGGTTGTCATACTCATCGACATGCAAGTCGTGATTCCTATTACAATAGCATGAACATCTCATACATCACATATAGATCATTCATCATTCATCACAACTTTGGCCATATCATATCACAAACCACTTGCTGCAAAAACAAGTTAGACGTCCTCTAATTGTTGTTGCAAGTTTTACGTGGCTGATTTAGGGTTCTAGCAAGAACGTGATTTGTCAACTTCTATTTACCCTTCATAAGGACCCTGTTCATCGAATCCGCTCCAACTAAAGGGGGAGAGACAGACACCCGCCAGCCACCTTATGCAACTAGTGCATGTTAGTCGGTGGAACCGGTCTCACGTAAGCGTACGTGTAAGGTTGGTCCAGGACGCTTCATCCCACAATACCGCTGAAGCAAGAAAAGACTAGTAACGGCAAGAAAGTTGACAAATCTACGCCCACAACTAATTGTGTTCTACTCGCGCAAGAAGAACTACGCATAGACCTAGCTCATGATGCCACTGTAGGGGAACGTTGCAGAAAACAAAAAATTTCCTACTCGTTTCACCAAGATCATCTAGGAGTTCATCTAGCAACGAGTCATCGGATGCATCTACATACCTTTGTAGATGGCGCACGGAAGCGTTCAAAAGAACGGTGATGATGTAGTCGTACTCGACGTGATCCAAATCACCGATGACCAGCGCCGAACGGACGGCACCTCCGCGTTCAACACACGTACGGGACGGGAGACGTCTCCTCCTTCTTGATCCAGCAAGGGGGAGGAGAGGTTGATGAAGATACAGCAGCACGACGGCGTGGTGGTGGATGCAGGGCGTCACAGAAGCAGGGCTTCGCCAAGACTACAAGGGAGAGACGTAACGGGGAGAGATGGAGGCGCCAGGGGCTGGTGTGAAATCCCTCCTCTCCCCCCCCACTATATATAGGGGTGCCATGGGGGGGGCGCCGGCCCTAGTAGATGAGATCTACTAGGGGGGGCGGCGGCCAAGGGGAGGATTCCCTCCCCCCCAAGGCACCTAGGGGTGCCTTCCACCACATGGACTCTTCCATGGTGGAACCCTAGGCGCATGGGCCTATAGGGGCTGGCGCCCCAGCCCAATATGGGCTGGGTTCCATCCTATTTCAGCCCATGGGGCCCTCCGGGATAGGTGGCCCCACCCGGTGGACCCCCGGGACCCTTCCGGTGGTCCCGGTACAATACCGATAACCCCGAAACTTGTCCCGATGCCCGAAACAGCACTTCCTATATATAATTCTTTACCTTCGGACCATTCCGGAACTCCTCGTGACGTCCGGGATCTCATCCGGGACTCCAAACAACATTCGGGTTTCTGCATATACATATCTTCACAACCCTAGCGTCACCGAACCTTAAGTGTGTAGACCCTACGGGTTCGGGAGACAAGCAGACATGACCGAGATGACTCTCCGGTCAATAACCAACAGCGGGATCTGGACTACCCATGTTGGCTCCCACATGCTCCACGATGATTTCATCGGATGAACCACGATGTCGAGGATTCAATCAACCCCGTATGCAATTCCCTTTGTCAATCGATATGTTACTTGCCCGAGATTCGATCGTCGGTATCCCAATACCTCGTTCAATCTCGTTACCGGCAAGTCACTTTACTCGTACCGTAATGCATGATCCCGTGACCAGACACTTGGTCACTTTGAGCTCATTATGATGATGCATTACCGAGTGGGCCCAGTGATACCTCTCCGTCATACGGAGTGACAAATCCCAGTCTTGATCCATGTCAACCCAACAGACACTTTCGGAGATACCCGTAGTCTACCTTTATAGTCACCCAGTTACGTTGTGACGTTTGGCATACCCAAAGCACTCCTACGGTATCCGGGAGTTACACGATCTCATGGTCTAAGGAAAAGATACTTTGACATTGGAAAACTCTAGCAAACGAACTATACGATCTTGTGCTATGTTTAGGATTGGGTCTTGTCCATCACATCATTCTCCTAATGATGTGATCTCGTTATCAATGACATCCAATGTCCATATTCAGGAAACCATGACTATCTGTTGATCAACGAGCTAGTCAACTAGAGGCTTACTAGGGACATGTTGGTGTCTGTTATTCACACATGTATTACGATTTCCGGATAACACAATTATAGCATGAATAAAGACAATTATCATGAACAAGGAAATATAATAATAATGCTTTTATTATTGCCTCTAGGGCATATTTCCAACAATGAACACGGCTGAATTCCTCGCGTCGTTGGAGTTCTTGGCCTCTGCTGGCCTTGATGAGCTCAACTATGACTTGTTTTGGGAACATTCGGATACCCAAGACATGGAGGCCGAGGCGGAGGAGGCCGAGGAGTTGGGGATTGTGGAGGTGACCGAAGCAAGCGCCAAGGGCCAACGGTGGCACACCCAAAACTACAACCACAAGGAGGACATTAGTCTAAAGAAGGCCGAGAAACGTGCTATCATGTTCATGAATCCAAACACAATGGATGAAACAGCAAGAAAGTATTGGGAGATTACTTGTGGAGATATCTTGGAAGCCTCTCTTCGGAATGTTGGTGGTGGTGGCCGAGGGGGTGCTACTGTTGGTGGTGGTGGTGATGGTGGTGGTGGTGGCCGAGAGGATGCCGGTGTTGATGGTGGTGGCTGAGAGGACGGTGGAGTTGATTTCTTCGCCGACGACATCGTTTGAGTGGAGGTGGCCGAGGGGGGTTGGCTCGATCCACAACATATGCATTGCTATATTTATGGTGATTTTGGCAAAAACCTTGTGTTCGAAGTGATGTCTTTTGCATGAACTTCGCATGTTTTCATTTGAAAAACTAGATGATGAAACTTTATGTTATGGCAATTATGCTATGCATGTTTTAGTTTTAATGTTTTTAAGATGTATATTGTGTAGGACAAAAAAACTATAAAGTTTGGTTTTTTTACTCCACTAACTATAGGGGGTCAGCTAGGTGCGGCCACCGTTAGTGTAGTAAAAATATACTCCACTAACTTTACTCCGGCAGATACTCGGTTAAGTTTTAGGGGATTGGTTAGAAACGCCCTTACATTGTAACTTATCCTAATCCCTGTTCAATTTCTACTCATCATCAGTCGCCAAAAAAAAATCTACTCATCATCAAGTCAGTGGGCAAACAGATGCGGTTCTTCAGATGACGTGGACACGAGAGGCGTTGGAAGGTGCGCACACGAGGGTCGTGACGCTGATAGCTAGGGAGACCGTGGAAAATGGGGACACCCTGTCTTGACGATCGAGATACGTTGAATTCTGAAGAGAAACAGAAAGATTGAAGTGAACAGATTGATTTCATTGATAGTTACTGCAGGTACTTATATGTCCTGAGCAGTCGTGATTACATGCCCGTTACAAAGTTCGCGTCGTTTCGGAAAGACGTGGCGACGGTTCGCTAGGAACAACGTCTGGCTAACGCAGTATCTTAACTGCCATACGGAATATTCTAAGGAATAATTGGCTGCCTGATTAGCCTAAACTAATACTAATTTATTCCTAACACTCCCCCTTGGACAACGCTGTTTGTAATCTTCATTGTCTTGAGTGCTGAAATATCTTGCATTTTCTGGATTGTCTTGGTCTTGGAGCTTCAAGAATCTTTGATCTTGTATTGTCTATGTTTTGCAAGAAGCCTGTGAAAATATATAAATAATTGGAATTTGATATATATATTGTTAGTGTAACCAATTATCTCATTCAAATCTTTATTAGAAATCCGTTGGAAAACTCATAAGGAAATAGTACAATTTATTTATTATCAGAGGATAATAATAAATAACTTTTAATTCTAGGAGTTTTCTCCCCGTGAACTTTGCAAATTTCGTAGTCGTCTCATACCAATGCCATGAATGCATTTTTGAAATGCTGCTCCTGGTAAAGACTTAGTGAATAAATCTGCAAGATTGTCACAAGATTTTATTTGCAAAATATCAATCTCTCCATCTTTCTGTAATTCATGAGGAAAAAATAGTTTTGGAGAGATATGTTTTGTGATATTACTTTTAATATATCCCATATGCATTTGAGCAACACATGCAGCATTATCTTCATAGATAATGGTTGGTGATTGTAATGAACCAATACCGCATGATGTCTGAATATGATTTATTACTCTGCGGAGCCATACACATTCTCGTGAGGCTTCGAATAATGCAATTATTTCAGAGTGATTAGTGGAGGTAGCTACTAAAGTCTATTTTGTTGAATTCCATGAAATAGCGGTTCCACCATATAAAAATACAAACCCTGTTTGTGACCTGGCATTATGGGGATCAGAAAGATATCCAGCGTCACAATAACCAATCAGGGTCATGTCTTGATTTTTCCGATAGAATAAACCAAGATCTTTAGTACCTTGTAAATATCTGAAGATATTCTTTACTCCTATCCAATGGCGTTTTGTTGGAGCTGCACTATGTCGAGCCAGTAAATTTACCGCAAAGGCAATGTCTGGTCTAGTACAATTTGCAAGGTACATTAGTGCTCCTATGGCACTGAGGTATGGAAACTCAGGTCCCAGTACCTCCTCGTTATCATCCCTTGGTCTAAAAGGATCCTTGTTCATATCAAGGGATCTGACGACCATAGGTGTTTTGGATGAATATGATTTATCCATGTTGAATTTTTTCAAAATTTTCTGAATATAAGCGGGTTGATAAACGAGTATTCCTGAGGGAAAATTCTCAAGCTGTATACCTAAGCAGAATTTGGTTCTTCCCAAATCTTTCATCTCAAACTCCGTCATTAAATGATTGCGTGCTACAGTTATATCTGATGCGTTGCCAATGATGTTGAGGTCATCAACATATACTGAGATGATGCAAAATCCCTTTGAGGATTTCTTTATAAATACGCATGGGCAATCATTATTATTCGAGTATCCTTTACTGAGAAGGAACTCACTGAGTCGGTTATACCACATTTTACCCGACTGCTTCAAGCCATAGAGTGACTTTTGTAGTTTTACACAATACATGTTGCGATTTATATTTGGATTCGGAATTTTAAGTCCATCAGGAACTTTCATATAAATTTCCGCATCGAGTGACCCATATAGATAAGCAGTCACTACATCCATTAACTGCATAGGTAGATTCATTTGTACTGCCAAAGATATTAAGTATCGAAATGTAATTTCATTCATTACAGGAGAATATGTATCGTCGTACTCGATACCGGGTCTCTGCGTAAACCCTTGAGCTACTAGTCTCGCTTTATATCTCACCACCTCATTGTTTTCGTTCCTTTTTTGAACAAAAACCCATTTAGCTCCCACAGGGAAGACTTTATGAGGAGTAGGCATTATTTTAGAAAATACCTCTCTTTTGTTAAGCGAGTGTAATTCTGCCTCAATTGCTTCCTTCCATTTAGGCCAATCCGAGCGCTTGAGGCACTCTTATAGATTTTGGCTCTGGATCCAGTTGAAGGGTTTCAGCAATTTTTGAGGAGAAATCTGTGTCGACAACTATAGTGCTTCTATTGTATGTTTCTCCTGAATCAATATAATTTATGGATATTTCATTAATTTCTTCAGGCTCCGTATGATTTCCCATAGAAACGGAGGCTGATTGTTTCGATATCCCAACATTATAATTTGTGTGCACATTTATGTTGGGTTCTTGATGATGAACATCAATTTGGTGTCTGTCAACTTGAGGTTGATTTGCATTTACTGTCATAGATTTTGATTTTATTTGTTTCCGCGGAGGCTTTAGAGAAGCCTTTTCCGCTGTGACTAGATTTCTCCCCCTTTTATTTGTAATTGGGAGTTGAGTAGTTTTATTTGGTACCTCTACTCTTTCTGGTGCATTAACTGCGGGGATATAAGATTTAGTGACACCTTTGTGATCAGTAAATGCGTCTGGCAGGTTATTTGCAAAGTGTTGCAAATCTATAATTTTCTGAACTTCAGATTCAGATTCTTTAGTACGTGGATCTAAGGACTGAATGCCTGTTACATTCCAATCTATTTCCTGGCATTTTTTGTGGTTTGTTTCTCCCCCTAATGCCGGGAAATGGTCCTCATCAAAAATTGAGTCAGCGTACCGGGCTGTGAACAGGTCCCCTGTTAGGGGTTCTAAATATTTTATAATTGACGGAGAATTATATCCCACATAGATTCCTAATTTTCTATGGGGTCCCATAGAGGTACGCTGCGGTGGTGATATCGGTACATATACAGCGCAACCGAATTTTCGCAGATGGGAAATACTTGGCTGATTGCCACGTACTATTTGAAATGGGGAAGTTTCATGATATGCAGTTGGTCTAACTTGCATCAGATCTGCGGCGTGTAAAACCGCATGTCCCCAACAAGAGGTTGGTAAATTGCAATTCTGTAATAGTGGTCTAGCAATTAATTTTACTCTTTTGATTAAAGATTCAGCCATTCCATTTTGAGTATGCACATAGGGTACTGAATGTTCAAGATGGATTCCTAAAGCCATACAATAATCATTAAATGCGCGTGAACTAAATTCAGCAGCATTGTCCATTCTTATTGTTTTTATCCTCTGTTCAGGATGATTTGCTCTCAATTTGATAATTTGAGCAATTAATTTGGCAAAGGCATGGTTACGTGTGGATAATAGACACACATGTGACCATCTAGTAGATGCATCGATGAGCACCATGAAGTACCTAAATGGTCTGGATAGAGGTTGAATTGGACCACATATATCTCCTTGAATTCTTTCAAGAAAATTAAGCGACTCATTTTTAACTTTAAGATAAGATGGCTTAATAATTAATTTCCCGGTAGCACAGGCAGTGCATACGAAATCTGATGATTTGGGAAATCTTTTAATTGGTAAATTATGACCAACAGAATTACTTATAGTTTTTCTCATCATACCTATTCCAGGATGACCAAGGCGATCATGCCAAGTCTTGAATTTATCAAGATTTTGAAAAATTATTTTGTACGCAACATAAGGTACGGGTTTTATGTATGTAAAGTATAATCCGGATGAAAATAAAGGGAATTTTTCAAGAGTTTGTTCCTCATATCCGTTGCTTTTTGTTAAAAGCAAATATTCTTTGTTATCCACCTCTATTGTTTTTAGATGGAAATTGTTAGATCGGATATCTTTGAAACTTATAAGAGTACGTGTAGATTCAGGATACAAGAGTGCATTCTGAATTACGATAGTAGTACCCATAGGGAGTGTGAATGTGGCTCTTCCCGAACCAATAATTGCTTTGTTACTTCCTGTTATGGTCATAACATTTTCCTTTCTCTTAGTAAGAGTTTGGAAATATTTTGCTTCCCTTAGAATTGTGTTAGTGGTAGCACTATCCACTAAACATAACTCTTCTTCCATCGGATTGTTCCCGTTAAAATTCTATAGATAGAAAAGGAATATTTTAGAATAAATTTATTTTTATTCATATATTCATTAAATTACATACATAATATTTATATTACAATCTCAAATATAAATTCACTACAATAATACAATATTATGTCTGATTTACATAATGCCAATTATACATAGTCTGAAAACTTTATCTACTTTATTGTATATAATATATAACGTCTTATAGTATAATTAGCTAAGTGACATCAATTTGTTTATGGAGATTACTGAGGTCTCCAAAAACATCTCGGTGTATCCAAGCATGTCTTCATCGAGGATGAGATCTTCCTTTGGCTTGTATACTTGAATAAGCGCTTTGAGAAGACCAGCTTGAGGGTAATCTTGAATGCGTTGAGTGAGCTTCAGCTTTATTTCCATGAACTTGTTTGCCTTTTCCTCCATACTTCATGTATAGATCCACAAGGTGCTTGGGAATTCGGCATTGATTAGTACGATGATTCATGCATCCATACCTTTGACAAGTTTGAGAGTTGTCATTTTGATCATTTTTCTTGAAATGACCTTTCCCCTTAGTTTGACCGTTGGTCTTTTAACCATTGTTCTTTTTCCATTTTCCCTTGAATTTCTGGAAGTTCCTTTTATGGTTTCCAAATTTACTAGTAGAATGAGCATTAGCATGTGCTTCAGGGATAGGCATGGCACCCGTTGGTCAAGCATTGTGATTCTTCATGAGAAGTTCATCATGCTTCTCGGCCTGAAGTAATGTGTATATGAGCTCAGAATACTTTGTGTATTTTTGTTGACGATACTGCTGTTGCAATATTCTCATCGAGGCATGGAAAGTGCATAAAGTTTTCTCTATTAAGTCTGCATCTGAAACTTGTTGATTGCAAAATCTTAGTTTGGAGTTAATTTTATGCACGGCAGAATTATATGCAGCAACGGACTTAAAGTCCTGAAACCTTATAAGAGACCATTCTCTTTGGGCTTCTGGCAACATTACTGCTCTTTGTTGGTCATATCTCTCCTTGAGGGAGTTCCATAAAGCTAAGGGATCCTCCTCCATCAAATATTCAGTTTTTAAATCAGGATGGAGATGGTGCCTTATGTAGTGCAATGCTGCATACTTTACCACTTGAGGTATTTCTGGAGCATTTTCAAGGGGTGCGACAATGCAAGGACCGAGGCTACGTCCACTTAAGAATATTTTCATATCCATGGCCCATGATAGATAGTTACTTCCATCTATTTGTAGTTCTTGGAATTCTTTCTTATTGATGTCAGCCATATTTCCTGCATGTATGATCATGCATTTTAATTAATTTTACTTGATAGTAAAATTTATTTTGGTAAACAACAAATATGTTCTAAAAGAACACTTATATTTTATAAGCCATATATGTGTATATCATCGAATTTTGATATATTTGGAACAGCACTATGGAGACATAAAAAATGCCTCTGAGTAATAGGCAAACTATAATATACAGTAGAAATGCCATTACTGTGTGATTGCACAAATATAATTCAAGATAATCGATAATCATATATTTTATTTGGCCTTTTTATCTCATATTAATGAGAGGATATTGCATGAAAAAATATTTTTTAAATGCAAAATAAAATTGTTGTACCAAATAACATGTTATAATATACTAAAACAAATATTAATAAACATGTCATATTACAGATATAAATGGATGTAAGGTCTACGATATAGATTTACAACACCATATAGATCTCCAGCTAGGAAAATACAAACTTGGAGTACGTCTAATTAGTACGTCTAATACAAACAGGAGTATATTAGTACTATATACTACACATCAAGAGTGATAAGCCCATGTGGTGTGGCCCGTGGTTCTGTCGGCACCGCTGAAGCGTGCAAAAGAAATCGAGGGGGGAGTGGATAAGGTATACCCCAAATCACACATCCACTCCACAATCGCTCGTTCGTGAAAACGGAAGTGGAGGAAATCATAGTTTACGTCAAAAGAAACGGAAGGAGTAGTTAGCATGAAAACGGCACTGGTCGAGCATGACAATCCATGTCAGAGAATGGGTTAGTTAGATGAGCTCAAATCATAGTTTTCAACCTTATTTTTCTGGAGAACCATGTGAGTGGGCCATCAATTCACTACTACAAAAACAGTTTCCACTAACGGGCAAACAAGCTCTATAGTAGCAGACACCCTGTACGCTACAGAGCATTTACAGCCGGATTTGACAAAATCAGCCCCTCAAACGTTCGCGGACGCATCTTTTCAACCTTGTTTTTCTGGAGAACTATGCGAGTGGGCCATCAATTCACTACTACAAAAAAAGTTTCCACTAACGGGCAAAAAAGCTCTATAGTAGCAGACACCCTGTACGCTACTAAGAGCATCTACAGTCGGACTTGACAAAATCAGCCCCTCAAACGTCCGCGAACGCGTCCGGACGTGTCTGCGGATACTAACCCGGGACCCTTCAAATAATGTAATTCACATCCGGACATCTTAATTATCATATGTTAAATCCATACAAACTCATGCAACTATATCGATGCACACACATCGCCCGGCGACTCCATCACTACTAACTAAACATGCCATTGGACTACCAAAATTTGGCATGTTTCGCTATGGTGGAGTTCATCCATGGCTATCATTGCCCTTCCCGGATATGATGATACCGGTCTCTCTGGGGATGGTGGCATTCGTCCTCACGACCGTGCTACATCCATGAACAAGGAGAAACTTGCTCTCTTGTACATCTGAGAATGTGGAGTCATTGGTGAGCCCAAGGATCTTGAGAAGGTATATAATATCATGCATCGTGTGTTCCGCAATGTGCTTCTGCTCAAGGTTGAAAATCAGGATGAGATCTATGGATATCTGGTTGATTTGTTGGTGGATATGAAGACCAAAGTGGGTTCTGGTGCTACCTTTGATGTGTCCAAGTGGTTGTGGGAGGAGATGTACAGCATGGTCATTTACCAGAAGGTACCCATATATGCTACATTTTTCATGTGCTTCCTGAACTCTGTATGGGCAATTCGCACGCCAGGAGAGTCTCTGTCTTCTCTAGACAACCTCACTATGCATGAGGTCAAGCAGCTAAAAAGGAAGAAACGTGCGGAGCCTCGCTATCCGGCTGATGATCCCGAGGATGTGTATGCCACTTCTAGTGATGAGGACTTTGTGTTCCAGACTGGGGCCAGGCCCTCTTGGGTTGCTAAACTAACTGCCAAGGTGAAGAAGACTTTTTGCTTGCAGGCTCAGAAGAAGCTTTATGAAGCTCATGTCAATGAAAAGCTCGCCAAACGCAGATAAATTCAGACAATGAGGCACCTCAACATTCAGGTTGATAGTGGCACTGAGAAGAGCATCATCCCTGAGGATCGTTGGATCTTTGAGAACAACACTTGGGCTAATGATGAGGCCTCTGTCCCACCTGCCATGTCTACCTCTGCTGCCGTTGGGGATGATGATATCATGGAGGAGGATGAGGAGTCTGATGGTGGAGATCCAAATGATGATCCAGAGGAGACCGAGGAGTCAGAGATGGACAAGTGAGCTCTGGGGCATTAGCATCGCTCTTTTCCTTTTTGGTGTCTTGATGCCAAAGGGGAGAGAGTTCTATTAGGTCTCGGTATTTGCATGGGTGTGTTTATTTTCTTTGAGTTGGTTTGTGAACTTGTTGTGTGTCGAGACCTTGTGCATGGTGTGAGACATGCGATCCCAATCTATCTATTCTCAATATTTTATATCTTGTCTCTTATGTTTGTAGAGCTTGTTTATTATTGTTGCCCTTACTATATGCTCTACTTCATACTCTTGCAAATGCGTACTTATTGTCTATTTCCTAACTTTTGCTTTCATTGGTTGGTCCATAAAATCTAGGGGGAGTGTTGATCCTCATGTGAGCACTTTGCATTCCAAAGAAAATCAAAATAATGCACACGTCTAGGGGGAGCGTGTCTACATTTTTAGACCTCCATTGCAAATCGTGTGGTTGTCATCATCCACCAAAAAAAGGGAGATTGTTAGGGAATTTCTGCCTTAGTATTTTGGTGATGATGACAATCTACTTTGCGGACTAATCATGTGTCAAGTTACTCAGGTTCATCTTGTTTGGTACAAGAAGGTTAGGCATTCCCTTCGGATGGAAAAGATCGAAGACAGTGGTTCCGACATGTTTATTTCTTTGGTCATAGGAATTCCATACTATTAAGAGGGAATCTGCATTGGAAGGTACTGGGTGAATCAATGCATGTACACGTTCTTTTGCACTGACTATATATCCTTCCACACGGAGGGAATGCCTAAAGTGACCAAGGCAAGGTGACCCCATGTCCCCAATCATGTTTAATTATCATGGTGGATATGTTGGTCATTCTCATAGCAAGTGCTAAGGAGGAGGATCAGGTTGGGGGCCTTATTCCTCATCTGTTGACGAAGTTGCGTCTATCCTGTAGTATGTGGATGACACGCGGTCAATTTTACGGAACATGACCTTCAAAAGATGGTTAATATGAAGTTAATCATTTGTCTTCTCGGACACTTTAGGGTCTGAAAGTTAGTTTCTGCAAATGTTAGCTCTTCTATTTTGGTAATTCCAAATAGGAAGAGAGTCAGTATAGCTAATTGTTTGGTTGTGAGTTGGGCTCCCTTCCATTTACATAACTTGGAATTCTCATTCATCACTGCAAGATCACCAACAAATAATGAAAAATAATCAAATACCGTTTCAAAAAGAAGCTCACAGTTGGAAGTCTAAGCTTTTGTCATATGGAGGACAACTTACCCTCACCAACATTGTTCTTACTAGCCAACGGATCACTACTAGGGAAAATCCCTAGTAGTAGCGCGAGTTTTGGGGCTATTAGCAGCGCGGGCAGCCGCGCTACCAATAAGGCGCTACAGCTAACTGTTAGTAGTAGCGCAGTCTGTACACGCGCTACTGCTCTGGACTGTATCAGCAGCGCGTTTTCGGAACGCGCTACTATTAATTAGCTGTAGTGATTTCCTTGCCCCGCGCTACTGCTATATCTTTCATCATTCCCCCCGGCTTCCTACCCCGTTTCAGCTTCAATAAACAGCAATTTCCAGATACTAGGTACTACTAGATATCAATTTCATAAAGCATTATGGGTACTAGGTAGTACTCCCTCGGTTCCAAATACTCGTCGTGGTTTTAGTTCAAATTTGAACTAAAACCACGACGAATAATTGCATTATAGGTACTAGGTAGTACTCCCTCGGTTCCAAATACTCGTCGTGGTTTTAGTTCAAATTTGAACTAAAACCACGACGAATAATTTGGAACCAAGGGAGTACTAGATAATAATTTCATATATACTCAACATGCATCCTCAAGCAGTACAAGGTGATATCAACGACGATCATCATATGTAGTTCTAGATAATATCGACGACGATCATCATATGTAGTTCTACATGATATCGACGACGATCATCATATGTAGTTCTAGATGATATAGCCACACACACACACATGTAGTTCTAGATGATATCGATGACGATCATCATCCTCAAGCCTGGTCGGTGGGTGTTCCTGATAGTAATTAGGATGGCCTGTCCAACACGAAGATTCTTGCCAACGAGGAATCTCTTCCACCCAACTGAGTTTAAGTGTGTGTGACCGTCTGTGTCCATGCGGTAAGTATAGGTGGTGACGGAGCCCCTTGCGGTAAGGCGTAGTCCAGCTGAGCCTTCTTTATCAGGCTCGATACCACAACTCACAAATAGGTTCTTTGACAATTTCTGAATAATAAAAACATATCAATTAATAAATAGCATCGCACATACTCTTACAAATATATTTCTATTAAGTCTAGATTTCTACACTATCAAAAGACACAGTACTACGCATTTGTTCTAACTAATCATGAATTCTAGTAATAAGTATATATGGATTATCTACACTATTAATAGTTCATTGGATTCTACACTAATAAGAGCATGTGATCAGACTCTACACTAAAGCATACCATCGACTAGATTCCACAAAGCATATCATTGGACTCTACACTAAGCATATCATCGGATTCACTAAGCATATCATCGAATAATTTGCATTTGTAAGTATAACAATAAAGCATATATATATCATCAAATTACTACAGGCAGTACGTATAACATACCATTTCATGCCGATCGACCATAGTACTTGTCAGGCGGGTCACGAATGGCACCCCGACAAAGTCATCACGTGGCGGAATTATGTCCCATAGGTTGCACACCTCCTCCTCACTCAGCCTCATTCTTTGAGCTATGATGGCTTCATGAAATGGGTTCTCATCATCTTCATCGAGTGGGTCCTCATTATCTTCATCATCTTCGTCATCTTCATCATCTTCGTCATCTTCCACCAAGTTGAGATAAATGACGGCCAGCTTGGGTCTTTCTGCTCTGAAGGAGAACCTGATCAACTCACCACCAGTAAGACGCATGTGGGCAAGGAAATGGGCCCATCCATCTCCTCCAATCTGCGACATATTGCATCCTTTCTCGACCTCCATAGTGTACGGCCCCCCAGGAACCTCAAATGTCACAGTGTCTCCTGTCATCTTGTTGAATTTCAACCTCACATTGCATGGGACGATTTGTGTAAAAAAAGCAAAATGACACAATGCAGTAATGCCAACACTAAAAATAAAATAGTTGTTACATTTCATCTAATTCCCTTACCGCTGCATGACGAAAACTCGGCTGGAAGTAGATGCCGAACAGCTTGCCAGTTGCAAGGCTACTGGTGCACCTTGACTTGCACAGTCGACATAGTGGTGGTGGTGGTGGCGCCATTTTCCTAAAGCAATATGAGCAAAGGATTAACGATTCACTTCACAGGAAAGAAAAACAGTAGCATGTGATATTTTTGGTTCTTCCACGAAAAGCAATTTTATGGACAAAGCATTTCGGTGGCACCTATTGCCGAAAAAACTTTTCACAAATATCTACCAAATAAGGGTACCAACTACCAAGACATTTCATCTCATCTGGCCCCTATTGCCTAAGATAATTGATTAAAAAAACAAGTGGCAAATTTAACTAAATTGGCACCTACATTTTGCCAAAAAAATAACTTATTACAAAAAAACAAAAGCATCTACCTATCCATGTACAAAAAAATAACAATAAAGTGGTGCATACTAAATCAACTAAATCAACTAGCATACTAAATCCACTAGCATACTAAATCAACTAAATCAAAATGTTCTAAATCAACTAAATCAACTAGCCTACTAAATCAACTAAATAAACTAGCCTACTAAATCAACTAAATCAAGATGTTCTAAATCAAGTAAATCAACTACATACTAAATCAACTAAATTAAAATGTTCTAAATCAACTAGCCTACTAAATTAAAATGTAGCAGGGAGGAGGGGTTGTGGATGGAGGAGGGAGGAGGGAGAAGGAGGGGCGACTCGAGGAGGGAGAAGAGAGTAGGATGGAGGAGGAAGACTGAGCGAGGAGGGGCCAGCCGGCAGCGAGTGGAGGGAGGACGGAGAAGGAAGGCGGAGCGAGGAGGGGCCGGCCAGCGGCGACTAGAGGGAGGACAGAGGAGGAGGCTGTTACCGAGTCCAGCGAGGAGGAGGAGGTGGCGGGGGCGCAGATCAGAGGAGGGGCGACGGGGGAGGACCGGCGTTGGGGGGTGACGGGGAGATCGAGTGAGTGTGTGTGTGAGTGGATCGGATAGGTCGGAGATGTTGGGGAACGTAGTAATTTCAAAAATTTCCTACGCACACGCAAGATCATGGTGATGCATAGCAACGAGAGGGGAGAGTGTTGTCTACGTACCCTCGTAGACCGAAGCGGAAGCGTTGACGCAACGTAGCGGAAGTAGTCGTACGTCTTCCCGGTCCAACCGATCCAAGCACCGTTACTCCGGCACCTCCGAGTTCTTGACACACGTACAGCTCGATGACGCACCCCGGGCTCCGATCCAGCAAAGCTTCGGGGAGGAGTTTCGTCAGCACGACGGCGTGGTGACGATCTTGATGTTTAACCGTCGCAGGTCTTCGCCTAAGCACCGCTACAATATGATAGAGGTGTAATATCGTGGAGGGGGGCACCGCACACGGCTAAGGAACGATCACGAAGATCAACTTGTGTGTCTATGGGGTGCCCTCTGCCCCCGTATATAAAGGAGTGGAGGAGGGGAGGGCCGGCCCTCTCTATGGCGTGCCCTAGGGGAGTCCTACTCCCACCGGGAGTAGGATTCCCCCTTTCCTAGTCCAACTAGGAGTCCTTCCATGTAGTAGGAGCAGGAAACAAGGAAGGGGCGCAGCCCCTCCCCCTAGTCCAATTCGGACTAGGCCTTGGGGGGCGCGCGGCCTGCCCTAGGCAGCCCCTCTCTCTTTCCCGTATGGCCCAATAAGGCCCACTACTTCTCTCGGCGAATTCCCGTAACTCTCCGGTACTCCGAAAAATACCCGAATCACTCGGAACCTTTCCGATGTCCGAATATAGTCGTCCAATATATCGATCTTTACGTCTCGACTATTTCGAGACTCCTCGTCATGTCCCCGATCTCATCTGGGACTCCGAACTCCTTCGGTACATCAAAACTCATAAACTCATAATATAACTGTCATCGAAACCTTAAGCGTGCGGACCCTACGGTTCGTGAACAATGTAGACATGACCGAGACACGTCTCCGGTCAATAACCAATAGCGGGACCTGGGTGCCCATATTGGCTCCTACATATTCTACGAAGATCTTTATCGGTCAGACCGCATAACTACATACGTTGTTCCCTTTGTCATCGGTATGTTACTTGTCCGAGATTCGATCGTCGGTATCCAATACCTAGTTCAATCTCGTTACCGGCAAGTCTCTTTACTCATTCCGTAATACATCATCCCGCAACTAACTCATTAGTTGCAAGGCTTGCAAGGCTTAAGTGATGTGCATTACCGAGAGGGCCCAGAGATACCTCTCCGACATTCGGAGTGACAACTCCTAATCTCGAAATACGCCAACCCAACATGTACCTTTTGAGACACCTGTAGATCTCCTTTATAATCACCCAGTTATGTTGTGACGTTTGGTAGCACACAAAGTGTTCCTCTGGCAAACGGGAGTTGCATAATCTCATAGTCATAGGAACATGTATAAGTCATGAAGAAAGCAATAGCAACATACTAAACGATCGGGTGCTAAGCTAATGGAATGGGTCATGTCAATCAGATCATTCAACTAATGATGTGATCCCGTTAATCAAATAACAACTCTTTGTCCATGGTTAGGAAACTTAACCATCTTTGATTAACGAGCTAGTCAAGTAGAGGCATACTAGTGACACTCTATTCGTCTATGTATTCACACATGTATTATGTTTCCGGTTAATACAATTCTAGCATGAATAATAAACATTTATCATGATATAAGGAAATAAATAATAACTTTATTATTGCCTCTAGGGCATATTTCTTTCAGGAGAGTGGGGGAGATGGAATGGCTTAGCAGTAGCGCGCTATAGCAAAAGGCGCTACTGCTAAACTACCTAGCAGTAGCGCCTTTCACAAAGAGCGCGCTACTGCTATGTGTCAGTATGTAAAAATAGAAATGAAAAATACATTGATCATCAATGATCTTTTTGTGTACAATCTGATTTGTCAATATGAGTCCTCACCAGTTTAGGAACTGCTGAAGACTCATATTGCGGTCACAAATTTTACACATAGAGTTCAATGAAGACCAAGTGGTTGTGAAAGTTTAAGAAGTAACATATTTAAGGTGGTACAAACTCTCTTCACGAAGTGAGGTGGACTAATTTTTTTAGTAAACTTAGCAGTAGCGGTTATTGTGTAAATGCGCTACTATTATGGTCCCTAGCAGCACCGCTCTTCATACAAGCGCGCTGCTGCTAGAACTAGCCTCGCAGCGGCGGCGTGGCAATTATAGCAGTAGCGCGTCTTAGAGTGGGCGCGCTACTGATACATTCATTTCAGCGGCGAGGTTTGTGCGCGAGCGCTACTGCTAGTTAGCAGCGGCGCCTTATTTTAAAGCGCGCTGCTGGCAAAATTCTGTGTATAGACTTTTCCCTAGTAGTGGATGTTCATGCTCTTCGCTTGAGATAACCAAAGGGGTGCTAAAGAGGCTAGAATTTTTTCATTATGGGTTCTTCTGGCAATGCGATGAGCAGAAACGGAAGTACAAACATGCTAGGTGGGACATCTTAGGTAGGCCTACGGATCGAGGTGGTTTGGGCATTGAGAATCTCGAAACTAAAAACAAGTGCTCACTGAAAAAAAATGGATGTTTAAGTTGCTTAACGAGGAAGGTGTATGGCAAGTCTTGTTGCCTAACAAATACATGTATTCCAAAACACACAGAGAGAGGCCACATTAACCTTTTCCCATGTCCTCGATCTCCTCTGTAGATTCAACCGCTCCCACTTCGCCACGAGCTTATATTCGGGTTGAAGCAATAACAAAATTTCCCCTTCCCTCGACCTCCCCTCCAATTTAGTCACCCATCCCACGATCAATCCAAGCATATAAAAGCTACAAGCATCCTTCCCAAGAATCAAACGGAGCACACCTCCTACCTCGCAATGGCATCCTCCATCTTCCCAAAAGTGTCAATAGTGATCACGTACAAGAGTGGCCTCCACATCAATGATAGGCTACGCTTGTGGGCTTTCTCCATGATGAGGAACCCGTGGGTCAAGCCAAATGATGAGTTCTTCTACTCTCAGTATGGTCCATGTGAATCAAGCCAACTACCGGGACCGATGTTCACATTGTTGCTTAGGGCATATTAGGTCATCGTCGTGTGGTTCACCAACCGCCCGGAAGCCGAGCTCCTTATTGGTTGCGTGTACTACTAGAGCATTGAGTTCGTTGCATTCTCTTGCTTCAAGATATTTTCGTCTATTTTGATGGCACATTCCCTTATGTGGAGAGCATCCATCTAATGTGGTCAGTGGCACAATGAGGCAAGGAGTAGCACGAGGCTGATCATGATGATCAATGTCCTCCACTGGATCTCGATAAGGTTTGTGCGACACGGTTTTTTCCTGGTGTGGAACGCCACACACATCCTTACCAATTTGTCTTCCTTATAAGGGGAGGTTTATTTACGATGGGATATGGGTGCTCCATGTGATAGTTTACGAGGTTAAGGTATAATGTTAAATGGGGGTGTTCCTTAAGCTGGATTTCTAGAAGGCTTATTACTACCGCTTGGACTAGTTCTTCCCGCATCAGGTTCTTGAGCGGAGCGGTTTTGATGATCATTGGTGTTATTGTATCATGCAAACCATTATGAGTCGTAGCACCACCATCATCAATATTAATGGGGAAGTGGGCACCTATTTTAGGTCTTCACATAGGGTGATGCAGGGAACCCTATTTGCCCCCTTTTTAACCTTGCGATTGACACCCCGACGAGCTAAGATAGCCAACCACAAAGGATCGAAACAGAGGTAGGAGAGAAGAGTGATGGACATCATGCACATACGTTGTCATTTGATGTAGGAGGTTGAAATGTATCTGCATATTGGAGCATTTCCATTGCTCTAGCCGACTCAATCTGTGCCTTCCTTATTGGTTGGTGTTGGTTGTTCGGCTAGCTATTGGAGTTGGTGTAATAACTCACTAAAGTATCCTGGTTCGGAACATGACACGACAAGAATAGAGAGCAGTCCGGAACTTTCATCTTGCCAGGGATGATCGGGCGCGCTGGGCACAACGGAGCCAGGTTCCGGAACATCCCGGTCAGTATTCTTTGTTTTTCTTCTGTTTTTACCCTTATTTTTACCTATCACTATTATTTATTAAATCGTGGAACATTTTTTAAAATTCGTAACATATTTAAATTCTTGAACATATTTAAATCCTAGAACATTTTTAAAATTCGTGAAAAAATTAAAGAATTTTCGAAAAAAATTATTTATAACCTGCGAACGTAGTTTCAAATTCATGTAGAGTAGTCTTTTAAATTTCGGAAAATAAATCACCATTTTAATAGAAAAATTGGTAGAAATAAAAGAAACGTGGCTAATAACCGATCACTGGCGCTCGCGGGGCACCGGGAGCGTTTCCTGGGACGGCCCACTTACGCTAGAGCGGTGGGTTAGGAGGAGCACTCTCTCGCCCGAACAGCCGACACCCGACACCGACGGAAGAAGAAGAAGAAGAGGCGGCGGCGGCGGATCGAGTCGGCGGGAAGGATGGCAGCGCTCCTGCAGGCATGGAGGAGGCTGTGCTTCCGGATCGGGACAAGAACGGTACTTATTTTCTCCTATATATATTTTCGCCCCCTCTCCCTGCTGCCCGCCCTCTCAAGCAGTGTTTACGGCGTGGGGACAAGAACAAGATCTACTAGGGTTGTCCATGGCACGGCCGTTGCTGCCGATTCCTCCATCCTCTCGACTCTTTAGCTTTCCAGATTAGGTTCCAGTTGTGATTTCCATAGCCTATTTAAGCACCGCAAAGAGTGGAGCTTTCTGTACTACAGGAAAGATGCAACCACAAAATATTCGAGCCAAAATATGTGAAAGTGCGCCACCTATTGTCCTTAGCTCAAACGGTTTAGGAAAAAAGGCTCCAACAGCATTCCACACTGCCAATCTTACTCCTGGTCGAGAGAGTTTTACTAAGACAATTGTTGATCCTGCAAAATATTCATAGTTATATCTGACATAACAATATCTAAACAAAAAAAAACGCCCAAAGTTAATACCTAATTTTCTTTACTCTTGGTGTTTGTCATGTGGTTTGTATTTATTTTTTGCTCCAAAGTGTCAATCAGTTTGACCAGACTGAAAAACAGAAGATCAGGAACACCATAGGAAAAATGAGGTGATATCCATATAATGGTGTGGCAAAGTTGATATTAATTAATATGCAGGCTACACTATCATACTACGCTCATGTCTTAATTCTAGGGTGAGTTCATGACATGCCGAGCATTCTGAAAGTAATTAAGATTCTACAAAGTGGTATAAACTGGATGGCAATGAAAAACTTTGTAAACCTTCTAATCGTAGTTGGTATCCCCACTGGCATCTCCCCCTATACTATTATTCTTTCTCATGTATATGTTTGTTGTCTTTCTCATGTCTATGTTATGATAAAGACTTAGCACTGAATGGATAATAAGGGATATCAACAAAGAAGCATGCCCATTGTTTTATACTCCCTCCGTTCCTAAATACTTGTCTTTCTAGACATTTCAAATGACTACTACATACGGATGTATGTAGACATATTTTAAAGTGTAGATTCACTCATTTTGCTCCGTATGTAGTCACTTGTTGAAATGCCTAGAAAGACAAGTATTTAGGAACGGAGGGAGTAGATACCATTGATGTAAGTACATTGTGTTAAGTGAATTTACATCCATATATTATAAAACTATGTTGCAAATCCGTATACCAATTCATACCAGAATACTTTAGCCAATGCAAACAAACTGTTACCGTGAAGGACATGAAGCTTATGTTATTCAAGTAAAAAGCTAGCTACGTGTATTCACGAGCACATACCTGCGCTTGTAGGCTGTAGCATCATCAAGTTCTCAACACCTACATCTGTGGAGTGCTCATGAACAAATAATTTGTAACACATTAGTGGAGGCATGCAACTTGTTCTATAAAAGCAACATGGACAGTGTAAAAAAATAGGAAAACTATTGGCAATGTTAGTAGTCATAGTGACCATAGTGCACTTTAACCAAGAAAGCTACCAAAGTTTTGCAATTTTCAGAAAGCACTTTGTACATTCGAGTCAATGCAAAATCCTCTTGAGCTAAAAATTCATTTCAAAACTTGTCCGGTTACTCTGGATGCAAAAATCCTAGCTACAAGGTACATACACATCAGATTTCTGAATGTTATATAATAGCATGAATAGGTGAGTTCATTTGCAGGTTAATGATGCCCAGAATGTGAAGGCCAAACTATCAATACACGAAGGCTCAACAACACAACACAGTTTGACCAAATTTGAGATTCCTCTCTCTTGTCCACTTACCTTGGTAGGTCTGTATTTCTATTGAACTTCTAAAACAAAACTAGTACATCCATCGGCCCTTTATGACTCTGGAAAAATTGCAACAGTCATAACCATAGCTCCAATCCCCGCTTGCTCTCTCTCCCAAATCAACCTTCTACTGCAGCCTCAACAAAAATTTCCAGCCCCAATCCCAGTTGCACCGCATCACCTCACATCGTTCTGGAACCCGCAGGGTCGAGCTCCAGTAGTTGTAGCAGCAGCAACCTAACGGCTGGCGCTATTCACCATGGCCCCTTCCTCTCCTTGCAGTAACTTACTCGCCAGCCCGCTCTCTGTATGAGCCGACCTGGCTCGCTCTCTCCGCCACCCACACGCCGCTGGCCACCCCCTCTTCTCCTCCTCGTCTTCTACCCACCCCTCTGTACTGGATCCTCCTCACCCTGACGACCTCTACCCCCGCGCCATCCTACTCTCTTCCCACACCAAGCTCTGCCTAGGCCTCCTCCCCCCGCCCCCTCTGCAGATGTGGAGGATTCTCCCTGTTCCCTCTGTCCGGTGGTGGCCCATACCCCTCCCAACGACCAGACACTCGCCTCTGCTTCACTGCTTAAAAATAAGAGGAGATAGGAGAGGATCACGTTTCCGTCCTTGCCTTACCGGAGCCGGCGTGGAGAAGACAGAGGTAGCTGACGAGCCGCAGAAACGACGGTGGCGGAGTAGAAGTGATGGTGGCGGGCATGAGTGGTGGGTGGTGGAAGGCGGGGAGGGAGGCGTCTGTGGTCTCCAGCGTCCATGTGAGAGACGGGGATTCAAATTTTGCCAACGCGGATGGACAGCTACTGGAGTGGGCAGGTGGCCGGAGAACGATGATTTGTTTTCTGCAGAAGACGGGGGATTGGGGGCGACAAATGGCAAGTCGTGAAGTAGAGATGGGTTTGAAGTCATTTTCTAAATTTGACTGCTGTTGCTGGAGGTCCCACGTGTTATAGTAGGAGGATGAGGGTGAGTGAACTCACCACCAACTCAAATCTTTAGAAGTAGGAAAGATTGACTCATCCCAATACAAGGCAATGCTTCAAACCAGTCTCCATTTTATTCTTTTCACCTTCTCCTCACATGGACATGTTTCTGGCAAGAGGACAATCTTTGGGCAATAAGTGTGCACCAGGCGCACGAGCTTTTGAACTGTCCGTAGTTGCCCCAAACCCCGGCAGTTCCAGCTGATGAGACTCATGGCTCCTGACGGGCGTCGTCACTCGCGCCCGTCAGAGTACCGATGGCCCCAGGATCGGTTGCCACCTTTTCACCTTGCTGACATGTGCCCTGCCTATCCTCCTGTCTGCTACATAACTTCTTCCTGATTACAAGTTTTCAAGAGTTGCTCACCATCGAGAGCTCTATCCTCTCTCTTGCCTAGAGCAGACTGCACAATCTTTCCTGCGCTACCTTCAGATGCATGTACAATTGAAACTTGATGGCTTATCATCTTGCTTCTGATTTGTGTGTGTATGTATGTGTGTTTGCAGGGTCTTTTCAAGCCAACAGCTGCCCAGAGGGATGCCGAGATCCGGGCGGCCCTGGAAGTGTTTAAGATCAAGGATGTCGATGATATGGCTGTGAAGATCTTCTGGCGTCTCCGAGCAGAAGGTGTTAAAAATGTATCCCGTCATGATGTGACCGAGGTTCTCAAGATGGTGTCTGAGCTGCAGAAGGAGTATGGCATCAAGCAATGATGTCAAGGCAGTATCAAGAGGAGGTGGGGGGGGGGGGGGGGGGGGGGGGGGATGTACAAATGGAAGGGGATCGGTATCAAGATATTTCTAAGTTAGCCTTTACATGTGTTCGTATCCAAATTCTCAGCTAATTAAGCATGATAAGTTGATAACCAATTTTATCATACTATAGGATTTGGCTAGAAGTTTCCTATGGTAAGCACTAAGATATGCAAATTTTGGCCCTTAGACCTCCATGATAAGTTGATAACCAACGTTTTATTATTCACTTCTGTTGGGGTGATAAATCCCTTCCATTTGACTGGTTGTACAGAGCCTGGTGCAGTCTGTGCTGATTCACACCAGGTTGTATGAAGATCCGGAATACACTGCGAGTGTGTTTTTGTGTGATGTTTACATCAGCAGAAGTGTTTCAATGGCTTTTGGAATTTTTTCGCAGCATTACTTTTTCTTCTTGGCTTTGCCCGAGTTAGAACCATAAGCTGCACCTCTCCCTCATCTTTGTTAAGCTTAATAAGTAGTCTAAATTCTTAAAATGCAATCATTTGAGTCCTTTTGTGTGTGTTCCTGGTTGCGTATGATCTATGGACATTAATGAGGTGTTTGTTTCTCACAGTATCTTAACTGAAAAGTGTGCCGCTTAGAATTTTATGGGGCATTGTCTCGATTATATATCCACAGTGCAGTAAACTGAATTTAGTAGAGCGATGTAGTTCATTTTTACTGCAACATGGTCATGTACAGTAGCTAGGTTGTAGGGCACGAACTTCAGTTCACCTTTTTCTTGCCCTTTATTTTGATATTCTACTCACTGATTATGTGGTGTTTCCTGCACCCATGTTCTCATTGTGCTCTCAACTCCAACAATTTGAAACTTTTTGTCATTTACTGTTTTATTTAAGCCCGCTCACTTGCAAAAAATGCTGAACATGATTGATGTGCCTAGCTATGCAACTTTGCTGGTCATTCGTGTCTTCCTGCAGCATGTGTGTGTGTATATATATATATATATATATATATATATATATATATATATATATATATATATATATATATATGCTAGTTTCAAGAGTTGACACATAGCTGCCAAGCTGTATTCATCTATATCTTCTTTTTTGTAATTCTTTATCTTCATCATCTGTCTTTAATGATGGATATAATTGTAAGACATAATTACCAAAATTAGGCGTTACTTAATAGCATCGGATGTGTATCAAAGGAAGTGTATATAATTTCAGTATTAGTCACGGCAGGGTTCTTTGTAGCAGAGAATTTTTTTTTTTGCAGGAACCTTCTTCATTAGTAGTACAATTGGAGATGGACATGGTCCGTTTGAGCGACAAGTATTTCCGGACGGAGGGAGTAGTTGGTAAGTAGCGCAAGAAACTAACCTTCGGCATTAGTTACTCTGATATTTTCTATCAGTTCCTGTTTCTCAACTGAGACTCAATTAAAAAAACAGTTGGTTGTTAATTAGACAGTCCAAGGTAGGACTAACACTGTCAAATTCTGTTAAGAGTTGAAAAAAGTTTGAAGAGTTCAAACTTGGCATGTATACATGAATGGAGATACATGTCAACCCATTCAAGAGCTGAGAAAGCAAGCTCTTCGCCTTCGGGTTACAGATAACTTTGACATAGGTTGTACCATCATCACAAGTAGAAAAGGGGTGCCACAATTGCTGCTAATTACGATGCCAATGTGTGCAGAGAAATGAAAGATTAATTAGCGTTTTATTTTTGCGGGGGATTAATTAGCCGTTGATGGATCAAGTATGATCCTTTTTCTTCCCCCTGCCGGTGTGTGTGTGGTTTCAGCGCCACCTCCTCCCCTCATCGTGCTGCTGCCGCCGTCTCCTCCTCCCCTCGTCGTGTTGCTGCTGCGGCTTCCTCCTCGTCGCGCTGCTGCCACCCTTGTCGCCGGTGTACACTGTCGGTGTTGCACATCGACGACGACCTCGCCTCCTCCTGCTTGGGGGCTGCTGCCAGGGTCCCCGCGCTCGGATGCATCAACCTAGCATGCCCGTGACCCAGAGGTCGTGTGGCCGCGTCCCCATAGTCAGTCACTCTGAGTTCGCACGACGGCGTCCACGCACAAGATCCAGTTCCAGTTCAGGAAGATCCGCCGATAACGCCGAGGCGCATGTTTTGAGGAATTGTTCGTTTCATTCCTATGGCGCATGTTTTGATGTCATATGCAGCGCTGGAGTGACCTCATGGAGCTGAGTTTTTTTTTAGAAAAAGGAGGAAGACCACCGGCCTCTGCATTTGGACGATGCATGCAGCTATTTTATTAATTATTTATACACGACCTTACAAAGTAATACAATAATAAGACTAAAACCACCGTCTAGGCAACATCTATCGCTACTCATATCCAATTGATGAAGGGATGCTGATAGTCTGGGCCTAATACCAAACAGACCTCGCAGCCAAACCTAACATCTAAAACCTGAGGTCCCATCCAGGACGCCTGCCGGGTATGGGGCACCCACCGGTCTGGCGCACTCCTCAACCAGAACGCCTGCCGGGTATGAGGTCGCCGCAGCCATCTGCCACTAATCCATCTTCAGAGCTATACTGATGCATCTACCTTGTCCGGTCTAGCTGCCATCGACGCCACCACGACGCCAGGCCGCGTCACCCTCCTGCGCGAGTCCATCTCAGCGCATCGGACGTCGAGTCACCACAGCGTCATGCCGCCATGATACGCCGCCATCAATGAATGAGATGACACACCGCTCCACCAAAGAATCCTTCCTCTGGTCCCTCGATCACGTGTGTACCTCCAAGAATGACGCCCCAAGGGGGGAACGACACCAGAGCGCCGCCATCATCCAATCATCCGATTTAGGGCTTCCCTCGGAGGTAGCAGAGAGTGACCTTGAACTTCTCCACGGTGATGCCTTCAAGAAGGGAACGATGCAGATAGCGCCGCCACCGCCGGTCTTGGCAGTAGCCGAAAGCAAGTTTTCACCCTGATCTGTTCGAAGGAATCCAACTCCCGTGCACGACCGCCGCCATCCCCAGGCTAAGCACACTCCGCCGCCTGCACCTCCACGATGCCCAGAGACCGTGAGACTCGCCGCCACCACACCTGACAAGCAGCCACGGCTAGGCCCGAGCACCACCCAGATCCAATCTGGGGTCAAGAGCCCTAGGTCACAGCCTCTGTCTAGGCGGCACCACCAGACGGGGACAAGCCCCCCAACCTTCTGCAAAGCGAGCCGCCGCCGGAGCTTCGAAGCGCCGCGCCACCAAGCCCATCGGGAGTGACTAAGCCGCCGCGAGGAAGAAGGGAAGCCGCGACAGGGGAGAAGCCCCGCCGCCGGCGGCACTGCCTGGGCTTTGCCCAGCGGTGGCTCTCGGCGGCGGCGAGGGGGAGGGGAGGGTGGAGGGAGGCCGACGGCGGGGACGGCTAGGGTTCCCCCGTGTCGCCTCAGAGAGGGACGCGGGAGACGCGGGGGACGGGGCTTCAGGCTCATGGAGCTGGTACAACACAACAGGGCCGACATCACGCAGTCATAGAAGCACATACACGACGCCAGCCGCTGGCGGCTTGTTGGCAAAGTCTGGATAGTTTTTTATAAGGAAGTCTGTATATATAGTGTATCAGGCCATTGTCGCAGTGGGCGAGAAGGGAGAGATGGCGGAAAGACGCCGCCGTCGGGGCTCGAGTGCCAAGACCGAAAGAATATGAGGGTAGGCAGGAGGGCGAGAAAGGACGAAGAGAGTTACCGGAGAAGTATGTCATTGTCGGACTTGTCACCGACCGCACCGCGCCTCCGTCGTGTGTCTCCTTGAGACACGCCACTGTTGATCCGTTCCATGGGACGGAGGCGGTTTTTCTCGCCCCGTGGATTGGCCCGAAATTTTCCCGACGTGCGCCAAACCAAACACCTAAATTTTGATCCATGGGGAATAGCCGAATAGTTCTTTGCTGGGGCGGACCACGTGGATTGGGCCACGATCCCCGAAGAACCACGTGGATCAGCCCCTAACCAAGCAAAGCCTTAAGAGTGTCTATCAGTACTCCCTTTGTACCAGTGCATAAGTCATCTTACAAAAACCAAATATTTACAAAACACTTAGATGTGGTGTGTTAACTCCCACCTTATTTCTTGTTCCTTGACTTGAATAAAGAAATCTTCTATATCTAAATAGCTAGCCCCCACTAACATATTTCTCTCAACATGCAAGCATGCCACCTCATCATTCAACATGCATAGGAAAAGGCACACCTCAACATGCAACTATGTATATTAAAAATTCACTTCAACATGCAACCATGTATGCATGTAAAATTCCATTCTATTATACTATTTACATCAAATTCTTATATACTTTCAAAAACTATTATTTCAAATATTGATGTTTCGTGTAACCAAAAACCTCATTGAAATATTGCAAAATATTCCCGCAACAACGTGCGGGGTATCATCTAGTTAACCAATAAGAGACTTGAGGTGTGTATGTTTTTAATGACTTGAGACTACCTAGGATGGTATGCAGTGGTTAGTTTATTGCATGCAATGGTATTAATTAGCAAATAAACATTAAATTCTCTTGTTTTCCCCTCCACCTTGGCTAGTTCATTGTCTGTTCCGGTACGGAGGGAGTACCTAAAGATTTCAAATTCACATCCTACAAGCTACATGCATTGGAACTACCTGAAACAAAGCCAGGACACTAAAAGTAGAACTTGAAACAAAGCAAGACTAAATTGTGTTCAATACAACAGGATGGTTGTTTTTTAAAAGAAAAAAACACTCAAAGAGCCAGCATAATGTAAAGACAAACCGACTAGTACAAAATAAAATGGACCTAGATATATCCAGGGAACGTTAGATTTCTAGGCATGGCAAAACGAATGCTTTCATGGTAAGTTGTGTTTGTTGAAGATGGCAAGTTTAATTGGCGAGCATGACAAATCCATCTCAGTTCATATTTTGCTACAAAGTTATTGTGCTTGCTAACTAAATTTGCCATCCTTATACCAATATAAATTGCCATGAAAAAGTTTGAATTGTCATGTCTAAAAATTTGACAGATTTTTAGCCTTTCCAAATAAAATTATATTGCAAATCATACTAGTCTTCTTCCTCTGCTTGCATGCCATCTGCCGAAGACAATTGCATTGAACTAACAGTAAAGGAAAAGGACACACGCAAATGTCTTTACCGTACCAAACTTTAAAGACCATAATAACCATTCATCCCTTAAGGCGAGATCTGGAAGTCGCTGAAGAAGCTGCAGCATCACCGACGCAAAAATGGGCATGCAATCCATCGCCACCAGTTCAAAGGGTTGGAGAAATGCGACCAAGCTGCAGAACAAAAAAAATGTATGTCAAAGTCATCACACTAATAGCCAGCCAATTGTTTTTCTTGAAGGTCACACCAACTGCCAAAATATAAAGAAAGCCAACAATTCTAGGATGCAAATTCTCATAGGCCCTTAGCTCGGGTGAAAACAAACGTCGTCGAGGTGGAAGAAAACTTGGCAGTGTGTGGTGTGGGAGAGGCTGTGGCCTGCGGGTTGACCGGATCGTATACGTTTGTCAAGTCCTTTCGATTGGCCTCTCGTGCAAAAGAAAACGTTGTACGTGTTTTTTTAAGGAAAAAATAAAGTTGCATGTGTTGAAACAGAGAGCGGGCCGGTCGTGGAGTTTTCTTTCTCTCTTGCCAAGGCAGCAAACCGATAACACAACATAGACGGACGGGCGGGTCTAATATATACTCTGGAACCCCCCTAGTCGGTCGACGGACACGCGTGACAATGGCGGCGCTCGTGCGGGCGGTGAGGAGGCTAGGCTACCGGTTCGGCACATCGACAGTACATCTTCTCTCCTACCTCCGACCCCTCTGCTTCTGCCAGCCCTCTCAAGCGGCATCTTTCCGAGTTGAGGCCGGGGGCGAAAAAACAGAAAAAAATTCCACCTTCTGTTCGATATATGCTAATCATCCTACATCCGATTTGTGTGTGCTGGTGCTGGTGCTGGTGCTGCAGGGTCTTTTCGAGCCAACGGCTGCCCAGACGAATGCTTGGATCCGGGCGGGACTAGAAGCGATCAAGATTGATCCCAAGGACGTCGATGAGCGTGCTCTCAAGGTCTTCTGGGGTCTCCGGCAGAGCGAGGATGATCCGGGTGTATCCCATGCTCAAGTCACCCAGATTCTCAAGGCGGTGTGTGAGCTGAGGAAAGAATATGGCATAACAAGCGAATGATCTTTGCTATTTTCTTGCATTGTATATATGGTCGAGTCGTTCTAGGTTTTCAACAATACTGATTTTGCCGGATGCCGGCACGCTGTGTCCTTCAATTTTCAGTGGCAGTAGAATGGGTGTTTGGATCTTTGCTCTTTTCTTGCCTTGTAAGGTTTCTAGATCTTCAACAGATTTTGGAGCGTATGCTTTGCGGGTAGCGATGAACATCTACTTGCAGGTGTGGTTTTACTGGATGCTGGTACTCTGTTTCCTTCAATTATCTACTACAGTATATTATCCCCCTTCTCTAAAAATTCTACTACAGTATATGGTAATTGAATGGATCGTTTGAAAAAAAAACAATGCCTATCAGATTGGATTGGGCGTCTAGGTAAACTTGTCCCTTTTTTTTAGGGAGTGACTAAACATCAGACATCAGTTTTAATATTTGATTCAGGTCATTTTTTGGATCCAATCATGGGGTGACAGCTCTCTGCACTAAGGACTCGGTCTAACTCAGTTATAAGAAAACATCGGTTCCTTCTGGGTTTCAGGTCAAAAAATTATCGCCGACCTCTTTGGCCTTCGAAAATGATTAGCGCGTCGTCCTGCACCTAACGGGTCGCCTAACCAATCCATTAACATCAAAAACCACTAAATTAAATGAACCAAAGCCTCCCGCTCTAACGTCCTCCCCAGCTTTCCCCCTGATAGATCAATAGTCCACAGAACAAACTGATCTGGGATAATGAATCTAAAGACTGAAGAAAAAATGAACACTAATGAATGAAAGGGAGTAAGAATCAGATAACTGAAGAATCTAAACGCTACTGAAGAATCTAAAGTCTGAAGAGAAACAGAAAACTGAATAATAAACACAGAACAATACGGATGACTTACACTCCTATAAACTGAACCAAAACTAATAATAAACCATGGAGAATGATCACTGAAAAATAATGACTGATAAGTACTAATATGACTAGGAAAACAAACAAATGAAACATGCATGCTGACGTAATGATGAACCAAATCTAAAAAACTGAAGAATCATGCTACAATACTGAAAAACTGAAAAATGATAAAACAATGAAACTATACTATGAACTGAACCAAAAATAATCTGAAAAATAGTAACTGAAGAATTGTGCTACATTGCTTACTACTGATGACTTATAGAATTAACTGAACCAAAACTAATACTAGTAATAAACTATGGAGACTCATTTATTGAAAACCGGGCAAAACTGATCAACACACGACTGATAATGGATGGAAGATTGAAGGACTGATGAGTGGGAGCAAACCCCGCGCTAGTGGCAATCAGAGAGACAGATCATTCTACAACTGACAAAAGCAAAATAATAATACTGAGACAATCACTTCTTTTTTGATCCATTATAATAATACTTTTCAGATGCTTTGACTTTTTAGAAAGAAAAAATGCATAAGATGTCACTCCCCTGTTCAAAATAACCAAAGCCTGTACAAAAACTTAAAGGACTGGGCCTAATAATTATAAGATTGAGAAAGTACTCTGAACTAAAAAAATGGTCTGAAATGATAACTCTGAATGTACTAAAAACTGAATACAATGGCACCTACAAAAATAAAAAAGACATAATTTGGTTCAAAAAATTGAAAAAAGTAAACTAACTATGAAAATGTAGCTAATCCTGATTACATCCAGCCAAATGGGCTTGGGAGCCAGGAAAGTCTTTTCTTGCAGGTAGGGCTGGAAAAAAAGCTCGAAGCTCATGAGCTAAACGAGTAGCTTGTGACTCGGCTCGAATCGACTCGAACTCGAAGACTAACGAGTCGAGCCGAGCTTTAGCTTAAGATCGTTTATAAACCAAGTTAAACGAGCCAATCTCACGAGTACTCGTGTAACTCGTTAGGCTCGGTACAAAAGATCAGCCACTCCCAATATAAAAAAAGATCAGCCACTCAGCACCCTATGTCTCAGGCGCACAACACAAGGCCTAGACGTTGAAGGCCCAACCGCCTAGGAGACTCATGCGTTACAAAGAGATTACTATTGTTTAGTGATATATATCTTTAATATATACATAATATTTTTATAATATTTGAGGGTTTTATGTTCATATCTTTAACGAGCTTAACAAGCTAAACAAGCCAGCTCGTGAGTTATACAAGTCGAGCCAATCTTGGATTTGAGCTCGTTAATAATAACAAGTCGAGTCGAGCTAGCTCGTTAACGAAACGAGCTCTAGCGAGTCGAGCCGAGCTGGCTCGGCTCGGCTCGAATTCAAGCCCTACTTGCAGGTATCAAACAAAAAACCGAAAATAATCACCACCCCCACCCCTCTAGCAAAGGCAGATACTCTGTGTGAATCTGATCGCTGGAAGATGGGAAAAGGAAGCACGAAATTGTAATCACCATGAAGCATATGAAGGTGTCCTCACGGAGAAAATCAGAAGATGTGAGCATGTCTCCAAAAAAAGTTATGTTTGGCATCTATGTCAAGCTGAAACGAGACATAATGAAGTTCTTTCCACTCTCTTTGTCTTGTGTCGCTAAAGCACCACTGTTTCGCAGGCCCAACACAAAATGAATAGAATCCTTTGAAATAGAAATGATCTTCTCATTGAGAACAATGATTTGTGAGGACACTATATCTACACAATCAACAATCCAACGGACAAATCGCGACGATATGTCAGGTTTCTTAAAATTCAGAAGACACTCAAACCCATATTTGAGATGACATCCTTCCAAACACTAGCCATACGCCTCAAGATCTCTGCAAAGTATTTAGTGGAAAATACACTGAACACAACCCTCCCTACCACCATAAGTTCTTAACCTTCTGCCTCTTATTCTGCTGCAAAGACAATGATCATGAGTTGATGTCAGGATAATTTAGACAATGGAGAAAAAACAGATAAAAGGGCAAAAGATAAGAGAGCTGGTCACTTATCAGGAAAACACAAATACCTCAATTTTAAGGTCGAAATTCGAGCAGAACTTTGAAAAATCTCTTTTGAGTGATTTGATGGCCTATTAGATAACATAACAAAATGATTCAGATAAATTTCATTGCAAAAGAAAAGAAAATAGATGAGTGTACCATATGCCCAAGAGAAAAAGTAAGTGCACGCAAAAAAAGATGATACATCCTTTCTAAAAAAACAAAGCATGACCCTCCACTATATAGGCCAAAACAGGTGCCAAATTCACTTTTTGATGCATTTGGCTTCGGTGCCCTCCATTGCTCAGCTGGTGTCCTAAAAAAATTCAGGGCATCGAAGCACCTGCTTGCTCCGGTGCTAAAGTCACTCACGCAATAACAACACTTGCATGGAAGAGAACGAGGCTGGTGTAGTTTGGTTGATTGATTTGTTTATATATGTGGGCTTGTGTGCACAGCGGTGCCAAACTCTCACGTTATGAGAGCGATGCCACAAGTTTTTTATTTGGCATCGATGTGTATGTGGGATACTTTTCAGAAGTATGGCATCGAACACATAGTGGAAGGCCTAAGATCTTCTTTCTCCTTGATACAGATTCCTCATCACTAGATGCAATGTTCTCATCGCCACTCGCAGTGTTTGACAGACCATCGTAGTTACGAAAAAGGGTTTCCCCCCGCTTTGTATTACAAAGCAACCACCGATACATCCAACGATAGGTGCTGGGGCCGCAGCACAAACAAGCCCAAAGAAAAACAAAGAAGAAAGGAAGAGAAACAAATGCCAACAACGGCATATCGACGAAACGAAGATGACCGGCGACCGCTGCACCCTCCGAAGAAGTACCACCACGTTCCCAGCACCCGAAGCGCCGCGTACCAAGCAACACCTTCAAGAAGGAGGCGACGACGACGCCGCTGCCCGGACTAGTCCTAGGGTTTCCTCCGGTACGGGGGGGGGGGGGCGGGGGGGGGGGGGGGGGGGGCAGTGAGGGGAGGGGTGTACCCGTTGCCCTTCAGGAAGGTCCGACGGCACCCACAGGCGTCACCGCGTCGGGGCCGGACGAGCCGCCAGAGATTTCTCCCAACCCAAACGCCCACCACCACCCCAGACGAATCATAGTGCACCGCCCATCGCGCGGCCCACCAACATGTGCCACCACGGTCACCGAATCAACTTCGCCGTCTCCCTGAGGTCACCGACACGAGAGATGTAGGATGGGAGAAGGGAGAGTGTCCTTGGGAGCATCCGCAACATCATCGACATGAAGGGACAACCATCACCGCCACTGCGAAGCCGACCGGACGCGCGGACAAGGGGCCTGCTGGGCACCGAGGCCTGGCCGAACCCAAAAGGGTCCAGACAGCCCCTGCCGTCACGCTGCAGCTCGCCGGCCGACAAAGCCGCCACCGCCCGTAGACCACCGCCACTTCACCACCAACCAGGGAGCAGCGCCGCCACACACCGAGTCGCCGGCCCGCCCTAGCACAAATGGAGCCCGAAAGGGCCCAGATCTGGGCCGCGCGGGCGCCGCCAGCCACCAGCGCCGCCACGCCGCCCCGCGGCCAACGGTCGCGCCGCCGCACCGAGAACCACAGAGCTCGCCGGACTCCCGCCGCCGAACCCCACCGCAGTGGGCGAGCAGCACTGCCGCAATCGGGAGGCCCCCGCGCCCCCCAAGAGCGAGCAGAGAAGGGACGGCCCGCCTCCGCCAGCGCCGCGCGGGCAGGGCCCGGCGACTCCGGCCGGCGGCGGCGGGGAGGGAGAAGGACGGGGAGGAGGCCGAAGGAGATGGGGAAGGGGGTACCCGTTGCCCTTCAGGAAGGTCCGACGGCACCCACAGGCGTCACCGCGTCGGGGCCGGACGAGCCGCCAGAGATTTCTCCCAACCCAAACGCCCACCACCACCCCAGACGAATCATAGTGCACCGCCCATCGCGCGGCCCACCAACATGTGCCACCACGGTCACCGAATCAACTTCGCCGTCTCCCTGAGGTCACCGACACGAGAGATGTAGGATGGGAGAAGGGAGAGTGTCCTTGGGAGCATCCGCAACATCATCGACATGAAGGGACAACCATCACCGCCACTGCGAAGCCGACCGGACGCGCGGACAAGGGGCCTGCTGGGCACCGAGGCCTGGCCGAACCCAAAAGGGTCCAGACAGCCCCTGCCGTCACGCTGCAGCTCGCCGGCCGACAAAGCCGCCACCGCCCGTAGACCACCGCCACTTCACCACCAACCAGGGAGCAGCGCCGCCACACACCGAGTCGCCGGCCCGCCCTAGCACAAATGGAGCCCGAAAGGGCCCAGATCTGGGCCGCGCGGGCGCCGCCAGCCACCAGCGCCGCCACGCCGCCCCGCGGCCAACGGTCGCGCCGCCGCACCGAGAACCACAGAGCTCGCCGGACTCCCGCCGCCGAACCCCACCGCAGTGGGCGAGCAGCACTGCCGCAATCGGGAGGCCCCCGCGCCCCCCAAGAGCGAGCAGAGAAGGGACGGCCCGCCTCCGCCAGCGCCGCGCGGGCAGGGCCCGGCGACTCCGGCCGGCGGCGGCGGGGAGGGAGAAGGACGGGGAGGAGGCCGAAGGAGATGGGGAAGGGGGCCCGCCCGTCGCCCGCGGGGGGGGGGGGGGGGGGGGGGGAGCGGGGAAGGGGGAGAGGGAGGCGGGGAGTGCGCTGCTGGCGGCCGGCGGCGGCGGCGGCGGGGGGAGCGGGGGTAACCCTAGTCGCGGGAGGGGCACCGAGACTATTATGAGAAGGGAATCCCAGACCATCGTAGTTGGATGTAATCTCAATGTATCTGCCCCGTTTCCCTTAGCTTACTTTATTTTTCTGTCGCATAATAAGCACGACTGAATTTGTCCACCAGAAACATGGTACGTTCACGTTGCGGTGTAGTTTCTGTCCCTAGTTTTCAGGCCTAGCTAGTAGCTCTAGACTTGGCACGATCCAGGCTCGTGGGATGGCGCGCGCAAATACTGGAATGACGAACAAAAGCGCTCTCCCTCTCTCTCTCTCGGGCTGCGTTTCTGCTCTCTGAACCTTGACGTCTTGTGTTATTGAGAGAGAGAAATTCAGAGTTTGAGAGAGAGTAGATCGCAGCTAGAAAACCAACAATTGGTATACAAAGCTTTAGGTTATGACCTGGGGCGTTTGGCGGCAGTGATTGGAGGAGTTTTGGCGGCGGCGATGGGGGATAGGTCTCCTAAGAAGAGCGACAGGAAGAGTAGTAGCAGCGGTGGCGGAAAGTACACGCCGCCGGCGGCCAAGAGGTCAAGCACAAGAGGCGATGAAGGCACCGTGGTGCTGGCTGCTCCGTCGAGAGCCACCAATATTCACATGCAGTGTCCGATGCTGACAGACACGAACTACTCGTTGTGGACCGTGAAGATGAAGGTGTTGATGAAGGCGCTGCGCGTCTGGTCGGCTATCCATGGCTCCGAAGGAGTGTTCGCCGCGCTCTCACAATCTGTTCCAGATCATGTGATGATGCAGGTTACAGATTGCGGCATCGCGCAGGAGGCATGGGAGCTGATCCGGTGCTCGCGTGTTGGTGAGGACCGCGTCAAGAAGGCGCGAGCACAGCAACTGAAGAGGCAGTTCGTTCACCTGACCAGGAAACTCACCACATTGGTGAGCAAAATCAGCTCCCTCAGCGTCACCCTTGTGGAGGAGGCCATGGTGGAGCGTCTCAGCGCCGTGCCAGACCGCTTGGCCGACATCATCAACACCATTGAGCGATGGGGCGACGTCACAACGATGACAGTGCAGGAGGCTATCGGGCGCCTCACGGCGTTTGAGGAAAACCAGCGTGGGCACCACCAGAGCCGTGGCGATAACAACGAGCAGCTGATGCTCATGACCCAGGCATTGGTATCCCTGATGAAGGGGAAGAAGATCGTCGACAACAACAGAGCATCTGGCTCTGGTGCGAAGAAAGGAGGCGGTCAGAGCGGTGGGCAGGTGGTGATCACAGTGAGAACAATGGAAAGGGCAAACAGAAAATGCATCGTAAGTTTGACATATCAAAAGTAAAATGTTTTAACAGTGATGTGAATGGGCACTTTGCCTGTGACTGTCCGGAGCCGAAGCGCGCGCGCAAACCTGGCGCAAAAGTAAACTGACGAAGATCCAGCCTTGCTCATGACCGAGGTGTGTGAGCTTGTTGAGAACACTGAAATCACTGTTGGAGACAAGGTCATGTTGCAAGAAGAAAAAGTCATGCCGAAACTGACAGGGTCATCAGACAAGTCTTGATATATTGACACTAGAGCAAGCAACCATATGACCGGTTGTCTGGATAAGTTCGCCGAGCTGGATCGAAAGATCACCGGTTCAGTTCGATTCCGAGATGGATCAGTTTTGGGCATTGAGGGACGCGGCTCAGTTCTCTTTGTTGCACACAGCGGTGAGCACCGGCTGTTAACTGAAGTTTATTTCACCCCGAAGCTAAAAAGTAATATAATCAGTCTAGAGCAGAACGATGAATGTGGTTGCAAGTACTCCGTCGATGAAGGGTTGATGACTGTGTTGGATAAACAGAGAAAGGTGCTTGCAAAAGTTAGGAGAACACCAAACAGGCTCTACATTCTGAATATATATTGAGCAGTCTGATCCAGTTTGTCTACTGTCGAAAACTTCAAAGCTTTCCTGGCTGTGGCATGCATGCTATAAGCTTTCATGCTTTGAGACTGCTAGCAAAGGAGGCCATGGTGCGTGGCTCGTTTGTGTGAAAGTTGTCTGGTTGCAAAGCAAAGACGAGCGTTGTTTCCAGCCGAAGCATCCTACATAGCAGATCGAGCGCTGCAGCTACTGCATGGTGATATTTGTGGTCCCATCTCGCCTCCAACCTTTGCAGCAAAGAATTACTTCCTACTGCTAGTTGATGATCACACGAGGTACATATGGGTGGTGCTAATAAAGAGCAAAGATAAAAATTCAAAAAAAAATAAAGAGCAAAGATGAGGCACCTTTGTGGTCTCATCTTTGCACTTGAAGCAAAGATGAGGCAGTTCCATCCGGGACGGGATGCAGTTCATCTCCCGGTTCATGTCCTCGAAGCTAAGCACCAAGCCGAAGAGCATGAAGCAGCTGCTAGACTACCTTGTTTTGCTAAACTACCGCGGCGAGGTAGGGTATGCATATTGACTGATCATTCCATCCAGCAAAGCTCGGTGGTAGGTAGGCAGCTGACCGGAATGAACTCAGTCTTTCCTCGCTGTCATGCAGAAACTGATGATCAGTGACACCCTCTTTTTCCGATAAAGGGTGGATTTTATTAACTCAAAATGAAGCATCAAGTGGATACAAACACAATGAGCACGCACCCGGCCTCTGCATAACTAAGATGCACACAGCCAACACCAACACACGCACACAAAACACACACCAACAAATAGCAAAATCATATATGATCAAAGCTATGTGTAGGCGAGGGAAAAAAAGAAAGAAAGATTAAAGCGATCAGATCAGCAATTGGCAAACTATAACAATGATCATATCCGCACCAACTATCTCATGTCACCACACGGACTCCGTGGTTCTTCAACAGCAACGCCTTCGCCGCCGTCACCGGATTCAACCAATCAAGGTCAGAATCTAGGTTTTCACCCTGAAGAATCAGTCTGAGTATATCAGTGACACCCTCTACACCGCCGAGAAGCTTCGGACAGTGTTGCTTCTCGCAGAGGTCTTTGTCGTCGGCCTAGAGAGGAGCACACCGCAGTAGCAGTTTGAGCAAAAGTAAATGACAGATCATTTTGTAATCAGACAACTACAAATATCTACTCCCTCCGTTCCTAAATATTTGTCTTTTTAGAAATTTCAAATGGACTACCACATACGGATATATGTAGACATATTTGTCTTTCTAGAGATTTCAACAAATGACTACATACGGAGCAAAATGAGTGAATCTACACTTTAAAATATGTCTACAATACATACATCCGTATGATGTATTGTAGTCCATTTGAAATGTCTATAAAGACAAATATTTGGGAGCAGAGGGAGTAGATGATATGTTTGCCAGCCATTACAGGTTTCAGTAGTGGGGATTGGGTTGGGTGACACTGCGGAATGCAGGGAAACACTCAACTGCCTCTCCGACGTGCTCCAGGCGCTGGATCCGATCAACATGGAGAAGTTCTTCAGCAGGTTGCGGTTTCATGATTTTTCTGCCATGATTCTCGACATATTGGAGGGAAAACCAGACTTGGTCATTGGCAATTACACTGATGGCAATTTAGCAGGATCCCTCTTATCAAGCAACCTAGGAGTCACCCAGGTGAAAATGAGCTATCAAAATGATGAATCCTGAAAACTGTCTTCTGTCAGCAACCAAACCTGACATCACATTACGAAAACATTTATCGACCAACAGAGAATGATTGTGCATGTTCTTGAGAGATAAAGTACAAGGACTCTGATGTCAAGTGGAGAGAAATGGACCAGAATATCATTTTTCCTGCCAATTTACTGCTGACATGATCGCCGTGAACACTAGAGACTTCATCAACACTAGCACCTACCGAGAAATAGCCGGAAGGTCAGCCACTCTGTAAACAAAAAACATTATCTCAGCAATGGCATGTAACCGTTCCCAGGAACCAGGATTCCCTGAGAGAATGCAGCAAAGACAAACCTAGCCAATATGAGAGCCACTACCCCTTCACAATGCCAGGGACGTGTCCCTACACCACAAGCGTCAACGATTTCGACCCCAAGTTCAACATTGCCGCTCCTGGTGCTGATCAATCCGGTTACTTTCCCTTCACACAAAAGCACACACACAAATCGAGGAGCTACTCTACAGCAAGGAGGACAATGATGAGCTCTTGTAAGTACATATCCTTTTTTTCTAAAAACACTGAACTATGATACGATTACTATGATTCTATTGAATCAGAGGGTACCTAGGGGACAAAAGCGAGCCAATCATCTTCTTGATGGAAGGTCTGACAAGGTGAAGAACATCACCGGTCTGGTCGAATGGTATGGTGAGAACAAAAGGCTTAGGAAATCTCCTCAACCTAGTCATTGTCAGGGGCTCCTGGAGCCTTCAGTCAAACGACAGAGAAGAGATCGAGGAGATTAACTAGGTGCACAGCTTGATAGACAAGTACCAGCTCAAGCCTCAAGGGACAGATCTGCTGGATCAAAGCATAGACCGAGCGTGTGCTCACGGTGAGCTATACTGTTACATGTGTTCAGGATTCACAGATGGTACTTGAGCAAACATAGACCAGCATAGTACGGTACACAAGACAGCCGCTGGCAGATCATTACTACTCTCTTCACATAATTATTACAATGACGAGTCAACACGCTAACATAAGAGCATCACAGGCTTCAGTAGTAGAACATGACGTTCTTCACACCGCATGATGCCGACCATAGAGCCGCTGTCGGATGTCATGAACTGAAGATAAGAATCATCCAAGGGCACACGTTGAAGGAGTGGTTGGCCGTTAATTTTGGCGTGCCAAAACGTCATATGTTCCTTTAGCGTTGTAGCTGTCATTTTCTTGTCGTTTACTCCTTTCTTTTTGTTGGTCGGCATCACTCGCTGTGGTGTAAAGTTGAGCTTGTAACCCAAATGGTATTATCTACCAAATACCTAATACAAGAACCCTAGACGCCACCGCCAGTTGGCTCGGCCTAGCTCATCCCCATCTCGGTTTCTCCCTATTTTCTCTGAAATTCTCGCCTGCTCTTCAAACTATTGACCAATTGGAATTTCTTAGTATAGGTTGTGACAAAGTGGTAACAGAGTGTTGGTTCTAGCCTTAGTTCGATCTCTTGGAATAAACCTGGCAAGGGTTTGAAGAGTTCTTCCTCTATGAAATTCTGCAGCCGATCTGCACAAGTCCTGGACTAGGGGTACGGTGGAGGCGTGGGTGCTCGATTTGGTTGGTTTGGTTGGGGAAACACACTATTTTCCTAGTAAAATCCCGGATCTGCAAGATCCTGACCCGTGAGGAGATGGGTAGAACAAACAAGCAATCCACCGACGATGCTGAAGAGGAGATGGCCTACATCACTAGAGAGGAGTTTGAACACAGGAAGAGCTTCAACAGAAGTTGGGCAATTTTGCCAGGGGCAGATGGAGTTGGCCAAGTCATAAGTGAGTACTAGAGGATATTTTAACAAGATAGAGCCAGACACCAACTCCAAGTTGGACAAGATGGCACAAATGCTAGCTGCTCTGATAGGAGGAGGAGAAGGTCAAGTATACAACGGAATTTCACTCCTAGTGGTGCTGCTAGTTTACCTTTGATTACTAACATGCCTGAGATTACCTTTGGAGTTAGTGTAGGAAATCAGACAGTGGGACTCATGGGAACTAGTGGGATCTTGGGCTTCATTTATACCGCTGTTGTAAGAAAAAACACCTGCCATGTCATGTTACAAAACCTTGAGCCACCTCTACTGAGGACCCCTATGACGAGCAGAGAATTTATGAGGAGTAAGGCCTAGAGTTCATAGTAGGAAATGCCAAACAAGAGTACATCCAGGCAGCTCTGTTTCAAGAGCAGCAGCAAGCAGCTCAACTGAGGGAATAAAATCACAAATGCTAGCTGATCAACTTAGGAAGTACCTGCAAGCTAATCACTGTAGGGAGAATTTGCAAGTAGCTCGGCCTAGAGAAGGACCTGGAAATAATAGGAATATGCATGGAATGGGCTACTACCAAGGCCCAAGGGGTTGAACCTAGTAGGAGAGACAGGGGAGAGTCGGAAGATGAACAAAACCCTCTGCACAGGAGATTTGCAAAAGGGCCCAGGATGGGCTTCCCTGAATTTGATGGGGAATATACAGAAGGATAGAAAAGAAGGCCAACAAATATTTTAAACTAGCCAAAACACCTGAAGATCAAAAAGTGGAAGTGGCCACTCTGTATTTCACTAGCAGAGCAGACACCTGGTTAGAAAGCCCTGGTATAGAAATTGAGATACCTTGCGTAAGTTTCTGCAGGAAGTTAAAAGAAGAGGTTTGAAGGAAAATCTGTATATGATGTGTGTTCCACAAAATTCAACAAGTTACTAAAGTGGATGAGTACATTGATGAATTTGAGGGAACTGTGAGAGGGGTGAGAAATGACAACCCTGACTTAACTGAAGTTTATTTTGTGAGGAGTTTTGTGTTTGGGCTCAAGGACTATGCTCATAATTTGACACAAGTTCAGAAACCTGACAATTTACATGAGGCATATTGGTTAGCCAGGAGATTTGAACAATGCTACCCTTTCAAGAAGAACAAACAATTTCTTTTTAACATTAGTAAGGACATGATACAGTAATCCCTCAGGATCCAGTTCCCAGTTCAAGTTACTTATCACCTCACCTTGTATGGTCTTTGTGAATAATTAATAATATGGCTGCATGCAGCGTCCAGATGCAGAGGCCGGTGGTACATCCTCCTTTTCCAAAAAAAGTTCAAGTTACTGCCCTACAAACCTGTTAAAGCACCTCTAACTATCACTGAGAACAAGGCAGTTAGTGCAGTCACTAATGAGAAAAGTGATAAATGTTGCAAGTGCAACGAGAAGTGGGTCCCAGGCCACAGGTTCCATTGTAAAATGAACAAGCAAATCAAAGAAATGATAACCATGAAGAGGAAGAAGAGAATGAGGATTCAGATGAGAAGCAGATAGCACCCTCTGATTAGTTTATGCATTGGGGCTTCTCACTGGTTGATTTTTTTAAGGATATAAGTAGCTCCCTGCATTTTTGTGATGCAATGAATTCTCTATGATGCTCACAAGGAATAACTAGATAATGAGCAGTGTACCTAGTCATGTCACCACTCACCACTGACCGGTCCTTTGTATGGATCTTGCCAGACCTTGTACAAATCTTGTATCAGCTCTTGCGGTGCGCCTGAGCAGAAACTATAACCCCACATACCTTGTAACCTCAGGCCAATCTTGGGAGGCTACAACCTACAAGACACCACCATACCGTGACTCATTAGCATAGTACCAAAAACCTCTTGCCAAGAAAAAGATTCAAGACTCAAAAACAAGTGGCGGGTACTATTAATATTTTACTTACATCAGCGAAGGACTGTTGTCCTCGCGAGGATGAGTATGGGTCACATCAGCACCAAGTATAATTGTAGGCATGCATCCACTTCCACCAGTAGTGTTCCTCCCCCACCTTACAGAATTAAGCGAAAACAAGTTCACGAACATGAAACGAAAATGATGTTGTAAGGAAAAGCAGCACCATGCACACTTAACCTTGATATTTATCTTCAGTGCAATATTGCATGAATATGCTTGTTCAATTTTAACACCTGCTTCGTACAATAGCATTATTTCACACACACGCGAACATCATGTGCACAACAATAGTGTGAATCCAACAATACAAAAGAGAAGACTGCATTTCCAGAAATAGAAGAGACACTAGATCCAGACTTGGACATCCCAACACTAAACACGCTCATCAACAGAAACACTAAGTTCAGCAGTTATGCTTGAGAGATAGACAAAAGGACCATTTCAACTACATCTCAAGTTCAGCAGTTACATCCCAAAACTCACTTCGGCATTCACATGTTTTTGTTGAACAAAAGCCATAAGGGCACAAACAAAATGATGCACTAGCTAAATATCAGAAGCTACCAAGGCGCACTAGCAAAACGGGGCACAAGAAGACCTACAACTATTCAAAGAACGACTCCTGATGTTCGGGCGTCTCCTCCATGTTCATCTCCCATTTGCTACGGGGAGCCATTCTAGCGTACACTGTACCCCCGAACTTGATCCACCTGTAGAAGTCCTCCTCGAGGTCCTTCTAGAGTTGCCTCTTGGCAGCCCTCTCCATGGCATGGGCATCCTCAAAGGCATGGGTCTCGATGATCTTCTCCATGGCACGGGCATCCTCAAAGGCCTGGTATTGATGATCTTCTCCACAAACCTTGGGTGAAACTCCAGAACCTTCAGGATCTTCTCTGCGGTGGCTTCCTGCACATCATGTGCAAGTCTCTTGGCTTGATGGCTATGGATCACCTGCCTAGCTATGCAGCTCTGGAATGCAGTAAAGGATAAAGTGAAACATTGAGAAGGGAAATAACATAAGCAAGAACAAAAATGAGGAATGACAGAGTAGTACCTCTCACCACAGGTCCTACAGTGTTGTGCATCACCCTGTTAGGGAAGCGCTTGGCAATTCCAAATTTCCTTTGCTCCATTGGCTCTAAGCTGTCGGACCTGAACAAAGGCAGCTATGAGATCAAACAGTCTAACAAATCATTAAACAATGAGCTTGCACGAGGACAAAGTAACTAGTGCATACCCGAGAGTGAAGTTGTAGGAAGATTCTGACTGTTGCGCTTCAATAAAAGCGCAGACTGCAGCAGCGTAGGTTGCCACCTGCTCTAGGTCCTCTTCACTCAAGGCAACACATCACTTGGCATAGAGTATTTCTATGGCAGCGAGCTTGTCACCATGGGCGAGGTCACCTCGGAGGAATTTTTCCATGGCTAGAATTTCAACATGCATATCCACTTCGAGACAGGCGACCTCTTGCTGGAACGCGGCTTGAAAAGCCTGAGCATGGCACTTGTTGTAGCCCCCGTTGTAGAGCTCCAGCCTCTGCATCGCGCTAGTGAGCTTGTCCGAGTAGGCTCAAGCCCCAGAAGGCCGTGTAGAAGGCAGTGGCCGCTTCCTCCAAGGCCTGAGTATCCTTGACGACGACGCCCTCCAGCTTCTTGAACTCGTCCATGTCGTAGTAGACGAAGAGGCCAAGCTTCAAATCATTATGGATGTAGATGTAGACCTTGGTGGGGTAGCTGTCACCGGCGTTCTTGGCCTTGGCGTCGCCGTCAGAGAGGATGGCGCAGAGGCCAGCTGAGGCGGCAAGAAGGGCTTCTGCCTCAGCTAGAGAGATATCGATCATGGCCATGACACCCGTAGGCAGCTCGCCCTTGGCGTCCTCTTCCTTCTTGGAATGTCATATCCAGTCAGCACATTTCGTTGCTAATAACTTATTTATACTAAACATTTGTACTTATTTATAACTCACTTTGTGCATATTATCTTAACTACTCCCTCCGTCCCATAATATAAGAACATTTTTTACACTACACTAATGTCAAAAACGTTCTTATATTATGAGACGAAGGGAGTAGTACATTTTTTCTATTACATTACCAGAACTAACCACACAACAAAGTAGCTAAATTTTAATACATAATAGGTTTTTTTATATAATTTTAACGTCAATCTTGCATAATACACTTGTACTAAAATTAAAACATATTACAGACAAAGTGATGTTGGTTGTTTCATTTTTGAGACACCGTCTCTTAATTTTTTTGGTTAAACAACGTTTAGACTAGGTTAGAAAACAAATATCATATCTTTACACATAAATTTCTTCCACTTAGATCAAGTATATGTTTGTGTTTATTTAATGTCCTTAAATATCATGGCAAAGAGTGCTAAAGTTGGCATAGGTTTCTAGAGTGGGATTTTAGGTGGAAGTAAACAGAAGGGGTAATTATCAATACACTAAGAAAAAAAATGCTACAGTAAAATTTCCATGAGGATTGTTCTCGGATCATTGCCATTGTACCAGTAGAGAAATGCTTATAGGCAATCGACATTAGTAGCATACCACCAAGGAGGCACGACGTGCCAACACTTTCCTACGCCAATAATAAGTATACTATTGTTGGTGTTCATTCCAAAAGTCATGCCACTAGTAATTTTGACCTGTCCGATCCGACATAAGTTACTAGCGGCATGTGATCAGAGGGACACACCACTACTATTTGGGTTCCTAATGGCGTACCATACACTGGTAGGAAAAACTGTGGTAGCGGAGTTCGAGAGACATTGTTACCGGCGCGGAGGCGAGACACCGGTAGTATGACATCAGTGATAAGCCAGTATCACCGGCATAGGTTCCCAACGCCGCAAATAGTAGATTGATAGTGGCATTGGCTCGGGACGTTGGTAATGTGTAAGGTACTCCGGCGTCTAATCTTATGTACGGCGCTACTTAATTATTGATGTATGGCCTCTCTTGTCCTATCAGCGCCATTGATAAGTATTTGTGAATAAAAATATATTTATATTTACCATTTATAGTATAGTATAGATCAAACTGTCAAACATGTAGATAGTTGTTGTGTGCTACAATTGTTCATAGTGGAGAGCACTTGAATTTTTGTTCTCTCCACTATAAATATTACACTTAGCAAATAGTGAATGTATGTTTCATGCAATAAAAATAGTGAATGTATGCTCACACGTATGTAGTTTTTTCATTCAGCTATTCGTCGGTGCTCCACATTTTTTCGCTCATAATCAGTGTCCTTGTTGCCCTGTTGTGCCATTTCACTACAAGAACTTGAATATTTATTGTCTCTATTGAAAAAAGTGTTACTTTAGATTGAAATTATGTCATGCGAAATGAGACCATTTCATTTGTGTACAAGTGACGCTCTTAAATATAAATCTCTTTAACTAGTTTGCACAAAACTCCATTCAAACACTAATTGAAACCACTCGATTTGAACACATTTTGAAACAAAAGTAGTACATAATGCATTGCATAACATAAGTTTGAACTACTTGATTTCAAAGTACTCGATATAACTACTTCTAGCATACTAAGAATAACTAACTAATCTTCCTCAACCTCAAGCTTGTCCCAGTCCACACCGTCGTCGTCGGAGCCTTCGTCGCCATTGTTGTCTTCGCCGAAGCCAGGGTTGGTAGAAGGGCTGGCCCCATCATGTTTCTTGCAGATGTCGTACACCTGGAGATCCTCGACAACAAGCTCCGGGTGATTTGCTCGGAGCTCGGCCATGTAGGACTCGTCGTACCACTTGGTCCCGATCTGCTAGAAGGCTAGCTGATTGTCCCTCACCTCGCGGCGGGAGACAACACGGGGGTTCAACGCCGACTAGCTCTGGGACATCACGGTTGTCGAAGGGAAAATTAATATTCGCCTGGCAGTCGTAGAGGCCGACCGCCTTTATGTCGTACGCCCGAGTTGCTAGCTGCGGCGACGAGAACGACCTGAGCCAGTACCGTTTTCCCGTGTTGCAGTCTCTAATCTCAAAGAACCACACCCCCGACTTGCGCTGCCACACGTCGTCAAACTTCCGCTTTGGCGGCAGCGGTGGAAGGTTGGAGACGGATCTGGGTTATCGATTCCGCGGTGGCGAACCACTGCGGCTAGATCCAGCCAATTCGAAAGATCGGGGCGAGGTAGCGAGGTGGATTGGGGACGTAGAAGGGTGGATTTGTTAGTGCGGGCGGGTTTGTCAAGGGAGTCTACGGGGTGGATTGAGGGATCCGGCCGCACATATATAAGCGCCGGTGGCCTAAATTTCGATGGGATTCACATTTACCTTGACCAACATCGTTGTTGCTGATGCTCTACCCTTTGTCTAAACCAAGATATTCACTCCGATATTGCCACTAATGACTAATGAATGCATAGGATTCTACAAATCCTCTCTTTATTGTGTTTCCACAAGAAATGGGCTAAATGTGGATGAAATCAAGTTAGAACATGGAAGGGAGTGAAGGAGGAGCTAGAAGAAATCAGGAGGAGGCGCACCAGAAGCCACAAAGCAAAAGACGATGTTTCATGCAGCCGCGGCCACTCGCATGAGCGGTCGTATGGCATGGAAACTAAGGCCTCACGTCCACTCTAACTACTTCTGTAAAAGGGTCGAGGCCGAAATGTGAATAGAACATCCGCGAGTGAAGCCATAATAGATTCATCCTCATCCATCTCCATCAACCCTAGCCGCTGCCATTTCCATCTCCATAGCCGCCATCACCACCATAATTCCTCTTCCACTAGACCATACTTGTAATTGTGCATCACACACGGCAATCGTTGTAAGACATATTATCAATCAATCATTCTCCATGATGTGTTCCTCAATGTGTTGTTCGTGTGATCCGATCTCCATATGTGAGTCGTTCGGTAAGGTATGGGTTGGGGCAAGAGCCTTCCAACCCTCTATATTTGTTGTGGGGATCAATGGAACTTCTTTGAATTAACGTCTCGTATGGGTAAAATAAAATTGTTTCGTTGATGTCTCTTGTCTTGTCTGCGTTCTTCATCCCTGCAGGTACTCGGGATCATGAAGAGCGAGCCACAGAGAGACTAAGGGCAGGGAGTTCGTGAAGTGTTATTATGAACACCGGTAACAAAAGGGTTTTGTACGATAATATGGATCCTATCTCTAAGGATTCAAGAGGTGTAGTCATTAAACGTCCATAGCTCTTGTCTGATTATTGCAATCTTAATCATCGAGGCAACCTGTGAGATGGATAGGGCCTTCAGTTGGATAACTGACATGCCTGCAACAAGAATACGCTTGCCTAGCACTCGGCCTGGATGGAGATACTGGACGAATATCACATCGTGTACGCGGCAAAGGAGGCGTACACGAGCTACGAGATGTACAGACGGATCATTGACATGAGGAAGTGCCTCCTTCCCCAAGAAGACGAGGGATCCAGCCAGAAGCAGAGAAATGGCAAGCGTCACAACAAGAAGAAGATGAATTGATGATCGTTTCTGCTAGTATATTATGCATGTAATTGTTTACTTAGGTGTGCAAATGTTATTTGTAGTCAGTTATGTAATTGGATGTTTATTTTGGTTATGTAATCATATTTTTATAAGTATATATATGTTGTTGTTCAGTAGATAGAGCATAGATGTCGTGCAGACTTAGCAAATCACATCGCATATGGATTAAACTATGGAACCCGTCAGTGATTATTTCATTAACCGCTAGTAATTATTACCAGCAAGTGTTTGCGCACAACACACAGCTTATTAGCAGAAATCATCTGTGTTATTATCAGTCTTCTCACACAATTCTGATTACTGAACTATTTGTGGGTATCACACACATCTGGTTAAGCGAACTGTTTGTGTTTTTATAGATCATCGCAAACAGTTCGTCTGAGTGACCTGTATGCCGTCCGTCGCACACTTCTTGTCCTTGGTAATCATTTGTGTTATTTTGCCTCATCATAAATAGTTCATCTGAGTGATGACCTGTATGCCGTCTATCACACACAGATCTGGGTAACCATTTGTGTTTTTTGGCTCGTCGCAAACAGTTTCTATGGATCAATTGTATGCCACAATTCGCAAACACAACTCTAATCTGAATCGTACTTGTTGGATCAGCAATCACACATGGTTCATTTTATTGGCACGATTTTACTATAGTACCGTTTGCGATTGATGCATCGCACACAGTTTGGTCGATTGGTCTCCTATACATGTGTCGTCTTAGGACCTTCCTGCAGTAGCGCAATGAAAAGGGCTTACCCATCTACTACTAGATCGGGAGCGCGCCTTGGCGCGAGGGTGCCGGTCCTAACGTTGTGGTCAAGTAGTTAATGCTCAAGTTAGTAGGAATTCAGCTTTAACATATGCATTCAAACATGATCACAAAATAAAGAAGAAAAAATCACATGTGATACAAGGAATACATTATGCAGTTCAACATCTACATGTGAGATTATTAGGCAGAATTGAGTAGTCGCTTGATTTCGAATGGGGAGATGTTCAATTCACCTGCATAGACACATTCATGTCTTAAGAAGTTGAAACTACCCAACTGTGGCCCTATATGTTTATCAAAAAAATAATCTTTGCTTATATATGTTTAGTCAAATGTTTGAAAAGGATTTCTAAATGCAAGCAATGGAGATTAGGGTGTTATCACTTGTCAAGGTCCTGTCACATAGACATGGTTCACTACATGTGATCTAAACCTTCCATTACTTTGTACCGCGGTGTTTTCCATAAAATTTGATCATACCAAAATAGGCAACAAATGTCATACATGACAGAGCAGTTATAATATCCGCGCAGTGTGCCTGGCTCATTGCGTTGTCCCAGCATTTAATCGAAGTGTTTAGTACTCCCAAAGGGAATTAGACAGATTGGTCAGGATGGATTATCTCACTACATCAAGGATGTACCATAAAAAGGCAGGATAACCAAGTCCAGTACATACAATTTTGTCAAAGTTATATATGCCAAAGGCCAAAGCAATTAGATATACCAAAAGAAAGGTGTCGGTGTCAAAACCGGCGGATCTCGGGTAGGGGGTCCCGAACTGTGCGTCTAGGCCGGATGGTAACAGGAGGCAAGGGAGACGAAGTTTTACCCAGGTTCGGGCCCTCTTGATGGAGGTAAAACCCTACGTCCTGCTTGATTAATATTGATGATATGGGTAGTACAAGAGTAGATCTACCACGAGATCGGAGAGGCTAAACCCTAGAAGCTAGCCTATGGTATGATTGTTGTTCTATATGTTGTCCTACGGACTAAAATCCTCCGGTTTATATAGACACCGGAGAGGGTTAGGGTTACACAAAGTCGGTTACAATGGTAGGAGATCTACATATCCGTATCGCCAAGCTTGCATGCCTGCAGGTCGACTCTAGAGGATCCCCGGGTACCGAGCTCGAATTCGCCCTATAGTGAGTCGTATTACAATTCACTGGCCGTCGTTTTACAACGTATAGTCCGGCCATCCGAACACCCCCTAATCCAGGACTCCCTCAGTAGCCCCTGAACCAGACTTCAATGACGACGAGTCCGGCGCGCAGATTGTCTTCGGCATTGCAAGGCGGGTTCCTCCTCCAAGTAGTTCATAGAAGATTTTGAACACAAAGATAGTGTCCGGCTCTGCAAAATAAGTTTCCACATATTGCCATAGAGAGAATAATATTTACACAAATCTAATCAGCTGACGTATTCCATAGTGTGACGCACCACGGCCAAGCCTTTATTCGAATCGTTTTATTATCCCACCTCAGCGTGTCATGCGAGGCGGTTTCCTTGGCACGTCTCGTCGAAGCAGAGATCGTGTCCCCTTATTCCGGGATTCTCATCAATACGGGCGTGGGTAACCCAACCGCGCCATTGATTACGGCGCTTGGAGATAAGCGAGTTTTACCAGGCTAGTGGGGACACGTAGTTGCGTCCACCCATATAAGGGGATAAGGATCCACCTTTTCACCTACGCCTTCTTCCTCCTTTGCCTATCCATTTTCGCACACTCGAGCTCCAGCGCCCAAGTCCACACTCCCCACCTCAACCTTTTCCAGCCATGTCTGGAGCGGGAGGCAAGTGGATGGTCTCCTCCGTCATGGAGGGGGACATCAAAAAACTAAGGAAGGTCGGATACTTGTCTAACGACATTGCGTACCGGCTTCCTGAAGAGGGGCAGCTCCTCCCCACCCCAAGGCCCCATGAGAGGGTAGTGTTCCTTCCCCACTTCCTCCGCGGACTGGGCTTTCCTATCCACCCATTCGTCCCGGGACTCATGTTCTACTACGGCCTGGATTTCCATGATCTGGCCACGAACTTCATCCTCAACATCTCGGCGTTTATCGTCGTGTGCGAGTCTTTCCTCCGCATCCTCCCCCATTTCGGCCTATGGCTCAAGACTTTCAATGTCAAGCCGAAGGTGGTGCGCGGCAACCAGGCGGAGTGCGGAGGCGCCATGGTGGGCAAGATGCCCAACGTCTTATGGCTCGAGGGCTCCTTTGTGGAGACCCTGAAAGGGTGGCAATCGGGGTGGTTTTACATCACCGAGCCGCGCGACCTTGAGTGGGTCGCAGCCCCTGAGTTCCGGTTCGGACCCCCAACGCGGCTCACGTCCTGGAAAGAGACGGGCCTGTCATGGGGCAGCAAAGAAGAGGTGACTGGAATGTAAACATGCATCCAAACCCTGGTGAACAAGCAGCTCAAGCTTGTCAACGTAGTCCAGGTTATGTTCATCCGCTGGATCCTCCAGTGTCAACAACGGGCCTTCAATCTGTGGGAGTTCAACCCGGCGCAGCACCGAACTCTGAGCAGGCTCTTCGACACGACGTACAAATATGCCTGGAAGGTGCTTTTCAAGGGCTACCGAGGATCGCGGATTCAGCGCACAGCATCACGCTAGCGCGGTAAGTTGTTTGTACCTTTTATAGGGTATTAGTTTTTTCATAGTTTAACTCTATGCGGGATCTAAGCTCCCTTACCTTTGACAGGATTGGCAGGCGAAGTCTGGACAGATCAACTGTCCGGCTCCTTTGCCCGAAGACCCAGCCGATGCCCGCTTGGCGAAGCTGCTGGTTCCGGCACCCTATGTGGTGCCGGAGAAGAAGGCCACGAAGAAGGCCACGGGGACTCAAAAAAGTGCCCGGCGCCAGGAGGTGTCGGGTTCATCATCCGACGGCTCCAAGGCGCATTCCTCCCATGAAGACGAGGAGGAGGAAGAAGAGACCTCTCCCCCTCCAGTGGGGGGAGAGAAGAAAAGGAAGGCCGCCCTCACTGGGAGGCCGAAGGGTCCAAGAAGGGGAAAACCCTTCCTCCAGACTACTCCACCGACGCCGACGATGGCGGAGAGGAGTGGCCGCTCAGGGCCAAGCCCCTGGCGAAATCGTAAGTATCCGGATACCAGAGTAATTCATAGTATTCCTTTATTGCACAGCTTTCCCTTATGTCGAATATGATTATGCAGCCCACCCAAAGACCAGCTCGACGCGTCGTCGAGCGGTTCACTGGACTCGTCGGATGTGAATTCGCTTCCGACGGCTACCTCCCCCCGCCCTACGGACGACGCCGAAGTGTTGTCCCAACAGGTTCCAAGACAGGAGGAGGTGGTCCTGGAGGCGCCACAAGGCGACCTCTCGGACTCCAGGAGTAAAGGGGATAAAACCCCCCAGGGCTCCAAGTCCGGCCCTAGGCTGGACACCGCTCCGGAACCTTCAAAGGTTCCAGAGTCTGGCGGGCGACCTCCTTCCAAGAGGAGCAAGCCCACCGTGCCGGTGACCTTCGTCCAACCGGAGGCGCCGGACAATCTGTTGGAGGTGCTCAAAGGTGCCTCCATTGACGAGGAGCACCGCACCATTATGAGTGCGGTGGTCCAGAAGGTTTAGTCCGCCAAGAGTGGACTGACTGAAGCTTGTGCTAGCCTTTTAACAGGCTTTGAGGTAAGTAAAGAATGTGTAAATAATATTACCGCATAGACAGTAGCCCCTGATGCTCTGTTTGGCATTCGGGAAGAAAAGCCGAATAGAGGATCAAATTAAATTCGCAGGAGTCTAACAAAAAGGAGTCAATATGCGTATGCAGGCTTCTCTGCTGGCGTCCGTCGCACTGACTGCAGAAGTGGACACGCTAAAGCAGAACCTCGAGCAGTCCAAGCAAGAGCTCGGGCGTGCCAAGAGGCAGCTTGAGGACAAGGAAGGTAAGAAATACCTTGTTTAAATATATATATAAAAAGTGCAATTGCAAAAAATGACAGGATTATCGTGGCTATTGTAGGGGCCACGTCTGAGGTGGCGACCCTTAAGCAAGCGCTGGTCGAGGCCGAGAAGAGAGCGGCCACGGAGCGCACCAAGTGGGAGAAGTATGAGGCCCAGGTTGGCAAGGTGCGGCAAGAGCTCCGGGCTCTCATGAAAAAACATGAGAGTTTGGAGCTTGACTCAAAGACGCGAGCGTCCGAGCTCGCGATGGCTATTGAAAATGCCAAGTCTGCCAAGGCCGAATCCCAGAAGACCCTCCAGGAGTTGGATGCGGTGAAAAATATAGCGGTCGGTAAGGCATTCTTTATGCAAAGAAAACACATAAACGTGAGTTACTTGTTACTTACCCGAATCCGGAGCTCTCCAAGAGCATTCACAGATCTTCCCCGTAGCGTGTCCGATGTCGCCGCATTCTATCGAGCCGAGGAGGGCAGCTCGACAGAGAAGGTGTTTTGGTCTCAGTATGCTGAGGCCGGACACCCCATGCCCCTGAGCGACTAGCTGAAGCAACTGGTCGAGCTCCACAAGGCGGCTGAACAGGCCATGAAGGGCCTCATAGTTCGGCTGTGGCCTGGAGAGACTCTGCCTGGGAGCTATTTCGGGCTGGTGCGGCGGCTGGTGGGGGCCTGTCCAAGGCTCGAAGTCATCAAGCGCTCCATCTGCATTGAAGGTGCCCGTAGGGCCCTTGCCCGTGTTAAGGTGCACTGGGGCAAGCTGGATGCTGAGAAGCTTGTGAAGGACGGGCCACCGCCGGGGAAAGAGCATCGCAAGCCCGAGAATTATTATACGGATGTTCTGAAGGGTGCCCGCCTTGTGGCGGATGAATGTTCCAGGGATGTAATTTTTGAGTAAAACTCGCTCGTTTTGTCCTGTGCGCTGAAAACTTGTTCATATGCGCTAAGCAATGATGTTGGAATTTAAAATATTACCTTCTGTGCGGCTGTTTATCAATTCTGAGAGATGGCGAGTCGTCGGTTTCTGCCCCCGTGCCGCTAGTGCTGGGGTGTTCGGGGATAAACCTGAGCGCTCTTTTTCCCATGTTTGGGTCCTTCGAGGAAGGCGCTCAGCATAACGAACAAGGCAATCGGACTATAATGCGTGAACACTCTCACTTAGCCATAGAATTCTATAATTTTAAATTTCGGTGAAGCCCCTGTATTCGGAAGACCGAATTCGGGGCGCTATCCACGCCTTGGCCGGACAGAGCCAACTCCTCGCTCTAAGCAGCATAAGTCTTTAGGGACTCGAAAAACCTCTCGAACAGCGACCAGCTCTCGCTTCATCATGACAGTCAGTTTTAGCTTTCTCTACTGAGGTGCTCGACCCAGCTCAACTGGGGCACAATCGCAGTAGTTCTCCTAGTGCTACCTTAGCCGACATAGCGGAACATAAGGCACCAAAACATAGGAGCCGGGCAAACCCAACTATTGACCCAAGACATGATTCGGAGCCGATGCATATAATGCTATAAGTTCAGGGTGCCGCACTTGTTAAAATGTTCGGACTTCTCACACCATATTGAGGGGTACTAAAGCCCCTGGCGTATTTTGGCCGTACCAAAGTGTACGGGTGCAACATGTCGTTAAGGAACATATATTTGTAAAAAAAGAGTAATGCAAAAATAGACAAAAGCTATGCATTGTTTATTAAAAAAGGGCTGCGATCAAAGCAGAACGATACAAATAATGCGATAAGCAAAAGGTTGGACTATTTAACATGTCCGTTCCAGGGGCAGGTTGCGGAATGGTATGCGAAACAGGTATACTGCTCGTGATAGAGACCACCTGGGAGTTCCGTAATGCGGCATGGCTTGTCTGCTTCCCTGGTTCTTGCATCGTTTGTGCGGCAATTGAACTGCCGAACAGGCCTTCTGAAGAATGGAGTCCTGAAAGTAAGAGAAAATTAAAAAATCGGCAGCCCCTGGTGCGTTTAAGCCGTGTTTCGGGCATGCCGTGATGGTACCCCTCCCCCTGTACCCATGGTATTTCTAGAGCGTAGTTATGTACGCGAAGCACTGGCGTCGCATTTTTGCGAGGGCTGGGGTTGGGGCCGCATTGCTACGCCTGCTCGGAACGTGCCAGGCGGTCTTGTTGTAGGTTACTCCGGGCGCGCTTGACAGTGTCCGGACGTTTAATGGCCGGACTGAAGAACTGCTTGGCGAGGCTGCTTTGTACTTCCGCTGCAAGGGCCGCCGTGTGCTCCTCCGTTCGGAGGGAGTGCTCGGTGTTTCCATTGACCGTAATTACTCCTTGAGGGCCTGGCATCTTGAGCTTAAGGTATGCGTAGTGCGGTACCGCATTGAACTTGGCGAATGCGGTTCGCCCGAGCAGTGCGTGATAGCCACTGCGGAATGGGACTATGTCGAAGATTAACTCCTTGCTTCGGAAATTATCCGGAGATCTGAAGACCACTTCAAGTGTGACTGAGCCTGTACAGTTGGCCTCTACACCTGGTATTACGCCTTTAAAGGTCATTTTGGTGGGCCTAATCCTCGAGGGATCTATGCCCATTTTCTGCACTGTATCCTGGTAAAGCAGGTTCAGGCTGCTGCCGCCGTCCATAAGGACTCTAGTGAGATGAAATCCGTCAATAATTGGGTCTAGAACCAATGCGGCGAATCCGCCATGATGGGTGCTAGTGGAATGGTCCCTTCGATCAAAGGTGATCGGGCAGGAGGACCATGGGTTGAACTTTGGGGCGACTGGCTCTACCACGTATACGTCCCTTAACGCGCGCTTCCGCTCCCTCTTGGGGATGTGGGTCGCGTATATCATGTTCACCGTCCGCACTTGTGGGGGAAAACCCTTCTGTCCACTGTTGTTCGGCGACCGGGGCTCTTCGTCGTCATCGCTATGCAGCCCCTTGTCGGTATTTTCGGCATTTAACTTGTCTGCCTGCTTGAACACCCAACAATCCCTGTTGGTGTGATTGGCCGGATTTTCGGGGGTGCCATGTATCTGGCACAAGCGGTCGAGTATTCGGTCCAAACTGGACGGGCCCCTAGGATTTCTTTTGAATGGCTTTTTCCGCTGACCGGATTTATAGCCTCTGAATCCGGCATTAACTGTTGTATCCTCAGCATTGTCGTTGTTAATGTGGCGCTTCTGCTTGTTGCGACGCGACCTGCCACTACTGTCCCTGGTATCCGAATTACCAGGGTTCTTGGTCATATTGTTGCTACGAGCAAGCCAGCTGTCTTCTCCCGCGCAAAAGCGGGTCATGAGTGTCGTGAGTGCTGCCATAGATTTCGGCTTTTCCTGTCCAAGGTGCCGGGCAAGCCACTCGTCACGGATATTGTGCTTGAAGGCTGCTAGGGCCTCTGCGTCCGGACAGTCGACTATTTGATTTTTCTTTGTTAGGAACCGTGTCCAGAATTGCCTGGCCAATTCCTCTGGCTGCTGAATTACGTGGCTTAGGTCATCGGCGTCTGGTGGTCGCACATAAGTGCCCTAGAAATTGTCGAGGAATGCAGCTTCCAGGTCCTCCCAACAACTGATTGATCCTGCTGGCAAGCTGTTAAGCCAATGCCGAGCTGATCCTTTAAGCTTGAGTGGGAGGTATTTGATGGCGTGGAGATCATCGCCGCGGGCCATGTGGATATGAAGGAGATAATCCTCGCTCCATACCGCAGGATCTGTTGTGCCATCATATGATTCGATGTTTACGGGTTTGAAACCCTCGGGGATTTGATGATCCATTACTTCGTCTGTGAAGCATAGTGGGTGTGTGGTGCCTCTGTACTGGGCTATATCACGACGTAGCTCCAATCAGCTTTGTCTACTATGTTCGGCCCTACCGGATTTGTGTTCGGCGTGACGGTTACCGTCTCGAGTCATGGGGCGCCCATGCGATCCGTAGATCGATCTTGTTTGCCTTGCCTTGTCCTTCAACATATCTCACAGGTCTGGCGCATTTTCCCGTGCCTTGGTACGGGGTGCGGCTTGAGTGGAGGGCCGAGAGGCCTCTCTGTCGCGGCCATGAGGTGGTCGGTCGGCCGTATCAAGTGCTGGTGATGTAGGTTTAAGCGCTTCCTCCTCTAATCGGGGTAGCAACCTGCGCTTTGGGTAGCTCTTGGAGGGGCGTTCGAGTTTATGTTCTTCGGCCGCAAGGACTTCAGTCCATCTGTCGACTAGCAAATCTTGATCAGCTCTAAGCTGTTGCTGTTTTTTCTTGAGGCTTCTTGCCGTGGCCATAAGCCTGCGTTGAAAACGCTCTTGCTCGACGGGATCCTCTGGCACGACGAATTCGTCGTCGTCGAGGCTTGCCTCGTCTTCGGAGGGAGGCATATAATTATCGTCCTCGACCTCTCTGTCTACCACTCTCTCATGAGGGCTGGCTTCTCCATCCTCCTGTGCTGAATCTTGCTGGAGGGGGTTTTCTTCGGCACTCTCCGGAGTATTATTGTCTCCCGTGCTGGAATCACCATATTTGCTTTGGCGGGATTTTGAGCGGCGCCACTGACGCCGGCGCTTAGGCTGTTTCTTGGAGGGGTCATCCTCCGCTGTTGCATCGCCATCTCCTTCTTTTGGGGTGTCCACCATGTATATGTCATATGACGAGGTGGCTTTCCAGATCCCAATAGGCGCTGGTTCTTCATCGTCTCCTGCATCGGCGTCCATACCGTCGATGTCTTCGGAGTCGAAGTCGAGCATGTCGGTTAAATCGTCAACAGTGGCTACAAAGTGGGTGGTGGGTGGGCTTTGAATTTCTTCATCGTCCATATCCCAACCTTGCTGATCATAGTCCGGCCAGGGCTCTCCTGATAAAGAGAGAGACTTTAGTGTCTTCAAAATATCGCCGAAAGGCGAGTGCTGAAAGATGCCCGCGGCAGTAAACTCCATGATCGGCGCCCAATCGGATTCGATCGGCAGGGGCGCAGAGGGTTTGGAGTCCGGAGAGGAGTCCGGCTCCTTGGAGTCACGAGTCTCGCGGAGTGCGGGGCTGGTGTTCGGCTCGATCGCCGTTGGGATCGCAGCCCCCGAGGCGGCGTCCAACCACCCATCCTCGATCGACGTAGTTGGCTCTGAATTAAGGGTCGAAGCCGATGCGGGTGCGGCCTCCAGGGTACTGTTCGGCGGCAGAGCTAGATCATGCTCGTCGTGACAGTGCGACGCGCTCGGCAGTGGCTCGAATCCGTCGAAGATCAAGTCCCCGCGGATGTCGGCCATGTAGTTTAAACTTCCAAATCTGACTTGATGGCCAGGGGCATAGCTTTCGATCTGCTCCAGATGGCCAAGTGAATTGGCCTGCAGTGCGAAGCCGCCGAAGACGAAGATCTGTCTGGGGAGGAAGGTCTTACCCTGGACTGCATCGCTATTGATGATCGTATGAGCCACCAAGCCTAACGGCAATGACACAGAGGAACTCTCAATGAAAGCACCAATGTCGGTGTCAAAACCGGCGGATCTCGGGTAGGGGGTCCCGAACTGTGCGTCTAGGCCGGATGGTAATAGGAGGCAAGGGACACGAAGTTTTACCCAGGTTCGGGCCCTCTTGATGGAGGTAAAACCCTACATCCTGCTTGATTAATATTGATGATATGGGTAGTACAAGAGTAGATCTACCACGAGATCAGAGAGGCTAAACCCTAGAAGCTAGCCTATGGTATGATTGTTGTTCTATATGTTGTCCTACGGACTAAAACCCTCTGGTTTATATAGACACCGGAGAGGGTTAGGGTTACACAAAGTCGGTTACAATGGTAGGAGATCTACATATCCGTATCGCCAAGTGTCGATGTCAAAACCGACGGATCTCGGGTAGGGGGTCCCGAACTGTGCGTCTAGGTCGGATGGTAACAGGAGGCAAGGAACATGATGTTTTACCTAGGTTCGGGCCCTCTTGATGGAGGTAAAACCCTACGTCCTGCTCGATTAATATTGATGATATGGGTAGTACAAGAGTAGATCTACCACGAGATCAAGGAGGCTAAACCCTAGAAGCTAGCCTATGGTATGATTCTTGTATGATGAAGTTGTCCTACGGACTAAAACCCTCCGGTTTATATAGACACCGGAGAGGGTTAGGGTTACACAAAGTCGGTTACAATGGTAGGAGATCTACATATCCGTATCGCCAAGCTTGCCTTCCACGCCAAGGAAAGTCCCTTCCGGACACGGGACGAAGTCTTCAATCTTGTATCTTCATAGTCCTGGAGTCCGGCTGAAGGTATAGTCCGGCTACCCGAACACCCCCTAATCCAGGACTCCCTCAGTAGCCCCTGAACCAGGCTTCAATGACGACGAGTCCGGCGCGTAGATTGTCTTCGGCATTACAAGGCGGGTTCCTCCTCCAAATTCTTCATAAAAGTTTGTAAACACCAAGAGTAGTGTCCGGCTCTGCAAAATAAGTTTCCACGTATTGCCACAGAGAGAACAATATTAACACAAATCTAATCTGCTGACGTATTCCGCAGCGTGGTATCACACTATGGCCAAGCCTTTATTCGAATCGTTTTCACTTTTCCACCTTAGCGTGTTTTGCGAGGCAGTTTCCTTGGCACGTCTTGTCAAAGCAGAGATCGTGTCCCCCATTTACTGGATTCTCATCAATACGGACGTGGGTAACCCAACCGCGCCATTTATCACGGTGCTTGGGAGGCAAGCGAGTTTTACTAGGCCGGTGGGGACGCATAGTCGCATCCGCCCATATAAGGGGATAAGGATCCACCTTTTTACCTATGCCTTCTTCCTCCTTTGCCTATCCATCTTCTACGCACCCGAGCTCCAGCGCCCAAGCCCGCACTTCCTACCTCAACCTTCTCCAACAATGTCTGGAGCAGGAGGTAAGTGGATGGTCTCCTCCGTCACGGAGGGCCATGTCAAAAAGCTAAGGAAGGCCGGATACCTGTCCAAAGACATCGCGCACCGGCTTCCTGAGGAGGGGCAGCTTCTCCCCACCCCAAGGCCCCATGAGAGGGTAGTATTTCTTCCCCACTTCCTCCGCGGACTGGGTTTTCCTCTCCACCCATTTGTCTGCGGGCTCATGTTCTACTATGGCCTAGATTTCCACGATCTGGCCCCGAACTTCATCCTCAATATCTCAGCATTTATCATCTTGTGTGAGGCTTTCCTCTGCATCCGCCCCCATTTCGGCCTCTGGCTCAGGACCTTCAACGTCAAGCCAAAGGTTGTGTGCGGCAACCAGGCGGAGTGCGGAGGTGCCATGGCGGGCAAAATAGCCAACGTCCTATGGCTCGAGGGCTCCTTTGTGGAGACCTTGAAGGGGTGGCAGTCAGGGTGGTTTTACATCACCGAGCCACGCGATCCGAAGTGGATCGCAGCCCCTGAATTCCTATCCGGACCCCCTACGTGGCTCACGTCCTGGAAGGAGACGGGCTTGTCGTGGGGCGACGAAGAAGAGGTGACCGGACTGCAAAAATGCATCCAGTCCCTGGTGAAAAAGCAGCTCAAGCTTGTCAACGTAGTCCAGGTCATGCTCGTCCGCCGGATCCTTCCGTGTCAAGAACAAGACTTCAATTTTTGGGAGTTCAACCCGGCGCAGCACCGAACTCTGAGCAGGCTCTTCGACACGACGTACGAAGATGTCTGGAGGGGGCTAACCAAAGGCGCCGAGGCTCCCACATCCGCCTCCGAAGACCGCGGATTCAGCTCGCAGCGTCCTGCTGGCGAGGTAAAATATTTTCATCTTTTACAGGATGTTAAGTTTTCTTCATAGTTTGACTCTATGCGGGATCTAAACTCCCTCACCTTTGACAGGATTGGCGGGCGAAGTCCGGAATGATTAACTGTCCGGCTCCCTTACCCGAAGACCCAGCCCCTGCTCTCCTAGTGAACTGCTAGTTCCGGCACCTTATGTGGTGCCGGAGAATAAGGCCAAGAAGAAGAAGGCCACGGGGACTCGAAAGAGTTCCCGGCTTATGGTGGTGTCGGACTCGTCGTCCGACGAGTCCGAGACGCACTCCTCCCATGAAGACAAGGAGGAGGAAGAAGAGACCTCTCCCCCTCCAGCGGGGGGAGGAAAGAAGAGGAAGGCCGCCCCAGTAGGGGAGGCCGAAGGGTCTAAGAAGAGGAAAACCCCTCCGCCGGACTACGCCCCCGACGCCGACGAGGACGATGAGGAGTGGCCGGACAGGGCCAAGCGTCCGGCGAAATCGTAAGTGTTCGGATACCAGAGTAACTCGTGATATTCCTTTTGTTGCACAACTTTCCCTAATGTCGAATGTAATCATGCAGCCCGCCCAGGGACGGGCTCGACGAGTCGTTGAGCGGCTCCCTGGATTCATCGGACGTGAATTCAGTTCCGCCCGCTGCCTCCCCCTGTGCTGCGGATGACGCCGAGGTGGCGTCGCGACAAGCTTCGGGGCAAGAGGAGGTGGTCCAGGAGGAGCCGCGAGGCGACCTCCCGTACTCCATGAGTAAAGGGGACCAGACCCCCAGGGCTCCAAGTCCGGCTTTAAGCCGGACACCACGCCGGAATCATCAACGGTTCCGGACCGCGGCAGGCAAACTCCTGCCAAGAGGAGCAAGCCTATTGAGCCGGCGTCCTCCGTCCAACCGGAGGCGCCAGACAATCTACTGGAGGTGCTTAAGGGCGCCTCCATCGACGAGGAGCACCGTACGGTGGTCCAGAAGGTTCGATCCGCCAAAAGCAGACTGACTGAAGCTTGTGCTAGCCTTCTAACAGGCTTCGAGGTAAGTAAAAAATATGTAAAAATATTACCGCATAGACAGTAGCCCCTGATGCTCTGTTTGGCGTTCGAAAGAAAAGCCGAATAGAGGATCTATTAAATATCGCAGGAGTCTAACTAAAAAGGAGTCAATATACGTATGCAGGCTTCGCTGCTGGCCACCGCCGCACTGACTGCGGAGGTGGGTGCCCTGAAGCAGGGCCTCGAGCGGACCGAGCAAGAGCTCGGCCTTGCCAAACGGCAGCTCGAGGAGAAAGAAGGTAAGAGATACCTTATAGAAAAAATGCCTATAAGAAGACGCAATTGCAAAAAATGACAGGAGTACACTGCTTATTGTAGGGGCCACAACTGAGGTGGCGACCCTCAAGCAGGCGCTGTCCGAGGCTGAGAAGAAAGCGGCCACGGAGCACACCGAGCGGGAGAAATTTGAGGCGCAGGTCGGCGAGGTGCAGCAAGAGCTTCAGGCTCTCATGAAAAAACATGAGAGTTTGGAGCTCGACTCAAAGACGCGAGCGTCCGAGCTTGCTGCGGCCCTTAAAACTGCCAAATCTGCCAAGGCCGAAGCCCAGAAGGCCCTCCAGGAATTGGATGCGGTGAAAAAGATAGCGGCGGGTAAGGCATTCTCTATGCAAAGCAGACATATAAAAGTAAACTACTTGTTACTTACCCGAATCCGGAGCTCTCCAGGGGCATTTGCAGATCTTCCCCGCAGCGTATCTGATGCCGCCGCATTCTACCGAGCCGAGGAAGGCAGCTCGACGGAGAAGGTGTTCTGGTCTCAGTATGCTAATGCCGGACACCCTGTGCCCTTGAGCGACCAGCTGAAGCAGCTGGTCGAGCTCCACAAGCCGGCCAAACAAGCCCTGAAGGGCTTCATAGTTCGGCTGTGGCCTGGAGAGGCCCTTCCTGGGAGCTACTTTGGACTGGTGCGGCAGCTGGTGGAGGCTTGTCCAAGGCTCGAGGTCATCAAGCGCTCCGTCTGCATCGAAGGTGCCCGTAGGGCCCTTGCCCGTGCAAAGGTGCACTGGGGTAAGCTGGACGGTGAGAAGCTTGTGAGGGACGGGCCGCCGCCGGGGAAGGAGCATCGCAAGCCCGAGAACTATTACAAGGATGTTCTAGCTGGTGCCCGCCTTATGGCGGATGAATGTACCAAGGATGTGATTTTTGAATGAACTCGCTCGTGTTATCCTGTGCGCTGAAAACTTGTTCATATGCGCTAAGCAATGCTTTTGAATTTAAAATATTACTTTCTGTGCGGCCGTTTATCAAAAAATTGAGAGATGGCCAGTCGTCGGCTTCTGCCCCCATGCCACTAGTGCTGGGGTGTTCGGGATAAACCTGAGCGCTCTTTTTCCCATGATTGGGTCCGTCGAGGGAGGCGCTCAGCACAACGAACGAGGCAATCGGACTATAATGCTTGAACACTCTCACTTAGCCATAGAACTCTATAATTTTAAATTTCGGCAAAGCCCCTAGTATTTGGAAGACCGAGTTCGGGGCGCTATCCACGCCTTGGCCGGACAAAGCCGGTTCCTCGCTCGAAGCGGCATAAGTCTTTAAGGACTCGAAAAACCTCTCGAACAGCGACCGGTCTCTCGCTTCATCATGACAGTCGGTTTTAGCTTTCTCTACTGAGGTGCTCAGCCCAGCTCAACTGGGGCACAATCGCAGTAGTTCTCCTAGTGCTACCTTAGCCGATATAGCGGAACGTAAGGCACCAAAACATAGGAGCCGGGCAAACCCAACCATTGACCCAAATCATGATTCGGAGCCGATGCATATAGTGCTATAAGTTCGGGGTGCCGCACTTGTGAAAGTGTACGGACTTCTCACGCCATATGGATGGGTACTGAATCCCCTGGCATATTTTGCCCGTACCACAGTGTACGGATGCGACATGTTATTAATAAACATATATATAAAAAGAGGATAATGCAAAAAATAGACAAAAAGCTATGCATTGTTTATCGAAAGGCTGTTATGAAAGCGGAACAATACAAATAGTGCGATAAGCAAAAGAAATTGGACTATTTAACATGTCTTGGCCAGGGGCAGGCCGCGGAATTGTATTAAAAAACAGGTATACTGCTCGCAATAGAGACCACCTGGGAGTTCCATAATGCGGCGTGGCTTGTCTGCTTTCCTGGATCTTGCATCGTTTGTGCGGCAGTTGAATTGCCGAACGGGTCATCCGAAGTATGGAGTCTTGAGAGTAAGAGAAAAAAAGGAATCCGGCAGCCCCTGGTGCGGTTTAAGCCGTTTTTCGGGCGTGCCGTGATAGTGCCCCTTCCCCTGTGCCCATGGTATTTCAAGAGCGTAGTTATGTACGTGAAGCGCTGGTTTCGCTATATCGCGAGGGCTAGGGTTGGGGCCGCATTGCTATGCTAGCTCAGAACATGCCAGGCGGTGTTGTTGTAGGGTACTACGGGCGCGCTTGACAGTGTCCGGCTTTTTGAAGGCCGAACTGGAGAACTGCCTAGAGAGGCTGCTTTGTACTTCTACTGCGAGCGTTGCCGTGTGCTCCTCCGTTCGGAGGGAGCGTTCAGTGTTCCCATTGACCGTGATTACTCCTCTAGGGCCTGGCATCTTGAGCTTGAGGTATGCATAGTGCGGTACCGCGTTGAATTTTGCGAATGCGGTTCACCCGAGCAGTGTGTGATAGCCACTACGGAACGAGACTATGTCGAAGATTAACTCCTCGCTTCGGAAGTTATCCGGAGATCCGAAGACCACTTCCAGTGTAAGTGAGCCTGTACAGTTGGCTTCTACACCTGGTATGACGCCTTTAAAGGTCGTTTTGGTGGGCTTGATCCTCGAGGGATCTATGCCCATTTTTCGCACTGTATCCTGGTAAAGCAGGTTCAGGCTGCTGCCGCCGTCCATGAGGACTCTTGTGAGATGAAATCCGTCAATGATTGGGTCTAGAACCAGTGCGGCGAAGCCGCCGTGATGGAAGCTAGTGGGGTGGTCCCTTCGATCAAAGGTGATCGGGCAGGAGGACCATGGGTTGAACTTTGGGGCGACTGGCTCCATCGCATATACGTCCCGTAACGCACGCTTCCGCTCCCTCTTGGGGATGTGGGTTGCGTATATCATGTTCACCGTCCGCACTTGCGGGGGAAATCCCTTCTGTCCACTGTTGTTCAGCGCCCTGGGCTCCTCCTTGTCGTCGCTATGCAGCCCCTTGTCTTTGTTTTCGGCTCTTAACTTGCCTGCCTGCTTGAACACCCAACAATCCCTGTTGGTGTGATTGGCTGGCTTTTCGGGGGTGCCATGTATCTGGCACAAGCGGTCGAGTATTCGGTCCAAACTGGACGGGCCCTGAGTGTGATTACTCCTCTAGGGCCTGGCATCTTGAGCTTGAGGTATGCATAGTGCGGTACCGCGTTGAATTTTGCGAATGCGGTTCACCCGAGCAGTGTGTGATAGCCACTACGGAACGAGACTATGTCGAAGATTAACTCCTCGCTTCGGAAGTTATCCGGAGATCCGAAGACCACTTCCAGTGTAAGTGAGCCTGTACAGTTGGCTTCTACACCTGGTATGACGCCTTTAAAGGTCGTTTTGGTGGGCTTGATCCTCGAGGGATCTATGCCCATTTTTCGCACTGTATCCTGGTAAAGCAGGTTCAGGCTGCTGCCGCCGTCCATGAGGACTCTTGTGAGATGAAATCCGTCAATGATTGGGTCTAGAACCAGTGCGGCGAAGCCGCCGTGATGGAAGCTAGTGGGGTGGTCCCTTCGATCAAAGGTGATCGGGCAGGAGGACCATGGGTTGAACTTTGGGGCGACTGGCTCCATCGCATATACGTCCCGTAACGCACGCTTCCGCTCCCTCTTGGGGATGTGGGTTGCGTATATCATGTTCACCGTCCGCACTTGCGGGGGAAATCCCTTCTGTCCACTGTTGTTCAGCGCCCTGGGCTCCTCCTTGTCGTCGCTATGCAGCCCCTTGTCTTTGTTTTCGGCTCTTAACTTGCCTGCCTGCTTGAACACCCAACAATCCCTGTTGGTGTGATTGGCTGGCTTTTCGGGGGTGCCATGTATCTGGCACAAGCGGTCGAGTATTCGGTCCAAACTGGACGGGCCCTGAGTATTTCTTTTGAATGGCTTTTTCCGTTGACCAAATTTGTAGCCTCGGAATCCGGCATTAACTGACGTATCCTCGTTGCTGTCGCTGTTAACGCGGTGCTTTTGTTTGTTCCGACGTGACCTGTCACTTTTGTCCTTGGTATTCGAATTACCAGGGTTCTTGGTTAAGTTGTTGCTGCGAGCTAGCCAGCTGTCTTCTCCCGCGCAAAAGCGGGTCATGAGTGTCGTGAGGGCTGCCATAGATTTCAGCTTTTCCTGTCCCAGGTGCCGGGCAAGCCACTCGTCACGGATATTATGCTTGAAGGCCGCTAAGGCCTCTGCTTCCGGAGAGTCGACTATCTGGTTTTTCTTTGTTAGGAACCGTGTCCAGAATTGCCTGGCCGATTCCTTTGGCTGTTGAATTATGTGGCTTAGGTCATCGGCGTCCGGTGGTCGCACATAAGTGCCCTGGAAGTTGTCAAGGAATGCGGCTTCCAGGTCCTCCCAAGAACCGATTGAGTCTGCTGGCAAGCTGTTGAGCCAATGTCGGGCCAGTCCCTTAAGTTTGAGTGGGAGGTATTTGATGGCGTGTAGATCATCACCGCGGGCCATGTGGATATGAAGGAGATAATCCTCAATCCATACCGCGGGATCTGTTGTGCCATCGTACGATTCGATGTTTACGGGTTTGAAGCCCACAGGGATTTTATGATCCATTACTTCATCTGTGAAGCATAGTGGGTGTGCGGCGCCTCTGTATTGGGCTATATCACGACGCAGCTCGAAGGAGCTTTGTCTATTGAGTTCGGCCCGGCCGAATTTATTGCATCCGGAGTGACGATCACCGTCACGTGCCGTGGGGCGCCTGCGCGATCCATAGATCGATCTTGTTTGCCTTGCCTTGTCCTCCAGTATGTCGCGCAGGTCGGGCGCATTTTCCCGTGCCTTAGTATGCTTGACGCGGCGTCGGGGCATGGCTTGAGTGGGGGGCCAAGAGGCCTCTCTGTCGCGGCCACGAGGTGGCCGGTCGGCCGTGTCATGCGCTGGTGATGTAGGTGCTTCCTCCTCTAGTCGGGGTAGCATCCTGCGCTTTGGATAACTCTTGGAGGGGCGTTCGAGTTCATACTCTTTGGCCGCAAGGACTTCAGTCCATCTGTCAGCTAGCGAATCCTGATCAGCTCTAAGCTGTTGCTGCTTTTTCTTGAGGCTGCTTGCCGTGGCCATAAGCCTGCGTTTAAAACGCTCTTGTTCAGCGGGATCCTCTGGCACGACGAACTCGTCGTCGTCGAGGCTTGCCTCGTCTTCGGAGGGAGGCGTATAATTATCGTCCTCAACCTCTTGGTCCGCCGCCCTCTCGTGAGGGCTGGCTTCTCTGTCCTCCTGTGCTGAATCTTGCTGGAGGGGGTGTTCTTCGGCGCTATCCAGAGTAGTATTATCTCCCGTGCCGGAATCACCGTTTTTGCTTTGGCGGGATTTAGAGCGGCGCCGCTGACGCCGGCGCTTGGGCTGTTTCTTAGAGGTATCGTCTCCCGCTGTTTCATCGCCATCTCCATCCTTTGGAGTGTCCACCATATATATGTCATATGACGAGGTGGCCTTCCAGCGCCCTATAGGTGCTGGTTCCTGTTCGTCTCCTGCATCGTCGTCCATGCCGTCGATGTCTTCGGAGTCAAAGTCAAGCATGTCGGTTAAGTCGTCGATAGTGGCTACGAAGTGGGTGGTGGGTGGGTTTTGAATTTCTTCATCGTCCGTATCCCAACCTTGCTGACCGTAGTCCGGCCAGGGCTCTCCTGATAAAGAGAGAGACTTTAGGGAATTCAGGATGTCGCCGAAGGGCGAGTGCTGAAAGATGTCCGCGGCAGTGAACTCCATTATCGGCGCCCAATCGGATTCGATCGGTAGGGGCACGGGGGCTCGGAGTTCGGAGAGGAATCCGTCTCCTCGGAGTCACGGGCCATGCGGGGTGCGGGGCTGGAGTTCGGCTCGATCGCCTCTGAGATCGCAGCCCCTGAGGCAGCGTCCAACCGCTGATCCTCGATCGGCGCAGTAGGCTCCGAATCAATGGTCGGAACCGGTGTGTGTGCGGCCTCCAAAGCGCTGTTCGGCGGCAGAGCTATATCATGCCCATCGAGACAGTGCGGCGCGCTTGGCTGTGGCTCGAATCCGTCGAATATCAAGTCCCCGCGGATGTCAGCCGTGTAGTTTAGGCTTCCAAACCTAACCTGATGGCCAGGGGCGTAGCTTTAGATCTGCTCAAGGTGGCCAAGCGAATTGGCCCGCACTGCGAAGCCACTGAAGACGAAGATCTGTCCGGGGAGAAAAGTCTCACCCTGGACTGCATCGTTGTTGATGATCGAAGGAGCCATCAGGCCTAAAAGTGACGACATAGAGGAACTCTCAATGAAAGCACCAATGTCGGTGTCAAAACCGGCGGATCTCGGGTAGGGGGTCCCGAACTGTGCGTCTAGGTCGGATGGTAACAGGAGGCAAGGAACACGATGTTTTACCCAGGTTCGGGCCCTCTTGACGGAGGTAAAACCCTACGTCCTGCTCGATTAATATTGATGATATGGGTAGTACAAGAGTAGATCTACCATGAGATCAAGGAGGCTAAACCCTAGAAGCTAGCCTATGGTATGATTCTTGTATGATGAAGTTGTCCTACGGACTAAAACCCTCCGGTTTATATAGACACCGGAGAGGGTTAGGGTTACACAAAGTCGGTTACAATGGTAGGAGATCTTGAATATCCGCATTGCCAAGCTTGCCTTCCACGCCAAGGAAAGTCCCATCCGGACACGGGACGAAGTCTTCAATCTTGTATCTTCATAGCCCTGGAGTCCGGCTGAAGGTATAGTCCGGCTACCCGAACACCCCCTAATCTAGGACTCCCTCACCAAGCTTGCCTTCCACGCCAAGGGAAGTCCCTTCCGGACACGGGACGAAGTCTTCAATCTTGTATCTTCATAGTCCAGGAGTCCGGCTGAAGGTATAGTCCGGCCATCCGGACACCCCCTAATCCAGGACTCCCTCAAAAGGCAAACCTGATATATTTATTCAGTAGAACAGTTGATCTGGAAGCTCATGAATAAGCGGAAACATATATTGTGTTCCAAAAGTAAATCAAGAACAATGTTGGGTATACGAAAACCAAGGTGAGTAGGAAATATTTAATCAGTACAACAAATGATCTGGAGGCTCATAATAAAAGGGTAACATTTCTTTGTTCCAAAACTAAGGCAGGACGATCAATTCAAATTAAGTTAGATACACAGAGTAGAGTTAGACAACAAAATCAAGCCAGAGCGCACCTATACAGTTCAACTAAAGCATACTATCTGATAACTTCACTTGATTGTCTTCACGTTCGACTTCTCACATGGCACGTCACATGAACCTGCTGCGAGTATTTAGTTTAAGCAATCAAGCCATAGCCAAAAAAATCATGGATAATACGGTTATGTTCTTTTAACTGACCGCTTGTGGATAGTGAGTGATGGTTTGCCCCATAGTTCGCACCATATTGGTCCTATGCGTAAGAGTTCAGTCTAACTTGCGAAGAACAATCTATTGAACAATGGTGTGTAAGAGTTCATCTAACATGCAAAGTATTGAACAATGGCATAAGGCCAGCATGCTACCTCTTGTTAAGGTCCTCTCACAAAGACATGGTTCGCTACATGGAGCTCGACCCCTTGTCTTTTTGGCACGTTGGCGTTTATGGCAGCGCTTACCTGAATATTTGAGACAACCAGCGTCGGATACGACATCGTTAATAGGAATTAGAGACGACACTGGTACTCTATATATACACCCATACCTTCGTCATCACTGATGTAAATAGAGTCGCTGATTATCGCCCATTTCATAATGTGGTTATTACTGGAGTCCTAGTAATTGTGAAAGCAAAAATGCAAGAGAGTGGGATCAACGCAAACCTAGAGAGAAGAGTCCCAACAAAAATAAAATATGGTTACTCTCATAAGTGTTAATGCGCATTTTATTTTGAACATGGTCATATTCAGTGGAGAGGGAGGGAAAAAGCAGAGCAAAGAAAATTGGTCAAGCTGAACTGAAATCACATATAAGCAGTACTTATACTTTAACTAAGCACGAAAGGCATTCAACACATTGTAATCTTGAAGCAAAAGTTTTTCATAGATAAAACAAATAATTGTTTGTGTCCTAAACCCATCGCGTACAAGAACATGAAAAATAGCAAGTGTTTTGGTATACTGAAGGATGCATCAGCCAAAAGGCTATGACTACTCAGTCTCAGTTTAGTCCAACAACAAATCTAAATTTCTGTTCTTTCCAGCCAATCACAAGCATCCAAATATATGTGTACCAACATAGTCCAGTATCTTAATTAAAAGGCACTCAAACAACATATACAGATTTAACTCTTTCTCAAAATATTACATGGATTTATCAGTCGATCCACAAGAAGGGTAGCTTTAGAATTTCCATATCTTATTTTTTTCTTAATGCTAAATCCATTCAAGCTATTTATTTTGTACTATCGATCCAGTAGTCTTTGTACAGAAACATATCTTAATCTTCGTTCTAAATCTATGTTGCATGATGTCACTTGACAGCAGACCTATTCTCACAAGGCACAAATATTTACTGTCTCTAAAATATATATATTGTGCAAACATTGTCAAGGAAAGAGAACAGTAAGCATCACTGAAGTTCTGAATTTAAAATTTCAACCTTGGTGAAATCAGAAATAGCAAGTCCAGTTCTCTTTGAAATGCATATGTTGTACCTCTCCCAATTGGTGTCTGTGGATAAGCTGTACTTTCCTGCCGTATCTGCAAATGTAAATGCAGATTTTTAGGCTCCTTTTCTGATTAGAGAGAATAAGCAAGAAAAACTGATAAAAACAGATTATAGGTAACAAAACCTGATAAAACCAAAAAAAGAACCTAATAAAAAACAGATTATAGGTAACAAAACCTGGTAAAACTTAATGGTGAAATTTGCTTTGAAACAACAATATCCACATGTAAAAGAAATAGAGACGATATCTACTGAAAGTTCGCTGCAAATGGAAGAACTTTTTTTCATTCAGGTGTTCTTTTGATCATTGGCGTACCTTGGACGATCATTGGCGTACCTTGGCCTCAGAGCAGGGGCTCACTATTTTCTAATTCACTAACAGAACTCCGGAGCCAAAATTAGTAAATGGATGTTCTCCAGGTTAGGATACAATACTGCTAACTATATTTGCTACCCCACCTCAACGATCACACCTCAGAACCTGCAACCCGAATACTCGGAACCGGTTTCTTTTTACTTTGTCACTAATAGTGTGTTAATTCACCACTGTCTAACCCCTAGCCCTGTACCGTTTTTCATTTTTGATTGTTAATTCACCCATATTATCCTGCACACCAACCCAGCCAAGAAACATAGCCAGCAAACAAAGCAAGAATGCAGAACATGTAGTGTGGTTAACTGATAAGATTGATCAAACACCATTAAAAGACATTCTTAAAAAAATAATGTCGAAGTAGGCAATGAACATGAAGAGTCGGTCAACACTTACGTATAAATTCTAAACATGGGAGAAAAATTAGTTTCATGTGAAAACTGAAGGGAAGGCACATGATGTGAACTTCTGACAATATAAACAATATTCTCATTCATGAAATTCTGAAGTTACCACCGCCTATACGAATAGGATGGCATTGGTTAGGACATTAGGTACACTGTACTTTCAAAGATGAACGGAAAAAATACAGGATGAGAGAGATACCTTGTCAATTGAACAAGCTCAGCCAAGATAGTTAGATGAGATCTCCTAGTTCTCTACAAAATGCAGGGTGAAAAAAATAAGCAACGCTTGTTATAGTTCTCAATTTCCCAATATGAACTAGAAATGCTAAAATAGCCCATCTGATGCTGAAAAATATACAGACAGATGCATGAGAACCCGTTCCTTAAACAAACAGTATGAGAATGTGACGACGGAACAAATTTTATCCTTATACAAATACTATGAGCATGTAATTCCAAAGTAAACACACACTTTGCCAAAACAATAGAAACAATATGGGATATAATGCCAAAATAAATCCACATAATGCCAAAACTGTAGGATCCAAAAAAAAGGCAGTCACCTGCGCAACTAAGCAATGTGAGCTATCCTCGAAGAGCCACAACTTATCCGCTGCAAGAGGAAGAACACTACTGGCTGCAAGAGGAAGAACACTACTGGTCACTAACCAGCAAAACAAATCCTAATAAAATCTCTGCCAAACAGGCAAAAATGGACCTAGGTAATCATCAGAATCGGGCAGGGAAGGAACCAGCAAAGGTAGCACAGGGCTAGGAAAGGGACCAGAACAATACACTCTTCAATGGCACGCCGGCGGCCAAGGTGAGGGCAAGCAAACCGCACGGCCAAGACGTCACACCCTCGAACTACCTGCAAGACAACTAATGAAAAAGGAAAAGAGGGGAAGTGAGGACCGGCCAGAAGAACGCCTCGAAGGAGCCAAGACGGGATCGCGAGGACCATCACCTGACCGACGACGAAGGTAGGGATTTGGGACAAAGGTAGGCGGCGACCAAGGGGAGAAAACTCGGGGAAGGAGCAGAAAAGGGGAAAACAGAGGAAGGAGACTACTGTTTCATTTCTTAATTTTTCGATGCCTCTCGGCTACACGGTTCGGGCTTATATATGCCGCAGCTTTACCACACACGCTATTACACTCACAAGGCCCACGGCCCACACGCACACCTAGGCCCAACTGTGAAGAGTCATCAGCCACTAGGGCGTTCCTTGCCCTGTTCTGCTCCTTCAGTCTCTATTGTCTCGCCTGATGGAATAGGGGCGATGACAGTGCTCCCTTCTTGAGAAGTTGCTTGTCCCCAAGCAGCCGCATGTGGAAACCTTTTCTGCAGCGCTTCATAATCTTCCCAAGTAGCGAATTCTCCTGGCAAATCTGACCACCGAATTAGTACCTGAAGCAGAGCTGTATTACCTCGCTTGACTAACCTGCGATCCAGAATTTCCGAGGGAGTGAGTTCTTCAGTGTCTAGTCTTGGCAGCTTCGGCAAGGTTTTGAACACAGGAGTATGATCAGGCACTTGTTGTTTCAACTGAGAAACGTGAAACACAGGATGGATTTGTGTATCTGAAGGCAGGTCCAACTTATATGCTGCTGGGCCAAACTTCTCTAAAATTTGGAAAGGCCCAAAGTATTTAAAAGCCAATTTGGGGCAGGGTCTGTTCACAAGAGAAAGCTGTCCATAGGGTTGTAGTTTGAGGAAAACAAACTCCCCAACTGCAAATTCTCCCATGGATCTATGCTTATCAGCATCTGCTTTGCATTTTTGCTGGGCTCTCTGAAGATGCAGTTGCAAGTGTTCTGCGTAAGCTTGCCTGTCTTGTAGCCACTGTTGGATGTCAGGAGAAGCATCCTCTGGGGGTCTAAGGAATTGTCCCATATGTGGCTCTTGCCCATATAAAGCTTTGAAAGGAGTGCACCCCAAGGATGAATGATAGGAGGTGTTATACCAGAGCTCTGCCAAGGCCAACCAGTTGTGCCATTTTGTAGGTGAATCATGAACAGCACACCTCAAATACATCTCCAAGCACTGGTTCACTTGTTTTGTTTGCCCATCTGTTTGTGGGTGTCTGGCTGTGGACATTTGTAACTTAGGGCCCCAAATAGATAACAACTCCTTCCAGAAGTGGCTGGTGAATATTGTATCTCTATGGGATGTGATAGTTAATGGCATGCTGTGAAGTTTCACCACCTGCTGCATGAATGCTTGTGCTACAGTAGCAGCTGAATAAGGATGCTTCAAGGGACTGAAGTGGTTGTATTTAGAGTATCTGTCTACTACCACTAGGATGACATTATATCCACTGGATTTAGGCAAACCTTCAATGAAATCCATACTTACATCCTCCCAAGCTCTTGTTGGTATTGGTAATGGGTTTAGGAGACCTGGGTACTTGCAATTTTCATGTTTTGCTTGTTGACAAATCTGGCACTGTTGGACAAAGTTCTGAACATCTTGCTTGATTCCCGCCCAGTGAAACAACTTCTTTACTCTCTTGTATGTGGCCTGAATACCACTGTGCCCTCCAATAGGAGAATCATGAAATGCTTCAATTAGTTTGGTATGTAAACCTGAGTTAGAGCCCGCCCAGACTTTGCCCTTGAATCTGATTAGTCCTTGAGAAAGGGAAAGCCCAGGCTCATCTTCCGCAGTGATTGCTAATTTAGTAAGTAGTTCCTGGGCTCTTGTATCTACTGCATAGGAGTTAACCACTTCTTGCAGCCAAACTGGTTGAGCAGTGGATACAGCCTGTATTGCAAATACATGTCCCACTCTCGACAAGGCATCAGCTGCTTTGTTCTCGGTGCCTTTTTGTATTGAAATTTAAATTGGAGGCTAGCCAATTTAGCCATTGCTTTTTTCTGCAATTCGGTATGGAGCACTTGATCTTCTAAGTTGCACAGACTTTTATGATCAGTTTTGATGACAAATGGCCCTCTGGTTAGGTAGGATCTCCATTTATCTACTGCCATCATGACTGCCATGAATTCTTTCTCATATGTTGGTAGCTTCTGATTTTGCACTCCTAGAGCTTTGCTGTACTAGGCCACTGGGTGTCCTTGCTGACTCAACACAGCCCCAATCCCAGTATCGCATGCATCAGTCTCTACTATGAAGGATTTGGAGAAATCTGGTAAGGACAGCACTGGAGTGGACACCATTGCTGTTTTCAACTTGTCAAAAGCATCCTGGGCTTCCTCGGTCCATTGGAATGTCTTAAGCTGCAATAGAGAGGTCAGGGGTTTGGCAAGAATTCCATAATGGGCCACAAATTTTCTGTAATAGCTTGTAAGCCCGAGAAATCCCCTCAATTCCGTGAAGTTGGTGGGTTGGGACCATTGTTCCATGGCCTTGGTTTTCTCAGGATCGGTGGCCACTCCCTTGTCAGAGATTATATGTCCCAGGTAGCTCAATTGCTGTGTAGCAAAGCAACATTTACTCATTTTGCATATAGCTAATTTTCTCTCAAAGTCTGGAGCACTTGTCTTAAGTGTTCTTCATGCTCCTCCAGTGTTTCACTGAACACAAATATATCATCCATAAAAATGAGTACAAACTTCCTAGCATATTTTTTGAAAATTATATTCATCAGACACTGGAAAGTAGCAGGTGCATTTGTCAGCCCAAAGGGCATTACTCTGAACTGATATTTCCCACGGTGAGTTTTGAAGGCAGTCTTTTCTTCATCCGTTGCCACCATTCGGATTTGATGATAACCAGACCTTAAATGCAATTTAGAGAACCACTTGGCCCTAGCAATTTCGTCTAACAGCTCATCCACCACAGGCATTGGAAATGTGTTCTTTATTGTTAGTGTGTTTAGTCTTCTGTAATCCACATAGAACCTCAAAGTCTCATCCTTCTTCCTTACTAGCAAGACTGGGGAAGCAAAAGGAGACATACTAGGTGTGATGAGACCAGTAGCTAGCATCTCATTTACTTGCTTTTCTATTTCATCCTTCTGCTATGGGTTATACCTGTAAGGTCTGACATTAACTAGTGCACTGCTAGGTAAAAGGGATATGGCATGGTCAAATTCCCTATGTGGTGGTAACTGCTTTGGGTCCTCAAACACATCAGCAAAATCTTGCAGAGTTGTTGAAATGCAGGCTGGCACTTCATGATTCTCGGTGTGCAAAGTTGGGGAGACAACTGCAGTAGCCCAAATATCATTCCCTTTTTGCCATTTGAGAATTTGTTCCACAGTGATAGCTTGAATCTCAGTTTGTTGTTTCTCCACAATGCCCTCCAACCTGATCTGTTGTCCATTTCTGTCAAACTGTAGCCACTTCTCTTCCCAATGACAGACCATAGATCCCCACTGGGCCAACCAATCCATTCCTAGAATAGCATCATACCCTCCCAAGTCCACCACCTTCATATCAGAAGTGAAGGTGTGTCCATTAATGTCACGACCGGTTTTCCAATAAAAATGTTTATTGAGAAACCAATCTTTTGAGTCCAGTATGAGAAAAATCCTCCTTACCGGTAGACAAATTCTTGATACAATAAGCCAGTAGCATAAAATATATTACAGGGTCGAGCTACGGTTGCTCAACCAAATTATTACAAGCACGCCAATAATTATACATAATGGCGGACATGACACAGTGGTGTGGAGGCATACTACTGACTCGAGGATAGGGTGGTGGTGGAAAAACACAGCGGGGAGTGAGATACATGACTCTAAAACTGGCATCTCATCGAGCGTCGAGGTGAGGCTCGATGAATTTATTTGGTAGCGGAAGCGGATATAATACAGTGACCAAATCCAGGGTCGCACGAGACTGACTGGGATTCCTCTAGGCGTCGGACTCGCTATCAAATTCTTCATCCATGAGATCGCCTTCGTCAGCATCTGGCCAAATCAACAAGCCAGGTGAGTACTTTGAAAGTACTCGCAAGACAGTTCGGACGTAAGATATAACAAATGCATGCATGGATGCGTCATGATTAATTTACCAATGCACATTCAAAATTTAGCAAGCAAGGTAAGTAAAAAGGGAATCGGCGGTAGTCCGCCTGAAAACCCAACAAAAAGAAAATAATAGGAAACCGATCGGGTGTCTGAAGCGACGCCTCAAAGGGTGAACAAATAAATAAAGATCATGCCGCAGTCGGGCGTCTAAGCGACACCACGTAAAGGGCTTAAACTGAAAATAAAAGACATGCGTGCCACAGTCGGACGTCGGGACAACATCACAGAAAGGGCTTATATTGAAAGTAAATAACAGTACTGCCGCAGTCGGACGTCTGAGCGACATCGCAGAAAGGGCTTTTATTGAAAGTAAATAATAACAATGCCATAGTCGGACGTCTGAGCGACATCGCAGAAAGGGCTTTCATTGAAAGTAAATAATAACAATGCCACAGTCGGACGTCTGAGCGACATCGCAGAAAGGGCTTTTATTGAAAGTAAATAATAACAATGCCACAGTCGGACGTCTGAGCGACATCGCAGAAAGGGCTTTTATTCACAAGTAAGTAATACTCATAATAAATATTCAATTCATGATAATAAACGGGTTAGTCCATCCACAGGAATAAACATTTAACCGGACTTAGCACTCATGTGATTCACCGGAGTCTCTGTCATCAAAACTGACATTTGTCAGGATAAGATAATACCGAACTTGGACATGGAATAGACGATTCAAAGGAATATATGACTCTGCAGAGTTTGTACGAAAAATTTTCCCACAGCCAACGGATTTCCGTAGTCACGAAGGACTAGTTCCGTTTACGGTATTTCGGAAGAAAACACAGCTAACCAGTACACACCCATCCTACCTCTCGATGCCAGGAATCACCCTAGACATCGTCCAAGAAAAACTTTTGAGACGGGGAGATCACAATCTCGAATAGCATGGGATCAAATTTATATACGCACGCTCTAAGGGGTGCCCCCCTCTCGGTCCCAACCGGAAACACCCATGCCCCCTGACCGGATGACTGGCTTTAATCCAGGGCCATGGAACCATCATCACGGCCTCTCCTTTTGGTGTGTACCAAGAAAGCGGTTTGCAACTTACTAAGCCATATTCCTTGCGGAAAACATGTGGTAGTACAGGGAAGGAAAAGTGGAAGGAACTGGATCGATACGGGTTGACACTGAAGTCATATAGTCTGGCATAAGACTGGCATGCTGCAACACTGCCATCTTACCCATCCTCATGCCAACACATGGCCATGCATACTCACATCCATCCACTTATGGATTTTCGAAACTCACTTGCCTCATCGTTGCATGTAACACGACATTCGTCGGTATGCTCATCAACATGCCATGAAACTACTTAATGCAACATGCCAAAACAATCATCATATCAAAAGTTCAAACATGCTTGCCTGGTTCAGAGTAGTCGGAGCCTAGCTCGGTGAAGTTTGCGGTTCCGTCACCTCCTTCGGTATCTACGGTATAAAGAAAACACACGCGCTAACGTAAATACCGAGAGGTGCACAAAATTATTCCAAATATTTTTTTCAAATAAATCTGATAAAAAACTAGACAAAATTCTAAAGAGGACAGAAAAAGAAATCAATCAAAAAATATTTTTGTTTAAAAGTTATAAGGGTTTTTGTCCAGGGACTCATCTGTAATGAAACAGAAAGTTTCCAGGGTTTAACTTATAAAAACAGAAAACGCTTCGATAAAGAATATGCCGGCCCAGAGGGATGACGTACTTTGGCAGAAGACGTTTTCAGAAAACGGTTCGTTTAAAAGATCAGAGAGGCTGACAGGCGGGTCCCGCCCGTCAGGTTTGAAATTTCAAAAGAGGCGGCAGAGCTCGACGGTGCCCGAGAGCCGCGGTGGTCGCCGGCGGCGATCCACGGTGAGGCAGGGAGATCGGAGAGTACCTCCGTGTTCAGGGCGCCATTCCACATCTGTGGGAGGTGGTGGTGGTCGCCGGCGAGTACCACGTCGGCGGCGACGCTGGCTCCGGCGGACGGCGATTCGGGTGGTTGCGGACCTCGTCGGAGAGAGCTGTGAAGATCAAATTGGAGTGGGGGTTAGCCTAGTGGAGGTGGTACGGGGCTACGGGCAAGAGCAGGGCGGCGGAGGAGTTCTCACCAAAGAGAATGTTGCCGGAGCCCGAGGCGGACGGAGGTGGCCGGAGTCGAAGAAGAAAGGCCCCTCGAGGCTCTCCCAGTGGCTAGGCGGGGTCTAGTGAGGTGGTGGAGTTGTGCGGGGGCGAGAGCAAGCTCGGGGGTGCTATTTATAGCCGGCCCGAGGCGGTTGCCGTGAACGGATAAGTCCGGCGGGTGATTACGGCGGCGCTGTGGCGGGACGGTCGGCTTAGGAGCTTGAGCAACGCCTAGGTGGAGCAGTGGTGCCATTACAGGGTCCAACTCAGCATGGGAGGGAGGGTTACGGCCTGCCCTCGATGGAACGGCAGCACGGCCCGTTGGCGGCAGAGAACGCGCTCTGCGCGTGCCAGGCCACGGCGATGGTGCTGCATGTGTGCGCTGGCAAGGAGATGGCCACGCGGAGCTACCAGGAGGATTGGGCGGCGCCGAACGGCGTTCTGCCGCGGTGTTGCCCCCTGTCGGCCGTTACGGTGGTTCTGCCGCCACAAAGCACGCCGGCGCAGGCGGCCCAGGGCGCCACCGACGCCAGGAAGGCGCCAAGCGCGTGTGTGAAGCTCCGGACAAGAGGGAGGGGCTGCGAGCATCGAGCCAAATGCACAGTGGGCATGTGACTGAAGTTCTGTCGGGGAAACGACACTGAAACTCTGAATTTACTGAATATGAACAAAAACAGTGCATGCCAAGTGTTCGACAGAATGACTCTGGCATGTAGGGATTTTTCCTTGAGCTGATTTTTGGTGGAGAGGTCTATCATTGCAACTAGAGGTTGCCTGAATTTTGGTGGAATTTTTGGAGAAGTGTAGATATGAATTTCACCAAATTTGGCAAATCTGGTCCAAACTTGCAGAGACTGAAATTTGAAAATTTTGAAAAGAGGGATAGTGGATCAAGATGGTTCTGGGTTGTGGGTACCAAGTACTATCCAGGAGAGTTGGTTTGAGGTCAAAAATCAATTGCATCTTGGTACTTGCTTTGAAAATCACTCAGGCTCAAAATAATTGGCAGAAATGATTTGAGAGATAAAATAATTGAAATAAAATCCAAAACTTGTTTGGACTTGTTGAGACAGAGAATTTAGATTGTTCAAAGGTGGAGGGAGGGATTTTGAGAAGATTTACTATAAGAGACATGGTAAAACCATGGGTGGTTTTCAAGATAAGAAAAACCTCAAAATTCACAGAGTTCTTTTTATAAGAAAAAGAATAATTTCCAAAAATATACTTTGAGAAGGGAACCATCAGAGAAAGAGTTTTAAATGATCAAACACCATAGTTTGAAGAAGATACAAAAATAAAAATCCTTGCCAAAGAAGTTTTTAAGAGGAAGGTTTTCTGGAAAAAATTTAAATGGCCTCTTTTCAAAAACCAACAAAGTTTTTGCTGAAAAACCAAATAAAAATTTTGGAGTGTCACAATTAATCCACCAGGGTAAGCCCACCATCTCAGTTTCACACTGAAGCTGCTCCCCATTTGCTACTTTGACTTGTAGGGCCTTATCAAGCATAGTGACTTTGTGTTTCAGTTTGTCTGCTAATTGCCTGTCAATGAATGTGTGAGAGCTCCCGGAGTCCACTAGTAACAACATGACTTTGTTCTCTTCAAGTGCTCTCAGCCTGATAGTTTTAGTGTTTGCAGACCCTGATATGGCATTAACTGAAAGATAAGCAGCCACTTCCTCTACTGCTTCTTCAGTCGCAATGGCATTTAGAATGTCATCTGAAAGCTGCCCTTCAATTTCCTGAGCCTCCAAAGCCTTGAGCTGTAAAGGTGGTTTGTTTGCACATACGTGACCTTGACTGTATTTTTCACCACAACTGTAGCAAAGCCCATTTGCCCTAAGGAACTCCTTGAGTTGTTTTGCTCTCCACAAGTCTCCTGCTGCAAATTGAGGCTGAGAGGAATTTTCCTGACGAGGTGCAGTGAATTTGCTTTGTCCAAACTGCTTCTGAACTTTGTGGTGCTGCATTTTCTGTCGTTCTAGGACGGCCTCCTGTACCAGTGCATACTCGGCCGCTAGGACTACCGACTGGGGTAACTGAATTTCCACTGCTACTCTTATTTCCTCCTTCAATCCCAACACAAATTGAGTCACCAGCATTGTTTCACTGATGCTCGCATCGTATAACCGGACCTGATACACAAGCTAATTGAACATGGTGTGGTATTGGTGCACAGACTCTTCCTGTTTCAGCAATAGAAGTTCCTTCAGACAGTTGCGGTGCACATTGAGGTCGAACTCCTGCAGTATTGCTTTTCTGAACCGTGGCCAATCTGCGCAGGCATCTGTGTGTTTGGACGCCTGATACCAGTGTGCCGCGTTACCTTGCAGGTGCAGAGAGGCCGACATCAGTTTGAAGCCATCAGGGATCCGGTACAATTGGAAGTACACTTCACAATTGTCCAGCCACATACGAACTCCCTCTCCATCGAAGCGTGGGAACTCCATCTTCGGCATCCATGGTTGCTTAGAGTTCTGTTCGTTAGTAAGGCGCGGTGATGGCGGTGCTCTGCCCGGGTCGAATGGTCGACGAAGCGGCGGTGGCACCTGGGCGGCTGAAGAAGCTGCTGCCGTAGCTTGCGCTGCCGTCGGAGACGCTGCAAAACAGCCTGGTTGCGCCAATCGATCTAGATCCGTATCCTGAGTGCTGTGCGATTCCTTAATTGCGCGCGCTACATGGACTTGCTCCTGATGGATTTCCCCAATTGATGTGACCGAGAGATCTACCTTGGTTTGAACCTGATCCAGCCGCTGAACTTGCTCTGCAAACTTCGCGTCCAGATCGTCGAGCCGTGCACTGATCTCATCGATGCGCGCCACTCGCTCGCCAATTCCCTTTAGAGCAGACAGCTCCTTCAGCACCCGCTCTTCGAAGGCCGACATTGTTGCGATCAGATGCTTCGTCTGCGCGCTTGGCTTGAACGGAGCCGTCGTAACCCTCTCTGAACCAGACCAACGCCGATCTCGGATTTACAGGCGGCCGCCGAAGCAGCTGCACAACCGATCGGTCGATGTTACAGTCTGATCTCGAGGAAGCGGGGTCAGCGGATCGAACAAGGCAAATATGATACCAATTGTAATGTCCTTGCCTTCGGGGATGAACCCTAGGGATTTGGGACGAAGGTAGGCGGCGACCAAGGGGAGAAAACTCGGGAAGGAGCAGAAAAGGGGAAAATATAGGAAGGAGACTACTGTTTCATTTCTTAATTTTTCGATGCCTCTCGGCTACACGGTTCGGGCTTATATATGCCGTAGCTTTACCACACACGCTATTACACTCACAAGGCCCACGGCCCACACGCACACCTAGGCCCAACTGTGAAGAGTCATCAGCCACTGGGGCGTTCCTTGCCCTGTTATGCTCCTTCAGTCTCTGTTGTCTCGCCTGATGGAATAGGGGCGATGACAGAAGAACGCCTCGAAGGAGCCAAGACGGGATCGCGAGGACCATCACCTGACCGACGACGAGGAGGAGATCACGGTGAAATCCCCTAGTACCCTCGTCGGTGCACCCGGGCTCGAGCTCGGCCATGGCCGCCGCCGCGCTAACCAACGCGCCCACATGACCCGGCTTGAGCTCGTCCATGGCGGCCGCCGCGCTCACCAATAAGCCGTCACGCCTGGATCCTGCATGCCCCTCGACCCCGACACCGGATCCGGCACCGCCATGATCCGCTCGACGCCGAGGGGGAGAGGGCCGAGCAGCGGTGGCTCCCCTTCGGGTGACGCAAGAGGATGAGCGACGTGGGGAGGGGGCCGATGGGGAGGGAGGCAGGCGCGGGTCAATGGGGAGGGAGGGAGGCAGGCGCAGAGGAGAAAGAGAGGAAGGAGAGGGGACGGCGTGAGTGCGGGAGGAGCAGGACGGCTAGGTCGTCTCCACGGGAGCGGCTGGCTTTTATATCCCTGGGTCTGAAATGACGAAAATGCCCTCGGCGGGCCAGCGAAAATACAGGCGGTGGCACACTGGAAAGGATGCCGACGAACAACACAAGCCACGATCACAGCCACAGTCGCTGACCGGCGTGGCCCACCAGCGAGTGACCCCACACGTCAGCGAGGCAGAAAAGTAATTCCAGAGTAAGAAAAGTCAGTAAGGAAAACCGAATGGAGGTTACTATTCATCACTATTCATTGTAGCAGTGATCCGACGGCCGATATCATCTGAGGGCGTGATCGGACGGCCCAGAATTCATCAAAAAACTGATCCGACGGCCAGAAATCCCGAGCGGGGAGGAGGCTGGGTGGGCACTGCTATGCTTGTTTCTGGATTAGCTATAGGATAAATTATACCCACCTTCACAAGCTTTAACATTTCTGTTCTTATCACATCCTTCATTTTAGGATTCAAGTGACGTTGGTGATTGACAACTAATTTGGCATCGGGCTCCATATTAATCTTTATGCATAGTCTCTGGGACATTTGTCTCCGTCATGTTTGTCTGATGGTCGCCATGTATATTTGTACTAATTGAGCTATGTTTATTTAAAATAAATTGTGTGTTTACTAAAAAAGTCATATATGTTTCATAAGTCTATATAGATGAACAAGGTATAGGATAACCTACATCAGTGAATTATTTCATTTTTTCAAAAACTCAAGAAGAGAAAAGGGGGGAGAAAATATGTTTTTTGATAAAGGACATTTCATTGAATTGATATATCAAGGTAATACAACCGTATCCAAAGAATGTCCGGCCTTTACATAGCACGATGCACACATCCAACAAGTCCAATGCAGCCAAAAATAAACATCTTATTATAGCTAATAGATCAATGCAACCTATGGTGGGTTAGATCCTATCTAAAGATTACACCACCGTGTATGGAGGGAGAAAACCGCCTTGGCCGTATGCTTCAGCCATGTAGACGCCATCATAAAAAGGTCCTTGTGCTCCAGCCACTGCAAGATAGACCAAGTACGGAGCCATCACATACATGCATGGATAACCTTAAGAATCACATCATTCCTGGTAAGCCACGACGCCCAGCATAAGGCAGCCGCCCCCACAAGCATATGTGCTCTATCAATACCCCGCAACCAATTGCCAAACATGTTACGTGCACTACATGGGGATATAGATTTGAAGCTACTTGTACAATGGCCCACACTGCACCAGCAAACTTACACTCAAAAAATAAGTGTTCAATAGACTTGTCATGTTGGCAAAAGACACATCCCTTGCTACCTTGTCAATTACATTGTGCCAGGTTATCTCTAGCTAAGATGACCCCTCTTTTTAGAATCCAAAGGAATATCTTCACTCTTAGAGGAATTTTGAACTTCCGCAATTTTTTGTTATCAATCGGAACATCACTATGAGCCAATGCATCATAGAAGCACTTGACTGAAAACTAGCCGTTCTGATGCAAATTCCGCTAAAACTTGTTTGGTTCGCTTGATAGCTGAATGACCTCTAGACAATTGAGTGATTCATTTCATGCTGACAGGCAAGGCCCTAAAAGGTCCCCATGGGATGAAATATATGGGGTTTCTTGTCCCAAAACTTGTTTGATCGTGACTGATTATGTGTGACGATCATGTAAGCTATGGTATTGCACCAAAAGTGGGGTGACACCCAGCCAGGTATCTTCCCGTAATCGAATCTGAGAACCATCCGTAACCGAGAAAGAGCCAAATTGAAAAAAGAATTCGTTGGTCTTCATCACGCCATACCAAAAGTGTGAATCACTTGATTTTCAAAGAACTTGACAAATGATATCATGTCTCACTTGTTACAAATGATATCATGCCTCACTCCATTTAAAATTGGGAGACAAAATATGTGGTGCATGTACAACTAGTTCTGAAAAAATCCTTATTTATTTATTGGCCCTACTATGGTAAATTTGAATATCTTCATCCCCTAGAAATTTGGCCCCAGAAATGACTCTCCCTAGCTAGGCGAGCACTTTATTGTCCTCCCTTAGATGCAGCCATATGTGATGGGATCTGCACTACAGGAAAAATGATGTCTAGAGACGTTCATTTTCATAGCTAGAGACGCGTTATTTCATCTCTAGGTAAAAATAGAGACGATTTAGTAAAGCGTCCTTGGAGCGTCTCCTTACGGACCGTCTCAAAACGGATAGACACGCTTGGTTAGCGTGTCTACATGATATGAGATGCTATATTGCGACGTTCAAAATCGTCTCTACAAAAATAGACATTCTATAACACGCCCGTATCGCGTCTCTACTCATGTGGGCCTATTGCTTATAAACGCTATGTTGAGATGACATATTCGTCTCTAAATATGATTAAGTTTTTTGTGTCTATGGAATATTTTACTTTAATCATTTTTTGATAATTAATTTTACTTTGTATTCCCCATTTCAAATTCAGTTACCTTAATATGATAGGGATGCATGTGCAAATTGATCAAATATCACTATAAAAAGGCATCAACCCACATCACCAATTGCATTCACAAGCAATCCATTCTCACAATTAGCATCCTTTGTAACAAATCTATGAACAAATACATACGTTTGTGTATGGAGTTCACAACTGAATCAAATCAGACATTCGTATGAAACATGTAAATAATTAAGAGAATATAGTACAAACTAGAACTAGGCTTTCCATACATTATACATAATATGTGTTCATTTAAAGACTAATTCTTGCGTAGTTGCTGCTTGCTCCTGCAATGTGTTCCGATTCTAAATTCTCAGCTACCCTGAAAGAAAAAATTTAACAGGGAGAAGTTTAGAACATAAGCTTTTGGATTAGAGCAAGATAAAGTGTTCTTTGATAAAACTATGAGAGATGTACAAATGTCTTGAGGTTGTCTTGGAGCAGCAATGTCTTAGGTTGTGTTGGAGTGGTCAGCTTTGGCTTTTTGACCTAAAAACCCAAGATACTTCACCAAACATAATGCCTACAAATGTATTTTCTTGATGAGCTTAGTAACACGGGAAGTTATACACTTGATTGAATACCACCTTGCTTGGTCGCATTGCTATTTCAAGCATGAGCATTTTCCGATTCTTGACCACCATCTGCTTTCTACATTTGAGGTTCAGCTCAACTGTAAGTAAACTTATACTCCCTCCATTCCAATATAAGTGTCTCGACTTTGTACTAAATTCAATAGTTCCACAACACCATAAATTTCACCAGTCTCAAATACTTGATGATCGCAAGGTGCACAATATGAATATTTCACACCCTAAGCTATATACCATGATATAAAATATGCATTGAAAATACATTAGTATGCAGTACTAGAACATCAAGAAAAATTCTCTATGGGTTAATCAGATATAAGAGAACATTCAATTTGCTCTCTGATAAAAGGCATTTAGCTATCACCCGACCTCGCTAGTGAAAGCAATCATATAAGTCATTAGCAATTTCATTTCTATATTGCTAGTAAATGTACTCAACCATGCATGTTGCCGCACGGGGAAGGGGACTGCGCGGCGCGCGAGGTGGGCATGATGCCGGTGTAGATTGAATCTGGAGGTTGGGAGAAGGCGGCGTACGTGAGGAAAATATTTGGGATTAGATGGAGCGGGAAAATCGAGAGACGCGGGAAGTCTTAGGCGGTAAAGAAAATCTAATTTGCCGCGTCAAATTTCATTAAGCAAAAATAGTTTAGGAGCCCCAAATTTGATAAAGCGAAAAACAAATCCTAGGAAAATGTAGATTTCACTAATTAACCATATATGTATATACACATCCAGTGTAATATTCACATTATTTAATAAAAAATTATAAAGCTCATGCAGTGATAGATCAAACAGGCGGAGTGGGACTCAGAATAATAAGGGTGACTCCTCAAGCAGTGAGTGTGACGCGGGGCAACCTGATCATGGAAATGGTCATGGAAACCTTATCTTTTCGCAACAGTGGCGCCATCCTCGACATGCCACTGTAAACTTCTAACCCTTGCATATCTATGAGCCAGAATGGAGGCACTGAGCCGGCCCCCACCTCTCTAACACCGGGAATGCAAGCGGTACCATCATGAGCTTATCACCTCACATAATTACTCAACCACGTGTTTGAATTTTAGCATGGTTGATTTTAATAGCTATCCAAAGTATAAAAAAATATGGTTAAAAAAATAGATCAGCATACTAAAACGTCTCAAAAATTGTGTATACATTAATTAAAAATGCATATTTATATTTTAAATGTCTAGTTATAGAAAAAACATTTGTGGCGCTCTGTAACGTCTCTAGCCTCCTGATGCTCACGAGCTTAGAGACAAATACAAAGAGCGTCTCAGGAAAAGCGACCATACGCGGCTATTTTGTTGTAGTGCTGGCAGCATGCATGGGTATTTATTTTGGACCCATGTGACATGGGGAATGTTATTTGAATGGAGGTTAGTTTTGCCATTTTAAAGAAGGGTCTGTATGTCACATTTAACCTGATGTTCACTATGTTTGTGGTCTATTTTTTTATCACAACTTTTTTTTGTTCTTTGTTGTTGCGTTATTTGTGAGAGTTTAAATATGACATCCTACGAAAACATCTAGATATGAATTAAACAAACTGTTTAAAGAAATTACATACTTGATCGAAGTATATGGTCCATGTAAGTCCATGCATATGCATAAGTGTAATTTTTGTCCGACAAAGTTAAAAGTTTGAACTAAACAAGGAGAACCAAGGTACACATAGCCAATCTCCAACTGTAGGTCTGTACAATGATAGGCTGGACTTTCTAGGATGTTTATCTTCTTATTTATTGCGTACGCAAGGACAAGAACATTCAGCTGCATATAATAAGCATATAGAATAAAAAAAAAGTATATAAGCAATTGGTTTCACCATGTGCCTCAAACGCACTATATTTTTTTCAATATTCCCTCTGTTTCTTTTTACTCTGCATATAAGGTTTGATCAAAGTCAAGCTTTGTAAAATTTGACTAACTTCATATTAAAAAATATAAACATTGACAATATGAAATCAACATTATCAGATGCACCACGAAATGCATTTTCATACTATATAGTTTTAATATTGTAGATGTTAATATTTTTATATATAAAATTTGGTCAAACTTTGTGTAGTTTGACTTTGACCAAATCTTATATGCGGAATAAAAAAAACGGAGGGAGTACTACAAAAAACTGATAAGTATTAAAACTGTTGCATACTATTGTTCGAAAAAAAAGGCATATCACTAATATGAATTAACTCCTCAGGATATAAGCTAACCAGCTACAAAATATATCTAAATCGTAGTAGTAACCAAACATGTTTAACTAATTTTCATATAGCAGTGGCAATTTAATGTTTTTTGTGACGTTTCCCTGTGCCGCTCTTGCTGTCTGGCTGCTGCCCTCTGCCATGCTTCCTCTTCGGCTGTGGCGCCGGCGCCGCTGCGGTCTGCCGCTGCTCGCGTGACTTGTCCACCATCTTCTCCATTGCCGGCGTCGCGTAAGCGCCCGCTGCACGCGGCCGCCACGGCAACAGCCACGGCCACGACTGCCAGGCGCCTTCCCCACCGTGGCGGCGCGCTGCTTCCGGTGCGAGCTCATGCCCGACAGGATGCGCGCGTGCCCAAACTTCTGGTACTACTGCCTGTCTTCCACGAGACCGATATAGTCGTGCATTTCGTCCTCCAGCTCCTCGCAGTCAAGGTCTTTGTGAGCGCGCGCCCAGCACTTCATAGCCGCCACTCGTCTCCGCAGTATCCGTCCACCCTCCGCATGTTCTCCGCGATCGGCCGCCTCGCGTGCCGCCGCCATGTCTTTGGTTGCCGCCACCCGAAGGCGCTCGCGCTCCACCTCCATGGACGGCTCCACCTCGGTCACCTCGACGGGCCTCTGGACCACCGCGTCGTTGTCGGCGTTCTGGGAACGGGGGTCCCCAGACTTGCCTGCCTGCGGCCTGCGGCGTGACTCAAATGGGGGCCCAACACGGCCCATCTTTATCAACACAAGGCTCAAGACCCTCGCGAGGGGCCAAGCCTCGCGAGGCGGACGACACGGTGCATCCTCAGGCGCAGCCTCATCAGGCTGGCTCGCGAGGAGGCGGAGAGTTCAAGGCGGGGTACCTCGTGAGCTGCCCATGACGTAAGCCATGACGACTCAGGGTGCCAGACGGGTGCCAGCGCGCGCAGCGTCCTTCTTTCCTCTTTGGTGCAAAGGGGGCAAGCGCAGCCGCAGAGTACCGAGGCATCAGGCAAAGGTTGCCATTTCGGTGCAACGAGACCAAGACCAGGAGGACTACGAGACGGAGGTCACCATGGAGCCCAGCACGGCGTCATCACCAGAGCCTTTGGCAGGCGGAGACTGCTTTTGTCAGGATAAGTGTACTCGTTGTTCCCCTTCAAATTAGCCCGCCGTTGTTGGCTCCCTTCTCGCTCAATATTTGGGAAGAGGATCAGGGCCTCTATAAATAGGACTAGCCACCCACATAGCAAGGGGTTCGGTTGGATGGTTCGGTGAGAGAGGATCATCTCATCGGAGAGAGAGAGAGAAAGAAAGGTGACTGAACTCCTCCTAGCAGTTCATCACCTCAGCTGAACAGACCCTCGCGAGGCTGTTCTTCCTTGTATTGTTCATCATCTCCAGCCCCAGAGGCAATCCACAAACCACACACTGGAGTAGGGTATTACACCACAACGGTGGCCCGAACCAGTATAAATCTTGTGTCCCTTGTGCAATTCTTTTAGTAGTTTAGATCCTTGCGAGACGGAGAGGTAGAGGGCGTGATCTCCGCGCGCACCCCAGTGTTCGAACCTTAAGGGTCTGCCGGAACCCACGAATCCGACATTTGGCGCGCCAGGTAGGGGTGCGCCGGAATTCATCTTCCACCACTCCGCTCTCCTCCGACCGTCGCATCCATGTCTGGCGCTCGTCGGGCCAGCGCCGAGCGCCGGGCCGCCATCGCTTCCCGCGTCGCCCAGACGGCCCCCGTCAGTGGGCGTCCTCGTCGTTCCCCGTCGCCCAGACGGCCCCCGTCGGTGGGCGTCCTCGTCGTTCCCCGTCGTCCGCCGTCAACGCCGCCACCGGCCCGGCGGGGGGCGAGCAGCAGGCATCATCTCAGCACCCGTCTGTGCGGCAAGACGGCCGCACCGCTACTCCATCGCTCGCACCAGCTGGATCTTCGTCCCGCGCGCTCCGCGCACCCTTGAAGGCTCGAGCTGCGCTCATCGCGGCAAATGAGCTCCTGCGCTACCGCCCCGTCGACGACGTCTACGAGGAGTGGCTCGACCGCATCGCCGAGCTCGTCCGCGCCGCAGGGGGCTCTCCTGCGCCATCCGCCCCGCTGCGCCGCACTCCGCCCCGCGCGGGCAATGAAGCTCCGGGGGCGTACCAGCCGCCTCCTCTCCAAGAAGACGCCATGGCTCCAAGGCGCGTGGCCCCTGGGCGGAACCCGCTCCGCCAGGTGCCAGCGCAGCCAGAACGGAGCTGCCAAGAAGTCCCTCGCCCGCAAGGAGCTGCCCGGGCGCTCCCTGCTCCAGCTCCGGCACGCCAAGACCCCGCTCTGCTCCTAGCTGCAGCGCGTGGGGACCCTCAAGACTGAGCTCTCCACCAGCCGAAGCCTTTCGTGGCCACCGCGGGCTGCCGCGCCTACACCACCAAACTACGCAGCGTCGCGTGGCCCGGCAAGTTCAAGCCAGACCTGCCTCCTCGCTACGACGGCACAACTGATCCCGCAGAGTTCCTCCAGCTCTATGAGCTGGGCATCAAGGCTGTCAGCGGGGACGAGAAGGCCATGGCGAACTGGTTCCCCATGGCGCTCAAGGAAGGAGCTCGCACCTGGCTCCTGAATCTGGCTCCAGGCACGATCTCCTCCTGGGACCAGATGCGCACCCGCTTCATCGCCAACTTCCAAGGTACTCGCGACCGACCACCCGCCGTGAGCGACATGCGCCGCATCAAGCAACAACCCGGAGAGACCCTGCAAAAGTACATCCAGCGCTTCAACAGCGCGCGCCTCAAGATCCCCAAGGTGTCCGAGGAGGCCATCATCTCGGCCTTCTCCGATGGCGTGCGCGACGTCAAGATGAAGGAGGAGCTGGCGATGCATGAAGACCTCTGCACCTCCCTGGAGCTGTTCAACTTGGCGAACAAGTGCGCCAAGGCTGAGGAGGGACGTCTCTCCCTCCTCGAGCTGCTTGCCGCGAACCCAGAAGAGAAGAAGCCCAAGGCCAAGGACGCGAAGCGCAAGGGGTTGTCGTACTCGCAGCCGAACCAGACACCAAGCGGGGCAAGGATCTGCCCGACTCCTCCAGGGGCAGCCGGTACTGCGTGTACCACGACCTCCACACCCACAACACCAACGAATGTCAAGAACTCCGCGTCGTGCGAGAAGGAAGGATCGGCCGTCGCCCTGACCGTGCTGACCGGGGCTACGGCCGAGGAAGAGGAAGAAACCCAGGACGCTGGGAAGATCGCGGCCCACGCCAGGGGTGGCGTGACCAACCTCGCGAGGATCGCTGGCGGGACCTGCCTCGCAAGGGGGACTGGAGGGATCAGCCTCGTGAGGATCGCCCTCACGGCAACGCGGGCCTACCTCCGCTGCCGCCTCCGCCAAGAAGGAACGAAGACTGCCACCAA